>NC_079489.1:109012809-109639197 GCF_020520425.1 Spinacia oleracea
GTGTACCAACAAAAGAAAGTGTGAAAAACCAATAGAGAGAGTCGAAGTCTAGACTAAGTAATACTTGAAACTTTGGGACCTAAACTTTAGCTTATCTTATGCATAGGACTGGTCCTGCCACTTGGTGCCGATCAGGAAATCAACGGTTAGTGCGCCTCGAAGATACATCGCCAACCAGGTTTAGTGACTCCAAGCTCCGTCCGTCATCCCTCATTTCAAGGATCTCCGCTTCCCCAACCTCGATTCGCACCCTCAAACATGTCCATCGAAGAATTGCAAGAGCATATGGCTCAAATGACCCAACTCATGGACCAAATGAAAATGGAAAACGAAGCCTTAGCGGCTGCGCAAGCCAAAAACGACCTTGATAACGAGAAGAGGATTGAAAAAATGGTCCTACAGTAAACCATGGGGAGCAAGTACTTCTCCCTCGATCCTGAACCTTTTCCTGGCAAACTACCAGAAAAGTTTAGTTCATCGGAATTACCAAAGTTTAAAGCCACGGATAATCCCCGTTATCATCTATTGAGGTTTGTGAATCCCATGAACTTGAAAGGCGTGGACAAGTCCATGTATTTACCTGCCTTTCCTTTGTCCTTGGAACCTGTGCCGCTCAAATGGTACTATCACCAGGACCCTAAGCTCTTCCCCACTTGGGAAGACTTTGTCAATGTCTTCATCAAGGAATACTCGTCGAACATGGATTTTCAAGTCACCATGCGCGAGCTGGAAGTTCTCTTCCAAAAGAAAAATGAGGGTTTCACAACCTACTTTGCTAGATGGAGGGATCAGGCGGCCCAACTAATCAATAGGCCTCCCGAAACAGAATTGGTCCAAAAATTCATTGACAATCTGGACCCGGCCTACAGACAGCACCATAGGTACCTGGGACTTGACACTTTCAAAAGAGTTTATGATGTGGGAATAAAGATCGAGGATGATCTCGCAAAAACAATACAAAGTAAACCCGCATACAAAAGCAATACCTACAACATGGGCAACATATCCCAAGCCCAAGAAGTCCATGCCGTAGAGGAGACTCCCGCCCGAAGAAGCCCTGGAAGATGGGTCCGAGACCGAAAGTTTGCCCCACTCGGGTCGACTTTGGTACAAGCCTTTGAAAGACTAACCAATCAAGGAAAGTTGAGACCTATAGGCCCCACCCGTGACCCTCCTGTCAAGAACAAATATTGGGTCGAAGGTACTTACTGCGAATTCCATCAAGGAAATGGGAATGACACCGAAAACTGCTGGAATCTAAAACATACGATCCAGGACATGATAGAGGATGAAGTGATACCTCTCCCTAACGTTGGAAAACCCAACAACAACAAGAGCCCACTCGGCTCTTGTCACATCTCTCTCGACCAACCAGAAAATGAGAACTTCGACCCTACGGTGTACATTACGCCCCAAGGTGCACCACCCGTTGTGGTCCCTATGGATCGAATCGAGAGAGAAGTGTGCGGTGTGTGGGATGATGATGCTGAAGATATTTACCTATCTCAAGTGTCGGGCCAGGACCTCTGTACTGAAACTTGGCCCGGGTATGCTCTCATTGACACCACCCCTCAGGAGCCCGAAGTCGACAACCTCACCCGATCCGGAAGGATATACCAACCGGATATTCACCCACCTCCTATGGACGATATCCCAGTTAGGCAAACTCCTGAGAATGGACGGCACACCACCGTCGCGGAAGTCATTGAAAATCCTCTCTTGAAACAACTAAAAAGAACCAAAGCCGAAATTACCATCTGGGATCTCATGTGTACTTCAAAGGAACATCGCGAAAAGCTTATTCGCTCACTCGACCTCATCTCAGTACCTACAGATATCACACCTGACTCACTAATTAGCCATGTCACGAGAGATGCCGGAGAAAAGGCCATAGTTTTCACTGACAAAGACTTGCCCAAAGAGGGGGGTGCTCACAACAAAGCCCTTTATATAGTGGTTGGATGCAAAGGACAAAACATCCCCCTAGCGCTCGTAGATAACGGTTCGGCGGTCAATGTTTGCCCATTGCGAACCGCCCATTGCTTGGGGCTAGGAAATGATGACTTCCAAACCTCCACGCAAGGGGTACGAGCTTATGATAACTCCTGAAGGCCGGTGTTGGGAAAAATCAACCTCACCATACAAACCGGGCCTGTGGCACACACCACGGAGTTTCAAATAATTGACATCAAGCCCACTTTCAACCTCCTCTTGGGGCGACCTTGGCTCCATGACTTAGGAGGTGTGGCTTCTACCTTGCACCAAATGGTTAAACTTAACCATAACGGGGTAATACTAGAAATCCGCGCCCCTCCTCTCGACGTCAGTTGTACTATGGTTGGAACGGCCGAAACTGTAGACGACCTTTACGGGTTTCAAATGGAAGAAACAATCCAGTTCATCGAAGATTATGATCCAGCATTCCTAGACCCGCATGCATCCCGAGTCATCCCTAGAATGCTGTTAGCTCAAGGTTATTTCCCTGGAACCCCATTGGGCATAAGGAAGAAGGAATGCACATTCCATCCTTTACCCAACAAATCTATTCCCTTTGGCTTAGGCTATGAACCAACGGAGGAAGATATTGCTGACCGCCTATCTAGGCTACGCCTTAACAAGGCCAAACAAACCACCCTCCTTCCCCCATATCAAAGAACCCTTAACAGGGATGTTCGTTCGGGAAGGAGAAGGACACCCATGCTGTGATTTCCCTGAACCCTTCGTTCAGGATGGCTTGCTAAAACTAGGATTTGAAATCTTCCATGACTGCCACACCTTGGATGAGGCACCCCACCTCACCAAGACTAAAACAACTGAAATATTGGACGACCAGGCTCTATGGACATTGTTTAACGAATCGAGGCCTATGGAGGACGAGACTGTGACGACTACCCTAGCTTTACAAGATGAAGGTTTGGTTCCAACCCGGTTAATCGCTCATGCATCAACACTAGAAGAGATCGAGAACGGATGGGTGAAGACATATCAGTGGGTCAATGCAAAAGGAATAGAATTCAAGATGAGTACCGGCGAAGGACCAAAGTTTTACGAGACTAAACCCAAGGCTTGAGCCACATAGAGCACCATAGTAAAAAGCGCCTAGTAGTTCTTTAGATTGGTAGAAAAAATAATAAATACTTTAGATGGTCCTAAGACCCCTTAGAATATAGGTCAAGTTTGTTTCAGTGTGTTTTCCTTACTTTCCAAATTAATAAAGGCGTAACATTTCTCCTAAAATTTTATTCTAACACTAAGTAAACACCGAATGTACTTGCAAAATACAAACATAAAGAGGCGGCCCACTCTAGGCCCAACAAACGAGGCCCATTCGGTCTTGAAATAGTGCCATGGGAACCAATTCCCGAAACCCACAAAATAAACCGTACTCTCCCTTTCACATCCCCACAAACATAAAAGTCAACCAGTATCATCATAAAGGTCAATCCATGCAACCCAAAGAAATCAAAGGAAATCAACATCCAAAACAATGCAAATGTTACCAAAAAAACAAATTCATAAAACATAATTCCATCATACCTTTCACTAACGACACGCACCTCAACCCACCCAAAAGCCTACACAAAGATCTTCATATCTTCCACACCCTAACTCCATTTTTAAAGCCGTTTCGAGTCACGGATAGAAAAAAAATAATCCGGACAAAAATGCATCTCACGCTAACAGTCAAAAAGCCTCCGAAATAGCCTCAAAATTGATTTTAAATACGAGCAAAAATCAAAGCACTAAAACAAAAATAAAGGGGAAATGCAAGAACACGTGAAGCAAAGCGTAAAAAACGACCGCCCAAGTCATTTTCAGCGCCCATGGCTGGGCGCCGAAATCTTTGACGCCCCAGCCTGGGCGTTGAAACTCTCTGCCTCCCTAAATTTTTTAGAAGTGCTCGTCATTTTATCCGCACATAACGGAAAAATAACGAACACTTGGGGGGTACAGCACGTATCCAAATAGGCTTACCAAAAAATATAGCCATACAAAAAGTAGTCGAATTTCATTTTTTACGCGACTTACGGCAAACAAAAAACGGCAGACGAAAATAATGATAATACTTCACTCATTTGACCGATTAAGTAATATGCTACCACCTCAGGGCATATCTATTAAAATCTGGCATCCTAGAACTTATTCTAGCTTGAACTACGCGCGACCTGATTCTGACAAGATACGTAGGCAATCCTTACCAAGGATTCGGTCCAATCAATCGAAAAAAAAAACAAACATACATGAATTTTGCAAAAAGTGTTAGACATATAAAAATATAAAAAAGGAGGAGAAACAAAAAATGAAAATGAAAAAATAAAATACGCCTTTATTGAAAAAATAATAAGAAGGAAAACAAAGTGCTAAGGAATGAAAAAACAAACACAACTGAAATAAATGAAGGTCACCTACACCCTAACAAGAACTACACTACTCTAGTTCTTCCGGATCATCAAATAAAGTCTTGTAGAGGGCAATGTTCGCAGGATCCACCCCCACAGTCTTCTGCGCTGCCCCAATATCAATCTCCATAAGAACCGGCTCCTGGACAGTAACTTCCAAAGATGCCAAGGCTTCAGAAACATTCTAAGTCATAGCTCGCTCAGCTTCAAGGGCACAGACAATGGTGGGAGAAGGATTATTATCATCAACTAGACTAGTCACTGTTTCTACAGACAGCTGAGCCTTCCTAACCCATACATTGTTCCGGCGACGATCTCCGCGAGAGCTTGCATTTCTTTTAACAACAGCAGGCCCCTTCATGTTAGGCATCTTTTTAGGCCTGAAACTGGAACGGGGAGGAACTTCCTTTCGTTTTCGATCAGGACGAGCTTTCACAGTCTTAATACCATGGGTACGAGGTTTGGCAGAATCAGGACCCTCATACTTAACACGAATACGAGGTATCAAAAGCTCAGCCGGCTCCCCATTTCGAGCCTGGGTCCTCACAGCTTTATCATCGGAGCTCATCCACAACTTGTAGTTTTCAGAAAGACCCACAAAACCATTTGTAGCTATGGCCCAACACGGGAGACCATCATAATACTTAGCCCACGCTAGAACCCGTGCTTGTGAAAAGGCCGCTACCTTAGGTGGTACCGTATCAGAAAAGGGGATACTCTGCCTTAAACCATATTGACGCATGACTCGGTAAGGGAAAATATAAATGGGTCGATATATCCCCAACAAGGAAACATAAACCGATACATCAGAACCCCCCGTCATAGTAGTCAAACCCCACCATGGTACCACCCACTTAATAGAACAGATGCCATAAGTAAAGAAGGAGGCCTATTCGGCCTCGTCCTGGCCTTGGTAAAAGTATTTTCGGTTACCCAAGGCTATAGGGCGATAATGTTTAGGATCGGCAGGAGCTTCCAAGAGCCTAAGCCGTTCCACGAGCCAAATCTGCAAAAAACGGGTACGATAAAAAAATAATAATAAAAAGAAAACGGTTCCTGGGGCGCAGTTTCAAAGCCCAGGACCAGGCGTCGAAAATTCCAGCGCCCAGCCCTGGGCGCTGAAACTCAGCCCCAAGGCGGGAAGAATGAAAAATATATATGAAAAAAAAACGTTTACGTGCGCAAAAAATCGATTACCTGCAGTAATAGGGGGCTTCCCTTAAAATATTCAGATTTGGCGTCCTTCTTCAGCTCATCCGCACTCAACAAAGTCTCGGCAACCACCAAAGGCATAATAGAATAGCAACTTTCCATCTGGCTAATCAAGAGGGATCAACCTTATATCACCGAACTCACCATTGTTATTCGACAGCAAATAGTGATTCAACAAGCAAAATACAAGGGCTCGAATATTCAATTTCTGTTCGGTCACATTCTTACTAGGTCTAAAGTGGTGTTTTACATGTTTTGCCAAATTAACTTCATCACCTACAACAACTTCAGCAAGCATGTTAGCATCTAGTCCTAGGAAAGCCCCTATGGTTGTTTTACTCTCTTCAATAGTACCAGGAGTGGCAGGGGTAGCATTAGTAGGATAACCAAGGATCGCATCAAAGGACATATTTCGTTGCCCCGAAAGACAAAAACATGATGATCGGAGTCCCAAAAGCTTAGGGCTGCGTGCAGAAAATTATAGTCAATGTTAATTTGTTGTAAGCCTAAAAGTGCCTCTAAGTGGTATTCTTTCAATAAAGCCTTTTCTGTAGGATTAAGGGCCCGTAGCCAACGCCTAACAGCCCGTTGGAGTGAGAAAGTGGGAATCGACTTGACGAAAGCAAGGAGTAATTAAAACACAGCAAAGAAAGAAGGAAGTTGATAATGATGGAAAATAGGGACGTATCTAGCCTCTATATATAGCTGAACGCATCAAGTGACATCCTGATCCCATTCGGAAACGCGTTAAGAAATCCGAAAGTCAAAATTCGCCAGGGTTGGACTTTCAGCGCCCGAAGCTGGGCGCCGAAATAATTAACGCCCAGCCTTGGGCGCCGAAAATGCAGCCCAAGGCCCAAATTTCACAAAACGCGGAGCAGGAAAAGACTTAAAACCATGTTGCTAGACACAAGGCCCTATGTACAATTAAGATCAAGCCCAAAAGCACCTTTAAGCTCCCAAATAGCAAAAATGAATGGTAAAACTTGGTCGAAACTTAGACTTGTCTCAAGAAACATATATGTACACTTTTCAAAACAAAAAATATCAAGGTCATTCTTCGAAACACCAAAACATGTTGTTAAGTCGTTGGTTTCTCAAAAAAAAAATGTCTGTCTGTCAAAGGATTAAATCGGGCCAAGCTAAACCGAATGATATTAAACCTTGTCACCCGAAGACTGAAGTCGCACCCCATGACTTCGCCAAAGTAGCACACCACTATGAAAGGTCGCTCGCACATACGAGCTCGACCCCAAACATGATTAAAAGACGTTATGAAGTATGTGAAAAATGACCACCAAAGCCCGAGTGCTTGGGGGCTCGCGAAAAGTATACTCCAACAGAGAGCGCGCGATCAAAAACACATTCCCGGGCTGCGCTATACACAAGTCCTGTGTTTAGATAATCTCAAAAAAAAGAAAAGGAAAAAAAACGGTATTTTAAAAATATCGTTAACAGAAAAATACTCAGTGTGGGCCCACTTATAGGACACACCTAATCACGAAATATTGCGACCCACCAATAGGTTGTAATCACAAAAGCCCTTCTACATAGGCAAAATGAAAAGAAAGTAAGAAATTCAAAATGGGCTCGCCCACCTTCAACGGGCGGGGTCTGCGTCATTAGTCGCGCAGGTCCTCAGTTTTCGAAAAATAAAGTCTTCAAATTCAATATAGGCTCGCCATCTTTAGCCGGCGGGGTCTACGTCACAAACCGCGTAGGTCCTTATCTTCAAATTTCAAAAACAGATTCGTCCACTTCTATCGGACGGGGTGTCCACCCTTAGCGGACAGGCTCGCCATCTTTAGCCGGCGGGGTCTGCGTCACTAACCGCGCAGGTCCTTAGTCGCTGCAGCGATAACCTTTATCGGTTTTACCTTTTTCCAAAAATTAAAGGATCGGTTTTCCCTTTTTCCAAAAATTAAAGGATCGGTTTTCCTTTTTCCAAAAATTAAAGGATTGGTTTTCCGTTTTTCCAAAAAAGAACGATGTGATTGGTTTTCCCTTTTTTCCAAAAATTAAAGGATTGGTTTTCCGTTTTTCCAAAAAAGAACGATGAGATTGGTTTTCCCTTTTTTCCAAAAATTAAAGGATTGGTTTTCCGTTTTTCCAAAAAAGAACGATGTGCTGGATTTTCCTTCGTTTTACGTCCCATAAAAACAAGGGGGTTTTCTCGTTTAACTAGCCTTGAAAATGAGAATCTTTAAAAACATTTTTACCTCGTGGTTGGGCTTGGCCAGGCCCAATTACACTTTATAGCTTTGATTTTGAAAACATCTGTAGCTACTCCCAATGACAAAGTGACGGAGTTTCTACACTTCTTTAGATCCTTCCAATGACAAAGTGAGGAAGTTTCTATACTATCCGTTGACAAATCCCAATGACACGTGAGGGATATGTCGACACTCCAAGTGATGACCCTTAAGTCAAATGTTATCACTCGGGGGCTCGTGAGACCCTCGCACAAACAGGTCACCATGGCTTGTGTGGCGCACTCCGTCTAGTACTTTGACCATCGTCTTATTCCAAGATTCAGTCAAAGTGGGGGCTAACTGTAGATACCTACTTTTGTCCCCATTCCCGAAAGGGAAGGTTCGATGATGAAAACGTAAATCTCCACTTGACAACGCATCTCCTATAACATAACGAATCTCATTACCCCTTTTCATTTCACCCGAAACTTGCTATTTATAGAAACCTGCTATTTATGGAAACCTGCTAAAAATAGTAACTGCCGTAATGGGTAGTTGTTAAAAGTGGCAAGTCATAAAAGATAGAAACCTATCAGAATTAGGTGTTGCACTCCAACATAAATCCTAAATGAGATAGAAATTGCGAGAGAATCCTATTCCTAATATGATTCGAAAATAAGAGTCCCGTATTAATTAAAATCCTAACGAGCCTAGAGTTCATAACGGGCCCAGACGCATCCCGTCGCAAGGTTAATACGCACTAAAGGACTCAATTAAATCTCAAATACTCCGGATTCTAGGAATCCGAATCTGACTAAGAAAAAACAGCCCAGATCCTATTTTCAACGCCTGGCTCTGGGCGCCGAAATCTTGGGCGCCCAGGCCTGGGCGCTGAAAATACCTGGTACGTGTTTTTTCCTAATTCCTCGTGGATTAAAATTCTGCAATTCTATCTTTCCACGAACTCTTTTCTATAAATAGGGCCTTAAGTTCGACGTGAAAAAGGACACAACACACAATTATATTCGGAGTATTGACTCTAAACCCCTAAGCCTAAGCCTCACGCTGCAAAACTAATCACGCGTTCTATTGCAATCGATCCATAAATCGAACATAACGTATCCCGTCCCATAATTTGAGATTCGTTAAATAAAAGGAGAAATAGCAAAGTCAAAGTGGTTAGTTTTCTGAGAACCGTGACGCACCTCTCAAGGGTGCGTCGTAATGTGTCCCTTTTCCATGGTTTAATTGCTTTCCTCGCCCTTTTATGAACCGTTAAACTAACTGAAAGTTGATTGTTCGATCACGCTTAATAAATATGATATTTTTGGGAAATTGGATTATCATGCTAGGTCCCTTAAAACAATCTAAATCAGATAATCGCGTTCGATCTAGTACTATATGTTGCATGTTGATAAAATCAACTCAGATTAGTTTAATAGTTAACGCATGTCCCTTCAATTATTTATGCTGAGCTAGTAAGGATATCCTGCCTCTGGAGTTATCGAAGAGCGAGTACTCCTATAGGTAGTTACAGTCCCCCGAACCCTCAATCTCTACCCTGCGGGTGTACGTTGAGCGATCCCCACCACCAGGGATCACAAGGGAACCTACGGCCGTCGTGGTCAAACATAATTGCACTCCCTTTATGTCACAATAACCGGGTTTTGTCAGTTTTTTTCATTGTCGTTAAAAACTGAATGGCGAATCCTATATTACTAGTCAATTGGGTGTAAACTCACAGGAAATCCAATTACACTTGATTTGACAAAAAGAAGCGTCACACCCACGAGGGACGAGGTCACGCATTAGCCTCGTGCTTTTTCGACCCCCTCACAAATTCCAATAGCTTTAGGATTCGTATCGCACACAACCGCACACGAGCACGAGCACCGCACAGCCCGCGCAAGCCTCGCGGCCCACGTGAGCTCCACAACTCGCAGCCCATGAGCATTCCTCGCAGCCCACGATGCGCGCGTGCCATGCCTTGTTGGACCTGGCCTTGCGCTGGGCCTGGCGAGGCTTTGGCAGCGTGTGTGTTGGGCGCTTAGCTTGCTGGGCGCGGGCATGGCTTCGTGCTGGGCCTCCGTCTAGCAAGTCTCGTCGATGCTAATTCGTACGATGTGCTTCCAATTAAATTCCGGATTCCGAAATTCATTTCCGATACGAACAATATTTAACATTTCCGATTCCGGAATTAATTTCCGTTTCGAACAAATATTTAATATTTCCGTTTCTTGAATTATTTTCCGATTCCGATAATATTTCAGATTCTGACAATATTTCCGTTTCCGGCAATATTTCCGATTCCAGCAATATTTTCCGATACGTACCATGTTTCCGTTTCCGGCAACATCTACGACTTGGATGATATTTATATTTTTGATACGATCCATATTTCCGTTTCCGGCAATATCATCGTTTCCGGAGTATTCATTTACTTGCCTTTGACGATCTCAGCTCCCACTGAAACCAAGATCCGCCGATTCCGAATATCCATAGATGGAGTATTTAATGCCATTAAATACTTGATCCGTTTACGTACTATTTGTGTGATCCTACGGGTTCAGTCAAGAGTAAGCTGTGGATTAATATCATTAATTCCACTTGAACTTAAGCGGCCTCTAGCTAGGCATTCAGCTCACTTGATCTCACTGAATTATTAACTTGTTAATTAATACTGAACCGCATTTATTAGACTTAGCATTAAATGTATACTTGGACCAAGGGCATTATTTTCTTCAGAAATATAAATATTATACAAGTCGTAGATGTTGCCGGAAACGAAAACATGGTACATATCGGAAAATATTATCGGAAATGGAAATATTGCCGGAATCGGAAATATTGCCAGAAACGGAAATATTGTCAGAATCGGAAATATTATCGGAATCGGAAAATAATTCCGGAAACGGAAATATTAAATATTTGTTCGAAACGGAAAATTAATTCTGGAATCGGAAATGTTAAATATTTTTCGTATCGGAAATGAATTCCGGAATCGGGAATTTAATCGGAAGCGTATCGTACGAATTAGCATCGGACGAGGCTTGCTAGACGAAGGCCCGACACGAAGCCAGGCCGTCGCCCAGCAAGCCACACGCATCAACACACGCCAAAGGCTCGCCAGGCCTAGCGCAAGGCCAGGCCCAGCAGGCATGGCGCGCGCGCTCAGGGAATGGGCTGCGAGCATTGGGACAATGTGCCATGCAACTCGCGTGGGACGCGTGGCATGCGCGCGGGATGTGCGGTGCTCGTGCGATGCTCGTGTGCGTGCTATACGAATCCTAAAGCTATCGGAATTCGTTAGTTTTTTGAGAACCGTGACGCACCTCTCAAGGGTGCGTCGTAATGTGTCCCTTTTCGATGATTTAACTGCTTTCCTCGCCCTTTTTATGAACTGTTAAACTAACCTAATATGATTGTTCTATCACGCCTAACAAATATAATATTTTTGGGAAATCGGATTATCATGTTAGGTCCCTTAATGTTATTTAAACCAGATAATCACGATCGAATTAGTATTATATATTGCATATTGCTAAAATCAATTCAGATTAGTTTAATAGTTAATGCATGTCCCTTAAATTATTTATGCTGAGCTAGTAAGGATATCCTGCCTCTAGAGTTATCGACGAGCGAATTACTCCTCTCGGTAGTTACAGTCCCCCGAACCCTCAATCTCTACCTTGCGGGTGTATATTGAGAGATCCCCACACCAGGGATCACAAGGGAACCTACGGCCGTCGTGGTTAAACATAATTGCACTCCCTTTATGTCACGATAACTGGGTTTTGTCAGTTTTTCTCATTGTCGTTAAAAACTGAATGGCGACTCCTATATTACTAGTCAATTGGGTGTATACTCACAGGAAATCCAATTACACTTGATTGAATAAAAAGAATCGTCACACCCACGAGGGACAAGGTCACGCATTAGGCTCACGCTTTTTGGACCCCCTCACAGTGGCGACTCCACTGGGGATAGTGAAGGAAATACTCGTGCTTGTAGGTAATCAAAATAGCCGAAGGGTGAAACGATCCTACCCCGCGTTTATTTCCCCATCAAATTGGGACGACCTGAAAATCAGCATATTAATGTGAACGGGCAGAACATCATAACGAATCTCGGCTCCCTCGGGAGTTGGGACTAAGGATACCTTTTTTCGCCAATAGGGGGGTGCATACGCCGCGCATGTTTCCCACTCGGTACTTGTGCAGGTAGTACACCTATCCCGAACCCAATCGCTCGCTCATTAGGTCCCTCTCGCCTGCATGCCCCCTTGGCTTGCACTTGCGGGTTGGCCTCTTGAGCGAAATTCGTCTGTTGAAGACACTACCTCGACCGGGGCATGTGTTGGATCTACGGTAGAAGCGGTACCAAGCCAGGCGCAAATAAACTACCCATAGAAGCCTATCATAAACTACGTGGCATATTTAATTTTCAAATCCATGTTTGTAATGTAGTTATGTGTAGCGAAATATGTGATTGTGTGTGACAAACAATGTTAGAAAACCAACGACCTTAAAAATTACCCAAACACTCATAAACCAATTGGCCAAAGAGTTATACCAAAATACGTGTTCCACAAACCCGAACAATCGCCACAAAAATAAGCGACGCTCGGGATGGCCTGTAACGAGTCCCACAAACGCTGCACAACGCGTAAGGACGTTATTAGGCAAGAACACAAAATCGAAGTCGCATAAACAAAAGTAGATGCAAACGAGAACCAGCCAGGGACACATTTTCAACGCCCCTGGCTGGGCGCCTAAATTTCTCACGCCCACTGCTGGGCGCTGAAGTTGCTGCCTGGCCTTTTGGTCAGGCACAACAGCCTCGGTGCCCGCGCATAAAAAAATATACGTAGCAAAAAAAAACTTTTCGTAAAAAAATTGCTGCAAGGGCGTATGAAAAGGCACTCGACTCTAAAAGCGACTAAAAAATAAATAAAATAAATAACTCTTTGTGTCGTTGTTAGGCCTCCTACGAAGACAATGCTCGGCACCAAAACCGAGCATACTAATTAAACGACCTTGAATGTCACCTGGGCAAAATATTCAAAAAAATAATGTTCGAATGAAGTCTTCAAAAAAAATAAATGTTCAAATAAATCCGAGTCTAGACTAGGCTATGCCAAAATACAATCCAAATCCTAAGTCTTAGTTGTCTTATCCATAGAATCGGTCCTAATGCTTGGTGTCGTTCTGCAAGTTAAAAGGTTAAACCATATTGAGTCTCCCATACTAACATTTAAATCAATAAGCACCCATATGTAATTGTCATCCCTTGCTAAGAATCCACGGCCTCAATACTCTCTCTCACCAATAAAAAGAATATATTATAGTATTTGCAAAATGGAAACGGTCACATTCTGGAAATCATTCCCCCATAGTCGCACAACCCCAAAGTGAACCTAAGGTGTTAATACCAGTGGAAAAGAAAAAATTAATGGCCTCAAGGCTTACAATCACATTGGGTCACGACTATCATAGTCCTCTCGAGTCACTCGCTCCTTGAAATACTACTAAGTATGGACTAAAAGATTTTCCATGAATGCAACATGACCAACCATGAAAATACCCAGATCGGCATACCATAAGGCTACCATTGGGGTAAAGCAATACACACTAAGAGAGAAGCCGCACTAATAATTCTAGTCTTGCAAAAATAAAAATTCGATCTCCCCAATTAACTACCTTGCCAACATTAAGCAAAATGGCGTGTGACAAATGAACACCCAAGGGTTAAAATCTAAAAGTGTCAACCAACGAAAGTTATCGTCCAATTAGACTAAGTCTGAGAGTCGCTTGGTCAAGTGTTATAGGGTTACGCCACGTCATTATTTTGAGTCTAGGCCACCTCCTTGTATTCATACACGGGTTATAATCAGAAAGATTAATGAAAGTTTGAGTCTAAATCACAACTTCCAATTAAATCCCAGAAACTGGAATCTGAAAAGAAACAAAAAATTACTTTCGATGTAATTCTTTCGTTAAAATTCAATAAGGTAAAAACAACATTTTGAATCTACGCTATTTGCATATTTTAAGAAACGACTAAATACGTTTGCTAAGTAAGACAATTTAAAGGTCCACCCTAGGCCTACTAAAATTAAAGGTCCACTATAGGCCTACCAAACGAGGCTCACTCAGTCTCGCCTCGTGACTCAAAGACCACAACCATCTACCTTTTAGCCCAAATTAAAAATTGAAGAATTTATGTTGGTGAGGAATCCCAAGAAAAAAGAAAGAAAAAATAGAAAGAGAAAAGGGAGAGCGAAAAGAGCAAGCCAGGGAATACTTATCCCGTAGTGCAACATTTACCTAAGTAAACGAAGGAAAAGAATTGAGTCAACCAATCCAAATCATAAAATTCTACGATGTCTACCCTTTCCAATCCTTATACTCTTAATCGCCTTCGCTCTGGGGTCCCTGTTCAGCTCATTTAGCCCATCCATGTTCTCATTGCCATAACCCAAGAAACCATTACCTCAACTCTTGTTTTTGAACTTGTTATCAACCGCAAACCACGCACGGCCATTGACACGTGCGTCATGCCCATCATTTCCAAAGTCCAAACCTGCTCTTACACCACCATTAGCATAATGACCATATAACTTGTTTGGATACGTCCTATTGATATACCCTTGAGCCGTCCCCATGCTACTCATTGGTCTTGGTTGATGTAATCCTCATGCTCGACTAATACCTATACAACTTATCCTATCTCATTCAACCCATCTTTCAAGCCGTCTTGAGTCACAAATAAAAAAGAGACAAATGAAGAGTACATTCTACGCTCAACGTAAAAATAAAAAATGTGAATAATAAAAAAGAAACTTTGCAAAGCGCCTCTAAAGTTAGTCTAAAAAGAAAAGAAGCATTTAGCGCACCAAAAAGATCCGCCCAGAAATAATTTTCAGCGCCCACAGCTGGGCGCCGAAATCTTTAACGCCCCAGCCTGGGCGCTGATTCTCTCCGCTCGCCAAATATTGTCCAGAAGTGCTCGTCCTTTTATCCGCACATACACGGAAAAATAACGAACACTTGGGGGGTACAACACGTATTCAGACATACGTACCACCAAAAAAAATACATGTACCTCAAAAAATATATAAAACAAATTTTTGGCTTACGGCAAGGCAGCAGATTAAAATAATAATAAACTTCACTTATTCTACCATTTCAAATAATATGTTTCCACCTCGGAACGTACTTGTTTAAAATCGGCATTCTAAGAAACCATTTTCTAGGCTAAGAACTACGCAAGACCTAATTCCAAATTAAAATTATTTAAAGCGGATACGTAGGCAATCCATGATTCGGTCCAACCAATTTGCAAAAATATTAAAAGCCTATAGAATAACAAGAATAAAGAATAGAAGTCCCTTATTGAAATTTAATTACTTGCAATCCAAGTCGAAAGAAAAATTTAAGTCAAAGCAAGAATCCAAGTCATCAAAATACCAAAATTAATGAGCACACATCGAAAAATAATTAGGGCACTTACCCTTGCCAGAAGGAGCACTCACACTCCTAGGCACTTAGCCAAGACTCAAAAGACCGCTTTGCCTCAATTAAGTGGGGACTAGCGCAAGCGTCCATGACCTCTAAAGTACTCGACTTGACCCTCCCTAAAGCGAACTAACTCACTTAAAAACCTTCTTTCACCCCTAGACATAGTCGTTCGCTTAAAGACCTTCTTTCACCACTAGACACAGTCATAATCGCCAACAAGTAGTAAAGGCAGTAAGCTTGCAATAAAAAGGATTGTTCTACGGCATCACCCCATCGTTCCTTCGAACTCAGGGCACCCGTTCATGGTAATTCAAATGCTTGCTAATCCCCTTTGGAAAAAATCAGACATTGTCAATAGGACTTGGCACTTAACGAAGGCTCACCCTACTCAGACATATGACACGGACATCTAAAATCAAAATTTAAAAAAAGCATCGTTAATGGGAAGACATAATAGCAACTGGGGGCTAAAAGATTGAAATGAAAGAGATAGGGAAGGAACTAAGTATACCTTGACCTTTTATACAGACATACACCAGGTAAATCTAAGTCAATTTGAAAACGGTTTATATTCCCGCAATTCTGGAAAAGATGGCCTTAAAAGCCTAAAGCATATGCCAAACAGGCACAAGTATATCTTGACGCCTGCACCCTGGTTTCCAGCAAATCCTTAGACAGCATTCCAAAAATCGTAACAGTATTCTGATTCACTCATGTAATCGTGTACGAACCCTTCTATGAGTCAACCTACTTAGGACACCTCGGATTGTACACAGTAGGACTCGGATTTTAAAAAAATTTCAAATGATTTTTAAAAGACTTTTTCGAACATAATAAAGTGTCGTTGGTTTAAGCTAAGTATGCGTTTATCTCGATGTTGCAAGTGAGTCAAAAGATTTCTGAATACGATTATGGGTAAAAGAAAGGCACCTAGCTTTTGGTCAAGGCACACTTCAACATGTGACTACCTTGACCATGGCAATGTCGCACAATACGACATTTACAAGAGAAGTAGCAAAATCACTACTCGAACATACCTCGCACTAAACGAGTCTGGTTCAAACTATTCATGATCCGTGTCACCATGAATGCATAAAAACGTATGCAAAGCATTATAGCACCAAGCCAATCCCGTAGCTACAATTGGGGGCTTGAGAAAAACACTCTCAAAATGCTCGAAATGACGATTTTATCGCAAATTCTCGACGCTAATACTATACATACATCATAGGGGCACAACCCTAATGTTTAATCGTGTAAAACGAACCTTAGAATGGCTACAACCCCTCCCAAATTCTAAAGCACTACTTAGAATATATAAAGTCACCCCACTAACAAGGGTAACTGAAAATCGCGAGTCACCAAAACTCCGATCAAGCTACTGCACATAACGCTCGCCCTACAAACGCCCGTTACACAGTCTACCTCGTTCCAAAGCAAAACGAAAGAAAAAAAATCATCAAAATATACCTAGAAATAAATTTCAACGCCCAGAGCTGGGCGCCGATATCTTTAACGCCCCAGCCTGGGCGCTGAATTTTCTGCTAGCCAAGTTTTGCCCAGATACAAAAATAAGAAAGAAACGCCTATGAATTATCGCATCGAACGAAGTAATAAGCCGTGCAAACCCACGCAGAAGGTGCTACACTTGTTCGAGCACCTGAACAATTCAGCACGATGAAGTACTCCAAATAATGATATCGCAACACTTGGAGGAATGTTCTAAGACACGCCGTTAGGCCACACAAGCCTGCGTTGCACCATAATCCCACAGTAAAAGTCTAAAAAAGAGTAAGGCATGTTGCACTAATGTAGGCACGACCAAGAGCACGTGTAAAAGAGGCAAAGACTACTTATCGCCCAAATTCAAAATGCAAGCCACACGACTTCTACATTAAGGATTAAAGGTAGCAAAATATTACCTACCATGGAAGGGATAGCTCGCACCTACACGAGCGGAACCCCAAGGCATCTTTCTCGAAAGAACCTACAAAAATCGTACGCCAAAAGAAAGCATCCCAACATGCATACTTGGGAGCTCCAAGCTACGAAACAACCATAGCAAAATAAAAAAATCTCGAAGCCAATGTTTGAACAATCGAAAGGGCACGATGTTTGAGCCCACTTCATGAATGGGCCTGAACCCTATCAAGCTTCTAAGAAAACTATTCAAAATCAGTCGTTGCTCAAAAAAAAAAAAACAATTCAAGCAATCTGATTAATGGACCGCACCCAACGGCCATTCTATGAACGCTCGTTCGCACATACATATCGTCATTCACGAACACGTTCAAAAAAAAAATATAAGAGCGATCAAAGTCTTACACCTCAAGGTATGTTCCTCGGGCCATATGGACTCGCCCGACTATTGCAATAACTGTACGCCTTAAGAGCAACAGTTCCTTAAAATAATCGCCCCAAAGCGACAAGCACCGTAGTCCACCAATCGGCTACGGCTTCTCAAAGAAAATCATCACGTTCTAAAAACAAAGGAAAAATAAAAGAAAAGAGAGTACATAGAACTTCCAAGTGAAATAAACGAATGAACAAGAGGCCAACTGTGTCATCAAAAGACCAGCCCAAACAACACTTTCAACGCCCCACCTGGGCGTGAATTATTTCAACGCCCAGGCCTGGGCGCCGAAAATGAATCCAGGCTCAAAAGGCCCTAACTTCTATTGGGCCCTGCCATATTCATTCGACTTGAAAATTGCCGATTTCTTCACTGAAAGTCACACCTCACGGCTTTGTTAAGAGTAGCACACTACTATAGAAGGTCGCTCGCACATACGAGCGTGACCCCAAACATGATTACAAGACGCAAAAAACAACCGACGAGCCCCAACGCTTGGGGGCTCGCAAAAGTGGACTCCAACAAGGAGCGCGCAATCAAAATCACATTCCCAGACTGCGCCACGCACCATATCATGTTTGGATATCTCAAAAAATATATTGTTAAACAAAAATATACACAGTGTGGACCCACTTACAGGACACATCTAATCAGGAAATATGACAACCCACCAACAGGTTGTAATCACCAAAAGCTCTTCTACATAGGCAAAATAAGAAATTCAAAATGGGCCCGCCCTCCCTCAGCGGGCGGGGTCTGCGTCATTAGCCGCGCAGGTCCTCAGTTTTCGAAAAATAAAGTTTTCAAATTTAAAATAGGCTCGCCATCTTCAGCCGGCGGGGTCTACGGCGCAAACCACGTAGGTCCTTATTTTAAAAAAAAACAAAAAAAAACAAAATAAAATTTCAAAACAGATTCGTCCACTTCTATCGAACGGGGCGTCCACCCTCAGCGGACAGGTTCGCCATCTTCAGCCGGCGGGGTCTACGTCACAAACCGCGTAGGTCCTTATTTTCAAAAAAACTTAAAAACAGATTCGTCCACTTCTATCGGACGGGGGGTCCACCCTCAGCGGACAGGCTCGCCCACCTTCAGCGGGCGGGGTCTGCGTCACTAACAGCGCAGGTCCTTAGTCGCTGCAGCGATAACTTTTATCGGTTTTCCCTTTTTCCAAAAATTAAAGGATCGGTTTTCCCTTTCTCCGAAAATTAAAGGATCGGTTTTCCCTTTTTCCGAAAATTAAAGGATCGGTTTTCCCTTTTTCCGAAAATTAAAGGATCGGTTTTCCCTTTTTCCGAAAATTAAAGGATTGGTTTTTCGTTTTTCCAAAAAAGAACGATGTGCTGGATTTTCCTTCGTTTTACGTCCTATAAAAACAAGGGGGTTTTCTCGTTTAGCTAGCCGTGAAAATGAGAATCTTTAAAAACGTTTTACCTCGTGATTGGGCTTGGCCAGGCCCAATTACACTTTACAGCTTTAATTTCGAAAACATCTGTAGCTACTCCCAATGACAAAGTGAGGGAGTTTCTACGCACCTTTAGATTCTTCCAATGACAAAGTGAGGAAGTTTCTATACTATCAGTTGACAAATCCCAATGACACGTGAGGGATATGTCGACACTTCAAGTGATGACCCTTAAGTCAAATGTTATCACTCGGGGGCTCGTGAGACCCTCGCAAAACAGGTCACATACACCATGGCTTGTGTGATGCACTCCGTCTAATACTTTGACCATCGTCTTACTCCAAGACTCAGTCAAAGTGGGGGCTAACTGTTGACACCTACTTTTGTCCCCGTTCCCGCAAGGGAAAGGTTCGATGATGAAAGCATAAAAAACTCCACTTGACAACGCATCTCCTATAAAATAAACGAATCTCGATTCCCCATTTCATTTCACCCGAAACCTGCTATTTATGGAAACCTTCTAAAAATAGTAATTGCCGTAAAAGGTAGCTTCTAAAAGTGGCAAAACATAAAGGATAGAAACCTGTCAGAATTAGGTGTTGCACTCCAACATAAATCCTAAATGAGATAGAAAACTACGAGAATCCTATTGCTAATAGGATTCGGAAAAGAGAGTTACGTATTAATTAAAATCCTAACGAACCTAGAGTTCGTAACGGGCCCAGACGCATTCCGTCATGAAATGGATACGCGCTAAAAGACTCGAATTAATCTCAAACTTTCCGGATTCTAGGAATCCGAATCTGACAAAGAAACGGCCCCAAACAGCAATTTCAACGCCCAGCCCTGGGCGCTGAAATTGCCAGGATCCTATTTTCAACGCCCAGAGCTGGGCGCCGAAATCTTTGACGCCCAGAGCTGGGCGCTGAAAGTACCTGGGTACGTGTTTTTTCCTAACTCTTTGCGGATTAGAACTCTGCAATTCTATCTTTCCACGAACTCTTCCCTATAAATAGGCCCCTAGTTTCGACGTGAAAGACACAACAACACATAATATATTCTGAGTATTGACTCTAAACCCCTTAGCCTAAGCCTCTTGCTGCGAAACTGTTCACGCGTTCTGTCGCAATTGATCCATAAATCGAACAGAACGTATCCTGTCCCATAATTGAGATTCGTTAAATAAAAAGGAAAAATAGCAAAGTCAAAGTGGTTAGTTTTCTGAGAACCGTGACGCACCTCTCAAGGGTGCGTCGTAATGTGTCCCTTTTTCAATGATTTAACTGCTTTCCTCGCCCTTTTTATGAACTGTTAAACTAACCTAATTTGATTTGTTCTATCACGCCTAACAAATATAATATTTTTGGGAAATCGGATTATCATGCTAGGTCCCTTAATTCTATTTAAATCAGATAATCACGATCGAATTAGTGTTATATGTTGCATATTGCTAAAATCAACTCACATTAGTTTAATAGTTAATGCATGTCCCTTCAATTATTTATGCTGAGCTAGTAAGGATATCCTGCCTCTGGAGTTATCGACGAGCGAATTACTCCTCTAGGTAGTTACAGTCCCCCGAACCCTCAATCTCTACCTTGCGGGTGTATATTGAGAGATCCCCACACCAGGTATCACAAGGGAACCTACGGCCGTCGTGGTCAAACATAATTGCACTCCCTTTATGTCACGATAACCGGGTTTTGTCAGTTTTTCTCATTGTCATTAAAAACTGAATGGCGACTCCTATATTACTAGTCAATTGGGTGTATACTCACAGGAAATCCAATTACACTTGATTGAATAAAAAGAATCGTCACACCCACGAGGGACAAGGTCACGCATTAGCCTCACGCTTTTTCGACCCCCTCACACCTAGTAGTTCTTTAGATTGATAGAAAAAAAATAATAGAGACTTTAGATGGTCCTAAGACCCCTTAGAATATAGGTCAGTTTTATTTCAGTGTGTTTTCCTTACTTTCCGAATCAATAAAGGTGTAATATTTCTCCTAAAAATTTTATTCTAACACTAAAAAAGGCACCAAATGTTCTTGCAAAATACAAAAATAAAGAGGCGGCCCACTCTAGGCCCAACAAATAAAGCCCACTCGGTTTTGAAATAGTGCCATGGGAGCCAATTCCCGAAACCCACAAAATAAACCGCACCATCCCATTCATATCCCCAAAACATAAAAGTCAACCAGTGTAACCATAAAAATCAACCCATACAACCCAAAGAAGTCAAAGGAAATCAAAATCCAAAACGAAAGCAAATGTTGCTTAAAAGGGGAATTAATAAAATATAACCCCCACCAATCCTTCAAAAACGACACGCACCTCAACCCACCTCAAAAGCCTACACAAAGATCTTCATAACTTCCGCACCCTAACTTCATTTTCAAAACTATTTCGAGTCACGAATAGAAAAAATTAATCCGGACAAAAATGCATTTCACGCTAACAGTCAAAAAAGACTCCGAATTAGCCTCAAAATTGATTTTAAATATAAACAAAATCAAAGCATTAAAAAAGGAAAAAAGAAATAAACGCAAGAACACGTGAAGCAAAGCGGCAAAATTGACCGCCAGAAATCATTTTCAGCGCCAAGGGCTGGGCGCCGAAATTTCTGACGCCCCAGCCTGGGCGTTGAAACTCTCTGCCTGCCAAAATTTTCTTTTCAAAAGTGCTCGTCATTTTATCCGCACACAACGGAAAAATAACGAACACTTGGGGGGTACAGTACGTATCCAAATAGGCTTACCAAAAATATAGCCGAATTTCATTTTTACGCGACTTATGGCAAAAAACGGCAGATGAAAATAATGATAATACTTCACTCATTGGACCGATTAAGTAATATGCTTCCACCTCGGGGCATATCTACCGAAATCCGGCATACTCGAACTTATTCTAAGCTAGAACTACGCGCGACCTGATTCTGATAAGATACGTAGGCAATCCTTACCATGGATTCGGTCCAATTGAAAAAAAACATATTCTTTGTGCAAAAGTGTTAGACATATAAAAAACATAAAAAAAAAAAAAAAAAAAAAAAGGAGAAACAAAATGAAATGAAAATGAAAAATAAAAATACGCCTTTATTGAAAAAATAATAAGAAGGAAAACAAAGTGCTAAGAATAAAAACAAACACAACTGAAATAAATAAAGGGCACCTACACCCTAGCAAGAACTACACTACTCTAGTTCTTCCGGATCATCAAATAAAGTCTTGTAGAGGGCAATGTTCGCAGGATCCACCCCCACAGTCTTCTGCGCTGCCCCAATATCAATCTCCATAAGAACCGGCTCCTGGACACTAACTTCCAAAGATGCCAAGGCTTCAGAAACGTTCTCAGTTATAGCCCGCTCAGCCTCAAGGGCATAGACAATGGTGGGAGAAGGATTATTATCATCAACTAGACTAGCCACTGTTTCTACAGGCGGCTGAGCCTTCCTAACCCATACATTGTTCCGGCGACGATCTCCGCGAGAGCTTGCATTTCTTTTAACAACAGCAGGCCCCTTCATGTTAGGCATCTTTTTAGGCCTGAAACTGGAACGGGGAGGAACTTCCTTTCGCTTTCGATCAGGACGAGATTTCACAGTCTTAATACTATAGGTACGAGGTTTGGCAGAATCAGGACCCTCTTACTTAACACGAATACGAGGTATCAAAAGCTCAGCCGGCTCCCCACTTCGAGCCTCGGTCCTCACATCTTTATCACCAGAGCTCATCCACAACTTGTAGTTTTTAGAAAGACCCACAAAGCCATTTGTAGCTACGGCCCAACGCGGGAGACCATCATAATACTTAGCCCACGCTAGAACCCGTGCTTGTGAAAAGGCCGCTACCTTAGGTGGTAGCGTATCAGAAAAGGGGATAGTCTGCCTTAAACCATATTGACGCATGACTCGGTAAGGGAAAATATAAGTGGGACGAGATAGCCCCAACAAAGAAACATAAACCGATACATCAGAACCCCCTGTCATAGTAGTCAAATCCCACCATGGTACCACCCACTTAATAGAACAAATGCCATAAGTAAAAAAGGAGGTCCATTCGGCCTCGTCCTGGCCTTGGTGCAAGTATTTTCGGTTACCCAAGGCTAAAGGGCGATAATGTTTAGGATCGGCAGGAGCTTCCAAAAGTCTAAGCCGTTCCACGAGCCAAATATGCAAAAAGCGGGCACGATTAAAAAATAATAATAAAAGAAAACGGTTCCTGGGGCGCAGTTTCAACGCCCAGGACCAGGCGCCGAAAATTCCAGCGCCCAGCCCTGGGCGCTGAAATTCATTGTGTACGCAAAAAAAAAAAAAAAGGTGTATACGTGCGCATGGAAAAATCGATTACCTGCATTAATAGGGGGCTTCCCTTAAAATGTTCAGATTTGGCATCCTTCTTCAGCTCATCCGCACTCAGCAAAGTCTCGGCAACAACCAACGGCATAATAGAATAGCAACTTTCCATCTGGCTAATTAAGGGGATCAACCTTATGTCACCGAACGCACCATTGTCATTCGACAGCAAATAGTGATTCAACAAGCAAAATACAAGGGCTCGGATATTCAATTTCTGTTCGGTCATATTCTTACTAGGCCTAAAATGATGTTTTACAAGTTTTGCCAAGTTAACCTCGTCACCTACAACAATTTCAGCAAACATGTTATCATCTAGTCCTAGGAAAGCCCCTATGGTTGTTTTACCCTCTTCAATAGTGCCAGGGGTAACAGGAGTAGCATTAGTAGGATAACCAAGGATCGCAGCAAATTCATCTGGCAAAGGACATATTTCGTTGCCCCGAAAGGCAAAAACATGATGATCGGAGTCCCAAAAGCTTAGGGCAGCATGCAGAAAGTTATAATCAATATTAATTTGTTGTAAGCCTAAAAGTGCCTCTAAGTGGTATTCTTTTAACAAAGCCTTTTCTGTGGGAGTAAGGGCCCGTAGCCAACGCCTAACAGTCCGTTGGAGTGAGAAAGTAGGGATCGACATGGCAAAAGCAATGAGTAATTAAAACACAGCAAAAGAGAGAAAGAAATTGAGAGTGATGGAAAATAGGGACGTATCTAGCCTCTATATATAGCTGAACGCATCAAGTGACATCCTGATCCCATTCGGAAACGCGTTAAGAAATCCGAAAGTCAAATATCACCAGGAAAAGACTTCCAGCGCCCATGGCTGGGCGCCGAAATGTTTAACGCCTAGCCTTGGGCGCCGGAAACGCAGCCCAAGGCCCAGATTTCACAAAACGCGGAACATGAAAGGACTTAAAACCGCGTTGCTAAACGCGAGGCCCTATTGCAAATAGGATCAAGCCCAAAAGCACCTTTAGCTCCCAAATAAGCAAAAAATAAACATCAAAACTTGGTCGAAACTTAGACTTGTCTCAGAAAATGCTTATGTACACTTTTCAAATCAAAATAAATATCATGGTCATTCTTCGAAACACCAAAAAATGTGTGTCGTTAAGTCGTTGGTTTCCCAAATAAAAAATGTCTGTCTGTCAAATGATTTATCCGGGCCAAGCTAAAACCGGATGTCGCCTGAAAACTGAAGTCGCACTCCACGGCTTCGCTAAAGTAGCACACTACTATAAAAGGTCACTCGCACATACGAGCATGACCCCAAACATGATTACAAGATGCAAAAAACGACCGACGAACCCCAGTGCTTGGGGGCTGGCGAAAAATTATACTCCAACAAGGAGCGCACGATCAAAATCACATTCCCGGACTACGCCATACATCATCTCATGTTTGGATATCTCAAAAAAAACAGGTTCGACCTCAGAGAAAGGTCGTCATTGACACTTGTGCATGGTCCTCTGATCAAAGACCAAGTAGGGGCAAAAATCGAGCCGTAAAGACTAGCTCAAAATCACAAAAGCAGACGTTCGCAAGACAAAGGTCCGTCTGAACACGTTGTCAGCCCACGTTCAGGTTACAACTAAATTCGAGCATCCCTCGAAAGAATTCGCTCTTGCAAGAATGAATAAAAAGAAATTCTCAAAAGAAATCACAAAGAACAAAAGAAATAGGAACTTGCCCATCTTCAGTTGGCAAGATCGCGTCACAAACCACGCGAGTTCCCAAATCAAAAAAACGAATTCAGGGATGTCCACCCTTAGCGGACAGGGCTCGCCCACCTTCAGCGGGCGGGGTCTGCGTCACTAGCCGCGCAGGTCCTCAGTTTTCCAAAAATGAAGTCTTCAAAAACAAAATGAAACAGGCTCGCCATCTTCAGCCGGCGGGGTCTACGGCGCAAACCACGTAGGTCCTTATTTTCAAAAAATAAACACAAAACAAATTTCAAAATAGATTCGTCCACTTCTATCGGACGGGGTGTCCACCCTTAGCGGACAGGTTCGCCATATTTAGCCGGCGGGGTCTACGTCACAAGTCGCGTAGGTCCTTAGTCGCTGCAGCGATAACTTTTTCTGGTTTTCCCTTTTTTTAAAAAAAGAGCGATGTGCTGGATTTTCCTTCGTTTTACGTCCCATAAAAACAAGGGGGTTTTCTCGTTTAACTAGCCCTGAAAATTAGAATCTTTAAAAAACATTTTTACCTCGTGATTGGGCTTGGCCAGGCCCAATTACACTTTATAGCTTTGATTTCGAAAACATCTGTAGCTACTCCCAATGACAAATTGAGGGAGTTTCTACGCCTCTTTAGATACTTCCAATGACAAAGTGAGGAAGTTTCTATACTATCAGTTGACAAATCCCAATGACACGTGAGGGATATGTCGACACTTCAAAGTGATGACCCTTAAGTCAAATGTTATCACTCGGGGGCTCGTGAGACCCTCGCAAAAAACAAGTCACCATGGCTTGTGTGACGCACTCCGTCTAATACTTTGACCATTGTCTTACTCCAAGACTCAGTCAAAGTGGGGGCTAACTGTAGACACCTACAATTGTCCCCATTCCCGAAAGGGAAGGTTCGATGATGAAAACATAAATCTCCACTTGACAACGCATCTCCTATAAAATAACGAATCTCAATTCCCCTTTTCATTTCACCCGAAACCTGCTATTTATAGAAACCTCTATTTATGGAAACCTGCTAAAAATAGTAACTGTCGTAAAGGGTAGCTTCTAAAAGTGGCAAGTCATAAAAGATAGAAACCTGGTAGAATTAGGTGTTGCACTCCAACATAAATCCTAAATGAGATAGAAAACTGCGAGAATCCTATTCCTAATATGATTCGGAAATAAGAGTTACGTATTAATTAAAATCCTAACGAGCCTAGAGTTCGTACCGGGCCCAGACGCATTCCGTCATGAAATTGATACGCACTAAAAGACTCGATTAAGTCTCAAACACTACAGATTTCAGGAATCCGAATCTGACTAAGAAAACAGCCCAGACCCTATTTTCAACGCCTGGCTCTGGGCGCCGAAATCTTCGGCGCCCAGGCCTGGGCGCTGAAAATACCTGGGTACGTGTTTTTTCCTAATTCTTTGTGGATTAGAACTCTGCAATTCTATCTTTCCACGAACTCTTCCCTATAAATACAGCCCCAAATTCGACGTGAAGAGAACACAACACACAATTCATATTCTGAGTATTGACTCCAACCCCTAGCCTAAGCCTCACGCTGCAAAATTGTTCACGCGTTCTGTCGCAATCGATCCATAAATAGAACAGAACGTATCATGTCCCATAATTTGAGATTCGTTAAATAAAAAGGAGAAATACCAAAGTCAAAGTGGTTAGTTTTCTGAGAACCGTGACGCACCTCTCAAGGCTGCGTCGTAATGTGTCCCTTTTCGATGATTTAATTGCTTTCCTCGCCCTTTTTATGAACTGTTAAACTAACTAAATCTGATTGTTCTACCACGCCTAACAAATATAATGTCTTTGGGAAATTGGATTATCATGCTAGGTCCCTTAATGCAATCTAAATCACATAATTGCGATCGATCTAGTATTATATGTTGCATATTGCTAAAATCAACTCAGATTAGTTTAATAGTTAACGCATGTCCCTTCAATTATTTATGCTTAGCTTGTAAGGATATCCTGCCTCTGGAGTTATTGAAGAGCGAGTACTCCTCTCGGTAGTTACAGTCCCCCGAACCCTCAATCTCTACCTTGCGGGTGTATTTTGAGAGATCCCCACACCAGGGATCACAAGGGAACCTACGGCCGTGGTGGTCAAAGATAATTGCACTCCCTTTATGTCACGATAACCGGGTTTTGTCAGTTTTTCTCATTGTTGTTAAAAACTGAATGGCGACTCCTATATTACTAGTCAATTGGGTGTAAACTCACAGGAAATCCAATTACACTTGATTGAATAAAAAAGAATCGTCACACCCACGAGGGACGAGGTCACGCATTAGCCTCGTGCTTTTTCGACCCCCTCACAGAAAGGTACTTAGGTATTTTGACGAACGAGAGCTATGACGTTCTATTACTTGAAAGTGATTAACCAGCGACTTACAAACAAGCTATGACGAGCCCTAGCTCCAAGCAATGGCATGATGCCATGCAATCTGAATTAGACTCCATGTCTGAAAACCAAGTATGGGATTTGGTCGATTTGCCAGATGGCTACCAAGCCATTGGAAGCAAATGGGTTTTCAAACTGAAAAAGGACAAGGATGGGAAACTTGAAGTTTTCAAAGCTAGATTGGTTGCAAAAGGTTACAGGCAAGTCCACGATGTGGATTACGATGAAACCTTTTCACCAGCTGCAATGCTAAAGTCTATTCGGATAATGTTAGCAATCGCTGCATATTACGATTACGAAATATGGCAGATGGATGTCAAAACCGCTTTCTTAAACGGCGTTTTAACAGAAACTGTGTTTATGACACAGCCTGAGGGTTTTTCGAGGATCCAAAGAATGCTAAAAAGGTATGCAAGCTAATGAAATCAATCTACAGATTGAAGCAGGCATCAAGGAGCTGGAATATACGTTTTGATGAAGCAGTCAGTGACTTTGGTTTCATCAAGAACGCAGACGAATCTTGTGTATACAAGAAGGTCAGTGGGAGAAAAATTGCTTTTCTACTATTATATGTCGACGACATATTACTTATCGAAAATGACATTCCTATGTTGAACTCTGTCAAGATTTGTCTTGGGAAATGTTTTTCGATGAAGGGTCTAGGAGAAGCACAGTACATATTGGGCATCAAGATTTACAAAGATAGATCTAAAAAATGATTGGACTTAGTCAAAGAACTTATATCAATAAGGTGCTTGAAAGGTTCAAGATGGCAGACTCCAAGCGAGGCTACCTACCAATGTCTCATGGAATGACTCTAAGCAAGACTCAGTGCCCAAAAACACTTGATGAGCGTAGACGAATGAATGGGATTCCATATGCATCATTAATTGGTTCAATAATGTATGCTATGATATGTACACGCCCGGATGTTGCGTACGCACTCAGTGCTACGAGCAGATACCAGTCAGACCCAGGAGAGGCACATTGGACTGCTGCCAAGAATATTCTGAAGTACCTGAAAAGGTACAAAGATGACTTCCTGGTCTATGGTGGAGATGATGAATTAATTGTTAAAATCTATACGGACGCAAGTTTCCAAACCGACAAAGATGATTTCAGATCACAGTCTGGGTTTGTCTTCTACCTCAACGGAGGTGCAGTAAGCTGGAAAAGTGCTAAGCAAAGCACCATTGCGGATTCTACAACTGAAGCGGAGTACATTGATGCACATGAAGCAGCAAAGGAAGCTATATGGCTAAGGAAGTTCATAAGTGAATTTGGTGTAGTCCCCTCCATTAAAGGACCAATAGCCCTATATTGTGATAATAACGGAGCTATTGCACAGGCAAAGGAGCCTAGACACCACAAAATAGTCAAGCATGTACTTCGTAGATTTCACCTTCTACGAGAGTACGTTGAAAGAAAAGAAGTCGAGATAAGCAAGATTGGAACTGATGATAACATATCAGATCCATTGACTAAACCTCTGCCGCAGGCGAAGCACAACTCGCACACTGCAGCTATGGGAATCAAGCATATTGGAGAATGGCTTTGATGTCCTTGTTTAATGTTTTAAAGTTTTAGAGTTTAATACTTTGTAAAACATTATTGGTTAATCATTCACAATAAATTAATAGAATTCATTTTCCATTTAATAATAGAATTCATTTTCCTTCAATTTGACAATATATTCAAGATAGACTGTCAGGACCAGTCATGTGACTAAGAAATGTCTATCAAGTGAACTTGAATGTCAAAAGTTGAAAATGGTCCCTGGTCGGAGTTTTCTATAAAGATGGACGCATAGAAAACGTTAGACGACTAGAATGCAAGATGACTAGTAGTTCTGTTTCTTGAACTATGTGGACATGGCAATGTCATAATCATTTGCATAGATACTTACTTTGGGAAGACTAGTATCGGACAGACTTATGAAACTTTACTGTAAGAGATGAAAATCTGTCATAAGTAAATTTCATTAAAATTATTAGACACTAAATCCTCAATACCTGAGTGATTTGAGATTACTTGTTTGAGAACTGCTTACTTTGACGTTGACCAACCGTCGCACCGTAAAAGGAGGCTATAAAGGCAACGCTCAGGTAATCACCTATCAAACGAAGTCTAATCTCAAGATCGCAAGATTGGGATTGTCCTCCCATAAATCGGGATGAGATGCTAAAAGTTGTACAAGGCCACTCGGAGAGCTAGAAACTGTAAAATACATG
The DNA here is from genome assembly GCF_020520425.1 of Spinacia oleracea. Lineage (NCBI taxonomy): Eukaryota > Viridiplantae > Streptophyta > Magnoliopsida > Caryophyllales > Amaranthaceae > Spinacia > Spinacia oleracea. The sequence goes on from NC_079489.1 coordinate 109,042,582, forward strand.
GTCGTGCTCAGATGAATCATAGGCTATGATTATCTGTTTATTTGATCAGTTGAACTCTGAAACCAAGAAACACCTCTGGACATAATAAGGATGACAACTCTTACCTTATGTTTAAGAGAAAGCATCGAGCGACAAAGGAATTAGGAAATGCACACTTGTCCCTAAGGACACGTGGGAGACTGAAGGAAATAATGGCCTTGGTCCAAGTATGCATTTAATGTTAAGTCTAATAAATGCGGTTCAGTATTAATTAACAAGTTAATAATTCAGTGAGATCAAGTGAGCTGAATGCCTAGCTAGAGGCCGCTTCAGTTCAAGTGGAATTAATGATATTAATCCACAGCTTACTCTTGACTGAACCCGTAGGGTCACACAAATAGTACGTAAACGGATCAAGTAATTAATGGTATTAAATACTCCATCTATGGATATTCGGAATCGACGGATCTTGGTTTCAGTGGGAGCTGAGATCGTAAAAAGCAAGAAATGAATACTCCGGAAACGATGATATTACCGGAAGCGGAAATATGGATCGTATCGGAAATATAAATATTATCCAAGTCGTAGATGTTGCCGGAAACGGAAACATGGTACGTATCGGAAAATATTATCGGAAATGGAAATATTGCAGGAATCGGAAATATTGCCGGAAACGGAAATATTGTCAGAATCGGAAATATTATCGAAATCGGAAAATAATTCCGGAAACGGAAATATTAAATATTTGTTCGAAACGGAAATTAATTCCGGAATCGGAAATGTTAAATATTGTTCGTATCGGAAATGAATTTCGGAATCGGGAATTTAACCGGAAGCGCATCTTACGAATTAGCATCGGACGAGATTTGCTAGACGAAGGCCCAGCACGAAGCCAGGCCCGCGTCCAGCAAGCCAAGCGCCTAACACAACGCAAGCAAGGCCACGCGAGGCCCAGCGCAAGGCCAGGCCCAGCAAGGCCAAGGCGTGCGCGCGCGGGCTGACGCTCGTGGGCTGCGAGCAGCGCCTGCTCGTGTGGGCCGCAAGGCCTGAGCCGGCTATGCGGTACGAATCCTAAAGCTGATGGAATTCGTTCATTTATTAAATCCTAATCCTAATAAAGATAGAATTAGTTTAAAAGAGTTTCAATGAAATTCTAATTAAACTAATTAGTATCCTAATAACAATTTAGGCATGAGAATTCAAGTATTCAAAGGTAAGATTTTCAAGCAAAAATCAGCGATAATCTTTTACGGTGTATATTTTCAAATAGGATAAGCTATAATTAAAACTAATTACAACTATTTGATGGTACGCAGACCATATTTGAATTGAAAAACAACTTTGGTACTTTAGACCAATTACATTCAAATTAATGGTACGCAGACCATATTTTCTATCCTATTTGGGCAATACTAGTCACTTCATAACCTGCAAAACAGTACATATACAATATATACCATTCACCCATTCATTAACATGAATGGCCCACATAGCTGGTTAGTAAATCACGTAAACATTTGCAGCAATTAATCAAGGGCACCAATAATCTACCAATTATTCAGTCCTTATTAATTCTAATCAAGTTGTTTTAACCTTAAGGATTTGTAGACCTAATCAAGAGTTTATGACTAAAAAGGGCTCCCACTTAAACCAATAAATTCATATGCTTTACTAATTTTAAACATAAAAATGTGTTTCTAGTCTAACCGGAAACATACAAATTTAATTAAAATTTAAAGCTCATAAAAATTTATAATTGAATCCAAAAAGTTTAATTTAATTTCAGTCGTATTTAAATTAATTCATGATTTTAATTTTAGTAAAATAATTAGAATAAATAAAATTTATTATAATTACAATATTCAAAATTAAAATCCAAGAAAATAATTTAAATTATTAATTTTAAAATTAATTAAAATTACGTAAACTGAAAATTTCAAATTAAAATTTCAAAACGATCTAATCGCAACGCAACAATCCCACGCAACGCACGCCCATGGGCCACACACACACAGCCATCGCTGGCCATGTGCGCGCAGCCCATGCGCTGCGTCGCATCGCTGCTGCTCACCATCGCAAGGCATCACGCGAGCTGGTGCTCGCTGCGAGCGCCAGCGCTCGACGCAACAAGCATGCTGCCGCAGCCCATCGCTGGGCGCAGCGCTCGTCGCACGTCGCAACAAGCACGCTGCTTGCCATCGCTGGGCGCAGCGCTTGTCACACGCACAACAAGCACGCTGCACGCCATCGCTGGGCGCAGCGCTCGTCGCACGTCGCAACAAGCACGCTGCACGCCATCGCTGGGCGCAGCGCTTGTCGCACGCACAATAGCGCTCGCTGCGCGCGAGCGATCGATGCTGGGCGTAGCACTCGTGGCACGCGAGCTTGCGCTCGCTGCGCGCGACGCTCCGCACACTTGCGCGAGGCAGTGCGCGCTGTGGCGCAGCTCGCTTGCTGCCCACACGCGACTGCTCGTGCCTTGCTCTCGCCCTCGCCCATTCGCCCATTGCACATAGCCCACGACACAAGGCAGGGCTGCTGCCTTGTGCTCGTGCACCATGGCCTTGCTCATTGCATTCGTACCGCATGGGCGACGAGCTCCCTTGCTCGTCGTCACATGCCCGCACTATACAACACCCCTTAAGGGTTACACGTAGCGTCCATTGCTTTGTGCGTGCAAGTTATATGAGCGAGTCGCATAAAAATTAAAAATTTATATTCAAAATTAATGACAAATTAATAAATAATATTAGTTTCTTAATTTTAGGGCGAAAAATCGAAAATTTATTATTTAATTGATTTCCGATTAACATGGATTCAAGTCTAGGTCATAAAAATTTAAAATTTAACATAAATGTACAATTTTTATGGTGGTTTTTAATCATAGGTATCTAATTAAATTATAACTAATTATGAAAATCAAATTAATTCTAAATTATTCCAATTTTCAACAAATTAATCATAATTACAAATTAGATTGCATAATTAACAAGGCTAGGCATTCAAACTTGTTAAACATATACAGTAGGTCAATCAAAAATTCAAGATTTATCAACAAGAATCGCAAATATTTAATTTAACATCTTAAATTTACGAAATTTTGTATTCGAAAAACTAAAACCTCCGAAAAGTCATAGTTAGGCTTCGAATTTGAGAATTCTGGGTTCGGCCGAAAACTACTATTTTTGTCAAAATTTTAGAATGCCTTTTACATGCGGAATTGACACAAAAATCACTCGATTTGGATGAGTAACGAAGAAACTGCCGAAAACCTGCGTAAGTATAATTAAATAAACGCAATTTGCAATTAATTAAATAAACCCCTTTTAATTCTTGCAAATTTGTAATATTTAACCATGTTCATGCAATTTAGATTATGAAAATAATAAGAGGCTCGTGATACCACTGTTAGGTTATGATACATATGACAATTCATAAATCATGCGGAAAAACCATAAAGCCAGGAAAACATATTATTTACACATAATCATTTAGCATAGTTTAGATGCATACACTTTGTTGCGTGCCTTCCCTAGCTGCGCCCGAACCGAACAAGAACAATTCTTTAGGACTCCAAGTGTCGTCCCTCCGTAGATAGTCCACAGCACGTCCGGATCAGCCTTAAGCTTGACCAACTAGGATCGCCCTTAAGGTACTTAGAATTTTCGGCTAGTATAGGCAATTGTATGACTGAATTTTTGCTCTCAAAAATCACTTTGAATACTTAGATACTCTCTCCAAAATAATGACCCTAGGCCTTTATTTATAGAGGTATGGAAAGGGAATCGTAATCCTATTAGGATACGAATTAATTAAACTAGAATCCTAATAGAATTCTTATTTAATTAATTCATCCTTTTAGGTTTAGGAATTTAATCATTAGTCGAAACCTGATGGCTTTAGGATTCGTATAGCACACCAACACACACACGCACGCACAGCAGCCCACGAGGGGCGCCATGCGCGCGCGCGCAGCCCGCGAGCTCGCAGCCCACTGCCACAAGCCCACACGCTGCCGCAGCCTTGGCGCGCGCTGGGCCTGCCTTGCGGTGGGCCTGGCGCAGCCTTGGCTGGTGCGTTTGTGGCGTGCTGGCTTGCTGGGCGATGGCCCGGCTTCATGCTGGGCCTTCGTCTGGCAGGTCTCGTCCGATGCTAATTCGTAAGATACGCTTCCGATTAATTTCCCGATTCCGGAATTCATTTCCGATACGAACAATATTTAATATTTCCGATTCCGGAATTAATTTCCGTTTCGAACAAATATTTAATATTTCCGTTTCCGGAATTATTTTCCGATTCCGATAATATTTCCGATTCTGACAATATTTTCGTTTCCGGCAATATTTCCGATTCCGGCAATATTTCCATTTCCGATAATATTTTCCGATACGTACCATGTTTCCGTTTCCGGCAACATCTACGACTTGGATAATATTTATATTTCCGATACGATCCATATTTCCGTTTTCGGCAATATCATCGTTTCCGGAGCATTCATTTCTTGCCTGTGACGATCTCAGCTCCCACTGAAACCAAGATCCGTCGATTCCGAATATCCATAGATGGAGTATTTAATGCCATTAAATACTTGATCCGTTTACGTACTATTTGTGTGACCCTACGGGTTCAGTCAAGAGTAAGCTGTGGATTAATATCATTAATTCCACTTGAACTGAAGCGGCCTCTAGCTAGGCATTCAGCTCACTTGATCTCACTGAATTATTAACTTGTTAATTAATACTGAACTGCATTTATTATACTTAACATAGAATGCTTACTTGGACCAAGGGCATTATTTCCTTCAAATCCTATTTATACTAAACCTCAAAAATAAGAGATTTAAACTCGAAAACTGAATCCCGCGCAGCCGTGCGAACGGGCAGACCCAGGTGCGATCGTGCTGTGCATCTATGCGAACGGGCCCTGCGACGATTCTTCTCCTTCGTGCCGTGCGAACGTGCCCAACAACCGTGCGATCGCACGGCTGTAACTTTGCTAATTCTCAGAGAATCCTCATGTGCTCGCACTGGAAATCCGTGCGAGCACACGGAAATTTCGTGCGAGCGCACACTTCTGCGGTGCGAACGGGCTACATCCCTTGGAGTTCCTGCCTCTTTTTTGCGGATTCGTGCGAACACACACATTTGGGGCACGAGCGCACCCATTGCCTTGAAGTTCCTGCCTCCTTTTTGCGGATTCGTGCGAACACACACATTCGGGGCACGAGCGCACACACTGCCTTGACTTTGGAGCCAACTTTGTAGACCCGTGCGAGCGCACGTAAATTCCGTGCGATCGCACTGGACCTGCTCGAGCAAATCTCAGCTATTTTCCATCATTTTCAACATTATTACCTGAAGAGCTCAAAGATGGAAAAAGGGAATAAAAATGCAGCAAAACTATATAAAACTATCAAAAAAAGCATAATAAAACTCTATAAAATCCTAGCCTAGAGCGACATAAATGCCGCTCATCAAACTCCCCCAAGCTAAGCGTTTGCTAGTCTCTAGCAAACAAAACTCAACTAGGGAAGAATGAGCAACCTAACAAGTTCTAAAAATTTACCAAAATCGAAATCTAGCAAATCTAATCAAGGCAAGACTAAAAATGGAAAACGCAAACCAAGAAAAGAAAGAAAGAAAAGAAGAAGAAAAGAAAAGAGAAGAAAAGAAATTAAACTACAAAATCCAAGATGGGGGCTTTATTATGGAACAAGTATAGAAGAACACTAATATTACTAATCAAATAAATGAGTACACGCTAACTAATGTCCTAAATCGAGTGAAAGATTCGAGCATCAAGCAAAGCGAACTAAGGGCAAACACTAGTCAATCCCCCTACATCCGGGCATACCACGTCAAAACTCTATATCTTATTCACCTTTGAGAATAACGTCTCAAGACACCGCGAAGGCGCCAGAAAATCAATATTAGGCTACCCGACATCTTAGCATGACAACCTTGTTTCTTAAGCTTGACCAAATCCTCCCTCCACCGACAATGACTCAACTCTAAAGGGTCAAGAGGGCTTTTAGGGCGTAACGTAGGCTAGGGGTAAGGTGTGGAATAAATTTGGCAATTTGGTGCTCATACCTAAAGTGAAGCGCAATGAGAACTCAACTCAAGCATAATCAACCAAAAACAAACTTTTCCACTTATTTGGGGCACCCCCAAGCTTATTCAACAACAATTCTAAACTACAACTCTTTTTGCATTTTTTTTTCTTGATTTGATTTTCCTCTTTTTTGCGTTTCAAATGAAACTTTTTATGCCTTGTTTTTCTCTATTTTTGGCTTTTTCAAAATTTAATTCTAAATTTGTTTGCTTTTTGCATCAATTATTCACTATGTACAACATTCTTCCAAAACTTTGTCATTCCCATCAAACAACATTCATTCCTCAACTTTGCATATTCAATCCAAAACATCAAGCATCATAACTCTAAGCTTCACTATCACTTCTAAGGGTGAAAACAAAACAAAAGCTATTAGGCTTGTATTGTGCTCATAAGAAATGAAGGGTCAAGGCTCAAATGGCTAGAAATGGGGCAAGTGCAAACAAAAACATATGAGAAAAATAGAAAATAAAGTTCTAAACTAAAAAGAAAAATAGTCACCGAAAGAAATGCCTCTATCGTCCCCTAAAGTAGTTCGGTCGCGGTCTCGGGAAGGAAATGGTCAAACTCGGGAGACAAGAAAGTCAATGCTAAGGATCCATGCCACTCAATGAATATATATGTGTTTGGGCTTATTTTTTAACATGAATCTCACAAGGGAGAAAATACCATTCTCTCCGGCTTCAAATCACTAGAGAATTCAACACCATCTTACCACAAGCCAAGAGTTCATGACGCATGCTACCCAAAGTTCAACCAACTTTCTTGACACCAAATCCTAGACTCGACCCAAGACATTAAGAACCGTGTAAAAATCTACCAACTAGGAATAAAAGCATTCTAATCTACAAGTTCCAATTTTATATGCCCCAATCAAGAATATTGCCTAAGAAAACCTAGAAAAACTTGCCTTGACGAAAAAGAAATCAAAACAAAAAGAAAAGAAAAGGAAGAAAATAAGAAAACACACCAAAATGGAAACAAAAAGAAACAAACACAAAGAAAAAGAAGAGAAACTAAAAATCAAGCTAAATCAAACTAAAAACAAAGAAACAAGCATTTAATGGTATGATTTCAAAGCAATAAGCATCAACAAGTAGGCATCCACAAACAAAACTCCCCCCAAGCTAAAATTAGGCAATGTCCTCAAGGCCTAAAACTAAACAAGGAGGGGCACAGCTACCCATCCAACCAAATGCCCCAACATGATGTATGCCCGTCCCCAAAAGAATGCATAAGAGTTGGAAGGATGTTACCGGAAGTATCCTGGGAGCAAGTCCCGCAAAGAACCGTTAAAACCCGAACAGACTCACCGAAAATGGACGGACAAGGCACAAGGTGGAAAGTGAGAACACACCGCAAAGAATCATACCAAAGCAATGCTCAAAAACCGCGGGGTGCCTCCCGGTAGCGCTCGTTTAACGTCATTAGCTTGACGAATCCCCCTAAATTCATGGGGGGTCAGGGAGATCAATGGAAGCAATGGAACCAATGGGATCGCCTAAGTAATAATGCTTGAGGCGATGACCATTCACCTTGAAAGGAGCCGTACTATCATTCCGGATCTCAATAGTACCGTGCGGGAAAACCCGAACAACAATGAAAGGACCGCTCCACCGGGACTTGAGTTTACCCGGAAACAACTTCAACCGCGAGTTATAGAGGAGGACCATCTCTCCCTCCTTGAACTCTTTCTTCTCGATCCGAGCATTATGATATTGTTTAGACCGGGCCTTGTAGATGCTCGCCGAGTCATAAGCATTCATGCGGAGTTCCTCCAACTCATGAAGGTCAAGCAAGCGCCTCTCTCCCGCACTAGTCAATTCGAAATTCAGGGTTTTGATGGCCCACATAGCCTTGTGCTCAAGTTCCACCGGCAAGTGGAAATTCTTGCCATAGACAAGCTTGTAAGGAGTCATTCCTATAGGCATTTTGAAAGCCGTTCTATACGCCCATAAGGCGTCATCAAGCTTGACGGACCAATCCTTGCGGTTCTTGGCAACCGACTTTTCAAGAATAGACTTGATTTCACGATTAGTAACTTCCACTTGGCCACTAGTTTGGGGATGATAACCAACACCAACCTTATGATGAACCCCATATTTCCGCAAGAGGACCTTGAATTTTCCATGGGCGAAATGGGATCCGCCATCACTAATCACAGCCCTAGGAACCCCAAAACACGAAAAAATAATCTTTTTGAAGAGGTTGAGAACCACTTTGTGATCATTGGTAGGCGAAGCAATGGCCTCCGCCCACTTGGAGACATAAACAACCGCAACAAGGATGTTGAGGTTCCCATAAGAAGAGGGGAAAGGGCCCATGAAATCAATGCCCCATAAATCGAACACCTCTAGTTCTAAGATTGGATTTTGCGGGATCTCTTGACGTTTGGAAATATTCCCCGTCCGTTGGCAACGATCACAAGCCTTGACAAATGCCCAAGCATCCTGAAAAAGGGTGGGCCACCATAGCATGCTTTGAAGTATCTTGGAGGCGGTTCGATCACCCCCCATATGCCCACCACAAGGGGAAGAGTGGCACATACGGAGAACACTTGGGAACTCCTTATCCGGAACACACCTCCGTAAGAGGCCATCCGGGAACCTTCTCAACAAAGTGGGCTCATCCCAAATGTAGCGCTTAGAATTATACTTCAACTTGCGGCGTTCTTGAGATGTGAGCTCTTCCGGAATTTCCCCGCAAGCCAAGTAATTTACAATATCAACAAACCATGGGAGTTGAGTACTCCCAACCATGTACAAAGTATCATCTCTCAAAGCATCCTCGATAGGCACATCATCTTTAGCCACACTTCCAAGTTCTAACCGAGAAAGGTGGTCGGCCACCACATTCTCGGCTCCCTTCTTATCTCGAATCTCAATGTCAAACTCTTGGAGAAGGAGCACCCAACGAATGAGTCTCGGTTTGGCCTCTTTCCTCGCCATAAGATAACGAATGGCCGCATGATTCGTGTACACAATTTTCTTTGACCCTACCAAATAAGTCCTAAACTTTTCAAAAGCATGATCAATGGCGAGAAATTCTTTCTCGGTCGTGGTGTAATTTGCTTGTGCTTGGTTGAGGGTTTTAGACATATAATAGATCACATGAAGCTTCTTGTCTTTCCTTTGACCAAGGACTCACCCAACAGAGAAATCACTTGCATCACACATTAACTCAAAAGGTAGAGACCAATCCGGAGCTTGAACTATAGGGGTAGAGATGAGAGCATTCTAGATGGTGTCAAAGGCTTTGAGATATGCGGAGTCGAAATGAAAGTCACATTCCTTTTGGAGGAGGTTGGTGAGAGGCCGGACGATCAAAGAAAAATCCTTAATGAACCGCCTATAGAAACCGGCACGCCCAAGAAAGGACCGGATCCCTTTAACATTTATCGGGGGAGGTAACTTCTCTATCACTTCGATTTTTGCTCGATCAACCTCAATCCCACGATGAGACACCTTGTGCCCTAGAACAATTCCTTCCTCCACCATGAAGTGGCACTTTTCCCAATTGAGAACCAAGTTGACCTTTTCACACCTTGCAAGACACTTCCCAAGATTGATGAGGCATTCTTCATAGGTGGGTCCTCCCACCGAGAAGTCATCCATGAACACCTCCATCTCTTCTTCAAGCATATCACCAAAAATGCTCATCATACACCTTTGGAACGTTCCGGGAGCATTACAAAGCCCGAATGGCATCCGCCTATAAGCAAACGTTCCATAGGGACAAGTGAAAGTAGTTTTCTCTTGGTCTTCCGGATTAATTGGGATTTAAAAGAATCCGGAATAACCATCAAGAAAACTAAAGTACTTGTGCTTGGTTAGGCGCTCAAGCATTTGGTCAATGAATGGGACGGGAAAGTGATCCTTTTTGGTAGAGAGGTTGAGTTGACGATAGTCGATACACATGCGCCACCCGGTTACCGTCCGGGTGGAAATAAGCTCCCCATGTGAATTCTTGACTATCGTCATCCCTCCTTTTTTTGGAACCACATGGACCGGGGATACCCATCGGCTATTCGAGATAGGATAGATAACCCCGATAGCCAAAAGCTTCATGATTTCCTTCTTAACCACCTCTCCCATAGGTGGGTTAAGTTTTCTTTGCCTCTCACGATGTGGGACAGCATTGTCCTCAAGCTCGATATGATGCATGCAAAGGGTTGGGCTAACACCCTTCAAATCACCAATGGTGTAGCCCAAAACCCCTTGATGACGTTTCAAAACATTAATGAGCTTGAGCACTTGCTCGTCATCCAAAGAGGAATTAATAATGACGGGGTAAGAAGAATTTGGACCAAGAAAGACGTACCTTAAGCTCGAAGGTAGAGGTTTTAGCTCTACCTTGGGAGCTTCCTTACCAATTTGGGGGGCATGATCATCCAAATCTTTCTTTCCATCAAGCACGAGCAAGCATTTCTCCGATTGATCACAAGGTGGGGTGGAATCCATTAGTCTCTTGTATTTAGCCGCTTCAACCCCTTGATCACCTAAGCCATCTCTATTCAAAAGAGCAAACTCAAGTGGATCGTTAGTGGTGAGCAAATGCTCATGCATGTCATGCACCAAAGGATCAAAAGAGTCTACCAAGAAACATTTCTCATTGGTAGAGCTAGGGTAGCTCATGGTTTTATTCAATTCAAAGAACATGCTATCCATCCCTACTTTCAAGGTAATGTTCCCTTGCTTGGAATCAATTATAGCCCCCGCCGTGGCTAAGAATGGGCGGCCTAGAATAATAGGGACATGCACGTCCTCATCAATGTCTAGGACCACAAAATTAACGGGGATCACAAATCCACCAACTCTCAAAGGTACATCATCAATCTTGCCGATAGGATATTTGACCGAACGGTCGGCAAGTTGCAATGTAATGTTGGTTGGGACAAGATCACCAACTTCAAGCTTGGAGAACACCGAAAAGGGCATTAGACTAACACTAGCCCCCAAATCACACAAGGCATTGCTTATTTCAAGCTCCTTGATAGCACAAGGGATAGAAAAACTACCTGGGTCTTTGAGTTTGGGTGGCATTTTGTTAAGAATAATAGCACTACAATTTTCGGTGAGATTCACCGTCTCCTTTACGTCACAATTTCGCTTCCCACTCAAGATTTCCTTAAGGAATCGTGAGTAGGTAGGCATTTGTTTTAACGCATCCGTAAAGGGGAGAGTGATATGAAATTTCCGAAGGACCTCAAAAAATTTTGCGAATTGCACATCCAACTTGTGTCTTATGAATCTTTGGGGGTGGGGAAGTTTAGGAGTGGGGAGAGGTAGAAGAGTTGCCACCTTGGGGATGGTAGTATCACCCTCATCATTAATGGGAGGCTCCTCTTCTACCACATCATTGTCACTCAACTCAATGACTCCCTCTTGATCTTTCCCATTGGGTTTAGAAACCTTATTAGCTCTAGGAACATCATCAAGGATTTTTCCACTCCTTGTCACTATAGAATTCATTTGCCTTGGAGCATGAATTTGGGGTGGAAGAATAGTAAGCGCATGATGTTCCCTAACGGTGCAAGCAAGTTGAGCTAATTGGTTTTCAATCACCTTCAATTGAGTGTTGGATTGTTTGAATCCATCCTCAAACTCAATGTTCTTCTTGACTTGCGCCCCCACAAACGAATCCATGAGAACCTCAAGATTCGACTTGAGAGGCGGGAGTGGTGGAGGTGCAACGCCATAACCACTTGGGTTGGATTGATATTGGTTGCCAAAGGTCCTCGGGCCATTGAATCCGGGAGGTGGCAAATGAGATGCACCATAAGGAACTCCCGAGTTCAAAGGATAACCCCCACTTGAGGAACCCCTAAATTGCCCATAAGAGTAGTTATAACCCCCTCCACCTTGATGGTTGGGATTATAACCCCCTTGGTTGTATTGGCCTTGATTGCCAAAACCTTGAGATTGACCGTAGGGCACTTGGCTTTGATAGCCTTGTGCTCTATAGCCACCTCGGCCTTGGTTATCATACCCACTTTCTTGGGCATAACCTTGGTGGGGACCATACATGGAGGGCCCTCTAGGTTGCCTAGCAAAATTAGGATTGTTAGGGTTATCATTCCTAGACCTCTCATTGATGGCATTAGCATACTCTACATCAAACTCTCCTTCATACGAAGGGCCATAATCCACAAATGACAAGTTGTGAACTAAAGGGCATGCATCGGGGGAATGACTATAGTCTTGGCAATTTTCACAAAAGAATGTGCCCGGAGGCATTAAGCCATAAGAACTAACCTTGCCCTTCCCCTTATTGAGAAGAGTTGCCGAAGGAGGTGGAATTGTGGACGGAGATGGTGGCTTGCTTGCTGCACTTCCCGCAAATGGTGTATTTTCAAGCTTCTCTAATCGCGAGCTAAGCTTCTCTATCATCCGTGCTTGCTCTATGGCGTACACCGAACCCTTACCATCCTCATTCCTACTTTTCCCATCATAACTCCTTGCACCTACATGCCAAGATTGGTAGTTTTGAACTACATCTTCAATTATCTCCTCAATTTGATCTTCCGTTTTGTTCATGATTGGGCCTCCCGCACCCGCATCTAGACTTGTTTTCGAGCTTGGACTCAATCCTAAGTAAAAGGTTTGTAGCAACAACCACTTGGGAATCCCATGATGAGGGCACTCCCTTTGGTACTCCTTAAATCGGTCCCAAGCCTCGAAAAGCGATTCATCACGCCCTTGCTCAAATGATTGAATCTTGTGGCGAAATTCTGCCGTCTTCCCATGAGAATAGAACTTGTTCAAGAAGGCACTAGTTACTTCGTTCCATGTGCGAAGTGAGTTGGGATTGACCTCCTTGTCAAGCCAATCACTAGCATGCCCAAGCAAAGAGAAGCGGAACAAAGTCAACCTCACATAATCCGAGGTTACACCATTGTGTTTTATTGTGTCACAATAGTGCTCAAACTGTTTGAGATGCTCGTGAGGCGACTCATTGCTTTTCCCACAAAAGGGATGACTTTGCACCAAGTTGATCAAGGCGGGCTTGATCTCAAAATTATTAGCACATGTAGTTGGTTCTTGGATCCCACACGTAGCCTCAAATGCTCCCGGTATTCCCAAGTTCTTAACCGGAAGAGCCATGTTCTCACTAGCTTGCTCACTCACTTCTTGTTCTGTGTCAACACTCAAAGCCTCAAACCGATTATGATTTGACAAGCTAGAACGAGCACGCCTATGTCTCCTTAGAGTCCTTTCAAATTCAAGGTCAAGAGGATGGAGGATCCTTTGACGAGCACGTCCCCTATCAAGCATAAACACTCAAGAAAACCGTGAGCAATGCAAAGGAAAAACTAAAGCAAGAAAGAAATATTTTTTTTGTATTTTCAATTAATGAACTAGTCTCAACTAAACTCAATAACAACGATCGTTCCCCGGCAACGGCCCCATTTTGATAAGCGTATTTTCCGTCGTTGATAGAAAACCACCTATGCAAACAATATTTATAAAACCACTTCAGCTACCGGCAAGCAGTAAGCAAAGGGATCGTCCCAAAGAAACGGTGAATTATTGAGTTGGAAGTCAATCTAGTTCGATCAAAGATTTGTTTTGAATTGTCACTTTTTAAGAGTCTAAAAACAAATAAAGAACTATGTAAAATTGAATCAAGAAAGGGAAACGTTAGGGAGTCGGGGATAGCCTAGGGAAACCGGAGGAAATCAATTCAACTATTTAGCAATGGTGATCATGCAACGAAATGGTGATTAGGCAAATGGCATCTAAAGACGAACCCGCCACCTCTCGGATAGGGAACGCTAAGCGTCTAATCCACGGAAGAGCTTTCGCCTAGTCCTAGACTAAACTAACTAGCATATAATAGGTACCGCCATTTCATCAACACAAGATAGGCCCACAATGTCTTGCCAACCCTATCGTATGGTTCCACGGAAATCTAATCGAATAGCATTTGCAACTACCACTCAACTAGCTTGGATTTCCTATCATCAAATCTTATTTAATCACATGAATCAACCAACAATCAATAATCTATTTCCCCTAATTCATCCCCTAGTTTCTCCCCTTTCCCTAACCTAAAACTACTAACTAATCATCCTAACAATCAAGCTATCCATTAGTTCAAAACTAGCTAACATGAAATTAAAGGAGAAGAAGTAGAGAATTGGAAACTCAATTGCACAATCAAATCAAAAACTGAAAATCAAAGTAACAAGCAAAATTGAAATCAAGAACTCAAGGTATTGAGGAATTGCAAAACAATTATCAACTAAGCAAGTGCAAGAATTAAAGAACTAAGAATTCAATTGCATTAAGAAGAGAAGAGTTGAAGAAAATTACTGAATTGATGCTTGGAATTAAAGAGTTTCTCTCTCTAGATTGAAGATCAAAATCACAAAACCTCTAAAATGCATTTCTGAAAATGAAAGCGTAAATTGAAAATAATCAAAATCCTATTTATACTAAACCCCAAAAATAAGAGATTTAAACTCGAAAACTGAATCCCGCGCAGCCGTGCGAACGGGCAGACCCAGGTGGGATCGCATCGGTGCGATCGTGCTGTGCATCTATGCGAACAGGCCCTGCGACGATTCTTCTACTTCGTGCCGTGCGAACGTGTCCAACAACCGTGCGATCGCACGGCTGTAACTTTGCTAATTCTCAGAGAATCCTCATATGCTCACATAGGAAATCCGTGCGAGCACACGGAAATTCCGTGCGAGCGCACGCTTCTGCGGTGCGAACGGGCTACATCCCTTGGAGTTCCTGCCTCCTTTTTGCGGATTCGTGCGAACACACACATTTGGGGCACGAGCGCACCCATTGCCTTGGATTTCCTGCCTCCTTTTTGGGGATTCGTGCGAGCACACACATTCAGGGCACGAGCGCACACACTGCCTTGACTTTGGAGCCAACTTTGTAGACCCGTGCGAGCGCACGTAAATTCCGTGCGATCGCACTGGACCTGCTCGAGCAAATCTCAGCTATTTTCCATCATTTTCAACATTATTACCTGAAGAGCTCAAAGATGGAAAAAGGGAATAAAAATGCAGCAAAACTATATAAAACTATCAAAAAAAGCATAATAAAACTCTATAAAATCTTAGCCTAGAGCGACATAAATGCCGCTCATCATGGATTAATGATATTAATCCACATCTTACTCTTGACTGAACCCGTAGGGTCACCCAAATAGTACGTAAACGGATCAAGTATTTAATGATAATACTCCATCTATGGATATTCGGAATCGACGGATCTTGGTTCCAGTGGGAGCTGAGATCGTCAAAGGCAAATAATGAATAGTCCGGAAACGATGATATTACCGGAAACGGAAATATAAATATTATCCAAGTCGTAGATGTTGTCGGAAACGGAAACATGGTACGTATCTGAAAATATTATCGGGAATGGAAATATTGCCGGAATCTGAAATATTGCCGGAAACGGAAATATTGTCGGAATCGGAAATATTATCGGAATCGGAAAATAATTCCGGAAACGGAAATATTAAATATTTGTTCGAAACGGAAATTTATTCCGTAATCGGAAATATTAAATATTGTTCGCATCGGAAATGAATTCCGGAATCGGAAAATTAATCGGAAGCGCGACGTACGAAATAAACATCGGACGAGCTTGCTAGACGCAAGGCCTAGCACGAAGCTAGGCCCAACGCCTAGCGAAGCCCGCGCGACCAAGCAAGTAAGCCCAGCCAAGCGATGAGCAAGGCCAGGCCCGCGAAGCAAGGCCAGCGAGCTGCGTGCCCTTCGTGGGCTGCGAGCATTTGCTGGGCCAAGGCTCAGCGCGCGCGCGCGCACGGCGCCCTTTGTGGGCTGCTGTGCGTGTGTGTGTTTGTGCTTGTGTACGAAACCTTGATCGATTAGGATTCGTTTAAGATTAAATTCCTAAATCTACTACATTTTAATTAATTGAATTTAAGTTAAATTCATTTTAGTTAAATAGTTTCCTAGTAGGATTCTATTATCCGATTTCCATACCCTATAAATAGGTGATCATAGTTCACTATTTAAAACGAGTAATTCAAGTATTCATTTAAGTTTTAGGCTTAAAACTCGGATTTTTATTTGTCATAAAAACCGAAAATTTCATAGTACCTTAGTGAAATTCTAGTTAATTAAATCTAAGGCGGATCCGAGCGTGTTGTGGACTACTCCGTATCTACGGAGGGACGACATTTGGAGTCTAGACTTGTTCTTGTTCGGTTCAGGCGCAGCTAGGGAGGGCACGCTACAAAGAGTATGCATCCTAAATTATGCTAATTGTTATGTGGCAATTAATTTGGAATCCTGGCTTTTATGGTTTTTCCGCATAATTTATATTCATTTATATATATCATAACCTAACAGACTTGGCCTTACCATTCATACTTGACCCTCCCCCATATTTTGCCTTCCCTTGGTTTTCCAATTTTAAACAAAGTCCACAAAGAGTATCAAAATTAGAATATGGATAAAGGTCTACGGTATTGGCAATATTGTAGTTTAAACCCCTTAAAAATCTAGACAGTTTTTGTTCCTCAATCTCCTCAATTTCCCCCATTAAGGACAACTTTTCAAACTCATCAATATATATTCAGCCACACTCATTTCCCCTTGCCTCAATTCAGCAATTTTACGATGAGTCGTTATTCTATGAGTTGTTGGCACATACCTTTTACGTAGCTTACGTTTCAAAGATTCCCAAGAGGTAATTTTCTCCTTCCCATCATGATTTCTCTTGGATTTCAGTCCTTCGAACCACAATGAAGCTCCTCGTCCTAGCTTCAATATGGCATACTTACAACGCTTCTCATCATCAATGTCCTTGAAATCAAACATTCGCTCTATCTTGCGCTCCCATTCCAAATAAGCTTCCGGATCTGTTCCACCAATAAATTCAGGAAGTTTCGTGACTTTGAATTCATCCACAACCAGTAGTGGATCACGTCTAGAATGCCTTCGAAATCCCCCATCTCTAACGTTCTTCAAGGCTTCTTGGAGATGTTGTAGAAAGTCAGGATCGTCAAAATCCATTTTAGCTCGTAAGAATCACGAACAGCAGTCCTGATACCACAAATGATACGAGTTTAAAAACTCGTTGTATGAGTAAGGATAGTTGATTAACAAGCTAGACCTATAGCTCGTCAAACGTGATTGAAAGGCAAGACCTATTGACTCACATTGTGCTCTTTGAGTAGGAAACACGTCCAAAACAAAGAAAAGGTTGAATTATAATCAATAATTCAAAGTAAACTGAAAACAAGTGTTTATTCTTCAAAATTGGTTGTTTTATTCCATTCAACAAGCTGGCTATAAATAGCCTAAACACTCAGCTAAAAACCGGTGGTTACAAGAGCTTTAAACCACCATTTAAAAGCCATTTAAGAGCCTTTAAAACCGGTGGTTACAAAGCTCTAAAAGCCTCCTAATTTAGTCACCAATTTGGAGGTTGCAAAGGCTTAAAACCCTCCTTACAAACATCAATATTTAAAGCTAAGTACAAGACTGAGTTTAAAGGAGATTAAAACAATTGTCCCCTTATTAAACTGAATTAAACGAAAACAAATAAAGATAAGTTTAAACGGACCATCAAACGCACTTGATTAAACGGGCCATCAAACGACTTACTCAATCCAAGTCACCATGCACACAAAATGAGCCATCGAACCTAAATCATCTTTGGTTCCAATTGTTAGCATAAGACCGTCATCTTGACCATCACCTTCATCCATGACCGTATCATCCCCTCCCCCTTTAAAAGGAATTGACCTCAATTCAGCAAGGCCATCATCATCAAGATAGGGTGAGAGGTCACTACATTGAAAGTAGCATGGACACCATAATCTCCTGGAAGCTCGATCTTGTAAGCATTATCATTCACACGTGCAACCACCTTGTAAGGACCTTCAGCCCTAGGCATAAGCTTGTTCTTGCGTTTGCTAAGAAAACGCTCTTTCCTCAAATGAACCCAAACAAAATCACCTTTGACAAACACCCGACGCTTGTGATTCTTATTTGATTTCTGTTTATAAGAGGCATTGATAACTTCAATACGGTCACGAACTAGTTGGTGCAATTTCATCATAGATTTCAACTTGGCATCGGCATCTTTGTGAACCAACAATCTTTTGGAAATGGAATCAAATCCAATGGCAAATATGGATTAATCTCATATACCACTTCAAATGGAGAATGACTAGTAATATAAGTAGGATAACGATTATAAGCAAATTCAGCGTGAGCAAGCTTCACATCCCAATCCTTTTGCGTCCTACTTACCAACCCTCTTAACAACGTTGCCAAGGTTCGATTTGTAACCTTCGTTTACCCATCAGTTTGAGGGTGATGTGAGTGCTAACACTAGAGGAAAAAACATCATAAGTTGCCCTTAAAATAGGCTTATAATTTGCCCTTTATAAGTGCCACCTATGGCTGGGTCACTTTTGTAAAATTATCAAATGTTGCCCTTAACAAGGGCAACTTATAAGCTTCACATAAGTTGCTCTTGTTTGCAACAAGGGCAACTTATAAGCTTCACATAAGTTTCTCTTGTTGCAAACAAGGGCAACTTTTAAGTTTTTTTTTTAAAAAAAAAATCTGCAATATAATTCTTGATATTCTGCAATATAATTTCTGATTTTGCAATATACAATTCTGCATTATAATTTATAGAATACTGTTTCACCAAACATCAGCTTGACATTCCTCAAAAATGATCTAAATTTCAAATTTCCAATAATATTACCGAATTAATTCAAATGTAATTAATTAAATCGATAAATAACAAAATAATGTAAGAGTCACGGATAACTACAAGCCTTCTCTATTTATTACACTGAGGGTAGTTCACAATCGTTGAAGTAAGTAGCCCACTTGTCTCGAACTTCATCCAGCTCCTCTTTGGTAAAGGGCCCCTCCCTTGGAGTTTTGAAAACCTTTAAAAGAACAACGTACATGCAAACCAATAAATTAAATTAAGTTTCATATGCGAAAACAGAAATTATATTGGTCGCAAAAACAACTTTCTGAGTGTACTAAGATTCATTTCAAGTTCTTTATGCACATCTAAGGCTCATTTGGCTCGATATATATCATATTTGGCCAAAAATTGCATTTTCGATCCCAAATGTCAACAAATGAACCTAAGGACACTTTCTAAATCTTTTTCATGATTCATATGATTAGTTATATGTTTATAAGACTCATTTCAAGTTCGTTATTCACGCCTATGGGTCATTTGGGTCGATGTAGGTCATTTATGGCCAAAAATGGCATTTTCGATCCCAACTACCAACAAACGAACCAATTTCACAATTCTGAACTTTTTCATGATTCATATAATTAGTTATATGTTTATGAAACTCATTTCAAGTTCGTTATGCAAGCCTAAGGGTCATTTGGGTCGATATAGGCCATTTATGGCCAAAAATGGCATTTTCGATCTCAACTACCAACAAACGAACCTATTTCTATATTCTAAACGTTTTTCATGATTCATATGATTAATTATATGTTTATAAGACTCATTTTAAGTTCGTTATGCACGCCTATGAGTCATTTGGGTCGATATAATTCATTTATGGCCAAAAATGGCATTTTCGATGCCAACTACCAACAAACGAACCTATTTCCATATTCTAAACGTTTTTCATGATTCAAATGATTAGTTATATGTTTATAAGACTCATTTTAAGATCGTTATGCCACCTATGGGTCATTTGGGTCGATATAGGACATTTATGGCCAAAAATGGCATTTTCGAACCCCACTACAAACAAACGAACCTCTTTCCACATTCTAACCCTTTTTCATGATTTATATGATTAGTCAGATGATTATAAGATTCATTTCAAGTTCGTTATGGAATCCTATGGATCATTTGGGTCAATATAGATCATTTAAGGCCAAAAATGGCATTTTCGATCCCAACTACCAACAAACGAACTTATAACCACATTCTAAACCTTTTTCATGATTCATATAATTAGTTACTCCCTCCATCCCGGAATACTTGACCTGTTTTCCTTATCGGGCCGTCCCTTAATACTTGACCTGTTTCTAAAAATGGAAATATTCTAACAATATTATATTATTTCTCACTCCACCCCTATTAACCCACCTACCCCCTACTCCATACAAAAAATAATTAAAAATTCAACCCCTACTCTCCCCCAACCCCACCTCTTAACCCACATCCCACTAACTACATTAAAATAATACCCCACTATCAACTACTACCTATTAAATTAAATAAGTCAATTCAAGTCCCTTAAACTCTGTGCCGGTCAAACCGGGTCGAGTATTCCGGGACGGAGGGAGTATATGCTTATGAAACTCATTTCAAGTTCGTTATGCACGCCTAAGGGTCATTTGGGTCGATATAGGTCATTTATGGCCAAAAATGGCATTTTCGATTTCAACTACCAATAAACGAACCTATTTCCACATTCTAAACGTTTTGCATGATTCAGATGATTAGTTATATGATTATAAGATTCATTTCATGTTCGTTATGAACGCCTGTGGGTCATTTGGGTCGATATAGGTTATTTATGGCCAAAAAAGGCATTTTCGATCCCAACTACCAACAAACGAACCTATTTCCATATTCTAAACATTTTTCATGATTCATATAGTTAGTTATATGCTTATGAAACTCATTTCAAGTTCGTTATGCACGCCTATGGGTCATTTGGGTCAATATAGGTCATTTATGGCCAAAAATGGCATTTTCGATCCCCACTACCAACAAACGAACTTATATCCACATTCTAAACCTTTTTGATGATTTATATGATTATAAGACTCATTTCAAATTCGTTATGCACGCCTATGGTTCATTCGGGTCGATATAGGTCATTTATGGCCAAAAATGGCATTTTCAATCCCAACTACCATCAAACGAACTTATATTCAAATTCTAAACCTTTTGAATGATTCATATGATTAGTTATATGTTTATGAAACTCATTTCAAGTTCGTTATGCACGCCTATGGGTCATCTGCAACGATATAGGTCATTTTATGGCCAAAAATGGCATTTTCGATCCCAACTACCACCAAACGAACCTATTTCCATATTCTAAACGTTTTTCATGATTCATATAATTAGTTATATGATTATAAGACTCATTTCAAGTTCGTTATGCACGTCTATGGGTCATTTGGGTCGATATAGGTCATTTATGGCCAAAATGGCATTTTCGATAACAACTACCAACAAACGAACCTATTTCCAAATTCTAAACCCTTTTCATGATTATTATGATTAGTTATATGTTTATGAAACTCACATAAAGTTCGTTATGCACGCTTATGGATCGTTTGGGTCGATATAGGCCATTTATGGCCAAAAATGGCATTTTCGATCCCAACTACAAAAAAACGAACCTATTTCCACATTCTAAACGTTTTTCATGATTCATATGATTAGTTATATGTTTATGACACTCACATCAAGTTCGTTATGCACGCCTATGGGTCGTTTGGGTCGATATAGGCCATTTATGGCCAAAAATGGCGTTTTCGATCCCAACTACCAACAAACGAACCTACTTCCATATTCTAAACGTTTTTCATGATTCATATGATTAATTATATGTTTATAAGACTCATTTTAAGTTCGTTATACACGCCTATGACTCATTTGGGTCGATATAGGACACTTATGGCCAAAAATGGCATTTTCGATACTAACTACCAACAAACGAACCTACTTTTGTATTCTAAACGTTTTTCATGATTCATATGATTAGTTATATGATTATAAGACTCATTTCATGTTCGTTATGAACGCCTATGGGTCATTTGGGTCGATATAGGTCATTTATGGCCAAAAATGGCATTTTCGATCCAACTACCAACAAACGAACCTATTTCCATATTCTAAACATTTTTCATGATTCATATAATTAGTTATATGCTTATGAAAATCATTTCAAGTTCGTTATGCACGCCTATGGGTCATTTGGGTCAATATAGGTCATTTTTGGCCAAAAATGGCATTTTCGATCCCCACTACCAACAAACGAACTTATATCCACATTCTAAAACTTTTTCATGATTTATATGATTAGTTATATGATTATAAGACTCATTTCAAATTCGTTATGCACGCCTATGGTTCATTTGGGTCGATATAGGTCATTTTTGGCCTAAAATGGCATTTTCGATCCCAACTACCATCAAACGAACTTATATTCAAATTCTAAACCTTTTTAATGATTCATATGATTATTTTTATGTTTATGAAACTCATTTCAAGTTCGTTATGCATGCCTATGGGTCATTTGGGTTTAAATAGGTCATTTATGGCCAAAAATGGCTTTTTCGATCCCAACTACCAACAAACGAACCTATTTTCAAATTCTAAAACATTTTCATGATTATTATGATTAGTTATATGTTAATGAAACTCACATAAAGTTCGTTATGCACGCCTATGGGTCGTTATAGGTCATTTATGGCCAAAAATGGAATTTTCGATCCCAACTATCAACAAACGAACTTATATTCAAATTCTAAACATTTTTAATGATTCATATGATTATAAGACTCATTTCATGTTTAATGATTCATATGATTAGTTATATGATTATAAGACTCATTTCATGTTCATTATGAACGCGTATGGGTCATTTGGGTCGATATTGGTCATTTATGGCCAAAAATGGCATTTTCGATCCCAACTACCAACAAACAAACCTATTTCCATATTCTAAATCTTTTCATGATTCATATGATTAGTTATATGTTAATGAAACTCATTTCAAGTTCGTTATGCACGCCTATGGGTCATTTGGGTCGATATAGGTCATTTATGGCCAAAAATTGCATTTTCGATCTCAACTACCAACAGACGAACTTATATCCACATTCTAAACCTTTTTCATGATTTATATGATTATTTATATGATTATTAGACTCATTTCGAATTCGTTATGAACGCTTATGGTTTATTTGGGTCGATACAGGTCATTTATGGCCAAAAATGGCATTTCGATACCAACTACAAACAAACGAACTTAGATTCAAATTCTAAACGTTTTTCATGATTCATATGATTAGTTATATGTTTATGAAACTAATTTCAAGTTCGTTATGCACGCATAAGGGTCATTTGGGTCGATATAGGTCGTTTATGGCCAAAAATGGCATTTTCGATTTCAACTACCAATAAACGAACCTTTTTCCATATTCTAAACGTTTTTCATGATTCATATGATTAGTTATATGATTATAAGACTCATTTCATGTTCGTTATGAACGCCTATGGGTCATTTGGGTCGATATATGTCATTTTTGGCCAAAAATGGCATTTTCGATCCCAACTACAATCAAAGGAACTTATATTCAAATTCTAAACCTTTTTAATGATTCATATGATTAGTTATATGTTTATGAAACTCATTTCAAGTTCGTTATGCACGCCTATGGGTCATTTGGGACGATATAGGTCATTTATGGCTAAAATGGCATTTTCGACCCAACTACCATCAAACGAACCTATTTCCATATTCTAAACGTTTTTCATGATTCATATATTTAGTTATATGATTATAAGACTCTTTTCAAGTTCGTTATGCACGCTTATGGGTCATTTGGGTCGATATAGGTCATTTATGGACAAAAATGGCATTTTCGATACCAAGTACCAAAAAACGAACCTATTTCCAAATTCAAAACCCTTTTCATGATTATTATGATTAGTTATATGTTTATGAAACTCACATCAAGTTCGTTATGCACGCTTATGGATCGTTTAAGTCGATATACGCCATTTATGGCCAAAAAATGGCATTTTCGATCCCACCTACCAACAAACGAACCTATTTCCAAATTCTAAACCCTTTTCATGATTATTATGATTAGTTATATGTTTATGAAACTCACATCAAGTTCGTTATGCACGCCTATGGGTCGTTTGGGTCGATATAGGCCATTTATGGCCAAAAATAGCATTTTCGATCCCAACTACCAACAAACGAACCTCTTTCCATATTCTAAACGTTTTTCATGATTCATATGATTAATTATATATTTATAAGACTCATTTTAAGTTCGTTATGCACGCCTATGAGTCATTTGGGTCGATATAGGACATTTATGGCCAAAAATGGCATTTTCGAACCCAACTACCAACAAACGAACCACTTTCCACATTCTAACCCTTTTTCATGATTTATATGATTAGTCAGATGATTATAAGATTTATTTCAAGTTCATTATGCACTCCTATGGATCATTTGGTTCAATATAGGTCATTTAAGGCCAAAAATGGCATTTTCGATCCCAACTACCAAGAAACGAACTTCTAACCACATTCTAAACCTTTTTCATGATTCATATGATTAGTTATATATTTCTGAAACTCATTTCAAGTTCGTTATGCACGCCTAAGGGTCATTTGGGTCGATATAGGTCATTTATGGCCAAAAATGGCATTTTCGATTTCAACTACCAATAAACGGACCTTTTTCCATATTCTAAACGTTTTTCATGATTCATATGATTAGTTATATGATTATAAGACTCATTTCATGTTCGTTATGAACGCCTATGGGTCATTTGGGTCGATATAGGTCATTTATGGCCAAAATGGCATTTTCGATACCAACTACCAACAAACGAACCTATTTCCAAATTCTAAACCCTTTTCATGATTATTATGATTAAATATATGTTTATGAAACTCATTTCAAGTTCGTTATGCACGCCTATGGGTCATTTGGGACGATATAGGTCATTTTATGGCCAAAAATGGCATTTTCGATACCAACTACCAAAAAACGAACCTATTTCCAAATTCAAAACCCTTTTCATGATTATTATGATTAGTTATATACTTATGAAACTCACATCAAGTCCGTTATGCACGCTTATGGATCGTTTAAGTCGATATACGCCATTTATGGCCAAAAAATGGCATTTTCGATCCCAACTACCAACAAACGAACCTATTTCCAAATTCTAAACCCTTTTCATGATTATTATGATTAGTTATATTTTATGAAACTCACATCAAGTTCGTTATGCATGCTTATGGATCGTTTGCGTCGATATACGCCATTTATGGCCAAAAAACGGTATTTTCGATCCCAACTACCAACAAACGAACCTATTTCCAAATTCTAAACCCTTTTCATGATTATTATGATTAGTTATATGTTTATGAAACTCACATCAAATTCGTTCTGCACGCCTATGGGTCGTTTGGGTCGATATAGGCCATTTATGGCCAAAAATGGCATTTTCGATCCGAACTACCAACAAACGAACCTATTTCCATATTCTAAACGTTTTTCATGATTCATATGATTAATTATATGTTTCTAAGACTCATTTTAAGTTCGTTATGCACGCCTATGACTCATTTGGGTCGATATAGGACATTTACGGCCAAAAATGGCATTTTCGAACCCAACTACCAACAAACGAACCTCTTTCCACATTCTAACCCTTTTTCATGATTTAGATGATTAGTCAGATGATTATAAGATTCATTTCAAGTTCGTTATGCACTCCTATGAATCATTTGGGTCAATATAGGTCATTTAAGGCCAAAAATGGCATTTTCGATTTCAACTAGCAATAAACGGACCTATTTCCATATTCTAAACGTTTTTCATGATTCATATGATTAGTTATATGATTATAAGACTCATTTCATGTTCGTTATGAACGCCTATGGGTCATTTGGGTCGATATAGGTCATTTATGGCCAAAAATGGCATTTTCGATCCCAACTACCAACAAACGAACCTATTTCCATATTTTAAACATTTTTCATGATTCATATAATTAGTTATATGCTTATGAAACTCATTTCAAGTTCGTTATGCACGCCTATGGGTCATTAGGGTCAATGTAGGTAATTTATGGCCAAAAATAGCATTTTCAATCCCAACTACCATCAAACGAAATTATATTCAAATTCTAAACCTTTTTAATGATTCATATGATTAGTTATATGTTTATGAAACTCATTTCAAGTTCGTTATGCACGCCTATGGGTCATTTGGGACGATATAGGTCATTTATGGCCAAAAATAGCATTTTCAATCCCAACTACCAACAAACGAACTTATAACCACATTCTAAACCTTTTTCATGATTCATATGGCTAGTTATATGTTTCTGAAACTCATTTCAAGTTCGTTATGCACGCCTAAGGGTCATTTGGGTCGATATAGGTCATTTATGTCCATAAATGGCATTTTCGATTTCAACTACCAATAAACGGACCTATTTCCATATTCTAAACGTTTTTCATGATTCATATGATTAGTTATATGATTATAAGACTCATTTCATGTTCGTTATGAACGCCTATGGGTCATTTGGGTCGATATAGGTCAATTATGGCCAAAAATGGCATTTTCGATCCCAACTACCAACAAACCAACCTATTTTCATATTCTAAACGTTTTTCATGATTCGTATGATTATTTATATGTTTATAAGACTCATTTAAGGTTCGTTATGCACGCCTATGAGTCATTTGGGTCGATATAGGTCATTTATGGCAAAAAATGGCATTTTCGATCCTAACTACCAACAAATGAACCTATTTCCGTATTCTATACGTTTTTCATGATTCATAAGATTAGTTATATGATTATAAGACTCGTTTTAAGTTCGTTATGCATGCCTATGGGTCATTTGGGTCGATATAGGTCATTTATGGCCAAAAATGGCATTTTCGATCCCAATTACCAACAAACGAACCTATTTCCATATTATAAACGTTTTTCATGATTCATACGATTAGTTATATGATTATAAGAATCATTTCAAGTTCGTTATGCACGCCTATGGGTCATTTGGGTCGATATAGGTCATTTGTGGCCAAAATGGCATTTTCGATCCCAACTACCAACAAACGAACCTATTTCCAAATTCTAAACCTTTTTCATGATTTATATGATTATTTATATGATTATTAGACTCATTTCGAATTCGTTATGAATGTCTATGATTCATTTGGGTCGATATAGGTCATTTACGGCCAAAAATTGCATTTTCGATATCAACTACAAACAAACAAACTTAGATTCAAATTCTAAACGTTTTTAATGATTCATATGATTAGTTATATGTTTATGAAACTCATTTCAAGTTCGTTATGCAGCATAAGGGTCATTTGGGTCGATATAGGTCATATATGGCCAAAAAATGGCATTTTCGATCCCAACTACCAAAAACGAACCTATTTCCATATTCTAAACGTTTTCATGATTCATATGATTAGTTATATGATTATAAGACTCATTTCAAGTTCGTTATGCACGCCTATGGGTCATTTGGGTTTATATAGGTCATTTATGGCTAAAAATGGTATTTTTGATCCCAACTACCAACAAACGAACCTATTTCCATATTCTAAACATTTTTTCATGATTCATATGATTAGTTTTATGTTTGTGAAACTCATTTCAAGTTCGTTATGCACGCCTATGGGTCATTTGGGACGATATAGGTCATTTTATGGCCAAAAATGGCATTTTCGATCCCAACTACCACCAAACGAACATATTTCCATATTTTAAACGTTTTTCATGATTCATATAATTAGTTATATGATTATAAGACTCATTTCAAGTTCGTTATGCACGCCTATGGTTCATTTGGGTTGATATAGGTCATTTATGGCCAAAATGGCATTTTCGATCCCAACTACCAACAAACGAACCTATTTCCAAATTCTAAACCCTTTTCATGATTATTATGATTAGTTATATGTTTATGAAACTCACATCAAGTTCGTTATGCACGCCTATGGATTGTTTGGGTCGATATACGCCATTTATGGCCAAAAAATGGCATTTTCGATCCCAACTACCAACAAACGAACCTATTTCCAAATTCCAAAACCTTTTTATGATCATTATGATTAGTTAAATGTTTATGAAACTCACATCAAGTTCATTATGCATGCATATGGGTCGTTTGGGTCGATATAGGCCATTTATGGCCAAAAATGGCATTTTCGATCCCAACTACCAACAAACCAACCTATTTTCATATTCTAAACGTTTTTCATGATTCGTATGATTATTTATATGTTTATAAGACTCATTTAAGGTTCGTTATGCACGCCTATGAGTCATTTGGGTCGATATAGGTCATTTATGGCCAAAAATGGCATTTTCGATCCTAACTACCAACAAATGAACCTATTTCCGTATTCTATACGTTTTTCATGATTCATACGATTAGTTATATGTTTATAAGACTCGTTTTAAGTTCGTTATGCACGCCTATGGGTCATTTGGGTCGATATAGGTCATTTATGGCCAAAATGGCATTTTCGATCCCAACTACCAACAAACGAACCTATTTCCAAATTCTAAACCTTTTTCATGATTTATATGATTATTTATATGATTATTAGACTCATTTCGAATTCGTTATGAATGTCTATGATTCATTTGGGTCGATATAGGTCATTTACGGCCAAAAATCGCATTTTCGATACCAACTACAAACAAACAAACTTAGATTCAAATTCTAAACGTTTTTAATGATTCATATGATTAGTTATATGTTTATGAAACTCATTTCAAGTTCGTTATGCACGCCTAAGGGTCATTTGGGTCGATATAGGTCATATATTGTCAAAAAATGGCATTTTCGATCCTAACTACCAAAAACGAACCTATTTCCATATTCTAAACGTTTTCATGATTCATATGATTAGTTATATGATTATAAGACTCATTTCAAGTTCGTTATGCACGCCTATGGGTCATTTGGGTTTATATAGGTCATTTATGGCTAAAAATGGTATTTTTGATCCCAACTACCAACAAACGAACCTATTTCCATATTCTAAACATTTTTTCATGATTCATATGATTAGTTATATGTTTGTGAAACTCATTTCAAGTTCGTTATGCACGCCTATGGGTCATTTGGGTCGATATAGGTCATATATGGCCAAAAAAAGGCATTTTCGATCCCAACTACCAAAAACGAACCTATTTCCATATTCTAAACGTTTTCATGATTCATATGATTAGTTATATGATTATCAGACTCATTTCAAGTTCGTTATGCACGCCTATGGGTCATTTGGGTCTATATAGGTCATTTATGGCCAAAAATGGCATTTTCGATCCCAACTACCAACAAACGAACCTATTTTCAATTTCTAAAACCTTTTCATGATTATTATGATTAGTTATATGTTTATGAAACTCACATAAAGTTCGTTATGCACGCCTATGGGTCGTTATAGGTCATTTATGGCCAAAAATGGCATTTTCGATCCCAACTATCAACAAACGAACTTATATTCAAATTCTAAACATTTTTAATGATTCATATGATTAGTTATATTTTGATGAAACTCATTTCAAGTTCGTTATGCACGCCTATGGGTTATTTGGGTCGATATAGGTCATATATTGTCAAAAAATGGCATTTTCGATCCTAACTACCAAAAACGAACCTATTTCCATATTCTAAACGTTTTCATGATTCATATGATTAGTTATATGATTATAAGACTCATTTCAAGTTCGTTATGCACGCCTATGGGTCATTTGGGTCGATATAGGTCATTTGTGGCCAAAATGGCATTTTCGATCCCAACTACCAACAAACGAACCTATTTCCAAATTCTAAACCTTTTTCATGATTTATATGATTATTTATATGATTATTAGACTCATTTCGAATTCGTTATGAATGTCTATGATTCATTTGGGTCGATATAGGTCATTTACGGCCAAAAATCGCATTTTCGATACCAACTACAAACAAACAAACTTAGATTCAAATTCTAAACGTTTTTAATGATTCATATGATTAGTTATATGTTTATGAAACTCATTTCAAGTTCGTTATGCACGCCTAAGGGTCATTTGGGTCGATATAGGTCATATATTGTCAAAAAATGGCATTTTCGATCCTAACTACCAAAAACGAACCTATTTCCATATTCTAAACGTTTTCATGATTCATATGATTAGTTATATGATTATAAGACTCATTTCAAGTTCGTTATGCACGCCTATGGGTCATTTGGGTCTATATAGGTCATTTATGGCCAAAAATGGCATTTTCGATCCCAACTACCAACAAACGAACCTATTTTCAATTTCTAAAACCTTTTCATGATTATTATGATTAGTTATATGTTTATGAAACTCACATAAAGTTCGTTATGCACGCCTATGGGTCGTTATAGGTCATTTATGGCCAAAAATGGCATTTTCGATCCCAACTATCAACAAACGAACTTATATTCAAATTCTAAACATTTTTAATGATTCATATGATTAGTTATATTTTGATGAAACTCATTTCAAGTTCGTTATGCACGCCTATGGGTTATTTGGGTCGATATAGGTAATTTTTGGCCAAAAATGGCATTTTCGATCCCAACTACCAACAATCGAACCTATTTCCACATTCTAACCCTTTTTCATGATTCATATGATTAGTTATATGTTTATGAAACTCAATTTAAGTTTTTTATGCTTATATCTACATTACAATAACTTATATCTTAATCCAAATTGTTTATATTGAAACTTCATTTGGACAACGTTCTTGTTACTAGCCAACTACGAAGCATACGATACTCCATGGCATTACAAAAGAAAAGAATTACAATAATAAACAAATTGGAAATTCCATGGCATAACAAAAGAAAATAATTGCAATAATAAGAGGCATTGATGTCAACAACAATATCTAACCAATCCCTCATTTACCCAAATTCAATTAAAGAAAATTGGATTAAGTAATTGTGCAGTCATGTGATTACTTGATGCTCTTTTGTTGGCACAAGAATCCAACCGCAAAACGAAACAACCAGTAATAGAATCAATTTAACAACTAAATACACCAAGTCAGAATAAACTGAAAGCATTCGACTGCTCCTCATAACCAGTATCAATACCCAATTGGCTAGCTAGAAAAGATTGTTAAGCTAAAATGTAAAACATTCACGTAATACCTTTTTGAGTTCGCAGTTTCGTGGGGTTTAAGGAGTTTAGAAAATTAAATTAGGGTTTTATAATTTGGGGAAACAAAATCACGAAATGGAAATCAATTAAATCGATTAAGAGAGTAATTTTGAGTAATTTATCGGATAGATGATGAAGCATCAACGGTTGGAACCAGAGGCCACCGACAACGGCGGCGACGTCGCGGAGAAGAACAACACAACCGACCATAAAGAGGAAAGAGAAGAAGAAAGCAGCGACAAAAAACAAAACTGCGCGGAGGGTAACACTTTCCTAATTAAGTAAGTGCTAACCATATCAAGCACTTCAAAAACAAAGTATAACCACATTAAAATAACCACAATGGACACTCCTATGATCTGGAGAATAATTCTCTCCATTAGAAAATCACAACTCGTCCCTAATTCTAGGCTCCTAGTTATCAATTGAGAATTCGAGATAAAGGATCTAACACATTTTCAATGGAACATCATCTATAATGATAGTGTCATTCACATTCTCTTTCCATCACTCAATATAGAATATCAGTATCTTTGCATACTCACTCAATCATCTACTACTCTAGGGGAGCAGCGAGGGGATCAACGAGGAAGGAGGGAGCAGCTTAGGTCTAAGAACTGTGCTTCCCACGAACAAGGAGGGAAATGATTTATTTTTTGATTTTCTTTAACAATTTTGTTGTCAAAGAATGCACTTGTCAAATAAGAGCAACTTTTAAGGGGTAACTTATGATGTTTTTTCCTCTAGTGTAAACAACAATTTGGTTCCCACCTTTCTCCACAATGTATTCCAAAAGTAACTCAAAAACTTGGAATCACGATCCGAAACATTAGTCTTGGGAATTCCATGCAAACGAACAATCTCTTTATAATACAAATCAGCCACATTACAAGCATCATCCGTTTTGTGACAAGCAACAAATTGAGCAATCTTGGAAAATCTATCAACAACGACCATGATAGCATCCTTACCTCTTTGAGTACGAGGCAAAGCCACTATAAAATCCATAGAAACATCTTCCCAAGGACGAAGCGGAACTGGTAATGGTGAGTACAAACCGGGCTTGAAAGAACTCTTGGCCATATGACAAGTCACTCACTTACCCACAATGTTCTTTACATCGCCCAAAATTTTAGGCCAAGTATACAAGAAAGTCAATGGGAGTAAAATTGCATTCCTAGCCTTGTATGTAGATGACATACTACTTATTGGAAACGGCATTCCTATGCTAGAGTCTGTAAAGACTTGGCTTGGAAAGTGTTTCTCAATGAAGGACTTAGGAGAGGCATAGTACATATTGGGCATCACACGATCTATAGGGGTTAGATCTAAGAGGATGATTGGACTAAGCCAGAGCACTTATATTGACAAAGTGCTAGCTAGGTTCAATATGATGGAAGCCAAGAGAGGCCAACTACCCATGACACATGGCACATATCTAAGCAAGACTCGGTATCCCAAGACATCTGATGAGCATAGAAAGATGAGTGGAATTCCATACGCTTTGGCTATTGGATCCATCATGTATGTTATGATTTGTACAAGGCCGGATGTTTTGTTCGCACTCAATGCAACGAGCAGGTACCAGTCAGACCCAGGTGAGGCGCATTAGACTGCTGCCAAGAATATCCTAAAGTACTTGAAAAGGACTAAGGATCAGTTTCTGGTCTATGGTGGTACAGATGAGTTGATTGTTAGAGGCTATACGGACACAAGCTTTCATACTGACATAGATGATTTCAGATCACAGTCTGGTTTTGTGTTCTGCCTCAATGGCGGAGCATTAAGCTGGAAAAGTGCTAAGCAAAGCACTATTACGGATTCTACAACTGAAGCCGAGTACATTGCTGCCTCAGAAGCAGCAAAGGAAGCTATTTGGATTCGAAAGTTCATCGAAGAACTTGGGGTTGTCCCCTCCATTAAAGGACCAATGGATTTGTATTACGACAATGGCGGAGCCATTGCCCAGGCAAAGGAGCCTAGGAGCCACCAGAAGTCCAAGCACGTACTGCGGCGATTTCACATTCTTCGAGAAATTATTGAAAGGAAAGAAATCGAGATCTGCAAGGTTGGAACTAACGACAACGTCGCGGATCCATTGACTAAATTGTTTCCACAAGTGAAGCACAACGCACATGTAGCAACCATGAGAATCAAGCATATTGCAGAATGGATTTCATTTTCTTAGTTTTGTTTTAGAACATCTGTTAGATATGTGTTTAAAACAATTGGTTTAACCATTACATATTTATGAAATTTCTTATTTCATATTCATTTAATTTGGTTTTGTATTAAATGAAAAGTCCATGTGATTCAAAGAAATCAAATGGGATGTCAAGATGGATTCTTCGACAAATAAACACCCATAAGTGAACTTGAATATTGAAGTCACAAAGGATCCCTAATCCAGGTCATTGAAAGGTGGACGACCAATGACTAATGAAGATTGCAAGTAGATTCGTAGTTCGGTTTCTTGAACTAGATTGACTGGATGTCAGAATCTTTTGCATAGATACTTATTGGATCTTGTATCAGATTGACCATGAGAACACTTTAAGAGATTAAAGTCATATTAATGGTGATTAGAAATATTCCTCAGAACATGGGTAATTATGATTGCTCGTTTGAGAATTAGTTCGCTCTAATGCTCGCAAAACGTCGCACCGTAAAAGGAGGCTATAAAAGCAGTTATTGGGCGTACTATGAATCAAAGTGAGTGTTCATAGATTGCAAGAATGGGTTGTCCTCCTATCTTTGATAGGATATGGTGCTATTGTGTAACAAGGTCTCTCAGAGTGTTAGATAATGTGAAAATGCATGGTCGTGCTCAGAATTGTTAAGTCTTAACCTTCTGTAAAAGTTTAACAGTTGAACTCAGTAATCCGAGAAACACTTTTGGACCTAATAAGGATGGCTTGGATCTTACATTATGTTCAGCAAGTAACACTAAGCGACAAAGGAATATGAATGCACACTTGTTTTAATGACAAGTGGGAGACTGAAGGAAATGTGTCCTTCACGCAAGGTGCATTAGTCTAATACCAAGGTTCAGATTAATTACGAACAATTAATTCAGTGAGATCAAGTGATCGGAACAGCTAGCTGGAGCAATGCCTCCGATCAGTGAGTTCTAATCTATATTAGGCTCACAACTTACTCTTGACTGAACCTATAAGGTCACACCAATGACATGTAACAGATCACCGAATTAAATGAATTGGAAATTCATTTAATAGCTTTTCGGGAATTAGTTCGGGAAAACATAATATACGATATGACGTTGGATCGGAATCGTATATCGTATCGCGAATATTCGTAGGCTAGGCGAAACAAATAATCGTATCGTACGACGGTGATTCGTCAAGTACGACACGATAAATAATAGCCGTAAGGTGTTGGTCGCGAATACGAGCCGCAAAGAAGCTGCCGGACCATCGAGCCAAGCGCGCATGTGCGCAAGGCCCAACGAGCCAGCAGCTCGCGTGCAGCAAGTTGCCAGCCCGCAAGGCTCATCGTGTGCGCGCATAGAGTGCAGCGATGCAGCGAGCAAAGCAGCGAGGCCCAAGCCCACGGCTGCGATGCTCGACTACTATGTGGGCTTCGGTGTGTGAGCATGTGTGGCCAGTTGAGGCCTTATGCCTTGGTCGGTTACACATTATAACCTAAGGGTTATAATCCACACACACACACTTGTTTTTCTAACCCTAACCAGTTTTTGCCTCCGCTCTAAATTGTTCTTCCCAAAAGCAAAACACTCTTGAGCGTTGTCTAAGCTACGAATCTCAAGACGGATCTGAATGTGTCGGTGAACCACATAGAGGAACGACGATTGTAGTTCTTTGTTTGTGTTCGTGAATCATAAACTAGGGAAAACACGCTTCGAATGTAAGTTTGCTTAATCTGTGCTTTATACATGTTTCTTGGCTTTGGGGATTGTTCTGCACATGTTAATATGTTTTAACTATATTCCCCTACACGTCGCACAACGGAAAATCAAAACTGCACACACACGCACATGCAATGGCCCATGCGATAGCACGAGTGTGTGTGCTGCCAAGGCAGGCCCATGGGAGCAGTGCCCATGCTTCGCCAAGGCAACAACTCTTTATTGCGCGCATGGCCATGACGCAAGGCCATGCCACTTACTGCACGGCGCTTGGCATTTACCTCGCCTACCCTTGCTGTTTCCTCGCCCAAACTCACGCACACAGGTAAAAATGCAGCGAGCAGGCCCATGCCCGCACATTGTGCACAACCTTGCGCTCTTGCACACCGCATAGGCACCGCATGGACTACGAGCTCCCTTGCTGGTCGCTACATGACCGCACCAACGCATCATCCCCTTAGGGACACACTTGCTATCTATTGCTCGTGCGTACAAGTTCGTGAACGTGTTATAAAATCGTAACCTTTTATAATTTTCAAAATTCATGACAGATAAATAATTTTCCATTAATCAATCATTTAATTTTCGATTACATGAATATTAGGGAAAAATTAGGGTACATAAAATTTTAAAGTTTCAACCTTTAACAATTTTAGTTGGTCTTTTAATCATTAGATCCCAATTAAGTTATCAATTAACTTTGAAAAATCGAATCAAAGTCCAATTTATTTGAAAATTCTACAAATTAATTATAATTATAATTTAGGTAGCATAATTAACAAAATTAATTCTTGAAATTGTTAATCATATGCAGTAGGTCAATTATTAAATCAAGAATTACACACAAGATTCGCAAATATTAAATTAAACGTCATTAGAAACTATAGTTTTGCGTTCGAAAAACTAAAACCTCAGAAACGTCATAGGTAGGATTCGAATTTGTGAATTATGGGGTTGGCCGAAAAATAATAATTTTGTCAAAATTTTAAAACGCCGTTTACACGCGGAATTCACTATAAAATCATAAGATTCCGACCATTATTGAGAAAACTGCCGAAATTCCAGCGAACATATAATTAAATAAGCGCTTAGAATTCGCAATTAATTACCACTAAATCAATTCACCCCTTTGATTCTTTGCAAATGTATAACATTTAATCCATGTTTTAATTGATTATGCAATTAAATAAGAGGCTCGTGATACCACTGTTAGGTTATGAACAATCAAATTGACATGCGGAAAAACCATAATTCTCAGAATCCAAGTAAAGTTCATATAATCAATTAGCATAATTGAGGTATATATACAATTATTGTTGTGCGGATTCCCTTGCGGCTCCTAACCGAACAAGAACAAGTTTAGAGATCCAAATGTCGCTCCTCCGTAGATAGTCCATAGCACGTTTGGATCGGCCTTAAATTCGACCAACTATATTCTTAGTATAAGGGTTTTAGGATTTCGGGATATCACTTTTAGGTGATAGGCAAAGTCATAATTCTCCCTTGAATTATGATTCACACATGTGGCTTGTGTGTTGTAAAGTGTTGATAAATAATACGCCCTAGGCTCATATTTATAGTATACAGAACATTCTAGAATTCTCACAACCCCTAGCGTACTAGGATTAGGATACTTAGAATTAGGGTAGATCTAGGAACTCTACGCTTCCATGCATAGCGCAAGCCCAAGCAACTGCCGCAGCGCTGGCCTGCCTTACGGGCTGGCTTTGCTTCGCGTGTGGGCTGGTCTGGAGCTGATGCTTGGTCGGCCTTTGCGCATTCCATGGGCCGTGTTTCGTGCGGCCCTTCGGCCCGTGTTTTCGGCTCATGGATCAAACTTCGTGTTTCGGCTCTAATTTTGGATTCCGATAATATTTCAATTCCTATGATATTTTCGTTTCCGGTACCATATTTTCGTTTCCGGTAATATCTTCATTTCACACAAATATTCTCGTTTTTGCCTTTTGATCATGGTTTGTTTAGCTGCCACTGAAACCAACATCCAACATTTCCGATTATCCATTATTTGAGTATTTATCGAATATTATATTCACCTAAATACTTGATCCGTTCACATACTATTTGTGTGACCTTACGGGTTCAATCAAGAGTAAGTTGTGGAATTAATAATATTGATTCCACTTGAACTGGAGCAGCCTCTAATTAGGCATTAAGATCACTTAATCTCACTGAATAATTAACTTTCTTAATTAATATTGAACTGCATTTATTAGACTTCGCATTAAATACATTAAATGCAAACTTGGACCAATGGCATATTTCCTTCAATCTGGCAAAGCAATCAAGAAGGCTTTACCGCTTATCTTAAGACAAAAGGTGATTAGGCCACCAGAAAAGGAACTTGTCAAAACCTTCATATCCAGCTTGCTCCCTAAAATACAATAGCCACATAAAATATCGGACCTCGAAACCTTTGAGCGGGCTTGCCATATTGGGGTAGACATCGAAGGATAATATGATGAAGGCACCTCCTGCACCCGCTCCTCAAGCTGACAAATGAAGGGGTAAGAAAGATGAGACTGAGGCTAAGGTCCATGAATTTAATGCACTTGAGGCTCCTCGACCTTAAAACAACTTTCTCCAAGAACAACAACTTCTCTAAAGGCAACAACCGCAATCAATGCAATATTTAAAGCCACCCACAAAGCGTGTTTACTAATCTGGGTATGTCATATTCAGACGTTCCCTTACTGAGAAATAAATTATTACTCCCATGGGCCCTACCGAAGATACACCGATCGACAAAAGGCCCAAGAGTTGGAACAAAGATGTATATTGTAAGTTCTATAGAGGCAATGGCCATGATATTGAGGATTGCTTCAAGCTCAAAAATCTGAGTCAGAACATGGTAGACAATAACTCTACCACTTCCTCATGGGGCAAAGAAATCTCCCGCAGTCTTAGCTATATCTAAGGATGTCAGAGATTTTGGTCCGTCAATCTTATTACTACTATCGGTAAGCCCGTTCTCGTGGTGGTAATCCCCAAGCCATACCATCTTAGGCTTCAGTACCAAGACTGGAAAGTTCCTAAATCCATAGTCATTCTAGACTCTAAGGAAAATGTATGTCCCCTTAAAATCTCTTGGCTTTACAGACTACGACTCGGTTCTCTCTTCTCATCAAACTTCAATTTCTACGGCATTGACCACAAGGTCTTGGGAGCTACCGATCTGGCCCTCTACGTCGAAGCTATCAGAGAGGAAGACTGGCTATGAATTTCTATTCTAAAAGCCTTGGGTTGAAGATCTGAAAAAGGATCATGTCCAGTTCACCCAAGAAGACCTCACCGTGCGAGGCACCGGGATTCTAGAATCCAAGGCTTTGCGCCAAGCTGGCAAGGAGGACCTGTTACCATACCTTTGTCGATGGATGGACGCCTTTGAGCTAATCAAACCCAAGCTTCCGGAGGGAAATTTAGTGAGGATGTTCTTAATGAGCCTGAAAACTAATACAAAGGGCACTTCTCGCTCTTCTCGTACCTCACATAGGAGCAAGTTCGCGGAAAAGCCTTCCACCTCAGCAACATCACCTATTTCAACTACGACGAGGATTGGGACAGCTAATATGTTGATCTATATGTAATTCAAGACTATAATGTCCTTTTAATTTCAAGTTTTAGGGTATAATTCAGAGTCATGCATCAAAGTCAATCCATCTGAGCCCTGAGAGGCCGAAACTCAATCTCAAGATTTCTATGTAATGATTGGTGAATTCAATAACAACTCCATTTCCTTCTACTCTCCAATTTCAAACCCCCTTCTTAATTCAACTGACTTTTCTTCTCAATAAACTGACTTTCAAAGCTTGAAAGCAATAAAAGATCATGAAGATAAAACGCCTATAATTGAGGAGACAGGAAAAGTTAACCTTTCTGGCACCACTACTCTAAATCTAGTACAAATATGTTTAACACTAACTCAGGAGGAGCACACATATCTAATCAGGCTACTCATCGAGAACATAGACGTCTTTGCATGGTCCTATCATGATATGCTAGCGGTCGATCCAAGCATCAGGCATCATACAATTCCCCTTATTTCATGTTCAAAGCCAGTCAAGCAAAAGCTCCATCGAATGAAACTGGATATTTTCCTCAAGTTCAAAGAGGAACTCTCCATCCAGCCAGAGACCGGGTTTGTCAAAGAGGCCCAGTAGCGTGACTGGATTTCCAATGCCTATATGGTTCCTAAGAAAGATGGAAAAGTGTGAATGTGCATTAACTATAGATATCTTAAAAAGGCTAGTCCTAAAGACAGTATTCAACTTACACACATCACATCCTGGTCGAAAACACTGCAAATCATCCTTACTCTCGTTCATGGACGGGTATGCAGGCTACAATCATATTCCCATGGTTGAGGACGACATGGAGAAAACAACCTTCATCACTTGATGGGGCACATATTTCTACACCGTTATGTTGTTCAGACTCAAGAACACGGGGGCTGCATATCCGAGAACATCCACAGCCATCATGAGCAACAGGATTCACAAGGAAATCGAGGTGTAACGATATGATCGACAAATCCAAAGATCGCCAAGGACATACAAAATTTCTTCGGATATTCTTCGACTGACTCAGGCTATTCAATATGCGGCTCAATTCGCAAAAATGTGCATCCAGAGTGACTTCGGGAAAGATACTCGAGTACGTCATTAGCTCTCGAGGCGTAGGATGACCCTTCCAAAATAAAATCTATCTTGGGTATGACGAAACCCACAAACGAAAAAGAAAGGATAGGGTTTCTGGGCAAGCTAAAGTACATTAGTCGCTTCATTTCAAAGCTCACAGTGGTTTGTGAACCGGTATTCTGCAAGCTCCGCAAAAATGATCCAAAAGAATGGGACAAAGATTGTCAAAGGAATTTGATACCATTCTTTATCTTAGAAAAACCGTCAGTTTAAAGCCAACAATCACATGCATTCCACTTCGGCTCTATCTTACAAAAATGGACTCAACAGTTGGGGCCATGCTAGCCTAAGAAGTTGAGAGAAAGGAAAATGTAGTGTACTACTTGAGCAAAAAGTTACTCGAGTACGGGACCAGATACACTCAGCTCAAAGACTCAACATCGCCTTGGTTTGAGCCACAAAGAAACTCTGACATTACATGCTCTCGTACACAGTTCATTTGACATGCAGAACAAAACCTCTCAAGCACTTGTTCGAGAAACAGGCACTCAATGGTCGACTATCCAAATGGTTTTTTATGCTAGCCTATTGAAGTATCTCAATCAAAAACCCATCAAGAGTTACGCAGTCTCACATATCCTAGCATATTTTTCCTATCGAAACTGAAGAGGAAAATTATGACCCACAGGATGAGAAAATTCTGACGACAGTTGGTCGCTGCATTTTGACGGTGCTTCCAATCAGAATGGATGTGGTGTTGGGGTGATCCAAATAGATCTTGACGTGACGTACACTCTGATCTCTGCAAAGCTCGAATTCAATGTCAAAAACAATGTCGTAGAATATGAAGACATCATAACCCTTGGCGTTCAGAAACTTCGAGTGTACGGGGAGTCCTCTCTGATCATCAACCATATTTCCGGAAAATGGAAGGTCAGAAGCGAGAATTTATCCCTTTTATCAGTTATATCTTGAGAAGATACATGACCAAGTGGAAGAGCTCCGATACACATACCTTCCAATAAAAGAAAGTTAATTCGCCGATGCACTGACAAAGTTGGCATCAATGATCAACATACCGGACGTCATGACTGAAATGCCCCTAATCATCGAAACTCGTCAAGAAGCAACATATTTCTATTCTATTAAAGAGGAATAAGTTGATGACCAAGTGGAAGAGCTCCGATACACATACCTTCCAATAAAATAAAGTTAATTGGCCGATGCACTGGCAAAGTTGGCATCAATGATCAACATAACGGACGTCATGACTGAAATGCCCCTAATCATCGAAACTCGTCAAGAACCAACATATATCTATTCTATCAAAGAGGAATAAGTTGATGACCAAGTAGAAGAGCTCCGATACACATACCTTCCAAGAAAAGAAAGTTAATTCGCCGATGCACTGGAAAAGTTGGCATCAATGATCAACATACCGGACGTCATGACTGAAATGCCCCTAATCATCGAAACTCGTCAAGAAGCAACATATGTCTATGCTATTAAAGAGGAATAAGTTGAGGAATGAGAACCTTATATTGCAGACATCCTTAAATACCTGCAAGCTCTTGAATATCCGCCTGACTTCTCCAATAAAAATCGGAGACCTTTGCGGCTCTAGGCTGCAAACTTCGTCATGGAAGACGACATCCTAATCAAAAGGGGTCCTGACAGTCTCAATCTTCGATGCATTAGCGAGTTTGAAGCTAAAGAAGTCATGGAAGTGTACTATTGGAATACACTAGTACGTGATTTCCATTTCTTCAGCAGGAAGTGTTCCACGTGTCAAAAGTACGCAAATCTTTGAGCAAGTATTATCATCTCTGCTATATTCACACACTTCACCTCGACCTTTCTCAGCTTGGGGTATACACGTCATTGGAAAAGTCACTCCACCTAGTATAGGGGGCCACGACTTCATACTAGTTGCGATCGACTACTTCTCTAAATGGGTCGAAGCAGGATCTTTCAAAGTGTTGGGCTCCAAGAAGGTAGCTCAATTTGTCAAAGAAAACATCATATGTCGGTACAGGGTTCCTCGTGAGTTCATAAGTGATCAAGGAACACACTTTCAACGTGAGTGTGAAGACATATTCACACAATACAAGCATTACCTTTCTTCAGCTTATCGCCTACAAACAAATGGGGCATTCAATGCTGCAACACAAGAATGTCAAAACTATCATCATGAAAATGACAAAGAACTACAAAGACCGGCCCCAAAATTTGCATTTCGCAACGTGTGGATACCGGACATCAATTCGCACTTCAATCGTCACAAAACCATTTTCATTAGTCGCGGAATTGAGGTCGTGCAGCCCATCAAGCTCGAACTACATTCTTTAAGGATAATCCTCGAAATACAAATCCTAAACCCGCTTGGGTGCAACCAAGATCCGACAAGATAGTCCTCTAATGAGTGACAGCTTCAGCCGCCCATCATGTTCATATCAACGACGAGATTCCGGGCATTCAACAAGAAAGTGAAAACTCGAAAAATCAAAGAAGGCGAGCTTGTCATGAAATCCCTTCGCAAATGGGTCATGGATCCAAGGGGAAAATGCAAACTGAACTGGGTCGTGTCCTACATTGTGTGAGGGGGTCGAAAAAGGACGGGGCACTTTTCCTATGGAATGGCTCGAATAAACATTCCTCGAGGATATGGCAATCATATTATGTAAAACGGTACTAACTGTGGGTGTTAGCCTCTTTATACTAGTCTTTTAAGGGTCCTCATTCAGTTTTCAACAACATTGATGAAAACTGACAAAACTCGGCGGCATACCTACAAAACAAGAATATTCCCGAAGGAATATTCCCTCCGATGCTTAACTAAGACACGGGTTTTTAGGAAGATGTAATTAATGAACAGAAAGCATTAAAGGTAAGTTGTAGGATGTTTTTCTATCTAGAATTGTGTGTCCATTTCTTGGAAATTGAATATATTTATAGTCTCCCCCTTTTGGGGGAAACCCTAGGGTAATCTCATTGTGATTGGCTAGTTTATCAGATAACGACATGTGTCACTATCATAACATTCCCTATGGGCCATGGGCTTTAAGAGTCATTGGCACAATTAGGCCAGCCATACACCAGCATA
This sequence comes from Spinacia oleracea, assembly GCF_020520425.1. Taxonomy (NCBI): domain Eukaryota; kingdom Viridiplantae; phylum Streptophyta; class Magnoliopsida; order Caryophyllales; family Amaranthaceae; genus Spinacia; species Spinacia oleracea. Next base: position 109,085,273 of record NC_079489.1, read on the forward strand.
CACTGACTCCTAGATGGCAGCCAAATAGGTGGCTGACCAATCGGGGTGCCACATGTCATACGACAATTGAGCCACGTAGGCGGGGTATTTTTACCCACATCATTTGCCCCTCAAGAAGGGTAGTAGCGTAAAATAGCTCGTGTACTGCCAGTTCTTGATCATTGATTTCTTAATCAGGTTCTTTGAACCGCAGCGAGTGCGCCACGTGGCAACTCTTCCCATTCTATCCCTCCTATATATATGAGGGAGGTAAAAAAATTTCGATTTTTACTTTTCAGAAATTCACCTCCTTGCTTTCTGGAGAGAAGTTTCAGAGAGACACCTGACGCATTCTTCAAATCGGCTAATTTCGCAGGACGAAGAAGGACTATACGAGCTCTTCGTCTACTTTCTGGGACGCCTGCTTTTGACGCCATTATCTCCGACATTTTTAAGGTAACTGCCTAATCATTTCATCTTCATTTTTTAGGTGTTTAATTTTTGAATTACTTTCGTTGTCCGTCTATTGTGGTACCGTCCATTATTTTGGTCGGTGCTTTTTAAGGTTCTTGAGTCGTTAAGGTTGGAACTTCTGGGTATGGTGGTCTGATCTGCGCCGCACCAATATCCCTCATTTTTTAAGCCCGTCGTTAAGTTCGACCTCCCATTGCGTCTTATGCAGGACACGATGGCGAGGACGAAAAAGACGGCAAACATTGCTGACTTGCGGCTTAGAGGTCAGCAGACGGACCCTTCTTTCTCAGGGGGGAGATCCATCAAAGTGCCGGCAGGGGAAATAAGCCGCACTCCCCCTGGCGAGACTAGCGGTGTCCGTCAAGGGGTTACACACTTTGATGAGTTTTGGATGGAAGAGATGGAGGATGTTGGTTCATCAAGTCAGCCCGCCGACTAGTTCGAGGAGTCGGAGCCAGATGAGAGCGACGGCGAGGCTGTGGGTGAAGAAGTTATAGAGGAGGCGGCTGGAGTACCTCAAGTTGTTGCAAGAGGTGTCCAGGAAGAGAATGCTCATATTGATGCGGGTCATATTGGAGCTGACCCAAAGTGGTTGAAATGGTTGGAGAAGCATGGGGAGAATTATGCGGCCGGCATGAATACTGGCCCTGGTTATGAGATGAGGTTTCCAGAGGACGAGGCGTCCACTATTTTTGACGTGGGCCCTGGGGAGTTTCCCGTATATGTCGGTGCTTTCAAGAGCGGCTTACGCTTCCCCGTCCATCCCTTCGTGGAGGAAGTGTTGGATGGGTTTGGCATTGGTCTTTGCCAACTGTCCCCTAATTCCTGGACGAACGTACTTGGGTACATTGCAAAGTGTGAGTTGTTGGGACTGAGGCCGTCTTTTAATGCTTTCCTCAGGCTGGTGCGCTTCCAGAAGGTGAAGGGAGCCGAAGGTTGGTTTCAATTTGCCAACAAAGGTGAATATGCTACTACTTTTGACAAGCCGTCAAAACATCATTTTTGGAGGATGAGATGGGTTGTCATGTGGACCGCAGATGAGGCGGCGGAGCTGAATTTTAGCCGTTGGCAATTGGAGCCTCGGTTCACTGGAGGGAACGAGGAATTGTCGGCCTTAACGGCTCAGGAGTGGGACCAAATTGCCGTCCATTTCCAGGCTGAGTCTGTGACGGTAGGGACTAAGAACCTGAACATTCCCAAGTCCTGGCTCCCGTCATGTTCTCAGTTCAAGGACCCAGTGTTCTTGGCGGCAGCTGGTCTATATCATGGGTTAGACCAAGGTATCAAGGCACTACTGCTTTCATGTGAAAACATTATTTGTTAAACTAATTGGTGTAAAATTCTTCTTTTGCAGCCGTTGCCATGTCTAAGCTCCTGGCCCAGGAAAAAGGAGGGATTAACACCAAAGAGTGGTTGACCCAGATGGTTGACCAGAAGCTGAAAGGGATCGTCGGAGGCGCTCCGGCGAAAGTAAGTTAGTCTATTTTTATTGATGTTGGTATGTTGGTTCGGCATTTTCTTTATAGTGCCTGTTTTTGCTTTTACAGAAGGACGAGAAGGGTCCTGCCGGCTCAAAACACAAGGCCGAAGACAGGGATGCTTCCGCGGCGGGGAAGCGTCCTAAAGTCAAGGTGGGGATCAGGCATCCCAAGAAGGAGGACGTGCCGGAGAAGTCCACAGATTCTCCGGTGGAGGTCGTCCCTATGGCTGTGACTCCTTTACGGCAGCACCCTCCCCCTGAGGGTTCGGCCAAGCGGGGGGACGCCAAAGGAGGAGTCGGTCCCAGCAAGAGAGCTGCATCTCCTACGCCGGTTGAGATCCTCGATGGTGAGGACGATCAACCAACGGCTCAAGCAGCCCAGACTCCGGAAGCGCCTCGTCTTCCTCCCCGTGGCAGTGACGATCCAGGTAGGTTCAGGATTCTTTAGGTTCAGTTGTTTCTTGGGTTAAGGACTTTTGTAGACTCTTACCTTTCTTTTGTATAGCTTCTGGTCGGCAGGCGGCATTGGACGATGAGGTCTGCAATATTCCTCCGTCTCGGCATTTCTCATCCCGAGATAAGGCTAAGATCATCTCTTTGGTGATTAAGGCCGTGCCGAAGGAATATGTGGACTAATTCCCTCCGGCGGCGGATGCGCAGTTTGGGGCTATGCAGGCGGTTCTTTTGGATGTAAGCGTCCGACTTTTTGCTTCATCCCTGTACTTAATAGTTTTTATCCTTTCTTACTTGTATTTTTCTCGCAGCTGCTTATTAAGGCCGAGGGCTTTAAACGCTGGCGAGCTGACATCACCAGTCAGCTTCAGCGGCAGGTGCATAAGGCTACCAATGCCGGTGACTATGCCATGGCGACGGTGGAGAAGGTTCGGCTGGAGATGCAGGAGACCATTGAAGCTCAGAGCAAGGAGCTGGCCGTCCTGAGGAGTGACAAGAAGCAGTGCTTGATTAAAATCAATGAACAAGTTCTTGCTATTGAGACCCTTAATGCCGAAGCCCTTTCTGCCCAGTCGTTCCTCCAGGAAGCCGAGGCCAAGGTGAAAGAAGCTGCGAGCTTGCGCCAGCAAGTGGCCAGTCTTGAAGAGATGGTCTCGGCTTCTCAGGCCGAGGTTTCTCGGGTCAAGGCCGAGGCCAAGTTGGCTGCAGAGGGCGTAAGAGAGAGAACTCGCCGAGCCTGGGACGCCTACATGGAGGACTTCTCCTTCTCCTGGTTTGAGCGGCAAATTGGCAAGCAGGGTGCAATCATTGAGGCTGAGAAACAAGGTCTTCCTCCTCCTGTGTTTGAGGATTCTGATGCCAAAAGTGAGGAGGTGAACTCACCGGCTCAAGAGGAGGGGACTTCAGCTCAGCCATCGTCAAAGCTTGCTGTCGACGGCCCAGATGGTGTGGGCACGTCGACCTCCGCTCATTCTGTCGCTGCTCTTCCTGCCGGGTCTTAACTCCACTCCTCTTTATCAAGATCAGTTTTTATGGCGCCCAGAGCGTCTGTAATGAATAATTTTTTATTTCTGTTTTAACGCCTAGGGCGTTTTGTTTGGATAATTTTAATTTTTTGTTTGATGAATTTGGCGCCGTTTTGAGCGCAGACCGGTGGTGATTCGTCACCTTTTTATGTTATCTTTTTCTGTTAGACTTTTAAACGCCTTCTCTGTTTATGTCGTGTGTGATTGGCCGTCCATTTTATGCCCCAGAGCAGGTGTTTGCAAGTCTCTGAACATGACTCCCATGCCCAAGTTTATTTTAGTTGATTGATTGACGCAAGTCAATCAATCAGTATGATTGCCGCTGAACTTGGGTATGGGGATTGTTGTGCGGCTTCTGACAGTCGGCTTACTTTTTGTTTCGGCATGTAGGAGTAATCCTATTTGCCTGAGGAAAATTTTCGTTTTTAAGAAAAATATGCTTTGTATGGGGGTTTGCCCCCGTCGTAAAATTGGGCGCGGCTTGTTTGATGCCGCGGCATATAGGAGTAATCCTATTTGCCTTAGAGAAATATTCGTTTTTAATAAAACGAAGATTGGCATGTTTGATGCCGCGACATATAGGAGTAATCCTATTTGCCTTAGAAAAATATTCGTTTTTGAGAAAACGACGAATTGTATGGGGGTTTGCCCCCGTCGTAAATTGGGCAAGGCATGTTTGATGCTGCGGCATATAGGAGAATCCTATTTGCGTTAGAAAAATATTCGTTTTTAAGAAAACGAAGAATTGTATGGGGGTTTGCCCCCGTCGTAAATTGGGCGCGGCATGTTTGATGCCGCGGCATATGATTTGTTTGGGGGTTTTCCCCCGTCGTATATTGGGCGCGGCATGTGTGATGCCGCGGCATATAGGAGTAATCCTATTTGCCTTAGAAAAATATTCGTTTTTAAGAAAAAGACGAATTGTATTGGGGTTTGTGTTAGGTTATGATACATATCACATTACATAGATCATGCGGAAACAACCATTAACCCAGGACAACATATTATTTACACATAATCATATAGCATAATTTAGATGCATACTCTTTGTTGCGTTCCCTCCCTAGCTGCGCCCGAACCGAACAAGAACAAGTCTTTAGGACTCCAAGTGTCGTCCCTCCGTAGATAGTCCACAGCACGTCCGGATCCGCCTTAAGATTGACCAACTAGAATCGCCCTTAAGGTACTAGAAAATTTCGGCACTTTTATGAGCAAGATGTGTGTTTTAATTTTCTCTCAAAAAACTCACTTTTGAATACTTTGAAACTTGTTATAAATTGTGAGCCCTAGCCTCATATTTATAGGGGTATGGAAAGGGAATCGAAATCCTATTCAGATACAAATTAATTAAACCTAGAATCCTACAAGAACTCTAATTTAATTAATTTATCAAATAGAATTAGGAATTTAATCATTAACCGAACTCTGCATGTTTTAGGAAACGTGCACGAACACAAACACTTGCACACACACGCACGGCAGCCACGATGGGCCCCCATGCGTGCGCGCGAGCAGCAGCCCACGCAGCGCCCGCGCGCGCTGCGCGCTGCGCGTGCTGTGCGCGCTGCGCAGCCTGCTGGGCCTGGCCTTGCGCTGGGCCTGGCGTGGCTGTTTGTGCGGCGCGCTTGGCTTGCTGGGCGATGGCCTGGCTTCGTGCTGGGCCTCGTCCGGCAGGCCTCGTCCGATGCTTATTCGTACGATGCGCTTCCGATTAAATTTTCCGATTCCGGAATTCATTTCCGATACGAACAATATTTAATATTTCCGATTCCGGAATTAATTTCCGTTTCGAACAAATATTTAATATTTCCGTTTCCGGAATTATTTTCCGATTCCGGTAATATTTCCGATTCTGACAATATTTCCGTTTCCGGCAATATTTCCGATTCTGGCAATATTTCCATTTCCGATAATATTTTCCGATACGTACCATGTTTCCGTTTCCGGCAACATCTACGACTTGGATAATATTTATATTTCCGATACGATCCATATTTCCGTTTCCGGCAATATCATCGTTTCCGGAGTATTCATTTCTTGCCTGTGACGATCTTAGCTCCCACTGAAACCAAGATCCGTCGGTTCCGAATATTCATAGATGGAGTATTTAATGCCATTAAATACTTGATCCGTTTACGTACTATTTGTGTGACCCTACGGGTTCAGTCAAGAGTAAGCTGTGGATTAATATCATTAATTCCACTTGAACTGAAGCGGCCTCTAGCTAGGCATTCAGCTCACTTGATCTCACTGAATTATTAACTTGTTAATTAATACTGAACCGCATTTATTAGACTTAACATAGAATGCATACTTGGACCAAGGGCATTATTTCCTTCAGTCTCCCACTTGTCCTTAGGGACAAGTGTGCATTTCCTAATTCCTTTGTCGCTCGATGCTTGCTCTTGAACATAAGGTAAGAGTTGTCATCCTTACTACGTCCAGAGGTGTTCCTCGGTTTCAGAGTTCAACTGATCAAATAAACAGATAATCATAGCCTATGATTCATCCGAGCACGGCCATGCATTTCACAGTTTCTAGCTCTCCGAGTGGCCTTGTACAACTTTTAAGCATCTCATCCCGATTTATGGGAGGACAATCCCAATCTTGCGATCTTGAGATTAGACTTCGTTTGATAGGTGATTACCTGAGCGTTGCCTTTATAGCCTCCTTTTACGGTGCGACGGTTGGTCAACGTCAAAGCAACCAGTTCTCAAATAAGTAATCTCAAATCACTCAGGTATTGAGGATTTAGTGTCTAATAATTTAATGAAATTTACTCATGACAGATTTTCATCTCTTACAGTAAAGTTTCATAGGTCTTGTCCGATACTAGTCTTCCCAAAGTAAGTATCTATGCAAATGATTATGACATTGCCATGTCCACATAGTTCAAGAAACAGAACTACTAGTCATCTTGCATTCTAATCGTCTAACGTTTTCTATGCGTCCAATTTTATAGAAAACTCCGATTAGGGACCATTTTCAACCTTTGACATTCAAGTTCACTTGATAGACATTTCTTAGTCACAGGACTGGTCCTGACAGTCTATCTTGAATATATCGTCAAATTGAAGGGACTCATCATTTAATAAACCACAAATTAAATGGAAAAATGAATTCATTTCATTTATTGTGAATGATTAACCAATAATGTTTTACAAAGATTTAAACTCTAAAACTTTAAAACATTAAACAGAGACATCAAAGTCATTCTCCAATATGCTTGATTCCCATAGCTGCAGTGTGCGAGTTGTGCTTCGCCTGCGGCAGAGGTTTAGTTAATGGATCTGATATGTTGTCATCAGTTCCAATTTTGCTTATCTCGACTTCTTTTCTTTCAACGAACTCTCGTAGAAGGTGAAATCTACGAAGTACATGCTTGACTCTCTGGTGGTGTCTAGGCTCTTTTGCCTGTGCAATAGCTCCGTTATTATCACAATACAGGGCTATTGGTCCTTTAATGGAGGGGACTACACCAAGTTCTCCTATGAACTTCCTTAGCCATATAGCTTCCTTTGCTGCTTCATGTGCAGCAATGTACTCCGCTTCAGTTGTAGAATCCGCAATGGTGCTTTGCTTAGCACTTTTCCAGCTTACTGCTCCTCCGTTGAGGCAGAAGACAAACCCAGACTGTGATCTAAAATCATCTTTGTCGGTTTGGAAACTTGCGTCCGTATAGCCTTTAACAATTAATTCATCATCTCCACCATAGACCAGGAAGTCATCTTTGTGCCTTTTCAGGTACTTCAGAATATTCTTGGCAGCAGTCCAATGCGCCTCTCCTGGGTCTGACTGGTATCTGCTTGTAGCACTGAGTGCGTACGCAACATCCGGGCGTGTACATATCATAGCATACATTATTGAACCAATCAATGATGCATATGGAATCCCATTCATTCGTCTACGCTCATCAAGTGTTTTTGGGCACTGAGTCTTGCTTAGAGTCATTCCATGAGACATGGGTAGGTAGCCTCGCTTGGAGTCCGCCATCTTGAACCTATCAAGAACCTTATTGATATAAGTGCTTTGACTAAGTCCAATCATCTTTTTAGATCTATCTCTGTAAATCTTGATGCCCAATATGTACTGTGCTTCTCCTAGATCCTTCATCGAAAAACATTTCCCAAGCCAAATCTTGACAGAGTTCAACATAGGAATGTCATTTCCGATAAGCAATATGTCGTCGACATATAATACTAGGAAAGCAATTTTGCTCCCACTGACCTTCTTGTATACACAAGATTCGTCCGCGTTCTTGATGAAACCAAAGTCACTGACTGCTTCATCAAAACGTATATTCCAGCTCCTGGATGCCTGCTTCAATCCGTAGATTGACTTCTTTAGCTTGCATACCTTTTTAGCATTCTTTGGATCCTCAAAACCTTCAGGCTGTGTCATAAACACAGTTTCTGTTAAAACTCCGTTTAAGAAAGCAGTTTTGACATCCATCTGCCATATTTCGTAATCGTAATATGCAGCGATTGCTAACATTATTCGAATAGACTTTAGCATTGCAACTGGTGAAAAGGTTTCATCGTAATCCACACCGTGGACTTGCCTGTAACCTTTTGCGACCAATCTAACTTTGAAAACTTCAAGTTTCCCATCCTTGTCCTTTTTCAGTTTGAAAACCCATTTGCTTCCAATGGCTTGGTAGCCATCTGGCAAATCGACCAAATCCCATACTTGGTTTTCAGACATGGAGTCTAATTCAGATTGCATGGCTTCTTGCCACTGCTTGGAGCTAGGGCTCGTCATAGCTTGCTTGTAAGTCGCAGGTTCATCACTTTCAAGTAATAGAACGTCATAGCTCTCGTTCGTCAAAATACCTAAGTACCTTTCCGGTTGAGATCTATATCTTTGCGATCTACGCGGGGTAACATTTCTAGATTGACCATGATTCTCACCAGATTCTTCTAAAGATCTCTGAGTTTCATCCTGAATGTCATCTTGAGCATTCTCTAGAGTTTGTTGTTCGACTCGAATTTCTTCGAGGTCTACTTTTCTCCCACTTGTCATTTTGGAAATGTGATCCTTCTCCAAAAAGACACCATCTCGAGTACCAAACACTTTGTTCTCAGATGTATTGTAGAAGTAATACCCCTTTGTTTCCTTTGGATAGCCCACAAGGATACATTTGTCAGATTTTGGATGAAGTTTGTCTGAAATTAATCGTTTGACGTATACTTCACATCCCCAAATCTTAAGAAAAGACACATTTGGAGGCTTTCCAAACCATGATTCGTATGGAGTCTTTTCGACAGCTTTAGACGAAGCTCTATTTATAGTGAGTGCAGCTGTATTTAGTGCATGTCCCCAAAATTCTAATGGAAGTTCGGCCTGACCCATCATTGACCTGACCATGTCTAGCAAGGTTCTGTTCCTCCGTTCTGACACACCGTTCCATTGTGGTGTTCCAGGAGGAGTCAATTCTGATAGAATTCCACATTCTTTCAGATGGTCATCAAATTCATAGCTCAGATATTCACCGCCTCTATCAGACCGCAGTGCCTTAATCTTCTTGCCTAATTGATTCTCTATTTCACTCTGAAATTCCTTGAATTTGTCAAAGGATTCAGACTTATGCTTCATTAGGTAGACATAACCATACCTACTGAAGTCATCAGTGAAAGTGATAAAGTAGCTGAAACCACCTCTAGCATTTGTACTCATTGGTCCACATACATCTGTATGGATTAAACCCAATAGTTCATTTGCTCTTTCTCCAACTTTAGAGAAAGGTTGCTTTGTCATTTTGCCAAGTAAACATGATTCGCATTTACCATAATCCTCTAAGTCAAATGGTTCTAGAATTCCTTCCTTTTGAAGTCTTTCTAAGCGTTTCAAGTTTATATGGCCTAATCGACAATGCCACAGATAGGTGAGATCTGAATCATCCTTTTTGGCCTTTTTGGTATTTATGTTATATACTTGTTTGTCGTGATCTAATAAATAAAGTCCATTGACTAATCTAGCAGATCCATAAAACATCTCTTTAAAATAAAACGAACAACTATTGTCTTTTATTAAAAAGGAAAATCCCTTAGCATCTAAGCAAGAAACTGAAATGATGTTTTTAGTAAGACTTGGAACATGGAAACATTCTTCCAGTTCCAAAACTAGCCCGGAGGGCAACGACAAATAGTAAGTTCCTACAGCTAATGCAGCAATCCGTGCTCCATTTTCCACTCGTAGGTCGACTTCACCCTTGCTTAACTTTCTACTTCTTCTTAGTCCCTGTGGATTGGAACATAAGTGTGAGACACAACCTGTATCTAATACCCAAGAAGTTGAATTAGCAAGTATACAGTCTATAACGAAAATACCTGAAGATGGAACGACTGTTCCGTTCTTCTGATCTTCCTTTAGCTTCAAGCAATCTCTCTTCCAATGCCCCTTCTTCTTGCAGTAGAAGCATTCGGATTCAGAAGTGGGTTGACTGACCTTCCTCTTTGCAGATTTGGCGCCAGTTTGCTTAGTTGGGCTGGCCTTGTTGCCACCTTTCTTAGCATTCCTCTTCTTTCCAGATTTCTTGAACTTGCCCCCACGCACCATAAGCACATCCTGCTTATCACTTTTGAGCGTCTTTTCAGCGGTCTTCAGCATACCGTGAAGCTCAGTGAGCGTTTTGTCCAGACTATTCATACTGTAGTTCAGTTTGAACTGATCATACCCGCTATGAAGAGAATGGAGGATGGTGTCTATAGCCATTTCCTGAGAAAATTGCTGATCCAGCCGACTCATATTCTCAATGAGTCCAATCATTTTGAGAACATGTGGACTTACGGGCTCGCCTTTCTTAAGCTTGGTCTCAAGAATTTGCCTATGAGTCTCGAATCTTTCGACTCGAGCCAGATCTTGGAACATGTTCTTCAACTCACTGATGATTGTGAAAGCATCTGAGTTGATGAACGTTTTCTGCAGATCCGCACTCATGGTGGCGAGCATTAGACATTTCACATCCTTGTTGGCATCAATCCAACGATTGAGGGCTGCCTGAGTGACCCCGTCGCCTGCAGCTTCGGGCATCGCCTCATCCAGGACATACTCCTTTTCTTCCTGCATAAGAACTATTTGCAAGTTCCTTTGCCAGTCAAGGAAGTTTTTCCCGTTCAACTTCTCCTTTTCGAGAATTGATCGAATGTTGAATGAATTGTTGTTTGCCATATTAAAAACTACAATTGAAAAGAATAAACAAATAAATAACCATTCACAGTTTCTCTTAATAAACTTAAATTCTAGCATACATGCATAATTCAATGTTTATTAAGCATTTTATTCAAATTATGTGTTCCGGCAGGTGTGAATAAAATGATTCCAAAATCCTAAAATCATTGAAGAACTAAGCACAGTTTGTCGACTTAATCCTAGAACATCTTAGGTAAGCAAAAGCCTTTTGCTAATAGTCTAGAAACTATTCTTGGTTGATAGGTACGTCTAAGAACTTATTAGGTAAACCTATCGAATTTGCCACGACATAAAAGGACTCCTTACTTATATCGTTGAGTTTCACCAAAACTAACATGTACTCACAATTATTTGTGTACCTTGCCCCTTTAGGACCAATAAGTAACACCTCGCTGAGCGAAAACTATTACTAGATTGATGTAAAGGATATCCAAGCAAGTGTATATTTTGGCATGGCACCTTTTAACTCAATTTTTAAGTTTGGAACTTAAGGCTCTTACTATGTTGGTTAGATTTTAAGTGAACTAAAATCCTTAATCATGCAACATAATCAAGCTTTTGATCTCATGCATTTTAAGACATATTTAAAAGCAATAAATAACTTAAAACATGCATAAGATTTTTTTTTTTTTTTGTGATCTAGTATGGCCCGACTTCATCTTGAAGCTTTAACTTCAAAGTCCGTCTTGAAAATCTCCGTGGGAGGCACCATTTTCTTCAAATAGGATAAGCTATAACTAATTACAACTATTTGATGGTACGCAGACCATATTTGAATTGAAAAATAACTTTGGTACTTTAGACCAATTACATTCAAATTAATGGTACGCAGACCATATTTTCTATCCTATTTGGGCCATACTAGTCACTTCATAACCTGCAAAACAGTACATATACAATATATACCATTCACCCATTCATTATCATGAATGGCCCACATAGCTGGTTAGTAAAACACATTATGCATCACGTAAACATTTGCAGCAATTAATCAAGGGCACCAATAATCTACCAATTATTCAGTCCTTATTAATTCTAATCAAGTTGTTTTAACCTTAAGGATTTGTAGACCTAATCAAGAGTTTATGACTAAAAGCGCTCCCACTTAAACCAATAAATTTATATGCTTTACTATTTTAAACATAAAAATGTATTTCTAGTCCAACCGGAAACATACAAATTTAATTAAAATTTAAAGCTCATATCAATTTATAATTGAATCCAAAAAGTTTAATTTAATTTCAGTCGTATTTAAATTAATTCATGATTTTAATTTTAGTAAAATAATTAGAATAAATAACATTTATTATAATTACAATATTCAAAATTAAAATCCAAGAAAATAATTTAAATTATTAATTTTAAAATTAATTAAAATTACGTGAACTGAAATTTTCAAATTAAACATTCAAAACGATCTAATCGTAACGCAAACACCCTACACATTGCACGCCCATGGGCCGCACGCACACAGCCATTGCTGGCCATGTGCGCGCAGCCCATGCGCTCGTCGCATAGCTGCTGCATCCCCATCGCAAGCCTCCGCACGCATTGGTGCTCGCTGCGCGCGCCAGCGCTCATCGCACGCGAGCTATCGCTCGCAGTGCGCGCGCGACATCGCTCGCTGGGCGCGCGACATCGCTCGCTGGGCGCGCGAGCCATCGCTCGCTGGGCGCGCGAGCCATCGCTCGCTGGGCGCGCGAGCCATCGCTCGCTGGGCGCGCGACATCGCTCGCTGGGCGGGCGACATCGCTCGCTGTGCGCGCGAGCAATGCTGGCTGTGCGCGCGAGTCCTCGCTCGTTGTGCGCGCGAGCAATGCTGGGCGCAGCGCTCGTGGCACGCGCGCTCTTGTGCGAGGCAGCGCGCGTTGTGGCGCAGCTCGCTTGCTGCCCACACGCGACTGCCTTGGCTCGCCCTTCGCCCATGCCCATTCGTCCATTGCTCGTGGCACACGACACAAGGCAGGGCTGCTGCCTTGTGCTCGTGCACTACGCCCTTGCTCATTGCATTCGTGCCGCACGGGCGACGAGCTCCCTTGCTCGTCGTCGCATGCCCGCATTATACAACACCCCTTAAGGGTAACACGAAGCGTCCATTGCTTCGTGCGTGCAAGTTTTATGAACGAATCGCATAAAATTTTAAAATTTATATTTAAAATTAATGACAAATTAATAAATAATATTAATTTCATAATTTTAGGGCGAAAAAATCGAAAATTTATTATCCAATTGATTTCCGATTGTTATGGATTCAAGTCTAGGTCATAAAAATTTAAAATTTATCATAAATTTACAATTTTTATGGTGGTTTTTAATCATAGGTTTCTAATTAAATTACAATTAATTATGAAAATCAAATTAATTCTAAATTATTCTAATTTTCAACAAATTAATCATAATTACAAATTAGATTGCATAATTAACAAGACTAGGCATTCAAACTTGTTAAACATATGCAGTAGGTCAATCAAAAATTCAAGATTTATCAACAAGAATCGCAAATATTTAATTTAACATCTTAAATTTACGAAATTTTGCATTCGAAAAACTAAAACCTTCGAAAAGTCATAGTTAGGCTTCGAATTTGAGAATTCTGGGTTCGGCAGAAAAAGACTATTTTTGTCAAAATTTTAGAATGCCTTTTACATGCGGAATTGACACAAAAATCACTCAATTCGGACGAGTAACGAAGAAACTGCCGAAAACCTGCGTACGTATAATTAAATAAACGCAATTTGCAATTAATTAACAATTACGAAAATTAATCACCCCTTTTAATTCTTGCAAATTTGTAATATTTAACCATGTTCATGCAATTTAGATTATGAAAATAATAAGGGGCTCGTGATACCACTGTTAGGTTATGATACATATGACATTACATAGATCATGCGGAAACAACCATTAACCCAGGACAACATATTATTTACACATAATCATATAGCATAATTTAGATGCATACTCTTTGTTGCGTGCCCTCCCTAGCTGCGCCCGAACCGAACAAGAACAAGTCTTTAGGACTCCAAGTGTCGTCCCTCCGTAGATAGTCCACAGCACGTCCGGATCCGCCTTAAGATTGACCAACTAGAATCGCCCTTAAGGTACTAGAAAATTTCGGCATTTTTATGAGCAAGATGTGTGTTTTAATTTTCTCTCAAAAAACGCACTTTTGAATACTTTGAAACTTGTTATAAATTGTGAGCCCTAGCCTCATATTTATAGGGGTATGGAAAGGGAATCGAAATCCTATTCAGATACAAATTAATTAAACCTAGAATCCTACAAGAACTCTAATTTAATTAATTTATCAAATAGAATTAGGAATTTAATCATTAACCGAACTCTGCATGTTTTAGGAAACGTGCACGAACACAAACACTTGCACACACACGCACGGCAGCCACGATGGGCCCCCATGCGTGCGCGCGAGCAGCAGCCCACGCAGCGCCCGCGCGCGCTGCGCGCTGCGCGTGCTGTGCGCGCTGCGCAGCCTGCTGGGCCTGGCCTTGCGCTGGGCCTGGCGTGGCTGTTTGTGCGGCGCGCTTGGCTTGCTGGGCGATGGCCTGGCTTCGTGCTGGGCCTCGTCCGATGCTTATTCGTACGATGCGCTTCCGATTAAATTTTCCGATTCCGGAATTCATTTCCGATACGAACAATATTTAATATTTCCGATTCCGGAATTAATTTCCGTTTCGAACAAATATTTAATATTTCCGTTTCCGGAATTATTTTCCGATTCCGGTAATATTTCCGATTCTGACAATATTTCCGTTTCCGGCAATATTTCCGATTCTGGCAATATTTCCATTTCCGATAATATTTTCCGATACGTACCATGTTTCCGTTTCCGGCAACATATACGACTTGGATAATATTTATATTTCCGATACGATCCATATTTCCGTTTCCGGCAATATCATCGTTTCCGGAGTATTCATTTCTTGCCTGTGACGATCTTAGCTCCCACTGAAACCAAGATCCGTCGGTTCCGAATATTCATAGATGGAGTATTTAATGCCATTAAATACTTGATCCGTTTACGTACTATTTGTGTGACCCTACGGGTTCAGTCAAGAGTAAGCTGTGGATTAATATCATTAATTCCACTTGAACTGAAGCGGCCTCTAGCTAGGCATTCAGCTCACTTGATCTCACTGAATTATTAACTTGTTAATTAATACTGAACCGCATTTATTAGACTTAACATAGAATGCATACTTGGACCAAGGGCATTATTTCCTTCAGTTTGCCCCCGTCGTAAATTGGGCGCGGCATGTTTGATGCCGCGGCATATGATTTGTTTGGGGGTTTTCCCCCGTCGTATATTGGGCGCGGCATGTTTGATGCCGCGGCATATAGGAGTAATCCTATTTACCATAGAAAAATATTCGTTTTTAATAAAACGACGAATTGTATGGGGGTTTGCCCCCGTCGTAAATTTGTTTGGGGGTTTTCCCCCGTCGTATATTGGGCGCGGCATGTTTGATGCCGCGGCATATATGAGTAATCCTATTTGCCTTAGAAAAATATTCGTTTTTAAGAAAACGACGAATTGTATGGGGGTTTGCTCCCGTCGTAAATTGGGCGTGGCATGTTTGATGCCGCGGAATATAGGAGTAATCCTATTTGCCTTAGAAAAATATTCGTTTTTAAGAAAACGACGAATTGTATGGGGGTTTGCCCCCGTCGTAAATTGGGCGCGGCATGTTTGATGCCGCGGCATATGATTTGTTTGGGGGTTTGCCCCCGTCGTATATTGGGCGAGGTATGTTTGATGCCGCGGCATATAGGAGTAATCCTATTTGCCTTAGAAAAATATTTGTTTTTAAGAAAACGACGAATTGTATGGGGGTTTGCCCCCGTCGTAAATTGGGCGCGGCATGTTTGATGCCGCAGCATATAGGAGTAATCCTATTTGCCTCAGAAAAATAGACGTTCGTGTTTAAGAGAACGGTTTTTAAAATTTAATAGGTGATCAGCCTATGTTTATGCTAATATGGGCCACTTCTTAGGCTTCAATCAATTAGGCTTGGAATGTTGTGCTAATCTGGGGCCACTTCTTAGGCCTTTATTCGATTAGGCTTTTTGCATGCATATGTTAGGTAAGTTATTAACTAGCGTGTGAGTAATAGATAGTACGAAACAAGATTAGTATTATTTATACTTTGTAAGGCAAATTTAGCCGGTTACAAGAGAGATTACTACTCCATTAGGACCATTAGCGGCCGTTGTCTAGACCACATAATCTTCCATAAAAGACGAAGTCAAAATACATATTAGAAAAAATATTTTTTGAGATTGTCTGCATTCCAGGTGCGTAGAATTGGTCGGCCTTGCATGTCCTGAATGCGATAGATTCCATCTCTGACCTCGTCATAGATCTCATAGGGTCCTTCCCAAGTTGGGCGTCAGTTTACCCTGTTCGTTGGCTCGTCCAACAGATTCCATCTTTCGGAGAACAAAGTCCCCTACCTTGAGTACTCTTTTAGAGACCTTCTTGTTGTACTCCCTCGCCATCCTTATCTTGTACAACTGTTGCCTCAATGCCGCATTTCCTCTTACTTCAGGTAAAAAGTCGAGGGTCAACTTCATCATTTCCCAGTTGGCATTCTCGTCATATAACATGACTCTCAATGTAGGTTCACACATTTCTATGGGCAACACGGCCTCGGCACC
Organism: Spinacia oleracea; assembly: GCF_020520425.1. Classification (NCBI taxonomy): domain Eukaryota; kingdom Viridiplantae; phylum Streptophyta; class Magnoliopsida; order Caryophyllales; family Amaranthaceae; genus Spinacia; species Spinacia oleracea. The sequence goes on from NC_079489.1 coordinate 109,101,551, forward strand.
ATAGACTAGCAGGAATGGGGTTTCGCCAGTTGAGTTCTTAGTCGTGGTGCGGATTGACCATAAGACGTTTGGCAGCTCATCGGCCCACGGACCCTTGGCTTCATCTAGTTTCTTCTTGATCCCCTCTGAGATAATCTTGTTAAATGCTTCGACTTGGCCATTGGCCTGAGGTCGTCCTACAGAGGCAAAGCAGCTGTGTATGCCGTGGTCTGCTAACCACTCCTTCAGCTTAGGCGTCTCAAACTGAGGCCCATTATCAAAGACGATAGCTTGTGGTATTCCAAAGCGAGTCATGATATTTTTCCAGATAAACGCCCTTACATCACTTGTCCTTATGTTCTTGAGAGCCTCTGCTTCAACCCACTTGGTGAAGTAGTCAACGGCTACTATCACATAGCGCCGGCCTCCAGGGGCCGCTGTATATGGCCCTAACAGGTCCATTCCACACTTGGCCAACGAAATGGGGCTCATGATAAGAGTGAGAGGGTGAGCCGGCCTGTGAATGAGATGAGCAAACCATTGGCACTTGTCACATTTTTGCACCATAGCCAGGGCGTCTTCTCTCAAAGTGGGCCAGTAATAACCAGTTCGCAAGGCTTTCTCGGCCAAGGCTCGTCCTCCAATATGGGATCTACATAATCCCTGGTGCAGCTCGTCCAGAATTTCTTTCCCTTTCTCAGGGGTGACACATCGCAGGAGGGGTCTGGAAAATGACTTTTTGTACAAAACTCCATTCCACCATTCAAACCAAGAACTTTTCTTTTGTATTTTGGCGGCTAGACTTGAGTCGTCTGGAAGAGAACCATCAACTTTATAAGCAATGATAGGGTCCATCCAGGTTGACGACCGATCAAGGATAGCTGTCATAGGAGCGCACAATTCCTGCTCAATACTTCGCCTATCTTTCACTTCCCAAAACACGTGACGCGGAGTATCACAGGAAGCTGAGCTAGCTAATTTAGACAGGGCATCGGCCTGATTGTTCTCCGTTCTGGGAATCTGCTTAGCTTCAAAGCTCTTCAGATGTTCTATCTCTTGATGCACAGCTTGCATGTATTTGATCCTGTTAGGGTCTCTTGCCTCGTAATCTCCATTTACTTGACTCACAATGAACTGTGAGTCAGAATAGGCAAGTATTTCTTGAGCTCCGGCAGCTTTGCACATTTTTATGCCGGCTAACAAAGCTTCATATTCTGCTTCGTTGTTAGACGTTTGGAAATTGAATCTCATGGCATACTCGTACTTGTCTCCTTCAGGGAATTGACATATTATGCCGACTCCACACCCATTCTGGGTGGACGACCCATCTACATAGACTGTCCAGCGAGTCGCCACATTCTTCTCAAAAGTTGGCCTCGTCATTTCTGCAATGAAATCGGCAAATGCTTGTCCCTTGATAGCTTTTCGGGGCTCATATGAGATATCAAATGCATTCAGCTCAATTGCCCATTTTAGCATTCGCCCAGCAGCGTCTAGCTTAGTAAGGGGTTGTTTCAAAGGTTGGTCTGTGTATACCACCAGTTTGTGTGCCAGAAAGTAAGGGTGCATCTTCTTACTTGCCATAAACAGCGCAAGTGCAAACTTCTCAATTGGAGGATATCTCAATTCGGCATTTTGCAGGACATGGCTCACAAAGTAGACGGGGAGTTGCACTCCCTCCCTTTCAGTTAGCAACACAACACTCAAGGACCACTCAGAAATGGCCAAATACACATACAAAGTTTCCCCCTGAAGAGGACTGACAAGCCGAGGTAAGGTGTGGAGATGTTCTTTTAATCGGACGAAGGCAGTTTCTGCCGACTCAGTCCATTCAAATTTGCTCTTCTTCTTGATTGTGCCGAAGAAGTAATGACACTTGTCACCTGCCCTTGATAAGAACCGCCCCAGGGCCGCTAGACATCCAGTTAGGCGTTGGACTTCCTTTACTGATTTCGGAGACGTCATGTCTATTACTGCTTGTACTTTATCAGGATTGACCTCGATTCCCCTTTCATCAATAAGGAATCCCAAGAACTTCCCAGCCGTTACCCCAAAAACACACTTCTTTGGATTCAACTTCATCTGATATTTTCAGAGCGTCTCAAAAGTTTCTCTTAAATCAGCCAAGTGTTCCTCACGTTGCTTGCTTTTTACTATCATATCATCAATGTAGGCTTCGATGTTTCGCCCTAACTGACTAGAGAAGACAGTGTTGACTAGACGTTGAAATGTGGCTGGCACATTCTTCAAACCAAACGGCATCACTTTGTAACAGTACAGGCCTTGCTCAGTAACAAATGACGTTTTTTCCTGGTCATCTAACCACAAAGGAATTTGGTGAAAGCCCGAGTATGCATCCATGAAAGACATCAAAGCATGACCAGCCGTTGAATCTACCAACCGGTCTATCTTGGGCAAAGGGAAGCTGTCTTTTGGGCAAGCCTTGTTTAAATCCGTATAGTCCACACATATTCTCCAAGATTTGTTGGGCTTCGGCACCAACACTACATTTGCTACCCAATCTGGATATTGACTTGGCCAAATGAACCCAGGCTCTAACAACTTCTGAACTTCCTCCGTTGCGGCTTTGTTTCTTGCTTCTCCATGATTTCTCTTCTTTTGACGAACAGGTTTTAAGGACTCATCTACATTGAGTTTGTGGACGGCTATGCTTGGATCAATGCCCGGCATCTCTTCCACAGCAAAAGAAAAAATGTCCTGGAATTCTCTCAGGAGAGTGACCAAATGTGCCCCAAGCTGGTCGTCAGGAGAGACCCCTACTGGCACCGTCCTATCTAGACGCGCTTCATCAAGGATGATTTCATAATGCCCACCAACCGGCTCAGGTCGCCTTGTTTCCATGTGAGCCGTGGCAATGGTAAAGGTTTCTTTCTTGACTTTCTCCTCCATCTCGTCTAGTTTTCTTTTTGAGCTTGCTCTTGCTTCGTCAGTTTTCCGCCAAGCCTCGGGACTTAGCGTAGTCAGATAACAATCTCTTGCTAGTTGTTGATCACCATGAATAGTGCCGACCTGGCCTTTATCACAGACATACTTCATGAGCATAAGATGAGTGACGACCACTGCCTTGGCCTGATTCAAAGTTGGGCGACCAAGTATGATATTGTAAGCAGTAAGGTCTTTCACAATTAGAAAGAGGACGTTCAAGTTCTTAGTTTGATTCCGACCTCCAACTCGTAGGGGCAGAGTGATTATCCCCTGGGGATGAATTATGCCGCCTCCGAATCCAATGATCGGATAATGTATCTTTTTAATTGTCTTTGGGTCATGCTCAAGACAAGCTGTGATGATAATGTCTGACGAACTCCCCGTATCTACTAAAATACGCCTTACCTTGAGGTTTGCCACCTTCAATTCAATGACCAAGGGGTCGTCATGAGGCGTGGCGATCTTGCCCCTGTCAGATTCACAAATCTCCACTTTAGGGAAGTGGTCAATTGGAGCTTTTCCAGACAACATGACCTGTCCCAACCGGCTTGCATAGTCTTTTTGACCTCTCATTGTTGGGCTCCCAGCGGCTAGACCCCCTGAGATGACGGCCACAATTTCTGGATCAGTGTCGTTGTCATCACGTCGGTATGACGGTGACTTGCTTTTCTTGTAGAATTTTTTACCACTTCCCCCTGTGCTCGGGCTAAGATAGAATTTCAGAAATCCTTTGGCGGCTAATCCATCAAGAGCTCTTCGTAGAATCTCGCAGTCTTTTGTTTCATGTCCCACATCACGATGGAACTTACAGTAAAGCGAGCTGTCCCGAGTTTCTACCGGCGACTTCATGGGGAACGGTCGATCAATCTCATATCTATCACTTACATCTAGCAGTATCGTATACAGGTCAGTGTTTTACTCGAACCTTTCTTTGTCATAGAGTCGTCCTCTCTTCTGTCCTTGGGAGTGGTTTGCCTGATATCCTTTCTTTTCAATGGCCCATGTCCCATTCGGACGGCTGGTCTTTTTGTTTGATTTGTCCTTTCGTTGAGGATGATCTGTGGTCTCCGTTCCCTTAGACTCTTTGGGGACGGAGCAGATTTCAGTGGCATGAATAAAGGACTCAGCCTCATCCAAAGCGTCGGCCATAGTTCTCACACTTTTCTTCACCAAATCGAACTTAAAGGACCCCTTCTTAAGTCCCCTAAAGAAATTATCAAAAGTCACCCAGTCAGGTAGGTCCGTAATTTGTCCTGACTCCAAATTGAAACGTCGAACATAGCTTCGCAAAGATTCATCTTTCCCTTGCTGTATTCGACCCAGATGCATGCTCGTCTTCTTCTCTTATTTATAATCCATAAATCTCGCAGAAAATAACATCTCCAATTTGGCATAAGTATTGATCGTTCCCGTAGGCAACTTCTCGAACCATTTGGAGGCAACTCCCTTCAGAGTGGACGGGAAGTATTTGCACCAAGTTGCATCAGTAGTTTCCTGGACATACATATGATGCCGATAGGCCAAGAGATGTACATCAGGATCAGACGTGCCATCATAGGCGTCAATAGCTGGCGGCTTTACTTTAGGCTCCTTGGGGGCATTCATGATATCAGCACAGAATGGGGTGGTGTAATCGAGAATGATGCCGGCTACTCCCTGTTGGATATGGCATATCGGGTCCTGCCTTCTATTCTGGGATGTTCTACGCCGCTCGCTGTCCGCGCGACTGACATGAGTCCTGGTGAGACGGCGCGAAGGAGCAGCAAGGGGTAAATCTTGCATGACAGGGGTGGAACCTGTATCTGACAGCTCGGTTTCTTGGGGCCTATCGAGCTGAATGATCGGTACTCTTCTGGACGGTCCAGGTTCAGGCCGAGAAGTTGGCAGGATCCGACGCGGAGCTATAGGCTGGAAAGAAGTTCTTGTTCTGTCAAAGCGTCTGTCATGATCATCATTTCGTGCTTGGTCTTGCCGTCAGACATTAGACCGAGTGAGTCCATTAAAGAAGGGAATTCCCGTCCCATGAGATTGAGAACGGATGCCCTTGATCTCATCTTGGAGAGTGTCCATCTGTGCTTTGAATCCGGCCAGGATGTCTTTGAGCTGCCCAGCAGACACCGGCAAATCTGGGTTTTCTTCCATAACTGTGTCGGCGTCCGCCCTCAAGTGACCACCTGGAGGAAATGAAGGTTGGACCCGTCTCATCTTCCACTTGGACCTGCTCAGGTTGCGACTCAGGAGGGGGTTCAAGTCGACCGTCCTGCCCTACAGACTGGTTACTTCTGTCGTCCCTCCCTCGAGGAGGACGATCACCATTCAATGCGGTCTCCTCGATTTCGTTTCGATTGATGGGCGCGTCCCCGAAGTGCTGGACGTCTACCATGTTACCTTACCTCCCCACAGACGGCGTCAAATGTTGTGGGAGTTTTTCCTTTGGATGATGAAGAAGAGGTATCAGGTTCCACGTAGTGTCGAGTCCAGTCCACGTCGGCGGCATACTTACAAAACAAGAATATTCCCGAAGGAATATTCCCTCCGATGCTTAACTAAGACACGGGTTTTTAGGAAGATGTAATTAATGAACAGAAAGCATTAAAGGTAAGTTATAGGATGTTTTTCTATCTAGAATTGTGTGTCCATTTCTTGGAAATTGAATATATTTATAGTCTCCCCCTTTTGGGGGAAACCCTAGGGTAATCTCATTGTGATTGGCTAGTTTATCAGATAACGACATGTGTCACTATCATAACATTCCCTATGGGCCATGGGCTTTAAGAGTAATTGGCATAATTAGGCCAGCCATACATCAGCATACACTGACTCCTAGATGGCAGCCAAATAGGCGGCTGACCAATCGGGGGTGCCACGTGTCATGCGACAATTGAGCCACGTAGGCAGGGTATTTTTACCCACATCACCCAATATTGGCCCACGAGGCGGTCCTTACTACTACAATACGACGACGAAAGGGACATGCGTTAGACTACATTACTAATGAGTTGATTTTAATGCACAAGTAATTAACTAAGCGACGTAAAAAGAGTGATTTAAGTTTATTTGAGATGCCTAGAAATAATAGATTTGTCCAGAGATTATCTTATTAGGCGTGACCAAGATAGTAGATTATATGAACATATTTATATGGTGATGAAAGCAATACAAATTTAACTTCAGGTTACAGTATAGCTTAGGCTATGCTGCGGTTCTCAGGACCATTTGTCTTTACTGGTTTTCCTTTTCTGCTTCGAACTTCACGGTAACTGTCTGACTACACATGATTCCTGTTGCAATTCCTCCGAGTTTCCCCTTAGATTCTTCCATTTAGGCTTGTGAATTGGCTATGACTTTGGCAGTATTTGGGACATATTGAGTGCTTATATGGAAAGAGTCTGCTTAACAAGAGTTAATAGAAGACGATTACGAATACGAGACGGGTTTAAAGCCTCGGTCAATACTCAAGCTTAGGTTTTGGTTGATGATAATTGGTACCGATTCCCAGATTCCAGAGGGTTGTATTTATAGTGTAATCAGTCGAAATAAGATAGACATTTGAAGAGTTTTAGCTTTTATGAAACTAAAACTGCAACGCCGATAATTTTCAGCCCTGGCATGATCAGCGCTGGAAATAACCATCGTTTGTATGGTCAGCGTCGGATATGTTACTTGCTGAGTCAGTGACATCTCATTTTAGAATTTTATCCGTGTCGTGATTGGCTGAGAACCAAACTGTAGAGCTAATGTTTATTGGCGGTGGTGTCTGGGTGTTGGAAATAAGCGACGTGTATATGCCACGCGCTAGAATTTTCTAGCGCTGGTAAAATCTATCTGATGGTTTTCCAGATCCTTCCAGTTTGTTCTGAATTTCTATCTCATTCACGGTTTTATCTCTTTAATGATATAAGTTGGAGTGCAACTCTTATCTTTTTCAAGGATTAATTGTAGTACAATGTAATCACTATGAATATCTATCTTGCATGGATGCTATTTCAGGTAGCGGTTAAGCATATCAACTACTATAAATGAAAGTTACTAATATTGGAAATATAGGTTTCGGAGTCACGTTAGTCAGTCACGAGTCATTCGTCGCATGCTTAGGAAAATGTTGACAAGAAGTGTTTGGTTTCATCATTGAACTCGCCGCTTCGGGCTTAGGGGACAAATTCAGGCGTCTACACATTGTTAAGAAAATCCTCTCAGTAGGAGTTGTTGAGCTAGAAGACATCAACGACACTAAGTATAGTTCTCTGACAAACATAGACCAACTCAAGAAGTTATATGTCTAATTCAAAGAGCATATTCTAACTTCAAAAAGCTATATACCCCGACAACTACGTACGACCTGGTTCCTTAATCGGATATGTGGTCAACCTCATTCCGAGGCCCCACCACATTAATAATCAAAAATTTCAAATCTCCTCAATCAAAGCATTCTAAATTCAATCAAACATTCAAATAAAAACTTCAAAGTACCAAAATTTTAAAATTTAGCAACCATTGATATCGATGCTCTTATTCCGAACGAGCAAAAAGTTTCAAAAAAAGAAGAAGAAAGCACATTTCGAGCAATTTGGCACAATTGTCAAATATGAGAAAAATGATGGTTTTTCATTCATGAATTTCTCTTCGAATGGTACATAAAATGGCTTCAAGGCCTTAATTCGAAAGCTAATTCAATGACAAGTTCAAATTCAAGTTAAGTCAAGTCATTTCAAGCCTTTTCACCTCATAAACACACCGCCTAAACACATTTCTAAGCACATTCTAAACACACTTCCCAAACACTTTTTCAAACACATACAAACTTAAGCACCTTTGAACCTTCGAAGAGGAACCTTCTCCGGGTTTGACGATCATGCTCTTGAGCCTTGGCGCCTTGAGTATCTTCCGCTTCCCCTACTTGCAAGCATCTACATCTATTTCTTTCTTTCCCAAGTGGCCAGAAAGAGGCATAGCAAGCTTCCCAATGCGGTTGGACATGGAGTAACTCTTGAGTTCCAACCGGTCATGAACCGAGTGGCCCTATACGTTTCAGTAAGGTCCTATAAGTTCTAAAAATGTCGTATAAGCTTCAATAAAGTATTAAATAAATACTTCATCCGTTTAAAAATACTCACAACGTTGATCACTTTCACGCAAGCCAATACGCAATTTTGATCATTAATATCTTAAATTTTCTTCTAGAAATAATTACTCCCTCCGTCCCAAATTAGTTGTTACACTTTCCTTTTTCGTCCTAAATTAGTTGTTACACTTCTAAATTAGGAATGACCCCACAATTATTATATTGTCTCTCTCTTCCCACTAAATTCTTTTTTGTCCTCACACCCTCTCTCTTGAATTAAAAAAAATACCCCACTAACTCCTATCACATCTACTTTTTCAATAAAATAACAATTGATAACCAAACAACCACTTATCACCTAAAACTTTGTGCAAAGGTAAGTGTAACAACTATTCTAGGACGGATGGAGTATAAAAATTGATACTCCCTCTGCCCCTTAATACTCGCAACACTTTCCTTGTAAAGTCATCCCTTAATACTCGCCGCGTTTCTATAAATGACATACATTTACTAATATTATATTATTACTCGCACTTACCTTGAACCCACATATATTCTTATTTCCTTAAAAAACATTAAATAATTTAAATCACCCCACCACCACCCCTTTATTAGACACATTTTGCACTAAATATATTTAAAAAAAGCACCCCACAATCTAGTACCACCTAATAAATTAACAAGTCAATTAAATTACCTAAAACTCTATGACGGTCAAACCGGGGTGAGTATTAAAGGGCGGAAGTAGTATTTTGAAAATACACATTGAGACAAATCTAACAAGATTTTACATGACTATGTTTTATCTGACATATAAACATTGCAAGTATTTCCAAACGGAGGAAATATGTAATATTATGATTATTTGCGTTGTTATATTAAATAAATCATACTCCATATTTATATTTAACTAGTCTTATATGCACGCGATGCGTGCTGTATTATACAAAAACTTAAAATTGTGTTGTGACAATTAATCACAACTAATATTAGGCACTAAAAAACCATTCGCAAGTTCATATTTTAAAACAATTAGTGCTACAATATGTCAATCTTACAATCTAAATAGTGTAACATTCATGCCCTTACATGACAAAGCTTCAAAATCTTAGTACTAAAGTAAAGTAACTAAACATATAAATTAGTTTTTTTTTCTCTTGCTCGCAATACACCTGTCTATCCACATGCACTCCTCCGCCTAATTGATGTGCAACACTTAACCAACATTATAAGAAAGCTCAGTATTAAAATCTACAATTGGTGGAGGTAGCACCCATGAATAACCTTTGTTTCCGAAGGTTGTGAATAATTTTCTCTATGACCCGATTGCGTCGATTATGTTGCATGAACATATAAATATATATGTTAATTATGGCCTAATTAATTCGAAAAATTATCACGGCACAATGAAATGAGATGAACAACTTGCCCTAAATCGAATATTATTTACTAACCCGTTATCCCAATTCCCAAACATAGTGGAAACCAATCAAGACAAATATTGACAAACAAAGTTTGGCTGACCTAATAGTAATAAAATAATAATAAAAAAAGCCCAAAAATATAGAAATAAAAATATAAAAATAAAAATAAAAAGAAGAAGAAAAAGATGAACTAAAGTGGATTAGTTTTCCTTGCCACGGTCAACTATTCATCCTCTCCATATTCCTCTTTCATTTTCTCTCTCCTCTCCTCTCCACTTTCTCTTTCTAAGGTTTCTATCCTTCAATTTCTTTGCTTTCATCCATTTCTTTCACTTGATTGTTGATCTACTTGTGAATTTCAATCCAAGTTGTTCATCTGATTATCTCGCGGCCGCTTTATCAGTGAATTCATTTCACGGAGGTAAGTTTTCATTTCGTGTCACACCCACTTTCTATCTCCTCGATGTGTACCTCTGCTCATCTGAGCCGCCGACCGTTTCTGAAAATCTCTAGAATCATCTCGATTCTTCTAACTACGAAGTATTTCTTCAAATCGAAGTGATTTTGCACTGTTCAAGCTAAGAAGAGTGACATTATCTTATGATTAATTCGTTAATTGTTTGTGGGAATGATTGGGTTTTATAGCTATTTATTTAGGCGTTTTGTATTGAATTAAGTTTTGAATTAGGGAGGCCTTTACCGCTCCTTGATTTTAGGCCTTTATTAAGGCCTTTTCTGCTCTTTAATTTAGGCGTTATAGAGTATAATCTGTCAAAATCAAATAGCAGTAAAGTCCATTTGAATTGGCAAATATTAGAATCAATTGTAATATTAAAAATATGTTTGTGGCTTAACTTACCTTTCCTTTATTTCCGTTTTGTCGTTGTTTTAATACAATAATAAAGCATGTTGCTTAAATTGCGAAATTGTCAACCAAAATTGCGAAACCCCAATCTGTCCGTCGGGATTTGAAAGAGCCCGGCCAATTGTTTAAATATTTCCTTTATGATTTATTATTGTATTTATAGTTAAAGTTAATAATTTTAATATAGTTTATAAATAATAGGGGCGTTTTAGTCTATTCAAAAGGGGACACCAAAAGTGTATTTGCGAAATTAACCTTGGCTCTTCCTTTATAGAATAGAGATTGACGATAATAATTATCAATCATACATAAACCTTAATTAATATGTTATTATTAATTACTATAATTACAAGGGAAAACTTAACAAACACTTTAAAAATTACGTGTACATCACAAATCAATGAATCATGTTTTTGGTGAGATGCAGATAATGATAATATTATTTCTTTCAATCAATGCATTAATTGAAAATAATAACTTCCAATAATCATAATATTATTTCTTTACATCAATGCATTAAGTGAAATACTCGTAGGCAGTATCAAAGATTTATTTTTTCGCCGTGATAAGTTCAATTACGGAGTATAAATAGATCGATCGAGTCACAAATATAGTTTTGCTATCGATCGAATTCATGCTTGGATTTTATTAATTTTGGATACTTATTACAAAGAAATATTTTATATTATTAATAATAACATAAAATTTTACTCCCTCTGTCCCAGAATAATCGTTACACTTACATTTGCACAAAGTTATAGGTGATAAGTGGTTGTTTAGTTATCAATTGTTATTTTATTGAAAAAGTAGATGTGATAAGAGTTAGTGGGGTATTTTTTTTAATTGAATGAGAGAGTGTGGGGACAAAAAAAATTTAGTGGGAAGAGAGAGACAATATAATTATTGTGGGGTCATTCCTAATTTAAAAGTGTAACAACTAATTTGGGACGGACGAAAAAGGAAAGTGTAACAACTAATCTGGAACAGAGGGAGTAATTATTAAATATATGAACTAAATAATAATTATTTTATTAATTTATATTTTATTAATATTACATTCAACTATTACCAATAATCTAATGGCTAAAAGTTTAATACTCCATCCATATTTTAAAAAGATATACACTTTCCTTAAACGGCCGTATTTTAAAAAAGATACATTTTTTTTTTTGACATATTTTAACCCCCACTTCCAATTATATTAATATTTTTCCTCTTTCTAGTGATCCCCACACTTACTCACATCATCTTTTTACTATAATAAAAACAAGTGGGGATCATGTCGTTTTAGGGAATGGGGGGTGAGGTGGATTGTAGATATATTATTTAATTAGATGGTGGGGTTGATAGGTTACTAAAAATTACAAGTGTATCTCTTAAATACGGCCGAAAAAGGCAAGTGTATCCCTTAAATAAATACAAAGGGAGTATTAAACAATAAATAAAGTATAATAAAATCCTATAAGGTAGGTTTTGTAAGTTAAATAAGATCCTATAAAGTCCTATAAATTCAGATAGGTGCAAATAAGTTAAGTTCAAATAAATTTAGATCTTATAAGTTGAAAAAATACACCCTTAATAACTTAACGTGGCTTCTTATGTTGTTAAAAAAAAAAAAAAGTAAGGAAGTTATGTACTCCGTACAGTTGAAGTATCTCCCATAAAAGAAAGTAAAATAAAGTAAAAGCAATGAACTAAAAAAAGAAGACGACCAAATCATTAGAATATGTTGCCCCTTTTTATTTGAGAGAACAGAACAGAACAGAAAAGGCCATATATAAATACAACTTTTTCACCTCTAAATTTCACCCTCACAGGAAAACTTACACCTTCCTTAAGACACCAAAAAGGTAAATAAAAAAAAGACCCAAAATATCATCACAAGATAAAGATGAAAATTGAAAAAGAGAGAAATTTTGTTTTTGAGTAAATAAAAAAAGAGAGGAATTTTTAAGGAGGAGATAAAGAGAGGAGAGAGAAAGGAGAGAAAAGAAAAGACAGTACTAGCTGAATTGGGAATTGAGAACTAGTGGTGGGTCCCAACCGCACTAACACAGCTCAGCACATCAATCAGTGTCAGAGAGAGAATTGGCCAGCGGTTAGGTGGTGGGCCCACCGAGTTACCTAACTCGGTTCGGTTTTTACGACCTTTCGCTCTCAACCCATCCCACCCCTTATCATCATGTTTCCCACAAAATTAGATCGACTCGAGTTGAACTCAGTGACGAATTGGCGATTTGCTGTTTTGGGCGAGTTGCCAAGCTGAGGTGGTAATGAGTGGCCTACTATGCCACCCTAACATCAAACACCCACCATTCTCCTCCACCCCATACCCATCCCCACCTGCAAAGAAGTCTAACAGCATGCTAGCCTGCTTAAACGCGTTTGACCCGATGTGGACCGGGGCAAACCCGGCTTTTCCGAACCGAGTCCTCCACTGAGCTACTGTCTCGTGGCGTTCCACTCGGTCAACACCTTCACAAGCTACCACGTTGCATATTTGACTACCTAGGTACATCTCCGACATCATCTTATCCTGGCTGTCTACACAGCTCTCCAACGAGTCAAACAAGGTGGAGTAATAGTGTAGTGACTCGTTGAATCGTTCTAAGAAAGCCGGTCCGTTGTGATTCGCTTCCTGTTCAACCACTGTTACGATAACCGGGTTCACTTCCTTCATCAAACCCAAAACCTTATCTGCGGCGCCCGGTCGAGCTAGCAGCCGATGCAGCTCGAAAACCGAATTAACCGCCACCACCTCTGTATCCGGTCTAAGTTCAAGTAGAGCTGATTCCAAATCGGTCAAACTATTGGCTACAAACCCACGGTACTCAAACTGGATTTGAATTGAATCAGCAAATTGAGCTAACTTCCAACCGACTTCCTGCAATCGGTCTGAATTATCCGGAGCTGGCGGCCCGATCCCGGTTAAACGAAAAGCCGGCGGACCCTCGGGCCTAAGCGCTAAAGCTTGCATCAAAGCCGGCCATTGCATTCCTTCTTTCATACTAAAATCAATCACATGAACCTTTTTTTTCCCACTAAAAGCCTCCAAAATTGCCTGATTTGCAGTGAAATGAGCAAATTTAAGATACGGGCAAGTCTCATAAAAGTGCATCTGCAACATATCGGATAAATTCCCATCATATGGAACATCTGGGCATACTTTATACACCCGCCTTGCAAGAGCTTCAGCAAAATAAGTCGCAACTTTCCTCATAGATCCAACTTGAGAAGCCGCTAAAAATCCAATTTGTTTCAACAGAGCTTCAGCCAACCCCATATTCTGTTGCTCAATCGCCTCAGCGCATGCCATCAGAGTATGAACCAATCTCACCCCGTTCTCTTGCGAATCCACCAACACAACCGGCCGAGATGACACGGCCGTGTTCGTGGTCAATATCGATGAGGTTAAGCCCGAAGCGGTGGCCTTAGCTGATTGGGGGTTTGTATAACTAGAGGCCTTCAACCTCTTCGCCTCCCTCGAACTTGAACTACTTGTAGTAGTACTAACCAAACTATTACTGCTACTACTATTATTAACAACCAAAGCTGAAGAAGAAGGTGATGGAGGAGTTAAGATAGCTTTACCTGGAATAGCTTTGAGATCATAATCCGAATACGGGTCCGATCCTCCAAACTTAACAGAACCCTGAGGAGTTGGGTTCACAATAATCGGATCTACACGCGACCCAATAGAAGGCAGTAGTATCGGATTCGCCGGGTCAAAACTAGTTGACGATGGATTGAACTCAGAAAGCATAGATTCAAGCCAAGTAGACAGATCTGAAGGATTATAATGAACCGTCTCGGAAGCCAATTGAGAAAGACCATCTTCTCTAACATTCCCCATAGCTTGCTCAAGCTGTTCTAGCTTTTGTGCGACTTCCGCCATGTCTGATGACCTCACCTTGTACCCCAAAACGGCAAGCAGTTCATCTACTCCCGCGTCGTTTTGATCTTCCCACATCTTAGACTTTCCGGTGGTGGTAGGAGGACCACCACCCAGACTACCCCCGCCACCGGCGGAAGGTCCTGGATTGGAAAAGGGTAGCTCCCTCTTCATTGTTTTTCTTTTAGTCAGGATAATTTCTAGAAATTTGGATTGTATTGGTATGAGAATACTGCGTATGAGATTTTAATTGAGTTTTCTCTCTCTTGCTTTATTGACAACAAAATTAATGGGAGATGAAGCTAAATTTGAGAGAAATCATTTCTTTAAATTGATGATAATAAAATATATAGTTTAAATGTGTTGGGAAAGAAAGAGAGGGGAATCTTGGGCGGCGAAGGGGGATTGGATTGGGTTATGGGTAAGTACTGAGAGTAGAAGTGCTGCTGCAAAAACGTTGGGTTTGTGGATGATCACAGAGGAGAGAGAAAATGAGGATGCGATGATCAGAGATGAGAGAGATGAATAATGAAGCAACGCTCGTGATGGGGGCGCCAGGACCAAAGAATAAGACAGCTGGCCTGGCCTCAGGAGGATAAAAATTAGAAATTATAAATTAAATAAAGGCAAATTTGGTAAAAAAGATATTTTATAACTTAAATTTTGCAAAAAATAACCTTATATAATTTTTTTTGTGAAATCATACCTTAATGTAAATTTTTTTTGCAAGAAAAAACCTTATATAATTTGTTTTTGTGAAATCACACCTTAATGTAAACTTCTTTTGCGACAAATAACCTTATATAATTTGTTTTTGTGAAATCACACCTTAATGTAAACTTCTTTTGCGAGAAAGAACCTTATATAATTTGTTTTTGTGAAATCACACCTTAATGTAATTTTTTTTTGCCAAAGACAACCAAAAGTAAGTTTCCGACATTGACTGAGCTTTTCCGGTCATTGACTTGCACGTAGACCTGTCAAAAATCGACCCGACCCGAAAACCGACCCGAACCCGACCCGAAAATACTGGGTCCTGAACAAGATTTTGCGACCCGTAACCCGATTTTATCCGAACCCGAGCAACCCGAAAAGTAATGGGTCAAAACCCGACCGAACCCGTTTTGGACCCGACCGATTGAAAATCGTTGTATTTATAGTAATAAATGCGATTATGAGAAAATTTAAGCATAATAAACACGCTATTTTTTACTATTATTGTGTGTAATATGATTTTAATTTGAATTATACGCCATTTTACGGTTAAATTTGACTAATATAAACTTATGTAGGAAAATTTGTTAATTTGTGCCCATATTTTGTATATTTATCACCTAAATTAATGAAAATATAATGCGCGTTTTAAAATCTCTCAACCCGTTGGGTCAACCCGAACCCGAAAGTTCTGGGTCTTGAACAAGCATTTGTAAACCCGAACCCGAAAGTGACCGACCCGATCTAACCCGAACCCGAAAATAATTTTTTACAACCCGACCCGACCGACCCGTTTGACAGGTCTACTTGCACGTGAGAAGCACGTGTGGCTTTATTTGCTAACCACACACAATTTTCCTCTAAAAAATCTAAGCTTTAAAACGTAAAGTTGAAAAAAAAAAATCAAAACAAAATCAAGTTTAAAAATTCAAGACTCGGGAAAATCAGTGTCTTTAACCAATTTAAGCCACACGTGCTGCTCACGTGCAAGTCAATGGCCGGAAAAGCTCAGTCAATGCCAAAAACTTCCCTTAGGTCCTTTCTCGCAAAAAAATTTACATTAAGGTGTGATTTCACAAAAAAAATTATATAAAGTCCTTTCTCGCAAAATTTGAGTTATAAAATGTCCTTTTTGGCAAATTTCCTTAAATAAATTGTGATTGTTACGATTTGGTCTGAAGTTCAATTATTTTTCTTTTTTTACTCCCCACACATTCGTAAATGGACGTGGTCCACATTAAATTTAGTGTGGATCTTGTCTTAAATTATTTTTTTGGCAAAAGATCTTGTCTTAAATTAAAACTAGTCTTATATGTGAAGGAAATAATGACTTTGGTCCAAGTATGCATTTAATGGTAAGTCTAATAAATGCGGTTCAGTATTAATTATACAAGTTAATAATAAAGTGAGATCAAGTGAACTGTATGCCTAGCTAGAGGCCGCTTCAGTTCAAGTGGAATTAATGATATTAATCCACAGCTTACTCTTGACTGAACCCGTAGGGTCACACAAATAGTACGTAAACAGATCAAGTATTTAATGGCATTAAATACTCCATCTATGAATATTCGGAATCGACGGATCTTGGTTTCAGTGGGAGCTGAGATCGTCAAAGGCAAATAAATTAATACTCCGGAAACGATGATATTGCCGAAAACGGAAATATGGATCGTATCGGAAATATAAATATTATCCAAGTCGTAAATGTTTCCGGAAACGAAACATGGTAGGTATCGAAAAATATTATCGGAAATGGAAATATTGCCGGAATCTGATATATTTCCGGAAACGGAAATATTGTAGGAATCGGAAATATTATCGAAATCGGAAAATAATTTCGGAAACGGAAATATTAAATATTCGTTCGAAACGGAAATTAATTCTGGAATCGGAAATGTTAAATATTGTTCATATCGGAAATGGATTCCGGAATCGGGATTAACCGGAAGCGCGTCGTACGAATTAGCATCGGACGAGCTTGCTAGACGAAGGCCCATCGCGAAGCCAGGCCCACGTCCAGCAAGCGTGGCGCGCCTCACAAACAGCCCAAGGCCATGCCAGGCCCAGCGCAAGGCAGGCCCAGCGCGCGCCTAGGCTGCGGCAGCTTCGTGGGCTTTTGCGCGGGCATGGCCTGCGCGCATGCGGGTCATGCTCGTGTGTGTTTGTGCTTGCGTACGAAACCTAAACCGTGTAGGATTCGTTTAAGATTAAATTCCTATACCTACTAGATAAATTAATTAATAGAGTTTAAATTAAATTCAAATTAATTAAATTCGTTTCCTAGTAGGATTCCAATAACTTTTCCATACCCTATAAATAGGTGATTAATGCTCACAATTTAGAACGAGTTTTCTAAGTATTCAAGAGAATTTTAGGCATAAAATTCAGTCACTTATTTGCCTCATAATAGCCGAAAAAAATACATAGTACATTTGGGGCGATTCTAGTTAGTCAAACCTAAGGTGGATCCGGACGTGCTGTGGACTTTCTACGGAGGGACGACACTTGGAGTCCTAAAGACTTGTTCTTGTTCGGTTCGCGCGCAGCAAGAGAGGGCACGCTAGAAAGAGTATGCATCCTAAATTATGCTAATTGTTATGTGGCAATTAATTTGGAATCCTGGCTTTTATAGTTTTTTCGCATGATTTATATTCATTTATATGTATCATAACCTAACAGTGGTATCAGAGCCTCTAATTAATTCCATAATAATTGCTTAACATGGTTAAATTTTATAAATTTGCAAGGAATTAAAAGGGGTGATTAATTTTCGTAATTGTAATTAATTGCAAATTTGCGTTTATTTAATTATATGTAAGCAGTTTTTCGGCAGTTTTTCGTTACTCAACGAAATAGAGTGATTTTTGTGTCAATTCCGCATGTAAAAGGCATTCTAAAATTTTGACAAAAATATTGTTTTTCGGCCGAACCCAGAATTCCCAAATTCGAAGCCTAACTATGACTTTTCGGAAATTTTAGTTTTTCAAATGCAAAGTTTGTAATTTTAAGATGTTAAATTTAAATATTTGCGATTCTTGTTGTTAAATCTTGAATTTTTGATTGACCTACTGTATGTATTTAACAAATTTGAATGCCTAAGCTTGTTAATTATACAACCTAATTTGTAATCATAATTAATTTGTTGAAATTCGAATAATTTAGAATTAATTTTATTTTCATAATTAATTGATGATTTAATTAGGTATCCATGATTAAAAACCACCATAAAAATTGTTAATTTATGATAAATTTTAAATTTTTATGACCTAGATTTGAATCCATGATAATCGGAAATTAATTAATAAATAAATTTTCGATTTTTCGCCCTAAATTTATGAAATTAATATGTTTTATTAATTTGTCAATAAATTTGAATTAAAAAGTTTTAATTTTTATGAAATTCGCTCATGATTGTTGCAAGCACAAAGCAAAGGACGCTACGTGTTACCCTTAAGGGGTGTTGTATAGTGCGGGCACGCGACGACGAGCAAGGGAGCTCGTCGCCCGTGCGGTACAAATGCAACGAGCAACAAGCAAGAGGCGCGCGCGCGAAGCAAGGGAGCTGGGCGTGTGTGGCTCGATGGGCGATGGGGCGATGGGCAATGCGGGTGCCAGGCGAGCAGTCGCGTGTGGGCAGCGAGCGTGCTGCGCCACAGCGCGCGCTGCCTCGCCCAACGAGCAGAGCAGTAGCGTTGGGCAATGCGGGCTGCGCGCATCGTGGCCTCGCATGGCTGCAATGCGTGTGGCCTGCTCGTGCATGCCTAGCGATCAGTCGATGGGGCGCTGCTGCCTCATGACTAGATGGGGCTTGGCCGCAATCCCAAGTGCCTCGTCGTGTTACGATTGATGCGTTTTGAATTTAATTTTGAATTTTCAATTCGGAAACGATTTTAATTAACTTTAAAATTCGTAATATAAATTATTTTCTCGGAATTTAATTTTGAATAATCTAATTATTATAAATTCTAATTTATACTAATTATTTTACTAAAATTAAAACCTTGAATAAATTTAAATTCATTTATTTAATTTAACTGAAAATAAATTAAAGGATTCAATTATAAATTTATATGAGCTTTAAATTTTAATTGAATTTGTATGTTTCCGGTTAGACTAGGAAATACATTTTTATGTTTAAAATTAGTAAAGCATGTAAATTTATTGGTTTAAGTGGGAGCCTTTTAGTCATAAACTCTTGATTAGGTCTACATTCCTTTAAGGTTAAAACAACTTGATTAGAATTAATAAGGATTGAATAATTGGTAGATTATTGGAAGCCTTGATTAATTGCTGCAAATGTTTATGTGATGCATAATATGTTCTACTAACCAGCTATGTGAGCCATTCATGATAATGAATGGGTGAATAGTATATAATGTATATGTACTGTTTTGCAGGTTATTGAAAAGTGACTAGTATGGCCCAAATAGGATAGAAAATATGGTCTGCGTACCATTAATTTGAATGTAAAATTGGTCTAATGCGCCAAAGTTTTTCATTTAAATATGGTATGCGTACCATCAAATAGTTGTAATTAGTTTAATTATAGCTTATCCTATTTGAAGAAAATGGCGCCTCCCATGGAGAATTCAAGACGAAGTTTCCAATCCATTTTCAAGACGGACTTTGAAGTTGAAGCTTCAAGATGAAGTCGGGCAATACTAGATCACATTTATATCTTATGCATGTTTTAAGTTATTTATTGCTTTAAATATGTCTTAATCATGCATGAGATTATGGCTTGATTCTGTTGCATGATTAAGGATTTTAGTTCACTTAAAATCTAACCAACATAGTAAGAGACTTAAGTTCCAAACTTTAAAATTGAGTTAAAAGGTGCCATGCAAAATAACACTTACTTGGATAAACCTTTACATCAATCTTAGTAATAGTTTTCCGCCTAAGCGAGGTGTTACTTATTGATCCTAAAGGGGTAAGGTACACAAATAATTGTGAGTACATATTAGTTTTGGTGAAACTCAACGATATAAGTAAGGAGTCATTTTATGTCGTGGCAAACGGGATAGGTTTACCTAATAACTTCTTAGACGTGCCTATCAACCAAGAGTAGTTTCTAGACTATTACAAAGGCTTTGCTTACCTAAAATATTTTAGAATTGAGTCTAAATACATAATGTGCTTAATTCTTCAATGATTTAAGGATCTTGGAATCATTTTATTCACACCTGCCGGAACAATAAACTCGAATAAAATGCCAATAACTTGTTCAAATTTCATGATTGCTTTAATTTTCAAGTTATTACTCATGATAAATGTTTAGACTTTTCATGCTTCAATGTATGTTTTAATTATTGTTTATAATTAAATATCTTGCACTGCAGTAAATCCTTTTAGAAAGGTAACAGTAAATTTCCTCGATTGGTAGTGAATCCAAGAATGATTCACGGAAATGAGAGAAAATGAGCATTTTAAAATGTACGTTTCTTTTAGCGACTTTTATGGTTGTTTTCGAGTATCAAAGTCGAATGGCAAACCGATTGGTGCTTGTGAATTCAAAATACAATGTAGTTTTGAGATCATAAAGCATTGAGTTTAAACGATCAGCTTTACCAATGGTTAACAACCTAATATCTCTTATCCATTTAATTCTCGAATGAGTCTAGTCCCTAGACATTCGAATAGATCGATGCTTAGAGAACTTTAGAAGCTTCTGGTAAGATCATCTAGTTGAAACAGAATATTCAACATAAATAAAATGGTAAGAACTCTGTTGGAATGACATCGGACATGTCTAACAAAGTATAAAAGTCAACACTAGAGAAGTTAATTCTTAAGACTATAAGAAAGGGTACAAGAAATAGGAAAACAAGGAACAAATGAAAGGAATTTACGATTCCGTTTCTACCTATAAGTTTATTTTTAAAGAAAAGGTAACCTAGCAATCAAACTTCCTTGGTATAATATACCGCTTGAGGTTCTTACTTCGGTAATAACTCAAACAATGGAAGCTAGGCTACACTAATGACCTACAAGTGGGAAATGAAGCATGGCAATGCTACATTAGTTGTAGGGTCATCTGGTTTGTTTTAAGTCCTTTCAAGGCTGGAACTTAATGACTATTTTGTTCCATAATCGGCATACCTAAATTTCTGTTTTCAAACACAGAAAGACTCACATTCAAGAAAGACAAAAACAATGTTTGTTTGTTATTTGGATGAAATGGTCATTTACGGGTTGAGTCAATATTCTTGATTAAAACAAACAACTCTTTAACAACAAGAACTTTACTAGGTTCATATCAATCTCTTGATTTGAGTTCCACTAACCTTTAGCATTGTTGCTTAGACCATGTCAACAAGTTAACATTCAAAAGCTCTATTTTTATGGACTTTTGAAAGTTGGTTGATTTCTAGATCATTCAAGACAAGTTAGTCTTACTTGTTGAAAGTAACAAAAGATATGAATTATTGTTAGAACCCCTAGACAATAGAGTTCAACGCTAAAGAAAGATTTTATGACTTTATTATCTCACCTAGATTTGAGTGAATATTGGTTTATTTACTCAAAGTGATATAAGTTTGAATCTGTTTGGCTAGTTCAAAGATTCAGAAGTATAAAATCCACTTGGTAAGAAATAATAGAGATCTAGGTTAGATCATGTTAATGATTACTTGAGACAAAAAATGATCATCAATGATTGTGTGTTGTAATTTCACGATCTAGCTCCATAAGATATGGCATATCTACGTTGAAATGATTGAAGTCAATTAGTACTTGATTCGATCAATGATGAATCATAAAGAATTTTCCTATAATTTCTAAACAAAATGCTCAACTACCACCAAACTAAACCAAATTCGTCAAAGCTATTGAAAAATAATTTCAGAATATCTTTTTATAATATATCTAAAGAGTTCCTAAACTCAGTGGGAGCTTAGTGTTTGTTATTCAACAAACTAAGGCCCAAGTATAAATATATGTTTCATTGTGATTTATTCAAATGAGGCACAAGGGTATTATTTCTACCACGAATTTTTGAGAACATAATGTTTGTTTGCTCGAAATAATGTCCTTTTGGAGATTCATTTCCAAAATGACAAGTGGGAGAAAATAGACCTCGAAAGTCATCGAGGAGAACAACAAACATAAACGGACACTCTGGAGGCTTTTAGAAGTTCTTCAGAAAATCCGAACACTTATTCGTTAAGGACTTTAGAAGTGGCTTTAAAGAATAGACGTATCTTAGAAGACTTTACAAATGCTTCAAGGAGAACAGAATATTCAAAGGACTTTCAAGTGGCTATTGATATTCTATTTGTTTGATGTTCTATACCCAAGTAGGAATAGAGTTCAAGTCACTGAAACTATGATATTCTTCTATTAGATAGTGAAGAAACATGGAGTTCAGGTCACTGAAGCTATGCAATTCTTCAATTAGATAGTGAAGAAACCTACAACTTGCAGTCAAACTATTATCATGTAGATTAATGAGTTTGTGACTTATAAGAAAGCTATGACGAAACCTAGATTCCCTAAAATGGTTAGAAGCCATATATAGACTCAATGTTTTAAATGGTTAAAGGCCATAAAACATAATCAATGTTTTGATGACAAAATAGAAATTTGTTAATTTGCAAGAATAGATTTACACCTATTGGTTGCGAATTGGTTTTAAGGATAAAAACCATCAAACATGGAATTGTGTTCACACACAAAGCTAGATTAGTTGCTAAAGGTTACAAGCAAATTCATGGCGTGGATTGTGTTGAAGCCTCATGCATAATCTTAATGCTCAAGTCTATAAATCAAGCAATGATTGCATATTGGTACATATGGCAATTGGATGACAAAACGTATTCCTCAAACAAATGTTGGAAGAAACTATGTACATGGCATGTCATAGGATTTGTGGATCCAAATAAATGCTTGAAAAGGAAAGCTAGCTTATGAAATCTAAGTACAGGTTTAAGCAAGCAATTGGGAATTGAAACTGTATTTTAGTGAAGCTAATAAGTATTTCAGTTTCATAAAATGCACATGATTCTTATAGATATATAAGAAGTTTAGTGGGAGTACGTAAAACTTAATTGGTCCTATGTGTATCACACACATATCTCTCTATTGTAAAATAACATTCAAATGCTAAATGACTTAGATTTGAAAATTATTCATCAATAATGGACCAAGGCGAAACTTATTACATAATGGGTATTAAGATCTATTTACAAAGATCTTATAATATTGTTTTGGATTAAGTAATGGCAAACTAAATCAAACACGAAAGACTCCATTGGAGACATTCGAACCATATGAATAAATCTAAGTAAAGGATGTTTGAACTATGTATAAGCATTTACTAAGTTAAACATCAAAGGATCTAAGTGAGATTCTTAACCTATATTATATATCAAAGAATTTAGCTGGATTTAGTATCTACTGAAACTAAATGAGCTAAAGTTACATGAATAGAATTCAATTGGGAATTATTCTGCAAAAGAATTTATCATGTATAATATGATATGAGGATCGCCAAAAACGTATCGTATGACTTTAGGCATGATGAACATATACCAATCTCTATTGATCTAAGTAAAGATGAACTAGATTGAGATCAAGAAAAACTTATGGTACTTAAAAAAGTACATAAGAGTAGTTCTTGATTCAAGGAAATAAAGATATGCTAAATATTGATGCTACACGCATAAACACTGGCAAAGGATCAAGCAAGATTCCTTTGGAGTTAACCATTGACAAGGACGAGCTAAAGAGCATCGCGTTTTGAAATGGCGACATGGATTGGAGACCATGAGTTGTTGCGTGGGAAATTAAAATAATAATTTCTATGTTCTGAGATATAGTTGGAAAGTCTTCCGCATATTTGTGAACTGCTTGGATAAGTAACCAAACAAAGCATCACTAGCAACGTAAATAGTTGAAGTAAAAGTACTTATTGCCTAAGAAGCAATAAAACAGGGTTGTTTAAAGTTCTTCACTGAACTTTGGTAGATCACCTGTCTGCTGGCTTGATGGTTCTTCATTGCAAAATGCGTAGAACCACTATTGTAGCAAGAAAGACTAGATCAAAAAATAAACATACTCAAAAGATCTTATCATCTATCTCGAAGAACATTCGATGAAAAGGATATTAAGATTGGCAAAGCATGATAACTAAACCTATGCAACAAGTGAGTAACAACACTCACATTGTAGCGCTAGAAATCAAGCATAGCTTCGAATTAATGAACTGTTTTAAAGATGGGTTAGAGGCCCATGGTTGTAAAACATTGGGGTTGAACATTTATCATATATGAAATGTATTTTCATATTCCATTTAATCTTGGTTTAGTATTAAATGATGAGTCCCTTCAAATTGGCGATATATTTAAGATAGACTGTCAGGACTAGTCCTGTTGTGGGCAAAATTACCATGCCAATGTGTACCAATAAAGGTACGACACGTGGCACGTATTATGCCCCAAAAGCAAACCATACGACTTCTATTCTGATGAAAAAATACCTGTCTAAATAATGACTAAATATACGTACCGGTATTCACGTACGTATAAATGTATATATTCTCATCTATACATAAGCAGTGTATACGGCCAGTACTGTATGATTGGCACAAAGGCCCAAACAGCCCACCTATGCCTTAAAAGGCCAGAAAACTGTAGGAGGAAAGGACACGTGTCCTCCTCTCCTTTCTCGGCCAATCATGAGAAAGGAATGTTAGGTTATTCCAACAAAAATCTAGTACTATATAAAGCCCCATTTCCCTAGAAAAAGGGGTCACAATCAGAATACAATCAAGAACATTTACTGCTCTGCCTTCTCTCTACTTTCTCTCTCTAAAAATATACTCTTGCTTAAACATTGGCTACCGGAAACCTCCAAGTCTAGTCTCCCAGAAAAACCCCACTACATTTGGCGCCGTCTGTGGGGAGGTACGGTAGTATGGAGGAGCAACGACAGGAAAACGATGCTGGGCGGCCTATAAGGGTGGAACGGCCACCTCTGGAAAGGGAAACACCGACCGAGCAGCAGCATACGCCGGCTCCAAGAATCACTGGAGATGCCGCCCAAATTTTTGCAGCAGGGCATACACCTCGTCATGCCACCGAGGTGGAAGTGCTCAGTGAGGAGGAAGAGCAGGCAAATCGCACTCCCCCTGGTGGGCACCTAGATCCCCAATCAGGCACAGTAATGGAGGAAAATCCAGACATGCCCGTGTCTGTGGGTCCCCTACGAGCCATCTTGGCCGAGTTTCAAGCTGATATGGGAAAAACAGTCAACGCTGAGGTGCAAAAGAGCATGTTGATTTACACCACCACAGTAGCTGCCAACCATTGGAGGCCGGCGGATAACAGGCCGTCATTGTCCCTGCGTCCCACGAACGTCTGGACCAGGCAGACGGGCGAGGATGTCAGGAGGCGGCTGCCAGCAAATCAGGCCTTGTCTTACCTACCGCGCCGACTGCCTCAACGGCTGGTCGGCGAAACGTCTCGAGGACGTGAGCAGCCACACGCAGAGCAGGTGCCTGATTCCGAGTCTGAACTTTCTGATACTTTGTCAACCCCCATCATGCCGGATAGAACTCTCCCTCATCCAACTTACACGCACCTGAGCCAAGCACGCCCAGGGGCCACTCGTCCAACTCATCAAACTCGCCGTCGGGATTCTTCCCGGCGAGAGCCGTACTCAAGGTACCAAGATCCTGTGTACCACATTCAGGAGGGGGTGTCCAACATGGCCCTGGGACATTCCACCCGTTTTGCAGATAACATCATGGGATCCCCGAGGGAGCCCAAGGTTAAGCCGCCCAACATTGATGCCTATGATGGGACTACAAATCCAGACATGCACCTCTTAGTTTACCGCCATCACATGTACGTTCAAGGAACAACTGACTCAACTTGGTGTAAGTATTTCCCCGGTACTCTCAAAGGAGTAGCATCTAAGTGGTTTGAGAGGCTTCCACCTGGAACCATTTGCTCTTTTTTGGAGCTCGAGTTATTGTTTTCTACCCAGTTTATGGCTCACAAGGAAGAAAAGAAGACGAGCATGCATTTGAGTCGAATTCAGCAAGGGAAAGATGAGTCTCTGAGGAGCTATGTGAAAAGATTCAACTTAGAGGCAGGGCAAATTCCAGATTTGCCGGATGGTGTTGCTTTTGATAAATTCATTAGAGGGCTTAAGAAGGGCTCATTCAAGTTTGATCTGGTAAAGAAAAGTGTGCGGACCATGGCAGAGGTGCTGGACGAGGCCGAGGCCTTTATCCACGCGACAGAAATTTGTAGCGTCCCGAAAGAGCCTCGGGGAAGTGATACCGCTGAGCCGGCGGCAAAAAAAGAGAAATTTGAGAAAAAGAGCCGGCCTAATGGGACCTGGGCTATTGCAAAAGAATCAGACAGGGCTCCCGGGGAGGATGGGAACCGTACTAACCCAGAGTTTGTGGCTGTCATATCAGGAGGGTTGGCCGCCGGTGGTCCAACCATGAGGGGCCAGAAAGATTATGCCAAGCGGCTGGGGCAAGTGATGTTGTCCAGCAAGGCCACAACCTACCCATTTCCAAAAGTAGAAATCGGCGAGGCCGACCGTGGAGAAATAGTCACCCCGCATGACGATCCGTTGGTGATTGAGTTAAAGGTCGCTAATCTGAGGGTTAGGTGTATCTTGGTTGATACAGGAAGTTCGTCAGACATAATTAGTCTAGAGTGCTTGAACCGGCTGCAACATGATTCCTCAAAGATCGAAAAAATCCACTATCCCATTATAGGCTTTGGAGGTAGTGTCATCCACCCAGTCGGCATTATTTCTCTCCCTCTGCGAATGGGAAACAAAAAAGAATCTCGTCAAATGGACGTCCGTTTCCTCATAGTGAAAGATCTGACAGCATATAATATCTTCTTGGGGCGTCCTACCTTGAACAGGGCAAAGACTGTTATTGTGACTCACCTGATGCTTCTTAAATTTGTCTGTGATGATGGGAGTGTCAGCACCATACATGGTGATCAGCAACAAGCTAGAGACTGCTATTTAACCACCTTGAGTCCGGAAGCATGGGGGTCAGGTGAAGAGAAAGACACGTTGGGAAACAAACGAAAATGTGGCGACACACAATCCAAATCCCTGAAAGAGACGCTAACTATCTCAGTGGCGCACATGGAAGAAAGACGACCAGAGCCTGTTGGGGCTCATTTCAATGTGGTATTGAATACAGATAAGCCAGACAGAGTAGTGCCCATTGGAATTCCTCCTGACGACCCGCTGGCGGCAAAGTTGGTCCACTTATTGAAAGAATTTGAGGATATCTTTGCCTTTACTGTTGAAGAAATGCCGGGCATTGACCCTGCCGTGGCCGTCCATAAGCTGAATATGGACCCAAATTTTAAACCGGTCCGTCAAAAGAAAAGGAACCATGGGGAAGATAGAAATCAGGCGGCAGCGGCGGAAATACAGAAGTTGATGGATATAGGGTTTGTTCGGCCTAGTCAGTATCCCGACTGGGTTGCTAATGTGGTCCTCGTCAAGAAACCAAACGGCACCTGGAGGATGTGTGTTGATTACACCTACCTCAATAAGGCATGTCCCAAAGACAGCTTCCCACTGCCAAAGATCGATCGGCTTGTCGACTCCACGGCGGGACATGCCACGATGAGCTTCATGGATGCATACTCAAGATTTCATCAGATCCCCTTGTGGCCTGACGACCAGGAAAAAACGTCATTTGTTACGGAACAAGGCCTATACTGCTACAAAGTAATGCCATTTGGGTTAAAGAATGCACCGGCCACCTTTCAGCGTCTTATTAACATTGTGTTCACCAAACAGCTCGGCAGAAACATTGAAGCTTACATCGATGATATGATTGTGAAAAGTAAGCTGCGGGTGTGAAGGGGTCGAAAAAAAGCGCGAGGCTAATGCGTGACCTTGTCCCTCGTGGGTGTGACGATTCTTTTTATTCAATCAAGTGTAATTGGATTTCCTGTGAGTTTACACCCAATTGACTAGTAATATAGGAGTCGCCATTCAGTTTTTAACGACAATGAGAAAAACTGACAAAACCCGGTTATCGTGACATAAAGGGAGTGCAATTATGTTTGACCACGACGGCCGTAGGTTCCCTTGTGATCCCTGGTGTGGGGATCTCTCAATATACACCCGCAAGGTAGAAATTGAGGGTTCGGGGGACTGTAACTACCGAGAGGAGTACTTCGCTCGTCGATAACTCCAGAGGCAGGATATCCTTACTAGCTCAGCATAAATAATTGAAGGGACATGCGTTAACTATTAAACTAATCTGAGTTGATTTTAGCAATATGCAACATATAATACTAATTCGATCGTGATTATCTGATTTAAATAGCATTAAGGGACCTAGCATGATAATCCGATTTCCCAAAAATATCATATTTGTTAGGCGTGATAGAACAATCAGATTAGGTTAGTTTAACAGTTCATAAAAAGGGCGAGGAAAGCAGTTAAATCATCGAAAAGGGACACATTACGACGCACCCTTGAGAGGTGCGTCACGGTTCTCAGAAAACTAACCACTTTGACTTTGTTATTTCTCCTTTTTATTTAACGAATCTCAATTATGGGACAGGATACGTTCTGTTCGATTTATGGATCGATTGCGACAGAACGCGTGAACAATTTCGCAGCGAGAGGCTTAGGCTAAGGGTTGGAGTCAATACTTAGAATATAATTGTGTGTTGTTGTTTCTTTTCACGTCGAATTTAGGGGTCTATTTATAGGGAAGAGTTCGTGGAAAGATAGAATTGCAAAGTTCTAATCCACAAAGAATTAGGAAAAAACACGTACCCAGGTATTTTCAGCGCCCAGGGCTGGGCGTCAAAGATTTCGGCGCCCAGCTCTGGGCGTTGAAAATATGATCCAGGCAATTTCAGCGCCCAGGGCTGGGCGTTGAAATTGCTGTTTGGGCCGTTTCTTTGTCAGATTCGGATTCCTGAAATCCGTAGAGTTTGAGATTAATTCGAGTCTTTTAGCGCGTATCAATTTTATGACGGAATGCGTCTGGGCCTGTTACGAACTCTAGGCTCGTTAGGATTTTAATTAATACGTAACTCTTATTTCCGAATCCTATTAGGAATAGGATTCTCGCAGTTTTCTATCTCATTTAGGATTTTATGTTGGAGTGCAACACCTAATTCTGACAGGTTTCTATCCTTTATGATTTACCACTTTTAGAAGCTACCCTTTACGGGAGTTACTATTTTTAGCAGGTTTCCATAAATAGCAGGTTTCGGGTGAAATGAAAAGGGGAATCGAGATTCGTTTATTTTATAGGAGATGCGTTGTCAAGTGGAGTTTTTACGTCTTCATCATCGAACCTTTCCCTTTCGGGAATGGGGACAAAAGTAGGTGTCTACAGTTATCCCCACTTTGACTGAGTCTTGGAGTAAGACGATGGTCAAAGTATTAGACGGAGTGCGTCACACAAGCCATGGTGTATGTGACCTGTTTTGCGAGGGTCTCACGAGCCCCCGAGTGATAACATTTGACTTAAGGGTCATCACTTGAAGTGTCGACATATCCCTCACGTGTCATTGGGATTTGTCAATTGATAGTATAGAAACTTCCTCACTTTGTCATTGGAAGGATCTAAAGGTGCGTAGAAACTCCCTCACTTTGTCATTGGGAGTAGCTACAGATGTTTTCAAAATCAAAGCTGTAAAGTGTAATTGGGCCTGGTCAAGCCCAATCACGAGGTAAAAATGTTTTTAAAGATTCTCATTTTCAGGGCTAGCTAAACGAGAAAACCCCCTTGTTTTTATAGGACGTAAAACGAAGGAAAATCCAGCACCCTTGTTTTTATAGGACGTAAAACGAAGGAAAATCCAGTAAAAGTTATCGCTGCAGTGACTAAGGACCTGCGCGGTTTAATGGAGCAGACCCCGCCGGCTGAAGATGGCGAGCCTGTCCGCTAAGGGTGGACACCCCGTCCGATAGAAGTGGACGAATCTGTTTTTGAAATTTTGAAAATAAGGACCTACGCGGTTTGTGACGTAGACCCCGCCGGCTGAAGATGGCGAACCTTGTCCGCTGAGGGTGGACACCCCGTCCGATAGAAGTGGACGAATCTATTTTGAAATTTATTTTGCTTTTTTGAAAATAAGGACCTACGCGGTTTATGACGTAGACCCCGCCGGATAAAGATGGCGAGCCTGTCCGCTAAGGGTGGACACCCCGTCCGATAGAAGTGGACGAGTCTGTTTTGAAGTTCGTTTGTTTTTTTTGAAAATAAGGACCTACGCGGTTTGTGACGTAGACCCCGCCGGCTGAAGATGGCGAGCCTATTTTGAATTTGAAGACTTTATTTTTCGAAAACTGAGGACCTGCGCGGCTAGTGACGCAGACCCCGCCCGCTGAAGGTGGGCGAGCCCTGTCCGCTAAGGGTGGACGCCCCGCTCGCTGGAGGTGAGCGAACCTGAATTCGTCTTTTCGATTTGGGATTCGTGTGCCGCGATCTTGCCCGATTGAGGTGGGCAAGTCCCCATTTCATTTCTTTTCTTGTGATTTCTTTTGAGAATTTCTTTTCATTTATTCTTGTAGGAGCGAATTCTTTCGAGGGATGCTCGGATTTAGTTGCAACCTGAATGTGGGTTGACAACATGCTTAGACGGACCATTGTCTTGTGGTCATCATCCTTTATGGTTTTGAGTTAGTCCTTACGGCTCAATTTTGCCACTACCTGGGTCCTTGATTAGGGGACCATGTATAAGTATCAACGGCGACCT
Organism: Spinacia oleracea; assembly: GCF_020520425.1. NCBI lineage: Eukaryota > Viridiplantae > Streptophyta > Magnoliopsida > Caryophyllales > Amaranthaceae > Spinacia > Spinacia oleracea. The sequence continues at coordinate 109,132,155 of NC_079489.1, forward strand.
TTGTATTGAGGTCGTAAACCAGTTCTTTTTCTTTTGAGATTATCCCAACACGGGACTTTGTACAGCGTAGTCTGGGAATTTTGTTTTAACCTTGCATACCTTTTTTGAAATATATATTTTCTTTCGAGCCCCCAAGCATTCGTGCTTGATGGTCATTTCTTGTCAAAGAGGTTCCTTGGGGATACGCATTTTGTAATGCCCTTGATCGTGTTTTGGGATCGTGCTCGTAAGTGCGAGCGATCTTTGTAGTGGTGTGCTATTCTTGACGAAGTCGTGAGGTGCGACTTTCAGTAAGGAAATCGGTAATTTTTGAGTCGAATGGATGCGGCAGGGCCCAATAGAAGTTAGGGCCTTTTTTTGAGCCTGGGTTCATTTTCGGCGCCCAGGCCTAGGCGTTGAAATAATTCACGCCCAGGTGGGGCGTTGAAAGTGTTGTTTGGGCTGGTCTTTGGATGACACAGTCGGCCTCTTGTTCATTCGTTTATTTCACTTGGAAGTTCTATGTATTCTCTTCTCTTTTGTTTTTTCTTTATTTTTAGAACGTGATGATTTCCTTGAGAAGCCGTAGCCGATTGGTGGACTACGGTGCTTGTCGCTTTGGGGCGATTATTTTAAGGAACTGTTGCTTTTTAAGGCGTACAGTTATTGCAACAGTTGGGCGAGTCTATATGGCCCGATGAACATACCTTGAGGCGTAAGACTTTGATCGCTCTTGTATATATTTTTCCTTTTGAACGCGTTCGTGAATGATGATATGTATGTGCGAACGAGCGTTCATAGAATGGCTGTTGCGTGCGGTCCATTAATCAGTTCACTCGAATCATTTTTTTTTTGAGCAATGACTGATTTTGAATAGTTTGCTTAGAGGCTTGCTAGGGTTCAGGCCCATTCATGAAGTGGGCTTAAACATCGTGCCCTTTCAATTGTTCAAACATTTGCTTCGAGATTTTTTATTTTGTTATGGTTGTTTCGTAGCTTGGAGCCCCCAAGTATGCATGTTGGGATGCTTTCTTTTGGCGTACGATTTTTGTAGGTTCTTTCGAGAAATATGCCTTGGGGTTCCGCTCGTGTAGGTGCGAGCTATCCCTTTCGTGGTAGGTAATATTTTGCTACCTTTAATCCTTAATGTAGAAGTCGTGTGGCTTGCATTTTGAATTTGGGTGATAAGTAGTCTTTGCCTCTTTTACACGTGCTCTTGGTCGTGCCTACATTAGTGCAACATGCCTTACTCTTCTTTTAGACTTGTACCGTGGGACGATTGAACTTATGGTGCGACGTAGGCTTGTGTGGCCTAACGGCGTGTCTTAGAACATTCTTCCAGGTGTTGGGATATCATTTGCATTGGAGTATTTCATCATGCCTTGTTCAGGTGCTCGAATAAGTGTAGCACCTTCTGCGTGGGTTTGCACGGCTTATTACTTCGTTCGATGCGAGGATTCATAGGTGTTTCTTTCTTGTTTTTATATCAGGGCAAGATTTAGCAAGCAGAGATATTCAGCGCCCAGGCTGGGGCGTTAAAGATATCGGCGCCCAGCTCTGGGCGTTGAAAATGATTTCTGGGCAGAACTTTGACAGTTTTTTTTTGATTTTTTTTTTCTCTTTCGCTTTTGCTTTGGAACGATGTAGACTGTGTAACGGGCGCTTTATAGGGCGGGCGTTATGTGCAGTGGTTTGATCGGAGTTTTGGTGACTCGCGATTTTCAGTTACCCTTGTTAGTGGGGTGACTTTATATATTCTAAGTAGTGCTTTAGAATTTGGGAGGGGTTGTAGCCATTCTAAGGTTCGTTTTGCACGATTAAAGCTTAGGATTGAGCCCCTATGACATATGTATAGCATTAGCGTCGAGAATTTGCGACAAAATCGTCATTTCGAGCATTTTTTAGAGTGTTTTTCTCAAGCCCCCAATTGTAGCTACGGGATTGGCTTGGTGCTATAATGCTTTGAATATATGCATTCATGGTGACACGGATCATGAATAGTTTGAACCAGACTCGTTTAGTGCGAGGTACGTTCGAGTAGTGACCTGCTACTTCTCTCGTAAATGTCGTATTATGCGACATCGCCATGGTCAAGGTAGTAACATGTGGAAGTGTGCCTTGACCAAAAGTTAGGTGCCTTTCTTTACCCATAATCATATTTAAAAAATCTTTTTGACTCATTTGCAATTTTGAGATAGACGCATACTAAGCTTAAACCAACGACACTTTATTATGTTCGAAGAAGTCTTTAAAAATCATTTGAAAATTATTTAAAATCCGAGTCCTACTGTGTACAATCCGAGGTGTCCTAAGTAGGTTGACTTTATAGAAGGGTTCGTACAGGATTACATGAGTGAATCAAAATACTGTTACGATTTTTGGAATGCTGTCTAAGGATTTGTTGGAAGCCAGGGTGCAGGCGTCAAGATATACTTGTGCCCGTGTGGCACATGCTTTGGGCTTTTAGGGCCATCTTTTCCAGAATTGCGGGAATATAAACCGTTTTCAAATTGACTTAGATTTACTTGGTGTATGTCTGTACAAAAGGTCAAGGTATACTTAGTTCTTTCCCTAGCTCTTTCATTTCAATCTTTTAGCCCCTAGTTGCTATTATGTCTTCCCTTTAATGATGCTTTTAGATTTCGATTTTAGATGCCCGTGTCATATGTCTGAGTAGGGTGAGCCTCGGTTAAGTGCCAAGTCCTATTGACAGTGTCTTATTTTTTCCAAAGGGGATTAGCAAGCATTTGAATTACCATGGACGGGTGCCCTGAGTTCGAAGGAACGATGGGGCGACGCCGTAGAACAATCCTCTTTATTGCAAGCTTACTGCCTTTATTACTTGTTGGCGATTATGACTGTGTCTAGTGGTGAAAGAAGGTCTTTAAGCGAACGACTATGTCTAGTTGTGAAAGAAAGTCTTTAAGTGAGTTAGTTCGCTTTAGGGAGGGTCAAGTCGAGTACTTTAGAGGTCATGGACGCTTGCGTTAGCCCCCATTCAATTGAGGCAGAGTGATCTTTTGAGTCTTGGCTAAGTGCCTAGGAGTGTGAGTGCTCCTTCTGGCAAGGGTACGTGCCCTTATTATTTTTCGATGTGTGCTCATTAATTTGGCATCTTGGTGACTTGGATTCTTCCTTTGACTTAAATTTTTCTTTCGACTTGGGTTGCAAGTAATTAAATTTCAATAAGGGACTTCTATTTTTATTCTTGTTATTCTACAGGCTTTAATATTTTTGCAAATTGGTTGGACCGAATCATGGATTGCCTACGTATCCGCCTTAAATAGATTTAATTTGGAATCAGGTCTTGCGTAGTTCTTAGCCTAGAAAATGGTTTCTTAGAATGCCGAATTCGATAAGTATGTTCTGAGATGGAAACATATTATTTGAAACGGTAGAATAAGTGAAGTTTATTATTATTTTAATCTGTTGCTTTGCCGTAAGCCAAAAAATTTGTTTTATATATTTTTTTTTTGAGTACATGTATTTTTTGGTGGTACGTATATCTGAATACGTGCTGTACCCCTCCAAGTGTTCGTTATTTTCCGTTCTTGTGCGGATAAAATGACGAGCACTTCTGGACAAAATTTTAGCAAGCAGAGAGATTGAGCGCCCAGGCTGGGGCGTCAAAGTTTTCGGCGCCCAGGTGTGGGCGCTGAAAATTATTTCTGGGCGGATCTTTTTTGGTGCGCTAAATGCTTCTTTTCTTTTTAGACTAACTTTAGAGGCGCTTTGCAAAGTTTCTTTTTTATTATTCACATTTTTTATTTTTACGTTGAGCGTAGAATGTACTCTTCATTTGTCTCTTTTTTATTTGTGACTCAAGACGGCTTGAAAGATGGGTTGAATGAGATAGGATAAGTTGTATAGGTATTAGTCGAGCATGAGGATTACATCAACCAAGGCCAATGAATAGCATGGGGACGGTTCAAGGGTATATCAACAGGACGTATCCAAACAAGTTATAAGGTCATTATGCTAATGGTGGCGTAAGAGCAGGTTTGGACTTTGGAAATGATGGGCATGACGCACGTGCAATGGCCGTGCGTGGTTTGCGGTTGATAACAAGTTCAAAAACAAGAGTTGAGGTAATGGTTTCTTGGGTTATGGCAATGAGAACATGGATGGGCTAAATGAGCTGAACAGGGACCCCAGAGCGAAGGCGTTTAAGAGCATAAGGATTGGAAAGGGTAGACATCGTAGAATTTTATGATTTGGATTGGTTGACTCAATTCTTTTCCTTCGTTTACTTAGTTAAATGTTGCACTACGGGATAAGTATTCCCTGGCTTGCTCTTTTCGCTCTCCCTTTTCTCTTTCTATTTTTTCTTTCTTTTTCCTTGGGATTCCTCCCCAACATAAATTCTTCAATTTTTAATTTGGGCTAAAAGGTAGATGGTTGTGGTCTTTGAGTCACGAGGCGAGACTGAGTGAGCCTCGTTTGGTAGGCCTATAGTGGACCTCTAATTTTAGTAGGCCTAGGGTGGACCTTTAAATCATCTTACTTTGCAAGCGTATTTAGTCGTTTCTTTAAAATGTGCAAATAGCGTAGATTCAAAATGTTATTGTTACCTTATTGAATTTTAACGAAAGAATTACATCGAAAATAATTTTTTTTGCTTCAGATTCCAGTTTCTGGGATTTAATTGGAAGTTTGATTTAGACTCGAACTTTCATTAATTTTTCTGATTATAACCCGTGTATGAATACAAGGAGGTGGCCTAGACTCAAAATAATGACGTGGCGTAAGCCCATAATACTTGACCAAGCGACTCTCAGACTTGGGCTAATTGGACCATAACTTTCGTTGATTGGCACTTTAGATTTTAACCCTTGGGTGTTCATTTGTCATGCGCCATTTTGCTTTAATGTTGGCAAGGTAGTTAATTGGGGAGATCGAATTTTTATTTTTGCAAGACTAGAATCATTAGTGCGGCTTCTCTCTTAGTATGTATTGCTTTACCCCAATGGTAGCTTTATGGTATGCCGATTTGGGTATTTTCATGGTTGGTCATGTTGCATTCATGGAAAATCTTTTAGTCCGTACTTAGTAGTATTTCAAGGAGCGAGTGACTTGAGAGGACTATGATAGTCGTGACCCAATGTGATTATAAGCCTTGGGGCCATTAATTTTTTCTTTGCCAATGGTATTAACACCTTAGGTTCACTTTGGGGGTTGTGCGACTATGGGGGAATGATTTCCAGAATGTGACCATTTCCATTTTGCAAATACTATAATATATTCTTTTTATTGGTGAGAGAGAGTATTGAGGCCGTGGATTCCTAGCAAGGGATGACAATTACATATGGGTGCTCATTGATTTAAATGTTAGGAAGGGAGACTCAAATATGGTTTAACCTTTTAACTTGCAGAACGACACCAAGCATTAGGACCGATTCTATGGATAAGACAACTAAGACTTAGGATTTGGATTGTATTTTGGCATAGCCTAGTCTAGACTCGGATTTATTTGAACATTTATTTTTTTTGAAGACTTTATTCGAACATTTATTTTTTTGAATACTTCGCCCATGTGACATTTAAGGTTTAATTAGCATGCTCGGCTTTGGTGCCGAACATCGTCGTCGTAGGAGGCCTAACAACGACACAAAGAGTTATTTATTTTTTACAAGTCGCTTTTAGAATCGAGTGCTTTTTCATACGCCATCGTCGTCGTAGGAGGCCTAACAACGACACAAAGAGTTATTTATTTTTTACAAGTCGCTTTTAGAATCGAGTGCTTTTTCATACGCCCTCGTAGCAATTGTGTTTACGAAAAGTTTTTTTTTTTGCTACGTATTTTCTTTATGCGTGGGCACCGAGGCTGCTGTGCCTGACCAAAAGGCAAGGCAACAACTTCAGCGCCCAGCGAGGGGCGTGAGAAATTCTGGCGCCCAGCCAGGGGCGTTGAAAATTCGTCCCTGGCTGGTTCTCGTTTTCTGTCTTCTGTTTATGCGACTTCGATTTGCGTGCTTGCCTAATAACGTCCTTTACGCGTAGCAGCGTTTGTGGGATTCGTTACAGGCCATCCCGAGCGTCGCTTATTTTTGTGGCGATCATTCGGGTTTGCGGAACACGTATTTCGGTATAACTCTTTGGCAAATTAGTCTACGAATGTTTGGGAAATTTTTAAGGTCGTTGGTTTTCTAGGATAGTTTGTCACACACAATCACATATTTCGCTACACATAACTACATTACAAACATGGATTTGAAAATTAAATATGCCACGTAGTTTATGATAGGCTTCTATGGGTAGTTTATTTGCGCCTGGCTTGGTACCGTTTCTATCGTAGATCCAACACATGCCCCGGTCGAGGTAGTGTCTTCAACAGACGAATTTCGCCCAAGAGGCCAACTCGCAAGTGCAAGCCAAGGGGGCATGCAGGCGAGAGGGACCTAATGAGCGAGCGATTGGGTTCGGGATAGGTGTACTACCTGCACAAGTACCGAGTGGGCAACATGCGCGGTGTATGCACCCCCCTATTGGCGAAAAAAGGTATCCTTAGTCCCAACTCCCGAGGGAGCCGAGATTCGTTATGCGGTTCTGCCCGTTCACATTAATATGCTGATTTTCAGGTCGTCCCAACTTGATGGGGAAATAAACGCGGGGTAGGATCGTTTCACCCTTCGGCTATTTTGATTACCTACAAGCACGAGTATTTCCTTCACTATCCCTAGTGGAGTCGCCACTGTGAGGGGGTCGAAAAAAAGCGCGAGGCTAATGCGTGACCTTGTCCCTCGTGGGTGTGACGATTCTTTTTATTCAATCAAGTGTAATTGGATTTCCTGTGAGTTTACACCCAATTAACTAGTAATATAGGAGTCGCCATTCAGTTTTTAACGACAATGAGAAAAACTGACAAAACCCGGTTATCGTGACATAAAGGGAGTGCAATTATGTTTGACCACGACGGCCGTAGGTTCCCTTGTGATCCCTGGTGTGGGGATCTCTCAATATACACCCGCAAGGTAGAGATTGAGGGTTCGGGGGACTGTAACTAACGAGAGGAGTACTTCGCTCGTCGATAACTCCAGAGGCAGGATATCCTTACTAGCTCAGCATAAATAATTGAAGGGACATGCGTTAACTATTAAACTAATCTGAGTTGATTTTAGCAATATGCAACATATAATACTAATTCGATCGTGATTATCTGATTTAAATAGCATTAAGGGAACTAGCATGATAATCCGATTTCCCAAAAATATCATATTTGTTAGGCGTGATAGAACAATGAGATTAGGTTAGTTTAACAGTTCATAAAAAGGGCGAGGAAAGCAGTTAAATCATCGAAAAGGGACACATTACGACGCACCCTTGAGAGGTGCGTCACGGTTCTCAGAAAACTAACCACTTTGACTTTGCTATTTCTCCTTTTTATTTAACGAATCTCAATTATGGGACAGGATACGTTCTGTTCGATTTATGGATCGATTGCGACATAACGCGTGAACAATTTCGCAGCGAGAGGCTTAGGCTAAGGGTTGGAGTCAATACTAAGAATATAATTGTGTGTTGTTGTCTCTTTTCACGTCGAATTTAGGGGTCTATTTATAGGGAAGAGTTCGTGGAAAGATAGAATTGCAGAGTTCTAATCCACAAAGAATTAGGAAAAAACACGTACCCAGGTATTTTCAGCGCCCAGGGCTGGGCGTCAAAGATTTCGGCGCCCAACTCTGGGCGTTGAAAATATGATCCAGGCAATTTCAGCGCCCAGGGCTGGGCGTTGAAATTGCTGTTTGGGCCGTTTCTTTGTCAGATTCGGATTCCTGAAATCCGTAGAGTTTGAGATTAATTCGAGTCTTTTAGCGCGTATCAATTTTATGACGGAATGCGTCTGGGCCCGTTACGAACTCTAGGCTCGTTAGGATTTTAATTAATACGTAACTCTTATTTCCGAATCCTATTAGGAATAGGATTCTCGCAGTTTTTTATCTCACTTAGGATTTTATGTTGGAGTGCAACACCTAATTCTGACAGGTTTCTATCCTTTATGATTTACCACTTTTAGAAGCTACCCTTTACGGCAGTTACTAGTTTTAGCAGGTTTCCATAAATAGCAGGTTTCGGGTGAAATGAAAAGGGGAATCGAGATTCGTTTATTTTATAGGAGATGCGTTGTCAAGTGGAGTTTTTACGTCTTCATCATCGAACCTTTCCCTTTCGGGAATGGGGACAAAAGTAGGTGTCTACAGCGGGCGGCACACATAGCTGATCCGAGGGAGACATTTGAGACTATTCGAGCTTACAACATGAGATTAAATCCTAAGAAGTGTGTGTTTGGGGTAACGTCGGGTAAATTCTTAGGTTTCTTGATTGATGAAAGAGGAATTGAAGCCAACTCGGACAAGATCTAGGCAGTAATTGATATGAGCTCACCAAAGACAGTAAAAGAAGTCCAGCGGCTCACAGGTTTTCTGGCCGCCCTGGGCAGATTCCTTTCCAAAGCCGGAGACAAATGTCACTACTTTTTTAGGGCAATCAGAAAGAAGGCTAAGTTTGAATGGTCGGATGAAGCCGAGGCGGCGCTAGTCAGATTAAAAGATCATTTGCACACCTTGCCTCGCCTTGTTAGCCCTTTGCAGGGAGAGACTTTATACATGTATCTTGCTGTATCTGAACACTCGCTGAGTGCCGTTCTACTGACAGAGAGGGAAGGAATACAGATGCCAGTGTACTTCGTCAGTCATGTTCTTCAAAATGCTGAAATTAGATACCCTACGGTGGAAAAATTTGGTTTAGCCTTATTTATGGCCAGCAAAAAGTTTCGTCCTTACTTCTTAGCCCACAGGATAGTGGTCTACACGGATCAGCCGCTCAAACTGCCTTTCACGAAGCTGGAGGCGTCAGGCCGAATGCTGAACTGGGCTATCGAGCTGAATGCCTTTGATATCACTTATGAACCTAGGAAAGACGTCAAGGGGCAAGCTTGTGCAGACTTTATTGTTGAAATGACGAGGCCTGTCTTTGACAAGAATACAAAGACGGTGTGGACATTGTAAGTAGACGGCTCGTCCACGCAGAACGGTTGTGGAGCCGGGATAATCTTCCAATCGCCAGAAGGGTACACTTTTGAGTATGCTATGCGGTTCAACTTTCAGGCGTCCAACAATGAGGCCGAGTATGAAGCCCTGCTTTGTGGCATCAAAATGTGTAAAGCGGCCGGCGCCGAAGAGATCTTAGCACTATCTGACTCTCAGCTGATTGTGAGCCAAGTCAATGGAACCTATGAGGCAAAGGAACCGACGATGGTTAAGTATATGCAGGCCGTCCACCAAGAGGTGGAACCACTGAAAAGCTTTGAAGTAAGGCAAGTCCCTCGATCAGAAAACAACCAAGTTGATGCCTTGTCAAAATTGGCTAGTTCTGCGTCTTGTGATACCCCTCGTCACGTGTTCTGGGAAGTAAAGGAACATAAAAGCATCGAGCAAATGGACGTAGAAACTCTGGACAGGACCTCCACATGGATGGATGACATAATTAACTTTAAAATGAATGGAGTATTTCCAGAAGACTCGAGGAAAGCGGCAAAACTTCAAAAGAAATGCTCTTGGTTTGAAATGTGGAACGACACTCTTTACAAAAAGGCCTACTCCCGTCCTTTGTTGAGATGTGTGACGCCTGAAAAGGGGCAAGAAATTCTAGAAGACCTTCACCAGGGACTGTGTAGCTCGCATATTGGGGGTAGGGCCTTGGCAGAAAAGGCACTTCGAACTGGCTATTATTGGCCGACTCTTAAGGATGATACAATCTCATTAGTCAAGAAGTGTGACAAATGGCAGCGCTTTGCTCACCTAATACACCGACCGGCTCGAGTTCTGACACCCATCACGAGTCTAATTCCGTTTGCTAAGTGGGGAATGGATCTCCTAGGCCCGTTCACTGCCGCCCCTGGAGGAAGGCGTTATGTCATTGTGGTTGTAGATTACTTCACCAAGTGGGTGGAGGCAGAAGCACTCAAGAATATAAAAACCAGTGATGTACGAGCGTTCATTTGGAAAAATATCATGACTCATTTTGGAATCCCACAGTCTATCATCTTTGATAATGGGCCTCAGTTTGAGACGCCTAAGCTGAAAGAATGGCTAGCGGAACATGGTATACACAGCTGTTTTGCCTCTGTTGGATGTCCCCAAGCCAATGGCCAGGTTGAGGCGTTCAAAAAAATAATCTCTGAAGGGATAAAAAAGAAGCTTGACGAGGCCAAGGGTCTGTGGGCTGATGAGTTGCCAAACGTCTTATGGTCAATCCGCACCACGGCAAAGAACTCCACCGGTGAAACCCCCTTCTTATTAGCTTATGGTGCTGAGGCCGTCCTACCCATAGAGATGTGTGAGCCAACCTTGAGAGTCATGCTATACGATGAAAATGCTAAATGGGAAATGATGAAAGTGGCCTTGGATCTCTTGCCTGAGGTTAGAGGAAATGCCGCCCTAAGACAACAACTGTACAAGATAAGAATGGCGAGGGAATATAACAAGAAAGTCTCTAACAGAGTGCTAAAGGTGGGAGATTTTGTCCTCCAAAAAATGGAATCCACAGGCCGAGCCAATGAACAGGGTAAGCTGACGCCTATTTGGGAAAGACCTTATGAGATCTATGATGAAGTCAGGGATGGAACCTACCGCATTCAAGATATGCAAGGCCGACCTATTCTGCGCACTTGGAATGCTGACAATCTCAAGAAATATTTTTTCTAGATATGTGCTAGATTTGTCTTACATAGAAGGATCTGTTGCTTAAGGGGCGACCTCTAATGGTCCTGATAGGGTAGTAATCACTTTTGTAACCGGCTAAAATTGCCATGCAAAGTTATAAATAGAACTACTCTACTTGTTTCATATCATTTATTACTCGCACGTCGAATACCAAAGCCTAATTGAATGACGGCCTGAGAAGTGGCCCAGATTAGCACCTATACATAACAAGACTAATTGTTTGAAGCCTAAGAAGTGGCCTAGATTAGCACTAAGTTGTAGGCTGATCACCTATTCAACTCTCACCTCAGCGGCACAACAGGCCTCAGGTTAACCCGTGTGCAAAAGCAGGGTTCCTGTCTGCTAACCGTTTAGTGGTACATTAGCATACATATTGGTTTACTTGCGTAAACCAAATCCCTAAATCACATACGGCATAATTAGTTGCCTGCGGCAAAAAGTAACCTTGGCACAAAGGTGGTTTCCTCAAAAGCCCTGCGGCAAGAGCAACTTTAAAACAAAGGTGGCTTGCTCAAAAGCCCTGCGGCAAGAGCAACCTTGAAACAAAGGTGGCTTGCTCAAAAGCCCTGCGGCAAGAGTAACCTAGGCACAAAGGTGGTTTCCTCAAAAGCCCTGCGGCAAGAGCAACCTTGAAACAAGGGTGTCTTGCTCAAAAGCTCTGCGGCAAGAGCAAACTTGGAACAAAGGTTGCTTGCCCATAAGTCCAGCGGCAAGAATGACCTTTGAGCACAGGTTGTTCATGACCAATTGTTGGCCGACCACTTCATCTGACGCGCATGTCTAGCGGCAATCATACATATTGATTTACTTGCGTAAATCAAATCTAACATTAGACATGCCCGTCAGAAAAAGTGACGACCACACATTTTTACTTGGCCACGGCATGATTGGATGCCTGCGGCAAGAATAACCTTGGAACAAAGGTTGCTTGCCCACAAATCCAGCGGCAAGAATGACCTTTGAACACAGGTTGTTTAGGACCAATTGTTGGCCGACCACTTCATCTGACGCGCATGTCTAGCGGCAATCATACATATTGATTTACTTACATAAATCAAATCTAACATTAGACATGCCCGTCAGAAAAAGTGACGACCACACATTTTTATTTGGCCACGGCATGATTGGATGCCTGCAGCAAGAATAACCTTGGAACAAAGGTTGTTTGCCCACAAGTCCAGCGGCAAGAATGACCTTTGAACACAGGTTGTTTAGGACCAATTGTTGGCTGACCACTTCATCTGACGCGCATGTCTAGCGGCAATCATACATATTTATTTACTTGCGTAAATCAAATCTAACATTAGACATGCCCGTCAGAAAAAGTGACGACCACACATTTTTACTTGGCCACGGCATGATTGGATACCTGCGGCAAGAATAACCTTGGAACAAAGGTTGCTTGCCCACAAGTCCAACGGCAAGAATGACCTTTGAAATCAGGTTGTTTAGGACCAATTGTTGGCCGACCACTTCATCTGACGCGCATGTCCAGCGGGAATCATAAATATTGATTTACTTGCGTAAATCAAATCTAACATTAGACATGCCCGTCAGAAAAAGTGACGACCACACATTTTGACTTGGCCGTGGCATGATTGGATGCCTGCGGCAAGAATAACCTTGGAACAAAGGTTGCTTGCCCACAAGTCCAGCGGCAAGAATGACCTTTGAACTCAGGTTGTTTAGGACCAATTGTTGGCCGACCACTTCATCTGACGCGCATGTCTAACGGCAATCATACATATTGATTTACTTGCGTAAATCAAACCTTACATTAGACACGGTCGTCAAAAAAAAAAGTGACGACCACACATGTCTACTTGGCTGCGGCATAATTGGATGCCTGAGGCCAGATTGGCAGCATTTTTCTGCGCCGACCATTCCTTGGCCTTCCACTTGACATGCCAAGCCCGTCTTGCATCAATCAACTACATTTTAAGACACGCTCGCCAAGGAAGTTGACGATCGTACATATTGACTTGCTACCCTATTGCTAGAAAAGATCCAAGTATGGAAAAGTATGGAACACACCCAAACATAAGACCAGGAAGCAAAAAGCAACCCCATTTATATAGAGACGCCTAAAGTTAGGTGTGAAAAAGTAGCAAAAATAATTGTTGTGTGCTCAGCAGGCACAAAAGTACACACGCCAGCGGAGCAAAACACATAAATATAAATTGTTTTTGCCCTCAGGCATGATAACACTAAATTAAAAGACTGATAAAAACAAGCAGCAAATCAGGAGGCGGCCGCGTCATCTTCATAATCCGACGGCACAAACTCAGGAGGTGGCATCCCTAGACGCTCCGCAGCCAGCACAGCAGCACTATGCTCCAAGCGCCGCAGAAACCAAGAAAGGTCAGACGGCTCCATGTGCTTCTCCCAGGAATGCTTGACAACATCTTTCACGGCCTGCTCCCCTTGGTCATAAGAATCATGGACACGTTCCTTCAAGGCGCGAATCTGGGACCTAGAGGTCTCCAGCTCCCCTTGCAGACGCTCGGCTTGGCCAGCTGCTTCCTTGACCTGGGGATACTCCTCGAGCTCTGCTTGGAGCATTATTATCTTTGCCCCGGCTCTCTTGCCTTCCGCCACCATCTCTTTCATATCCGTGTCCTGCTGCAAGACCTTTTTTAGCAACTCAGCCTTGTTGGACTTTAAGGTTGCCAACTCCTTCGCCTGGAGATCTATGGTCATCTGCATCTCAAGGCGAACTTCTTCAATGGTCTTGAAGGCATAGTCACCATGATGAACAGACTCGGCCACCTGAGCATTAAGCTCTTCGGCTGTGCGGGTTTTCCAGCTCATGCAGAACTCCATACGGCAGAACAGCTGCAGAAGATCATTATGTTAGTAAGCAGATAAAACATGTGTAAATATCAAATCAATCAACAGACATAAAACTTACGTCAAACAAACTGGCCTGGATGGCACCAAACTGAGCATCCGTGCGACCAGGAAGAGAAGCGACGTATTCCTAGGGGACGGCCTTAAAAACCTTGCGGAAAATGGCCGCTCTGTCCCTTGAAGAATAATGAGGAGTGGCAGGGATACGCTCGTCCTCCGCGGTAGCTGCCTCTTTCCCTTTGTCAACTTTAGCTATAGGAAAAACAATGTCCTTAGGATGACCCGGAGAGTAAGAAGAACTGCCAGATGAGGCTCGATACGTCTGTACGACGTTTGAGTAGAACTTACCGCCCGATGATCTAGCCCGGCGGGCCACGTCTTCAGGAATTTGTGAGCGAACGCTAGCTGAAATGCCGGCTAAAGGATTTGCCGGCTCAGTTTGATGCCCACCCGACCTCGATTTGGAAACTAAGTCCACAACCGGGGAAGGCTTGTCCACAACCTGCTCGTCCTCATCAGGATGAGCCCCGTCGAAAGCTTGTGACTCCTCCTTCTTGGCTGGACGGCGGGGCCTGGGCCGAGGCTTCTTGAATGTGCTTGGAGCCCCCGAGTCAGTCGGTGCCGATCTCTTCTTAAGCTGCGAAAGGCCAGTTCCTTGCGCCTTTGCCGCCGCCTTGGCCGCATCCTTGGCTTGCTGACAGAAAAATAAACCCAAAATGTCAAAAAATTAGGCAAGTAGGTCACAAGCCACTCCCTAAGTAGTGGCTCGTCGCCAAAAAGACGCTCGTCCTAAAATTCGTGACGAGGCGCATTTAAGTAAATGACAAAGCCACTCCCTAAGTAGTGGCTCGTCACCAAAAAGACGCTCGTCCTAAAATCATGACGAGGCGCATTTAAGTAAATGACAAAGCCACTCCCTAACTAGTGGCTCGTCACCAAAAAGACGCTCGTCCTAAAATCATGACGAGGCGCTTTTAAGTAAATGACAATGCCACTCCCTAAGTAGTGGCTCGTCACCAAAAAGACGCTCGTCCTAAATTCGTGACGAGGCGTATTAAAGTGATAACAAAGCCACTCCCTAAGTAGGGGCTCGTCACCAAAAAGACTCTCGTCCTAAAATCATGATGAGGCGCTTTTAAGTAGATGACAAAGCCACTCTCTAAGTAGTGGCTCGTCACCAAAAAGACGCTCGTCCTAAAATCATGACGAGGCGCTTTTAAATAGATGACAATGCCACTCCCTAAGTAGTGGCTCGTCACCAAAAAGATGCTCGTCCTAAATTCGTGACGAGGCGTATTAAAGTGATGACAATGCCACTCCCTAAGTAGCGGCTCGTCACCAAAAAGACGCTCATCCTAAAATCATGACGAGGGGCATTTAATTAAATGACAATGCCACTCCCTAAGTAGTGGCTCGTCACCAAAAAGACGCTCGTCCTAAAATTCGTGACGAGGCGCATTTAAGTAAATGACAAAGCCACTCCCAAAGTAGTGGCTCGTCACCAAAAGGACGCCCGTCCTAAATATTGTGACGAGGCGCATTAAAGTGATGACAAAGCCACTCCCCAAGAAGTGGCTCGTCACCAAAAAGACGCCCGTCCTAAGTTCGTGACGGGGGGCACTGAAGTGGTGACTAAGACACTCACTAAGTAGTGGCTCGTCACCAAAAAGGCGCCCGTCCTGAATTTATGATGAGGCGCATTGAAGTTCCGTCAACGTCAAGGGACGCCCGTCAAAGATAAAAGACGAGGCGCAGCCTTGTGTTCACAAAGGACGTTGATGTCCCATTATGACCTCCTAAAAAGATAAGAGAATAAAATTTGCCGCTCACCTTCTCCTCCAGCTCAGCCTTGGCCTTCTTCATCTTGGCCGCATAGATGTCGGCCATCCAGTCAGTTGTATCACCCTGGCCAATATCTACTTCTGTCAGCTTGCTCATTCCTTCCTCTGCAAAAATAAAAGGACACAGGTTAAGAAAAGTACGGAACATAGTCAGACGGCAAATAATCTAACACTCTACCTTGGGACATAGAGTATCCTAGACCCACGGCGGCTAAAAAAGCTTCATCCCTTAGTTGACGTATGTGCGGCAACCACTCAGCCGACACATGGAAGGTCTTATCCGCAGTAAGATGATGAGTGTTGGCCTTAAGCAACACCATTATATGGTCCCACTCGTTTGCGGTAAGGGGTGGGAGGGGCTCGTCATGTTCCATATAGTTCGCCGTGGGACTCCAGCGGCTCATCCTATAATACATCTCCTGGTCGTCAGTATGGAACACGACCCACCTCTTCCTCCACTTATGCCATTTGCTGAGCTTTCCCACCACAGTCTGGTACAGGCCTCGGCTGCTCAGATTAAACCACCCTTCGGCGACATTGGGGGAACGGGAAATAGAGACCAAATGAAGAAAAGCGTTGAAAGACGGCCGCACGTGGTTCAGCGCGCATTTGGCAATATAGCCGAACACGTCCGCCCAGGAATTTGGGGTCAGTTGGCCCACCCCAATATTAAACCCATCCAGAACCTCCACAACGAAGGGATGTGGAGGGAACCTCATGCCAAGCTTGATAGCGGCGACATAGACGGGAAACTCTCCCTCGGCCAGCAGACTGACTGTCGAATCCAAGCCAGCCGGCACCCGCATTTGGTACCCTTCACCGACGCAAAGGCCGTCCCTCATATCAGCCCCATTTTTCTCTAGCCACTTCATCCGGCCAAGATGTGGATGAATCTTCGAAGGAAGAAGCTGAGCTTCTTCCCGGCCCCTTGGCCTAACTACAGCCGCAGCAACAACCTGCTCCTCAACAACCAAAGGCGCCGGAGCTACACTTGGCTCCTCAAATGCCCGACTCGCTGTACGCTCTGACGAGCTTGCTGTTTGTTCCCCCTCCTCGGCATATTCATCGATCTCTTGAAAGAGATCGACATATTCTTCGCCCACTGCTGGGTAAGTAGAGGAATACCTCTCCAGGGGAGGTGTAGCCGCCCCCTCTCGCAGGTGCAGGCGAGTCGGATCTGCCGTCTGCTTAGTTCTGGCCATGCCTTCTGCATAGTGAACAGAGCACGGCTTAGGGGTGACTGACAAAGAAGAGAAAAGGGGATTTGGGCGTCTGCCCAGACCCAAGAAGGGCGGCTTAACGTTCCAAAGAACCCAACGAACACTTACCCAATACTAGGGTGCCGCCCCTTAATCAAACCAAAAGTGACGGACGCATGATAAGAAAACAAGTAAAAGAAATAAATAACTAACCTTTGAAGATCTGGGAAGAGAATTGGTGAAGAACTGGATGCGTTTGGAGAAGAACAGGTTGAGTCTGGTGAAGAACAGATTGAGTTTTGTGGTGGAATCTCGCCGGAAATCGCCTGTTCAGAGCTATGTGAAAATGAAAACTTACCCCCCCATATATAGAGAGGGGCAAAAAAGAGAAAAAGTAACACTTGTCACTATCCCGACACTTGTTCCAAAAACATACCTGAATATCAAAGGTCAAGAAGCGATATCTGAAAGATTGTTTCCAGAAATGCCCTTCTTGAGGGGCAAATGTTGTGGGCAAAATTACCATGCCAATGTGTACCAATAAAGGTACGACACGTGGCATGTATTATGCCCCAAAAGCAAACCATACGACTTCTATTCTGATGAAAAAATACCTGTCTAAACAATGACTAAATATACGTACCGGTATTCACGTACGTATAAATGTATATATTCTCATCTATACATAAGCAGTGTATACGGCCAGTACAATATGATTGGCACAAAGGCCCAAACAGCCCACCTATGCCTTAAAAGGCTAGAAAACTGTAGGAGGAAAGGACACGTGTCCTCCTCTCCTTCCTCAGCCAATCATGATAAAGGAATGTTAGGTTATTCCTACAATAACCTAGTACTATATAAAGCCCCATTTCTCTAGAAAAAGGGGTCACAATCAGAATAGAATCAAGAACATTTACTGCTCTACCTTCTCTCTACTTTCTCTCTCTAAAAATATACTCTTGCTTAAACATTGGCTACCGGAAACCTCCAAATCTAGTCTCCCGGAAAAACCCCACTACAAGTCCTGTGACTAAGAAATGTCTATCAAGTGAACTTGAATGTCAAAAGTTGAAAATGGCCCCTGGTCGGAGTTTTCTATAAAGATGGACACATAGAAAACGTTAGACGACTAGAATGCAAGATGACTAGTAGTTCTGTTTCTTGAACTATGTGGACATGGCAATGTCGTAATCATTTGCATAGATACTTACTTTGGGAACACTAGTATCGGACAGACCTATGAAACTTTACTGTAAGAGATGAAAATCTGTCATAAGTAAATTTCATTAAATTATTAGACACTAATCCTCAATACTTGAGTGATTTGAGATTACTTGTTTGAGAACTGCTTACTTTGATGTTGTCAACCGTCGCACCGTAAAAGGAGGTTATAAAGGCAAAGCTCGGGTAATCACCTATCAAACGAAGTCTAATCTCAAGATCGCAAGATTGGGATTGTCCTCCCATAAACCGGGATGAGATGCTGAAAGTTGTACAAGGCCACTCGGAGAGCTAGAATCTATAAAATGCATGGCCGTGCTCAGATGAATCATAGGCTATGATAATCTGTTTATTTGATCAGGTGAACTCTGGACATAATAAGGATGACAACTCTTACCTTATGTTCAAGAGCAAGCATCGAGTGACAAAGGAATTAGGAAATGCACACTTGTCCCTAAGGACAAGTGGGAGACTGAAGTGTTAGGTTATGATACATATGATATTACATAAATCATGCGGAAACAACCATTAACCCAGGATTACATATTATTTACACATAATCATATAGCATAATTTAGATGCATACTCTTTGTTGCGTGCCCTCCCTAGCTGCGCCCGAACCGAGCAAGAACAAGTCTTTAGGACTCCAAGTGTCGTCCCTCCGTAGATAGTCCACAGCACGTCCGGATCCGCCTTAAGATTGACCAACTAGAATCGCCCTTAAGGTACTAGAATTTTCGGCACTTTTGAGCAAGATGTGTGGCTGAATTTTTCTCTCAAAAACTCACTTTGAATACTTTTAAACTCATTATAAATTGTGAACCCAGGCCACATATTTATAGGGTTATGGAAAGGGAATTGGAATCCTATTCAGATACAAATTAATTAAACCTAGAATCCTACAAGAACTCTAATTTAATTAATTTATCAAATAGAATTAGGAATTTAATCATTAACCGAACTCTGCACGTTTTAGGAAACGTGCACGAACACAAACACTTACGCACACAGACACGGCAGCCTCGATGGGCCGCCCATGCGTGCGTGCGAGCAGCAGCCCACGCAGCGAGGCCTGCGCGAGCCACAAGCCCACGCAAGCATCCGCGCGCGCTGCGCGCGCTGTGCGCGCTGCCACGGCCTGCTGGGCCTGGCCTTGCGCTGGGCCTAGCGTGGCTGTTTGTGTGGCGCGCTTGGCTTGCTGGGCGATGGCCTGGCTTCGTGCTGGGCCCTCGTCCGGCAGGCCTCGTCCGATGCTTATTCGTACGATACGCTTCTGATTAAATTTCCGATTCCGGAATTCATTTCCGATACGAACAATATTTAACATTTCCGATTCCGGAATTAATTTCCGTTTCGAACAAATATTTAATATTTCCGTTTCCGGAATTATTTTCCGATTCCGGTAATATTTCCGATTCTGACAATATTTCCGTTTCCGGCAATATTTCCGATTCTGGTAATATTTCCATTTCCGATAATATTTTCCGATACGTACCATGTTTCCGTTTCCGGCAACATCTACGACTTGGATAATATTTATATTTCCGATACGATCCATATTTCCGTTTCTGGCAATATCATCGTTTCCGGAGTATTCATTTCTTGCCTGTGACGATCTCAGCTCCCACTGAAACCAAGATCCGTCGATTCCGAATATCCATAGATAGAGTATTTAATGCCATTAAATACTTGATCCGTTTACGTACTATTTGTGTGACCCTACGGGTTCAGTCAAGAGTAAGCTGTGGATTAATATCATTAATTCCACTTGAACTGAAGCGGCCTCTAGCTAGGCATTCAGCTCACTTGATCTCACTGAATTATTAACTTGTTAATTAATAATGAACCGCATTTATTAGACTTATCATAGAATGCATACTTGGACCAAGGGCATTATTTCCTTCAGTCTCCCACTTGTCTTTAGGGACAAGTGTGCATTTCCTAATTCCTTTGTCGCTCGATGCTTGCTCTTGAACATAAGGTAAGAGTTGTCATCCTTATTATGTCCAGAGGTGTTCCTCGGTTTCAGAGTTCAACTGATCAAATAAACAGATAATCATAGCCTATGATTCATCCGAGCACGGCCATGCATTTCACAGTTTCTAGCTCTCCGAGTGGCCTTGTACAACTTTTAAGCATCTCATCCCGATTTATGGGAGGACAATCCCAATCTTGCGATCTTGAGATTAGACTTCGTTTGATAGGTGATTACCTGAGCGTTGCCTTTATAGCCTCCTTTTACGGTGCGACGATTGGTCAACGTCAAAGCAACCAGTTCTCAAACAAGTAATCTCAAATCACTCAGGTATTGAGGATTTAGTGTCTAATAATTTAATGAAATTTACTTATGACAGACTTTCATCTCTTACAGTAAAGTTTCATAGGTCTTGTCCGATACTAGTCTTCCCAAAGTAAGTATCTATGCAAATGATTTTGACATTGCCATGTCCACATAGTTCAAGAAACAGAACTACTAGTCATCTTGCATTCTAATCGTCTAACGTTTTCTATGCGTCCAATTTTATAGAAAACTCCGACTAGGGACCATTTTCAACCTTTGACATTCAAGTTCACTTGATAGACATTTCTTAGTCACAGGACTGGTCCTGGCAGTCTATCTTGAATATATCGTCAAATTGAAGGGACTCATCATTTAATACTAAACCAAGATTAAATGGAATATGAAAATACATTTCATATATGATAAATGTTCAACCCCAATGTTTTTATAACCATGGGCCTCAAACCCATCTTCTAAAACAATTCATGGAATTCAAAGCTATGCTTGATTTCCAGTGCTACAACGTGAGTGTTGCTTCTCACTTGTTGCATAGGTTTAGTTATCATGCTTTGCCAATCTTAATATCCTTTTCATCGAATGTTCTTCGAGATATGATGATAAGATCTTTTCGAGTTTGTTTATTATGTGATCTAGTCTTTCTTACTTCGATGGTGGTTTTATCATTTTGCAATGAAGAACCATCAAGTTAGCAGACGTTTTTCTTGCTTCAAGAGTGGTTCTACGCATTTTTCAATGAAGAACCATCAAGCCAGCAGATAGGTGATCTACCCAAGTTCAGTGAAGAACTTTAAACAACCCTGTTTTATTGCTTCTTAGGCAATAATTACTTTTACTTCAACTGTATAGGTTGCTAGTGATGCTTTATTTGGATTTACCTATCCAGGCAGTTCATAGATATGTGGAAGATTCTCCAACTATATCTTAGAACATAGAAATTATTATTTTAATTTCCCACGCAACAACTCATGGTCTCCAACCCATGTTGCCATTTTCAAAACACGATGCTCTATAGCTCGTCCTTATCAATGGTTAACTCCAAAGGGTCTTGCTTGATCCTTTGCCAGTGTTTATGCGTGTAGCATCAATATTTAGCATATCTTTATTTCCTTGAATCAAGAACTATTCCTATGTACCATTTCAAGTACCATAAGTATTCTTGATCTCAATCTAGTTGATCTTCACTTAGATCAATAGAGATTGGTATATGTTCGTCATGCCTAAAGTCATACGATACGTTTTTGGCGATCCTCATATTATATCATACATGATAAATTCTTTTGCAGAATAATTCCCAATTGAATTCTATTCATGTAACTTTAGCTTATCTAGTTTCAGTAGATACTAAATTCAGCTAAATTCTTTGACATATAATATAGGTTAAGAATCTCATTTAGACTCTTTGATGTTTAACTTAGTAAATGCTTATACATAGTTCAAACATCCTTTACTTAGATTTATTCACATGGGTCAAATATCTCCAATGGAGACTTTCGTGTTTGATTTAGTAAATGCCATTACTTAATCCAAAACAATATCATAAGATCTTTGTAAATAGATCTTAATACCCAGTATGTACTAAGTTTCGCCATGGTCCATCATTGATGAATAATCTCAAATCTAAGTCATTAGCATTTGAATGTTATTTCTCAATAGAGAGATATGTGTGTGATACACATAGGACCAATTAAGTTTTACGTACTCCCACTAAACTTCTTATATATCTATAAGAATCATGTATATTTTATGAAACTAAAATGCTTATTAGCTTCACTAAAATACAGTTCCAATTCCCAATTGCTTGCTTAAATCTGTACTTAGATTTCATAAGTTAGCATTCCTTTTCAAGCATTTATTTGGATCCACAAATCCTATGACATATCATGTACATATTATATTCCAACATTTGATTGAGGAATACGTTTTGTCATCCAATTGCCATATGTACCAATATGCAATCATTGCTTGAATTATAGACTTAAGCATTATGATTTTGCATGAGGTTTCAACACAATCCATGCCATGAATTTGCTTGTAACCTTTAGCAACTAATCTAGCTTTGTGTGTGAACACAATTCCATGTTTGATGGTTTTTATCCGTAAAACAAACTTGCAACCAATAGGTGTGAACCTATTCTTGCAAATCAACAAAATTTCAATTTTGTCATCAAAACATTGAGTATGTTTTATGGCCTCTAACCATTTAAAACATTTGAGTCTATACATGGCCTCTAACCATTTTAGGGAATCTAGGTTTCGTCATAGCTTTCTTACAAATCACAAACTCATTAATCTACATGATAATAGTTTGACTGCAAGTTGTAGGTTTCTTCACTATCTAATAGAAGAATCTCATAGTTTCATTGACCAGAACTCTATGTTTCTTTACTATCTAATAGAAGAATCTCATAGTTCCATTGACTTGAACTCTATGCCTACTTGGGTATAGAACATTAAACAATAGAATATCAATAGCCACTTGAAAGTCCTTTGAATATTCTGTTCTCCTTGAAGCACTTGTAAAGTCTTCTAAGAGATGTCTATTCTTTAAAGCCACTTGTAAAGTCCTTACAGAATAAGTTCGGATTTTCTGAAGCACTTCGAAAAGCCTCCGGAATGTCCGTTTATGTTTGTTGTTCGCCTCGAAGACTTTCGAGGTCCATTTTCTCCCACTTGTCATTTTGGAAACGAATCTCCAAAAGGACATTATTTCGAGCAAACAAACATTATGTTCTCAAAAATTCGTGGTAGAAACAATACCCTTGTGTCTCATTTGAATAAATCACAATGAAACATATATCTAGACTTGGGCCTTAGTTTGTTGAATAACAAACACTAAGCTCCCACTGAGTTTAGCAACTCTTTAGATATATATATAATTGAAAAGATATCCTGAAATTACTTTTCAATAGCTTTGACGAATTTGGTTTAGTTTGGTGGTAGTTGAGCATTTTGTTTTAGAAATTATAGGAAAAGTCTTTATGATTCATCATTGATCGAATCAAGTACTAATTGACTTCGATTATTCCAACTACGATATGCCATATCTTATGGACCTAGATTGTGAAATTACAACACACAATCATTGATGATCATATTTGGTCTCAAGTAATCATCAACATGATCTAACCTAGATCTTTATGATTTCTTGCCAAGTGGATTTTATACTTCTGAACCTTGGAACTACCCAAACAGATTCAACTTATATCACATTTGAGTCAATAAACCTATATTCACTCAAATCCATGTGAAATAATAAAGTCATAAAATCTTTCTTTAGCTTTGAACTCTATCGTCTAGGCGTTCTAACAATAGTTCATATCTTTTGTTACTTTCAACAAGTAAGACTAGCTTGTCTTAAGTTGACCTAGAAATCAACCAACTTTTAAAAGTCCATTAAAATAGAGCTTTTGAATGTTAACTTGTTGATATGGTCTAAGCAACAATGCCAAAGATTAGTGGAACTCAAATCAAGGGGTTGATTTGAACCTAGTAAAGTTCTTTAAAGAGTTGTTTGTTTTAATCAAGCATATTGACTCATTTCGTAAATGACCATTTCATTCAAATAAACAAACAAACAAGCATTGTTTTTGTTCTTCTGAATGTGAGTCTTTCTGTGTTTGAAGCAGAAATTTAGGTATGCTGAATATGGAACAAAATAGCCATTTAGTTCCAGCCTTTGAAAGGACTTAAAACAAACTAGATGACCCTACAACTAATGTAGCATTGCCATGCTTCATTTCCCACTTGTAGGTCATTAGTGTATCCTAGCTTCCATTGTTTGAGTTATTACCGAAGTAAGAACCTCAAGCGGTATATGATACCAAGGAAGTTTGATTGCTAGGTCACTTCTCTTTAAACATTAACTTTTAGGTAGAAACGGAATCGTAAATTCCTTTCATTTGTTCCTCGTTTTCCTATTTCTTGTACCCTTTCTTATGGTCTTAAGAATTGAATTCTTTAGTGTTGACTTTTATACTTTGTTAAACATGTCCAATGTCACCAACAAGGTTCTTTACCATTTTAATTTATGTTGAATATTTTGTTTCAACTAGATGATCTTACTAGAAGCTTCTAAAGTTCTCTAAGCATCGATCTATTCGAATGTCTAGGGACTAGACTTATTCGAGAATTAAATGGACAAAGATATTAGGTTGTTAACCATTGGTAAAGCTGAGCGTATTAGACTCAATGCTTTATGATCTCAAAACTACAGTGTATTTTGAATTCATAAGCACCAATTGGTTTGCCATTCGATTTTGATACTCGAAAACAACCATAAAAGTCGCTAAAAGAAACGTACATTTTAAATTGCTCATTTTCTCTCATTTCCGTGAATCGTTCTTGGATTCACTACCAATCGAGGAAATTTACTGTTACCTTTCTAAAAGGATTTATTGCAGTGCAAGATATTTAATTATAAACAATAATTAAAACATACATTGAAGCATGCAAAGTCTAAACATTTATCATGAATAATAACTTGAAATTAAAGCAATCATGCAATTTAAACAAGTCATTAGCATTTTATTCGAATTATGTGTTCCGGCAGGTGTGAATAAAATGATTCCAAGATCCTAAAACCATTGAAGAATTAAGCACAGTTTGTCGACTCAATTCTAAAACATTTTAGGTAAGCAAAAGCCTTTTGCTAATAGTCTATAAACTATTCTTGGTTGATAGGTACGTCTAAGAACTTATTAGGTAAACCTATCGATTTTGCCACGACATAAAAGGACTCCTTACTTATATCGTTGAGTTTCACCAAAACTAACATGTACTCACAATTATTTGTGTACCTTGCCCCTTTAGGACCAATAAGTAACACCTCGCTGAGCGAAAACTATTACTAGATTGATGTAAAGGATATCCAAGCAAGTGTATATTTTGGCATGGCACCTTTTAACTCAATTTTTAAGTTTGGAACTTAAGGCTCTTACTATGTTGGTTAGATTTTAAGTGAACTAAAATCCTTAATCATGCAACATAATCAAGCTTTTGATCTCATGCATTTTAAGACATATTTAAAAGCAATAAATAACTTAAAACATGTATAAGATAAATGTGATCTAGTATGGCCCGACTTCATCTTGAAGCTTTGACTTCAAAGTCCGTCTTGAAAATCTCCGTGGATTTTAGGGCGAAAAATCGAAAATTTATTATTCAATTGATTTCCGATTGTTATGGATTCAAGTCTAGGTCATAAAAATTTAAAATTTATCATAAATTTACAATTTTTATGGTGGTTTTTAATCATAGGTTTCTAATTAAATTATAATTAATTATGAAAATCAAATTAATTCTAAATTATTCTAATTTTCAACAAATTAATCATAATTACAAATTAGATTGCATAATTAACAAGGCTAGGCATTCAAACTTGTTAAACATATACAGTAGGTCAATCAAAAATTCAAGATTTATCAACAAGAATCGCAAATATTTAATTTAACATCTTAAATTTACGAAATTTTGCATTCGAAAAACTAAAACCTTCGAAAAGTCATAGTTAGGCTTCGAATTTGAGAATTCAAGATTTAGGCCTAACTATGACTTTTCGAAGGTTTTAGTTTTTCGAATGCAAAAATTTCGTAAATTTAAGATGTTAAATTAAATATTTGCGATTCTTGTTGATAAATCTTGAATTTTTGATTGACCTACTGCATATGTTTAACAAGTTTGAATGCCTAGTCTTGTCAATTATGCAATCTAATTTGTAATTATGATTAATTTGTTGAAAATTAGAATAATTTAGAATTAATTTGATTTTCATAATTAATTGTAATTTAATTAGAAACCTATGATTAAAAACCACCATAAAAATTGTAAATTTATGATAAATTTTAAATTTTTATGACCTAGACTTGAATCCATAACAATCGGAAATCAATTGGATAATAAATTTTCGATTTTTCGCCCTAAAATTATGAAATTAATAATATTTATTAATTTGTCATTAATTTTATAAATTTTAAATTTTTTATGCGATTCGTTCATATAACTTGCACGCACAAAGCAATGGACGCTTCGTGTTACCCTTAAGGGGTGTTGTATAATGCGGGCATGCGACGACGAGCAAGGGAGCTCGTCGCCCGTGCGGCACGAATGCAATGAGCAAGGGCGTAGTGCACGAGCACAAGGCAGCAGCCCTGCCTTGTGTCGTGGGCCACGAGCAATGGACGAATGGGCATGGGCGAAGGGCGAGCCAAGGCAGTCGCGTGTGGGCAGCAAGCGAGCTGCGCCACAACGCGCACTGCCTCGCGCAAGAGCGCGCAACCTCGCGCGCAGCGAGCGCAAGCTCGCGTGCCACGAGCGCTGCGCCCAGCGTTGCTCGCGCGCACAGCGAGCGATGGCTCGCGCACACAGCGAGCGATGTCGCGCGCCCAGCGAGCGATGTCGCGCGCCCAGCGAGCGATGGCTCGCGCGCACTGCGAGCGATGGCTCGCGTGCGACGAGCGCTGGCGCGCGCGCAGCAAGCACCACAGCGTGCGATGGCTTGCGATGGAGATGCAGCAGCTATGCGACGAGCGCATGGGCTGCGCGCACATGGCCAGCGATGGCTGTGTGCGTGCGGCCCATGGGCGTGCAATGCGTAGGGTGTTTGCGTTACGATTAGATCGTTTTGAATGTTTAATTTGAAAATTTCAGTTCACGTAATTTTAATTAATTTTAAAATTAATAATTTAAATTATTTTCTTGGATTTTAATTTTGAATATTGTAATTATAATAAATGTTATTTATTCTAATTATTTTACTAAAATTAAAATCATGAATTAATTTAAATAACGACTGAAATTAAATTAAACTTTTGGATTCAATTATAAATTTATATGAGCTGTAAATTTTAATTAAATTTGTATGTTTCCGGTTAGACTAGAAATACATTTTTATGTTTAAAATTAGTAAAGCATATGAATTTATTGGTTTAAGTGGGAGCGTATTTTAGTCATAAACTCTTGATTAGGTCTACAAATCCTTAAGGTTAAAACAACTTGATTAGAATTAATAAGGACTGAATAATTGGTAGATTATTGGTGCCCTTGATTAATTGCTGCAAATATTTACGTGATGCATAATGTGTTTTACTAACCAGCTAAGTGGGCCATTCATGATAATGAATGGGTGAATGGTATATATTGTATATGTACTGTTTTGCAGGTTATGAAGTGACTAGTATGGCCCAAATAGGATAGAAAATATGGTCTGCGTACCATTAATTTGAATGTAATTGGTCTAAAGTACCAAAGTTATTTTTCAATTCAAATATGGTCTGCGAACCATCAAATAGTTGTAATTAGTTATAGCTTATCCTATTTGAAGAAAATGGTGTCTCCCACGGAGATTTTCAAGACGGACTTTGAAGTCAAAGCTTCAAGATGAAGTCGGGCCATACTAGATCACAAATATCTTATGCATGTTTTAAGTTATTTATTGCTTTTAAATATGTCTTAAAATGCATGAGATCAAAAGCTTGATTATGTTGCATGATTAAGGATTTTAGTTCACTTAAAATCTAACCAACATAGTAAGAGCCTTAAGTTCCAAACTTAAAAATTGAGTTAAAAGGTGCCATGCCAAAATATACACTTGCTTGGATATCCTTTACATCAATCTAGTAATAGTTTTCGCTCAGCGAGGTGTTACTTATTGGTCCTAAAGGGGCAAGGTACACAAATAATTGTGAGTACATGTTAGTTTTGGTGAAACTCAACGATATAAGTAAGGAGTCCTTTTATGTCGTGGCAAAATCGATAGGTTTACCTAATAAGTTCTTAGACGTACCTATCAACCAAGAATAGTTTCTAGACTGTTAGCAAAAGGCTTTTGCTTACCTAAGATGTTCTAGGATTAAGTCGACAAACTGTGCTTAGTTCTTCAATGATTTTAGGATCTTGGAATCATTTTATTCACACCTGCCGGAACACATAACTTGAATAAAATGCTTAATAAACATTGAATTATGCATGTATGCTAGAATTTAAGTTTATTAAGAGAAACTGTGAATGGTTATTTATTTGTTTATTCTTTTCAATTGTAGTTTTTAATATGGCAAACAACAATCAAAACATCATCATGGGTTCTGAGCTTATGGTCAAGCTGAACCTGACAAATTTTCTTGAATGGGAAGCTAAGCTAGTTGAAATAGTCAAACTCAATGGACTTGAGTATGTACTGTCACATCCCATGCCAAGCTACTATGCCAGAGACATGACCCCTGAGAGATTTTACGCCTGGGATGCGGATCTCAAAAAGGTTATGAGTCTCATGCTGAACAATATCCCTGATGATTGGGCTAAAAGGTTTGTAGCCTATGAACCTTTTCCGCTCATCAAGAATCTGAGGGATATCTGTCGTGGAAGTACGGAGGACAGGGACCTGAACGTCCATGAGTTGATTGAATCAATGTCTGGTCTAAAGGTTAGTTCTCCCAACAGGTGTTATAGGATGGAGGTCCAAGAAACACATGTTCAGCTCCTTCGCACTAAACAGAGGGTAGGCGTCCCACTGAGGTTCCATGTGGATCTTATGTGTTCATATTTTGATCGCCTAAGTCTACTAGGAACACCAATAAGCGAAAGGATGGCAGTCTCTGTCTTGCTCAATTCACTACACAGTGGGTTTGGTCGCTTCAAGCAACTATACCTAAGTGAACCAAGAGAAGAAACAGTTGCAGAATTTATTCACCTTGTCAGAAAGGCTGAAATAGTACTGGACTGTGAAGCCAAAGATTTACTCAAGGCTAGAAAGAGACCATTCAAGAAAGGTGGAAAGTCCAAGGGCAATGCTAAATCAAAGCAGGACAAGTCCACATCAAGCTGTCTTTATTGTGATGGAATAGGCCATTACAAAAGAGAATGTCCAAAGCTAAAGGAAAATCAGAAGAACGGAACAGTCGTTCCATCTTCAGGTATTTTCGTTATAGACTGTATACTTGCCAATTCAACTTCTTGGGTATTAGATACAGGTTGTGGCTCACACTTATGTTCCAATCCACAGGGACTAAGAAGAAGTAGAAAGTTAAGCAAGGGTGAAGTCGACCTACGAGTGGGAAATGGAGCACGGATTGCTGCATTAGCTGTAGGAACTTACTATTTGTCGTTGCCCTCCGGGCTAGTTTTGGAACTGGAAGAATGTTTCCATGTTCCAAGTCTTACTAAAAACATTATTTCAGTTTCTTGCTTAGATGCTAAGGGATTTTCCTTTTTAATAAAAGACAATAGTTGTTCGTTTTATTTTAAAGAGATGTTTTATGGATCTGCTAGATTAGTCAATGGACTTTATTTATTAGATCACGACAAACAAGTATATAACATAAATACCAAAAAGGACAAAAAGAATGATTCAGATCTCACCTATCTGTGGCATTGTCGATTAGGCCATATAAACTTGAAACGCTTAGAAAGACTTCAAAAGGAAGGAATTCTAGAACCATTTGACTTAGAGGATTATGGTAAATGCGAATCATGTTTACTTGGCAAAATGACAAAGCAACCTTTCTCTAAAGTTGGAGAAAGAGCAAATGAACTATTGGGTTTAATCCATACAGATGTATGTGGACCAATGAGTACAAATGCTAGAGGTGGTTTCAGCTACTTTATCACTTTCACTGATGACTTCAGTAAGTATGGTTATGTCTACCTAATGAAGCATAAGTCTGAATCCTTTGACAAATTCAAGGAATTTCAGAGTGAAGTAGAGAATCAATTAGGCAAGAAGATTAAGGCACTGCGGTCTGATAGAGGCGGTGAATATCTGAGCTATGAATTTGATGACCATCTGAAAGAATGTGGAATTCTATCAGAGTTGAATCCTCCTGGAACACCACAATGGAACGGTGTGTCGGAACGGAGGAACAGAACCTTGCTAGACATGGTCAGGTCAATGATGGGTCAGGCCGAACTTCCATTAGAATTTTGGGGACATGCACTAAATACAGCTGCACTCACTATAAATAGAGCTCCGTCTAAAGCTGTCGAAAAGACTCCATACGAATTATGGTTTGGAAAGCCTCCAAATGTGTCTTTTCTTAAGATTTGGGGATGTGAAGTATACGTCAAACGATTAATTTCAGACAAACTTCATCCAAAATCTGACAAATGTATCCTTGTGGGCTATCCAAAGGAAACAAAGGGGTATTACTTCTACAATACATCTGAGAACAAGGTGTTTGTTGCTCGAGATGGTGTCTTTTTGGAGAAGGATCACATTTCCAAAATGACAAGTGGGAGAAAAGTAGACCTCGAAGAAATTCGAGTCGAACAACAAACTCTAGAGAATGCTCAAGATGACATTCAGGATGAAACTCAGAGATCTTTAGAAGAATCTGGTGAGAATCATGGTCAATCTAGAAATGTTACCCCGCGTAGATCGCAAAGATATAGATCTCAACCGGAAAGGTACTTAGGTATTTTGACGAACGAGAGCTATGACGTTCTATTACTTGAAAGTGATGAACCTGCGACTTACAAACAAGCTATGACGAGCCCTAGCTCCAAGCAATGGCAAGAAGCCATGCAATCTGAATTAGACTCCATGTCTGAAAACCAAGTATGGGATTTGGTCGATTTGCCAGATGGCTACCAAGCCATTGGAAGCAAATGGGTTTTCAAACTGAAAAAGGACAAGGATGGGAAACTTGAAGTTTTCAAAGCTAGATTGGTTGCAAAAGGTTACAGGCAAGTCCACGGTGTGGATTACGATGAAACCTTTTCACCAGTTGCAATGCTAAAGTCTATTCGGATAATGTTAGCAATCGCTGCATATTACGATTACAAAATATGGCAGATGGATGTCAAAACTGCTTTCTTAAACGGCGTTTTAACAGAAACTGTGTTTATGACACAGCCTGAAGGTTTTGAGGATCCAAAGAATGCTAAAAAGGTATGCAAGCTAAAGAAGTCAATCTACGGATTGAAGCAGGCATCCAGGAGCTGGAATATACGTTTTGATGAAGCAGTCAGTGACTTTGGTTTCATCAAGAACGCAGACGAATCTTGTGTATACAAGAAGGTCAGTGGGAGCAAAATTGCTTTCCTAGTATTATATGTCGACGACATATTACTTATCGGAAATGACATTCCTATGTTGAACTCTGTCAAGATTTGGCTTGGGAAATGTTTTTCGATGAAGGATCTAGGAGAAGCACAGTACATATTGGGCATCAAGATTTACAGAGATAGATCTAAAAGGATG
The DNA here is from genome assembly GCF_020520425.1 of Spinacia oleracea. Lineage (NCBI taxonomy): Eukaryota > Viridiplantae > Streptophyta > Magnoliopsida > Caryophyllales > Amaranthaceae > Spinacia > Spinacia oleracea. Next base: position 109,163,459 of record NC_079489.1, read on the forward strand.
ATTGGACTTAGTCAAAGCACTTATATCAATAAGGTGCTTGATAGGTTCAAGATGGCGGACTCCAAGCGAGGCTACCTACCCATGTCTCATGGAATGACTCTAAGCAAGACTCAGTGCCCAAAAACACTTGATGAGCGTAGACGAATGAATGGGATTCCATATGCATCATTGATTGGTTCAATAATGTATGCTATGATATGTACACGCCCGGATGTTGCGTACGCACTCAGTGCTACGAGCAGATACCAGTCAGACCCAGGAGAGGCGCATTGGACTGCTGCCAAGAATATTCTGAAGTACTTGAAAAGGCACAAAGATGACTTCCTGGTCTATGGTGGAGATGATGAATTAATTGTTAAAGGCTATACGGACGCAAGTTTCCAAACCGACAAAGATGATTTCAGATCACAGTCTGGGTTTGTCTTCTTCCTCAACGGAGGTGCAGTAAGCTGGAAAAGTGCTAAGCAAAGCACCATTGCGGATTCTACAACTGAAGCGGAGTACATTGCTGCACATGAAGCAGCAAAGGAAGCTATATGGCTAAGGAAGTTCATAGGTGAAATTGGTGTAGTCCCCTCCATTAAAGGACCAATAGCCCTGTATTGTGACAATAACGGAGCTATTGCACAGGCAAAAGAGCCTAGACACCACCAGAGAGTCAAGCATGTACTTCGTAGATTTCACCTTCTACGAGAGTTCGTTGAAAGAAAAGAAGTCGAGATAAGCAAAATTGGAACTGATGACAACATATCAGATCCATTAACTAAACCTCTGCCGCAGGCGAAGCACAACTCGCACACTGCAGCTATGGGAATCAAGCATATTGGAGAATGGCTTTGATGTCTCTGTTTAATGTTTTAAAGTTTTAGAGTTTAAATCTTTGTAAAACATTATTGGTTAATCATTCACAATAAATGAAAAGAATTCATTTTTCCATTTAATTTGTGGTTTATTAAATGATGAGTCCCTTCAATTTGACGAAATATTCAAGATAGACTGTCAGGACCAGTCCTGTGACTAAGAAATGTCTATCAAGTGAACTTGAATGTCAAAGGTTGAAAATGGTCCCTAGTCGGAGTTTTCTATAAAATTGGACGCATAGAAAACGTTAGACGATTAGAATGCAAGATGACTAGTAGTTCTGTTTCTTGAACTATGTGGACATGGCAATGTTATAATCATTTGCATAGATACTTACTTTGGGAAGACTAGTATCGGACAAGACCTATGAAACTTTACTGTAAGAGATGAAAATCTGTCATAAGTAAATTTCATTAAATTATTAGACACTAAATCCTCAATACCTGAGTAATTTGAGATTACTTGTTTGAGAACTGGTTGCTTTGACGTTGACCAACCGTCGCACCGTAAAAGGAGGCTATAAAGGCAACGCTCAGGTAATCACCTATCAAACGAAGTCTAATCTCAAGATCGCAAGATTGGGATTGTCCTCCCATAGTTCGGGATGAGATGCTTAAAAGTTGTACAAGGCCACTCGGAGAGCTAGAAACTGTGAAATGCATGGCCGTGCTCGGATGAATCATAGGCTATGATTATCTGTTTATTTGATCAGTTGAACTCTGAAACCGAGGAACACCTCTGGACATAATAAGGATGACAACTCTTACCTTATGTTCAAGAGCAAGCATCGAGCGACAAAGGAATTAGGAAATGCACACTTGTCCCTAAGGACAAGTGGGAGACTGAAGGAAATAATGCCCTTGGTCCAAGTATGCATTCTATGATAAGTCTAATAAATGCGGTTCAGTATTAATTAACAAGTTAATAATTCAGTGAGATCAAGTGAGCTGAATGCCTAGCTAGAGGCCGCTTCAGTTCAAGTGGAATTAATGATATTAATCCACAACTTACTCTTGAATGAACCCGTAGGGTCACACAAATAGTACGTAAACGGATCAAGTATTTAATGGCATTAAATACTCTATCTATGGATATTCGGAATCGACGGATCTTGGTTTCAGTGGGAGCTGAGATCGTCACAGGCAAGAAATGAATACTCCGGAAACGATGATATTACCGGAAACGGAAATATGGATCGTATCGGAAATATAAATATTATCCAAGTCGTAGATGTTGCCGGAAACGGAAACATGGTACGTATCGGAAAATATTATCGGAAATGGAAATATTACCAGAATCGGAAATATTGCCGGAAACGGAAATATTGTCAGAATCGGAAATATTACCGGAATCGGAAAATAATTCCGGAAACGGAAATATTAAATATTTGTTCGAAACGGAAATTAATTCCGGAATCGGAAATGTTAAATATTGTTCGTATCGGAAATGAATTCCGGAATCGGAAATTTAATCGGAAGCGTATCGTACGAATAAGCATCGGACGAGGCCTGCCGGACGAGGGCCCAGCACGAAGCCAGGCCATCGCCCAGCAAGCCAAGCGCGCCACACAAACAGCCACGCCAGGCCCAGCGCAAGGCCAGGCCCAGCAGGCCGTGGCAGCGCGCACAGCGCGCGCAGCGCGCGCGGATGCTTGCGTGGGCTTGTGGCTCGCGCAGGCCTCGCTGCGTGGGCTGCTGCTCGCACGCACGCATGGGCGGCCCATCGAGGCTGCCGTGTGTGTGTGCGTAAGTGTTTGTGTTCGTGCACGTTTCCTAAAACGTGCAGAGTTCGATTAATGATTAAATTCCTAATTCTATTTGATAAATTAATTAAATTAGAGTTCTTGTAGGATTCTAGGTTTAATTAATTTGTATCTGAATAGGATTCCAATTCCCTTTCCATAACCCTATAAATATGTGGCCTGGGTTCACAATTTATAACGAGTTTCAAAGTATTCAAAGTGAGTTTTTGAGAGAAAAATTCAGCCACACATCTTGCTCAAAAGTGCCGAAAATTCTAGTACCTTAAGGGCGATTCTAGTTGGTCAATCTTAAGGCGGATCCGGACGTGCTGTGGACTATCTACGGAGGGACGACACTTGGAGTCCTAAAGACTTGTTCTTGCTCGGTTCGGGCGCAGCTAGGGAGGGCACGCAACAAAGAGTATGCATCTAAATTATGCTATATGATTATGTGTAAATAATATGTAATCCTGGGTTAATGGTTGTTTCCGCATGATTTATGTAATATCATATGTATCATAACCTAACACGCGCGCCTAGGCTGCGGCAGCTTCGTGGGCTTTTGCGCGGGCATGGCCTGCGCGCATGTGGGTCATGCTCGTGTGTGTTTGTGCTTGCGTACGAAACCTATACCGTGTAGGATTCGTTTAAGATTAAATTCCTATACCTACTAGATAAATTAATTAATAGAGTTTAAATTAAATTCAAATTAATTAAATTCGTTTCCTAGTAGGATTCCAATACCTTTTCCATACCCTATAAATAGGTGATTAATGCTCACAATTTAGAACGAGTTTTCTAAGTATTCAAGGGAATTTTAGGCATAAAATTCAGTCACTTATTTGCCTCATAATAGCCGAAAAAAATACATAGTACCTTTGGGGCGATTCTAGTTAGTCAAAGCTAAGGCGGATCCGGACGTGCTGTGGACTTTCTACGGAGGGACGACACTTGGAGTCCTAAAGACTTGTTCTTGTTCGGTTCGGATGCAGCAAGGGAGGGCACGCTACAAAGAGTATGCATCCTAAATTATGCTAATTGTTATGTGGCAATTAATTTGGAATCTTGACTTTTATGGTTTTTCCGTATGATTTATATTCATTTATATGTATCATAACCTAACAATATGCACGCGAAGCGTGCAAGATAATATAATAATTTAAATTGTTTTATTGCAACTAATCACCAAAAATATTTTAGGTTATGATTCATATGACAAAACATAAATCATGCGGAAAAACCATAAAGCCAGGAAAGTATATTATTTACACATAATCATTTAGCATAGTTTAGATGCATACACTTTGTTGCGTGCCCTCCCTAGCTGCGCCCAAACCAAACAAGAACAAGTCTTTAGGACTCCAAATGTCGTCCCTCCGTAGATAGTCCACAGCACATCCGGATCCGCCTTAAGCTTGACCAACTAGAATCGCCCTTAAGGTAGCTTAGGAATTTCGGCTATTAGGTGCAAGTGTATGGCTGATTTTTTTCTTCAAAATCTTACCTTTAGAATACTTCAATTGTGTCTATAAATTATGATCCTAGGCACCTATTTATAGAGGTATGGAAAAGGAACTGGAATCCTACTAGGATACGAATTAATTAAACTAGAATCCTAGTAGAACTCTTATTTAATTAATTTATCCTTTTAGGTTTAGGAATTTAATCATATATCGAATCCTGATAGCTTTAGGATTCGTACATGAACACAAACACACACACGCACGCACAACAGCCCACGAGGGGCGCCATGCTCGTGTGTGTTTGTGCTTGCGTACGAAACCTATACCGTGTAGGATTCGTTTAAGATTAAATTCCTATACCTACTAGATAAATTAATTAATAGAGTTTAAATTAAATTCAAATTAATTAAATTCGTTTCCTAGTAGGATTCCAATACCTTTTCCATACCCTATAAATAGGTGATTAATGCTCACAATTTAGAACGAGTTTTCTAAGTATTCAAGGGGATTTTAGGCATAAAATTCAGTCACTTATTTGCCTCATAATAGCCGAAAAAAATACATAGTACCTTTGGGGCGATTCTAGTTAGTCAAAGCTAAGGCGGATCCGGACGTGCTGCGGACTTTCTACGGAGGGACGACACTTGGAGTCCTAAAGACTTTTTCTTGTTCGGTTCGGACGCAGCAAGGGAGGGCACGCTACAAAGAGTATGCATCCTAAATTATGCTAATTGTTATGTGGCAATTAATTTGGAATCTTGACTTTTATGGTTTTTCCGCATGATTTATATTCATTTATATGTATCATAACCTAACAATATGCACGCGAAGCGTGCAAGATAATATAATAATTTAAATTGTTTTATTGCAACTAATCACCAAAAATATTTTAGGTTATGATTCATATGACAAAACATAAATCATGCGGAAAAACCATAAAGCCAGGAAAGCATATTATTTACACATAATCATTTAGCATAGTTTAGATGCATACACTTTGTTGCGTGCCCTCCCTAGCTGCGCCCAAACCAAACAAGAACAAGTCTTTAGGACTCCAAGTGTCGTCCCTCCGTAGATAGTCCACAGCACATCCGGATCCGCCTTAAGCTTGACCAACTAGAATCGCCCTTAAGGTAGCTTAGGAATTTCGGCTATTAGGTGCAAGTGTATGGCTGATTTTTTTCTTCAAAATCTTACCTTTAGAATACTTCAATTGTGTCTATAAATTATGACCCTAGGCACCTATTTATAGAGGTATGGAAAAAGAAATGGAATCCTACTAGGATACGAATTAATTAAACTAGAATCCTAGTAGAACTCTTATTTAATTAATTTATCCTTTTAGGTTTAGGAATTTAATCATATATCGAATCCTGATAGCTTTAGGATTCGTACATGAACATAAACACACACACGCACGCACAACAGCCCACGAGGGGCGCCATGCGCGCTAGCGCAGCCCGCGAGCACTCGCAGCCCATTTCCACGAGGCCCACACGCTGCCGCAGCCTTGGCGCGCGCTGGGCCTGCCTTGCGGTGGGCCTGGTCGCAGCCTTGGCTGGTGCGTTGTGGCGCGCTGGCTTGCTGGGCGATGGCCCGGCTTCGTGCTGGGCCTTCGTCTGACAGGCCTCGTCCGATGCTAATTCGTACGTTACGCTTCCGATTAATTTCCCAATTCCGGAATTCATTTCCGATACGAACAATATTTAATATTTCCGATTCCGGAATTAATTTCCGTTTCGAACAAATATTTAATATTTCCGTTTCCGGAATTATTTTCCGATTCCGATAATATTTCCGATTCAGACAATATTTCTGTTTCCGGCAATATTTTCGATTCCGGCAATATTTCCATTTCCATTAATATTTTCCGATACGTACCATGTTTCCGTTTCCGGCAACATCTACGACTTGGATAATATTTATATTTCCGATACGATCCATATTTCCGTTTCCGGAGTATTCATTTCTTGCTTGTGACGATCTCAGCTCCCACTGAAACCAAGATCATTCGATTCCGAATATCCATAGATGGAGTATTTAATGCCATTAAATACTTGATCCGTTTACGTACTCTTTGTGTGACCCTACGGGTTTAGTCAAGAGTAAGCTGTGGATTAATATCATTAATTCCACTTGAACTGAAGCGGCCTCTAGCTAGGCATTCAGCTCACTTGATCTCACTGAATTATTAACTTGTTAATTAATACTGAACCGCATTTATTGGACTTAATATTACATGCATACTTGGACCAAGGGCATTATTTCCTTCAGTCTCCCACTTGTCCTTAGGGACAAGTGTGCATTACCTAATTCCTTTGTCGCTCGATGCTTGCTCTTGAACATAAGGTAAGAGTTGTCATCCTTATTATCTCCAGAGATGTTTCTCGGTTTCAGAGTTCAACTGATCTAATAAACAGATAATCATAGCCTATGATTCATCCGAGCACGGCCATGCATTTTACAGTTTCTAGCTCTCCGAGTGGCCTTGTACAACTTTTAAGCATCTCATCCCGATTTATGGGAGGACAATCCCAATCTTGCGATCTTGAGATTAGACTTCGTTTGATAGGTGATTATCTGAGCGTTGCCTTTATAGCCTCCTTTTACGGTGCGACGGTTGGTCAACGTCAAAGCAACCAGTTCTCAAACAAGTAATCTCAAATCACTCAGGTATTGAGGATTTAGTGTCTAATAATTTTAATGAAATTTACTTATGATAGATTTTCATCTCTTACAATAAAGTTTCATAGGTCTGTCCGATACTAGTCTTCCCAAAGTAAGTATCTATGCAAATGATTATGACATTGCCATGCCCACATACTACATTTCTTATCAGATGCAACGCCTAAAAACGTTGCATTAGGCATCAAAATCCGTCGCATTAGACCTAATGCGACGACAAATGACCCTTACATCCGGTGGCGTTGCATTAGGCCCAATGCGACGATCAGTGACCTAATGCAACGGGAAAATTAATACCGTCGCATTAGATAAACATCTAATGCGACGGCCCTTAGATGGGTGTCGCATTAGTTCTTTAGCTAATGCGACAGACATTTAAGCTAATGCGACGGTTATTTTAGCTAATGTGGCGGTTATTTTAGCTAATGCGACGGATATCTACAATGGCTTAAAGAAATAATGCAACACGTTTTAGCCTAATGCAATGGTAATTTATTGTCAAAATAAATCGATCTGTTGAGCACCTAATGCAACGGGTTCATTTATTCATAATAATAAATAATAATAATTAAAATTATTATTCTAAATTAAGAAAGGATGTCAATAATAAAAGATTTTCATTGACTTAAAGAGTAATATTACAATATTAATGCCCATAGGACACATACATTACAAAATAATCGTTCACTAATTAATTTAGTGTTTTTAATGACAAAATGCATAAAATTAAAATCCACATAAACAAATTCAACGTACATTACTAGAAATCACAAAATGACTCAAAAACAAACAAGAGCCTCCACCGTGTCATTGCTAGATCTACATTTCTTCTCCATTTAGCTCACCATGCTCCTGGAAGTTTAAATCACGAATGGGCACAAGTTAGAGATGGTGCACTAGCTAAAACACGATAAATTAAATAATTTAACTTCATATTTATTCAACTAAAGCATGGAATTTCAGACCCTAAACTTACTATGAGATGAGATGATGAATCTGTGCAGCAAACAATTCCATGAGATGATATATATTGGCAAAACCATTCTATGAGATGATGATTGTCAGAAATGTAGACAACATATATATGTCCAGCAAACAATATATAAAAGAAAGAGAGATGAAGTAGTCAAGGTATGGCAGCCAGATTTCTGGGAAGATCCTGTAGCAGCTGCCAGGAGAGTATAACAGTGTTGTATGTCACCACCTCCCATCTATCCAGAAACAGTAAACATAGCATAAGCAGAAACATTAAGCATCCCAGAAGGAACAATGCAAAACCAGAAGAAGAGAAGAACAATAACATCAGCAGGGGAAGAACATAAGCAGGAGGTGCATGACAACATTTGCAGATCAGAATAGACAAGCAGCACCAAAACTGGTTAGAAGAACAGAATAACAAATAAGCAAGCAACAAAAGCAGTCTGAAGCAGGTACAACAACAAAGAAAACAACAGCAACACTTTCCTAATGTGCAGCAAACAGCCAAGCACAACATCAAAATTCAATATTAGTCAGCTACGGTAAAAAAACTCAAAACTCCAATCTGTATCATGTGCAACAGCTATGAATGTAGATCATTTCTTAAATTTTGGAACCGAACAGTAGCATAATCCATAGTTTTCCCCATCTCAAGAAATAAACATTGCATACATTAGTCCATAGTTGTCCACTTCTTTTTAGAAGTTCAGAAGACAAAAAAAAAAGATAGAAAAGAAGGGAGACAGAAATCACATTTTGTATTAGAGAATGAGAAAATGCAACATAATATAATGCCAAAACAAATATATTACCTAGTTATTTGTCCTACTTGTCCCCCCGGACTGCCCGTTTTGCTCACTAACATGCGGCGACTAGATGCATCCTTTGGAATCGCTTTCACTAGCTGAAACACTACCAAGCATATGACTTTCCACAAACAGGTTTTACACTGCAGATATGAACTAAAGTGTAATAAGCTGAACTTTTAAATAGGGGGAAGAAAATGATAAACAACTACGGAAGCCTATACAAACATAAGTCACACAAATGTTATGCCAACCATCTATTTTGTATGGGGGACATAATGGCAAATTAAACATAAAATCAGAGGAGTGGGTGAAGGAAGGATAAAGTACAACTATAGGTGTTTCTAATTCTTGATGATTCTAATAAATAAAATATAAATTCTCGATGATTCTAATTCTGTTTTGTGCTGAGTAGGTATGCGGTAAAAAGAAACCAATCACAAAACTAAACCACCAAGAATAAAGTAAACAACTACAACAAAACTCAGCAAACAAAATAAGGCTGCAAAAACATCAAACTCAAGCCTCATGGGATGAATAACATCTGCAGGATACCATCGTAAATTGACCTATCAAGTGACTGAAAACATAAATGCAGTAGGCACATGATTTATTAATCAGAAAAATGGTAATTTCACAATTGTACTTGATTAGTTATAAGGAGAAGGCCGGGGAAAGACCCATAAAGGTTAATGTACAAAGACGACTGTATTTGAAAAGACAAAGTATCATCACCTTCAAGGTTAATGTACAACAGGAACTGATGAACTCGATCTAAAGAGTTGAAGGGAATAGATACCAAAAATAACAAGAGCATCTTCCAGAATCTATAAGACTTATATGCCAGATTTCCAAGAGGATGCAAGCTGAAATATACCCTCGTTTCTAGCTTCTCGTTCTACAATACCGAACTCTACGACAGTTCAGAAAAAAACGAGTTAAAGGTTTATATGCAAATCCAAACACAAAGTTAAAGGTCCAAGCACATCTAAATGCTAATATATATATAGGATTACAGATGCATCATCGTTTTTATGATCAATAAAGCACAAAGAGCATGCAGTACGCTTTCTCCAAAGATATGCACAAAGTTATCCTTTTATCAAATTGTCAAAAAAATGTATTATCTGATTATTTAGTCACAATAGAAGCCTCCTTATAAGCCCCATCATTTAAACGAGAACTTTGATCTTAAACCCTCGTTACTTACCGGGTACACCTAGTGTTAACAAAGCGTAGACAAAACTTTATTAGTGCTCATTTGCTCATTTTTGAGATTATTTTTTTTCAATCTAATTAAGCAAATAGTCTGTAGATGAGTAATAATATAGACTTGAGTAAACCTAACTTTAACCCCTAGGAATACCCATAAAATTCGGCAAGATATAAACTAAGTGATTGACAACTAACATCATCCAGTAACATAACATTGCATTCCCCAAAAATGGAGTACTAGTTGCCTCAGTATAGCATAGAGAATTCAGTCACTAGGATGAATGTACATTTGGAAATTGATATCATACAAGCATATGGTAAACATAAATCCAAGTCAGTGAAATATGATCAATACCGTGAGAATCCCTCAAAATCACACAAATCTGAGAAGGTGTCAAACCTTTCTTGACAATCTCAGCAATCAAACCAAAAGAGCTGCCAATAACATAAAAAGGGATTAAAAGGGTTTTAGCAACAAGTATAGGACCATTATAGTTGATGATTTCATAGAAGGAGGCCCGGAGAATACTATAGTACGATAATACTATATGGCGTTACTTTTCCCTAAATAATCCAACACAGTTCATACCCTAAAATTTAATAATTATCAATTTCAATTGAATTTATAGCAGAAAACTTAAAAATTATTGAAACCAATTACACAAAATGAAATTAACAAAATTGGATAAACAATACAAATATCAGGGCATAGCCAATTGAATACTCAACCAAGAAGAAAATAAGAGAAGAGAATACTAGGCTTACAAGGGTGTCTGATGGAGGCGGTGGCCGTAATTTTTCCTATAATGGAGGCGTCGCTGGTGTAGAGAATCGCCAAAACTAGCGGTTAATGTAGTATGAAGAAGATGGAGGAAATTATCAATCGAAAGTGGAGGAGTTCCTTTTTTTCTTAACAAAGGGAAAACGCATTGGAAGTGAAGATTTATTTTATGTTTAATTTTATAATTAAAGGAAGAAGCCGGTTAAATCAAAGCGCGCTGGTGGTGGTGGTGAGTAGAAGCAGGAGCGAACAGGTGGTGGTGGTGGTGGTGTAGAAGCAGTACTTCGCCGGTCTGGGTTTGGGGGAGAATTGTGAGTGGGAGCAGCAAGAACAAAGGGAAGCAGCGAGAAGTGATGCGCTTTTCACAGGAGAGGAGATTTTCTTTTTATTTTTTTTGTACCAAAAACCAGAAAAGCATGTCAAAAGGGAATCATGTACCTATAGTCCTATATGTCAAAACGAGATATGAAAGAAATTAGAAAGTAAAAATAAGTTAGAATATGAATAAAAATTTCCAGTAATTTCAATACCAGGCACTCAAACTAAAGCAGCAGCAGCAAAACAAAAAGAACACGCCCAAAAAAAACAACAAGAAGTCATCCAACTGAAATACTAGCAGAAAGCAGATCACAACAAAAACACCACCTAAATGGCTACTACTTCCTAGAGGCACAGAGAAACTAACGGACTAACTACAACACCCACCATACACAACACTTCAAAAGTCATTCTGCAACTCATAAAACCATCTCGAATTATGTCTTATCACTATAAGGGTGGCAGATATTCATTTTTCCAGTCTAACAAACCAGCTCAAATCACTCTAAAACCTAAATATTCTTCCAATAAAACACAGAATGAATGGCAAGTATCAAAAGAAAATGAAATATCAACCTTGTCATGTCAGCATTCCATGTAAAAGATTGAAACAGTGGAATAATATGCGTTACTTTTCGTCTCACATTGTCATTTGTTAACGACCAAAAAAATCATTATATTACTTGCTAATTGCTCAAAATTCATGTAAGTAATGTTCTGTACATTTAACAAATTTTCCCAAATATAACACAATTGAAAGTTATAGGCTAGAAACTCAGGACTGTTTTCATCTTTCAACTATTAGACCTTCCATCATCAAAATTTAGTAAAACTAAATCAAATCTTTCAAATTTACAGAATATCATTCAATATTAAACTTTGAGAATTTCGACAAATGTGTAAAAAAGGGGGAAAAAAACAATATCGAACCAAACCCTCACAAAATTATCCAAATTCATACTATTAATACACAAACCTGAATTGTGAATCAATACTTACCGTGAATTACTCGGCTGGTTTAAGGAGAATTTCTCCTCGTAAGTTGCTCCAATTCAACCCTCTGACTCGATTAAGCGACGTGAGAGAGAGAATTTTGGCAACCAATGGCTAGACCTTGCAAGAAATTCGATTATGCCTCAGACCAAATTGTGAATTGCAGATCAACTCCTTAGACCTTTCGAAACCCTAACTTTGTAAATTCGATTAAGCTCGGACCAAATTGCGAATTGCAGATCAAATCACCTTTCGAAACCCTAACTTTGAAAACGCTCTCAGTCTCTCTCCTCTCTATTTCTTCGGTGGAGTAGAAAGTGTTTGTGTTTTTCCTAATTTATGTTTTCCATTTTTCTTTTTTCTTTTTTTTTTAAAAAAATTTTTTGTGGGAATAATTCAAGGCGCGTGGTTTGAAATTTTTGGAAATAATGGGAGGGAATAAGTTGAAATCCATAACCGTTGCATTAGCCTAAAAACGCATTGCATTAGACAACCTATTGCGACGGTTTATCACAGCCGTTACATTAGCTCAACCTTCTGATGTGTTATAGAAAAAACCGTCGCATTAGCCCTATCTAATGCAACGGTTCTATGTAAGGCGTTGCATTATCCTTCTCTGAACCGTCGCAGCTGATTAGAAATGTAGTAGTGACATAGTTCAAGAAACAGAACTACTAGTCATCTTGCATTCTAGTCGTCTAACGTTTTCTATGCGTCCAATTTTATAGAAAACTCCGACCAGGGACCATTTTCAACTTTTGACATTTAAGTTCACTTGATAGACATTTCTTAGTCACAGGACTGGTCCTGACAGTCTATCTTGAATATATCGTCAAATTGAAGGGACTCATCATTTAATAAACCACAAATTAAATGGAAAAATGAATTCTATTCATTTATTGTGAATGATTAACCAATAATATTTTACAAAGAATTAAACTCTAAAACTTTAAAACATTAAATAAGGACATCAAAGCCATTCTCCAATATGCTTGATTCCCATAGCTGCGGTGTGCGAGTTGTGCTTCGCCTGCGGCAGAGGTTTAGTTAATGGATCTGATATGTTGTCATCAGTTCTTTTCTTTCAACGAACTCTCGTAGAAGGTAAAATCTACGAAGTACATGCTTGACTCTTTGGTGGTGTCTAGGCTCCTTTGCCTGTGCAATAGCTCCGTTATTATCACAATACAGGGTTATTGTTCCTTTAATGGAGGGGACTACACCATGTTCACCTATGAACTTCCTTAGCCATATAGCTTCCTTTCCTGCTTCATGTGCAGCAATGTACTCCGCTTCAGTTGTAGAATCCGCAATGGTGCTTTGCTTAGCACTTTTCCAGCTTACTGCACCTCCGTTGAGGCAGAAGACAAACCCAGAAAATGATCTTTGTCGGTTTGGAAACTTGCGTCCGTATAGCCTTTAACAATTAATTCATCATCTCCACCATAGACCAGGAAGTCATCTTTGTGCCTTTTCAAGTACTTCAGAATATTCTTGGCAGCAGTCCAATGTGCCTCTCCTGGGTCTGACTAGTATCTGCTCGTAGCACTGAGTGCATACGCAACATCCGGGCGTGTACATATCATAGCATACATTATTCAACCAATCAATGATGCATATGGAATCCCATTCATTCGTCTACGATCATCAAGTGTTTTTGGGCACTCAGTCTTGCTTAGAGTTATTCCATGAGACATGGGTAGGTAGCCTTGCTTGGAGTCTGCCAACTTGAACCTTTCAAGGACCTTATTGATATAAGTGCTTTGAATAAGTCCAATCATCCTTTTAGATCTATCTCTGTAAATCTTGATGCCCAATATGTACTGTGCTTCTCCTAGATCCTTCATCGAAAAAAATTTCCCAAGCCAAATCTTGACAGAGTTCAACATAGGAATGTCATTTCCGATAAGTAATATGTCATCGACATATAATACTAGGAAACAATTTTGCTCCCACTGACCTTCTTGTATACACAAGATTCGTCTGCGTTCTTGATGAAACCAAAGTCACTGACTGCTTCATCAAAACGTATATTCCAGCTCCTGGATGCCTGCTTCAATCCGTAGATTGATTTCTTTAACTTGCATACCTTTTTAGCATTCTTTGGATCTTCAAAACCTTCAGGCTGTGTCATAAACACAGTTTCTGTTAAAACGCCGTTTAAGAAAGCGATTTTGACATCCATCTGCCATATTTCGTAATCGTAATATGCAGCGATTGCTAACATTATCCGAATAGACTTTAGCATTGCAACTGGTGAAAAGGTTTCATGGTAATCCACACCGTGGACTTGCTTGTAACCTTTTGCAACCAATCTAGCTTTGAAAACTTCAAGTTTCCCATCCTTGTCCTTTTTCAGTTTGAAAAGTCATTTGCTTCCAATGGCTTGGTAGCCATCTGGCAAATCGACCAAATCCCATACTTGGTTTTCAGACATGGAGTCTAATTCAGACTGCATGGCTTCATGCCATTGCTTGGAGCTAGGGCTCGTCATAGCTTGTTTGTAAGTCGCAGGTTCATCACTTTCAAGTAATAGAACGTCATAGCTCTCGTTCGTCAAAATACCTAAGTACCTTTCCGGTTGAGATCTATATCTCTGCGATCTACGCGAGGTTACATCTCTAGATTGAACATGATTCTCACCAGATACTTCTTCTAAAGATCTCTGAGTTTCATCTTGAATGTCATCTTGAGCATTCTCTAGAGTTTGTTGTTCGACTCGAATTTCTTCGAGGTCTACTTTTCTCCCACTTGTCATTTTGGAAATGTGATTCTTTTCCAAAAAGATACCATCTCGAGCAACAAACACCTTGTTCTCAGATGTATTGTAGAAGTAATACCCCTTTGTTTCCTTTGGATAGCCCACAAGGATACATTTGTCAGATTTTGGATGAAGTTTGTCTGAAATTAATCGCTTGACGTATACTTCACATCTCCAAATCTTAAGAAAAGACACATTTGGAGGCTTTCCAAACCATAACTCATATGGAGTCTTTTCAACAGCTTTAGACGGAGCTCTATTTATAGTGAGTGCAGCTGTATTTAGAGCATGTCCCCAAAATTCTATTGGAAGTTCGGCCTGACCCATCATTGACCTAACCATGTCTAGCAAGGTTCTGTTCCTCCGTTCTGACACACCGTTCCATTGTGGTGTTCCAGGAGGAGTCAATTCTGATAGAATTCCACATTCTTTCAGATGGTCATCAAATTCATAGCTCAGATATTCACCGCCTCTATTAGACCGCAGTGCTTTAATCTTCTTGCCTAATTGATTCTCTACTTCACTCTGAAATTCCTTGAATTTGTCAAAGGATTCAGACTTATGCTTCATTAGGTAGACATAACCATATCTACTGAAGTCATCAGTGAAAGTGATAAAGTAGCTGAAACCACCCCTAGCATTTTTACTCATTGGTCCACATACATCTGTATGGATTAAACCCAATAGTTCATTTGCTCTTTCTCCAACTTTAGAGAAAGGTTGCTTTGTCATTTTGCCAAGTAAACATGATTCGCACTTAACATAATCCTCTAAGTCAAATGGTTCTAGAATTCCTTCCTTTTGAAGTCTTTCCATGCGTTTCAAGTTAATATGGCCTAATCGACAATGCCACAGATAGGTGAGATCTGAATCATCCTTTTTGGCCTTTTTGGTATTTATGTTATAAACTTGTTTGTCGTGATTTAATAAATAAAGTCCATTGACTAATCTAGCAGATCCATGAAACATCTCTTTAAAATAAAACGAACAACTATTGTCTTTTATTAAAAAGGAAAATCCCTTAGCATCTAAGCAAGAAACAGAAATGATGTTTTTAGTAAGACTTGGAACATGGAAACACTGTTCCAGTTCCAAAACTAGCCCAGAGGGCAACGACAAATAATAAGTTCCTACAGCTAATGCAGCAATCCGTGCTCCATTTCCCACTCGTAGGTCGACTTCACCTTGCTTAACTTTCTACTTCTTCTTAGTCCTTGTGGATTGGAACATAAGTGTGAGCCACAACCTGTATCTAATACCCAAGAAGTTGAATTAGCAAGTATACAGTCTATAACGAAAATACCTGAAGATGGAATGACTAATCCGTTCTTCTGATCTTCCTTTAGCTTTGGACACTCTCTTTTGTAATGGCCTATTCCATCACAATAAAGACAGCTTGATGTGGACTTGTCCTGCTTTGATTTAGCATTGCCCTTGGACTTTCCACTTTTCTTGAACGGTCTCCCTTTAGCCTTGAGTAAATTTTTGGCTTCACAGTCCAGTATTATCTCAGCCTTTCTGACAAGGTGAACAAATTCTGCAACTGTTTCTTCTCTTGGTTCACTTAGGTATAGTTGCTTGAAGCGACCAAACCCACTGTGCAGTGAGTTGAGCAAGATAGAGACTGCCATCCTTTCGCTTATTGGTGTTCCTAGCAGACTTAGGCGATCAAAATATGAAAGCATAAGATCCACATGGAACCTTAGTGGGACGCCTACCCTTTGTTTAGTGCGAAGGAGCTGAACATGTGTTTCTTGGACTTCCATCCTATAACACCTGTTGGGAGAACTAACCTTTAGACCAGACATTGATTCAATCAACTCATGGACGTTCATGTACCTGTCCTCCGTGCTTCCACGACAGATATCCCTCAGATTCTTGATGAGCGTAAAAGGTTCATAAGCTACAAACCTTCTAGCCCATTCATCAGGGATATTGTTCAGCATAAGACTCATAACCTTTTTGAGATCCGCATCCCAGGCGGAAAATCTTTCAGGGGTCATGTCTCTGGCATAGTAGCTTGGCATGGGATGTAACAGTACATACTCAAGTCCATTGAGTCTGACTATTTCAACTAGCTTAGCTTCCTATTCAAGAAAATTTGCTAGGTTCAGCTTGACCATAAGCTCAGAACCCATGATGATGTTTTGATTGTTGTTTTCCATAGTTAAAACTACAATTGAAAAGAATAAACAAATAAATAACCATCCACAGTTTCTCTTAATAAACTTAAATTCTAGCATACATGCATAATTCAATGTTCATTAAGCATTTTATTCAAGTTATGTGTTCCGGCAGGTGTGAATAAAATGATTCCAAGACCCTAAAATCCATTAAAGAATTAAGCACATTATGTATTTAGACTCAATTCTAAAATCTTTTAGGTAAGAAAAAGCTTTTTGCTAATAGTCTAGAAACTACTCTTGGTTGATAGGTACGTCTAAGAACTTATTAGGTGAACCCAAAGATTTTGCCACGACATAAAAGGACTCCTTACTTATATCGTTGAGTTTCACCAAAACTAACATGTACTCACAATTATTTGTGTACCTTACCCCTTTAGGACCAATAAGTAACACCTCGCTGAGCGAAAACTATTACTAGATTGATGTAAAGGATATCCTGAAGAAAATATGTCCTTCACCCAAGGTGCATTAAGTCTAATACCAAGGTTCAGATTAATTGCGAACAATTAATTCAGTGAGATCAAGTGATCAGAATAGCTAGCTGGAGCAATGCTTCCGATCAGTGAGTTCTAATGGATATTGAACTCACAACTTACTCTTGACTGAACCTACAAGGTCACACCAATGACACGTAATAGATCACCGGATTAAATGAATCGGAAATTCATTTAATAGCTTTTTGGGATTTAAGTTGGAAACGTATTATACGATACGACCTTGCATCGGAATCGTATATCGTATCGCGAATATTCGTAAGCTAGGCGAAACGAATAATCGTATCGTACGACGGTGATTCGTCGTATACGAAACGATGAATAATATATTGGAAATATATTAAACGCGAATACGAAGAGCGGCCCACGAGCTGAGTGCACGAAGCACTCGAGGCCCATGGGCGCGCGCTAGGCGAGCAAGCAAGGGCCAAGGCAACACGGCAGCGCTGGCCCATGGCCGAGCGGAGCTGCGCGTGTGCGCGCGGGCCTATGCAGCGACACAGCCAAAACAGCGAGGCCCATGGCCCAGCTTGCTGTTCTTGTCTCACGCGTGGCTTGCTGGCCGGCCTTGCCTCCGGGCTTGGTCGGTTAGTAAGGTTATGTAAATAACCTTATGACCTAATTTCCAACTTACTGCAATCACAATTCAGATTACTCAAAACCCTAGAGACACAGAGAACCGTAATACTCTCTGTGCCTCCAAAGTGAGTTCTTCCCAAAAAGCAAAGTATCTTGATTAATTGTCTAAGCTACGATTATAAAGACGAATCTGATCGTGTCGGTGAACCAAGTAGAGGAACGACAATTGGAGTTCTTTGTTCGTGTTCGTTGACGGATTATTGTGGAAAACACGCTTCGAATGTAAGTATGCTTAATCTGTGCTTTATACATGTTTCCTGGCTTTGAGGATTGTTCCGCACATGTTATTACGTTTAACTTTATTCCCCTACATATCCAAGCAAGTGTTTATTTTGGCATGGCACCTTTTAACTCAATTTTTAAGTTTGGAACTTAAGGCTCTTACTATGTTGGTTAGATTTTAAGTGAACTAAAATCCTTAATCATGCAACATAATCAAGCTTTGATCTCATGCATATTTAAGACATATTTAAAAGCAATAAATAACTTAAAACATGCATAAGATAAATGTGATCTAGTATGGCCCGACTTCATATTGATGCTTCAACTTCAAAGTCCGTCTCGAAAATGGTAACTTCGTCTTGAATTTCACCGTGGGAGGCGCCATTTTCTTCAAATAGGATAAGCTATAATTAAACTAATTATAACTATTTGATGGTACGCAGACCATATTTGAATTGAAAAACATTTTTGGTACTTTAGACCAATTACAACGCTAATTGAATTTTAATTAATTTTGGAGTAATAATTCGGTTAATTGGGGAAGGGGATATAATTTCATGGGTCAGTGGCTAATTTTAAAAATTATTGGATTAAAATTTTGAATGGTTTCGTTAATTTTAATCGCGCTTAAACCAAATTATTAACAATCTGAAATTTAATTGTTTATGAACGATATAAAGTTTCGGATTTTATTAATTAAAAGTTCAAACTTTAAAGTTGATTCGATCGTTCTTAAAAGTTTGAATATTGTTAGCCCTTGATTTATTAATTTTACGAAATTGGATTGTCGTTAAAGTTTATTAAATCGTTAAAATCGTTGTTTTTCAAAAATTAAATCGTAACCTTTTTGAAAAATAAAATTAATGCAAGTTCGTGAATTAAATTTAATTTTAATTAAGTTGGTCCGTTTTACGAACCAAAAAGACGAACATGGGCATGATGGAAGTATGGCTCGTCGAGCCATACGATCCATTGTGCTCACCGCGCCATGCGACACGGGCAGCAGCACAAGGCTACGTGCCTCGTGCGCGCTAGGCGAGGAAGGGGCAGGCATGTTGCTTGCGGGGCTGCGACGAAGCAAGCACAAGGCTTGCAACGTCCAGCACACTCGACGCACAACACACACGCAGCGCAGGGGCAGCTAGGCTGCGGGTACGGGATGCGTGCGCGCGAGCGATGGGCTGGGGCGCGCGGGCAGTGCTCGTCGATGGGCTGGGGCGCGCGAACAGTGCTCGTGTGCTCTTGGGCCTCTCGCACGACGGGCTGGGCGCAAGCCTAAGCCGTTTAATTGAACTTTTTTTTGAATCGTTTAATTAGTTGGGCTTCGTATATTTGCATTAATTTGGGCTAACGGGGTATTTAATTTAATATTTTATTTGCTTGGGCCGGGCCGCGAGTTTTAATTTAATATTTCATAATTAATTATCCGGAATAATTATTGGTTTGAGTGGGAGCCACTAAATGAAATTAAAATGAAATAATTATTTTAACTATTTCGTAGGTCGCATTATTTTAATTAAATTCAATTTTAATTAGAATAAAGTCTAAGGATTAATAATTTGGAAATTGAATAATCTTTTAGGACGCGTTTATGTGAACGTGAATTTTAATTAATTCACGTAAATACTTGCATATTTACATGGGCCATTCGTTTTAGCATACGAATGGGTGAATGCGTAGAATATATATTTTATGCAATGCAGGTACTCCAAGTGAGTAGTATGGCCAATTTAGGATAGTTAAATACGGTCTGCGCACCGTTCTATCTTTGAATGTAAAGTTTTAAATATGGTCTGCGTACCATGGAAATTTTGATGTAATTTATTATTTTCAAGTATTTCTAAGTTTAGAACTTTAAGTTAGCAATTGAACGAAGATTCAAGACGATGCCAAGCTAACAAGATGGCGATGAAGATTTGATGCTTCAATACGAGATGTTTTGGGCCATACTAGTTCACCATTTATTTATGCATTTTGATATATATTATGCTTGAATATATGTATGTATACTTTGCATGAATAGGTTGTTTTGTATGACTCGATTAGATTAAGTTAACTAAATAATCGAACCAACATAGAAACAACTAGGTCCAAAGTAATACTAAAGTAATACTGAGTTTAAAAATTGCCTTCCAAATCAAGCACTTACAAAAATCTAGGGATCTAAGATAGTAGGTTTACGCTAAAGCGAGGTGCTATTTTAGTTGACTTAGGTGGTAAGGCGTCCTAAAGGAGCACGTTGAATGTGGTTACAACTCAAACAAAATGGCATTATGTTGTGGCAATGGGATAAATTATGGCATTAATTTATTAACCAAGAGTAATTTGGAGATTACTAGCAATAGGTTTTGCTTACCTAAAATCTTAAACTACTTAAGACATGCTAAAGCTGCTTAAGGATTTAGGACTTTTGCGGTATTGGAATCGTTTCATTCATTTTGGACCATGTTTTATTTTTGCATAAATGAAATGTTTAATAGCTTTGATGATTGCGTGAATGCTTTTATTTCAAGTTATTAAAGTATGATAAGTGTTTTCTTTGCTAGTTCATTTTGTAGAATAGTCAATCTTCAACCTTATTGCGTTCGGACAATAGAACTGCGATATTTCCTCGATCGATTGGTAACTGTTTTTGAGAGCGATTCTCAAACAAAAGGAGAGTGAGAGCGAATCTTGAATGCTATTTTCTTATAGTGATCTTCATGGTTGTTTACAAACTAAAATTTGAATGGTGGACCAATTGGACCTCATATATTCAGAATACTGGGTACTTTTAAAATAATGAAGTATTGAGTTAAAGACTCATGTATAACCAATGGTTAACAACTAATCTTCTTTTAATTCGATGCATGATGAACTAGACTCATTGGATGCGGTCATTCAAAGTGAATAAAAGAAAGGGACTTTGTACGCATAACAAAGTAAGAAGATCAAGCAAAGAGTAAAATCTTTAGGACTATAAGAAAACGTGCTAGAAAGGATAGGAAAGGGGAACAAAATAAATGAATTCAATATTCAATTTCTACCTTGAAGTTTATGTTAAAGAGAAACGACTTAGCAAATAAACTCCTATGGTATTAGATTACCGCTTGAGATTCTAACTCTTGTTAAGAACTCAAATTCCGGGAGCTAAGTCTGGTAATTGACCTACAAGTGGGTAATGAAGCAAAGTTGTGCTACATTAATTGTATGGTCATCATGTTTGTTTTAATGTCCTTCTAAAGGCTGGAACTTATTGGTATTATGTTCCATTAATCATCATAATCAATTTCTGTTTGGACAACGGAAGACTCACATTCAAAGTAAACAAAAACATTCGTTGAGTGTTTATTTGAATGAAATGATCATTTAAGGGTTGAGTCATATGATTGATTAATAAACAAACGAATCTCTTCACACTCAGAAGGTTCAAATCAAACATTTTTTATTTGTGTTCCACATATCTTTGGCAATGTCATACGACCATATCAACAAGTCAACATTCTAAGATTCCATGGCATGAATTTCTAAAAGTTGGTTAATTTAAGACACATGGGTCTTGCTTGTTGAACATGACATAGAAATGGACTATTGTTAGAAGTTTCTAGACAATGAAGTTCATGGGCCAAAGATGGATTTTATGACTTACCTATTTCACAAGAATTTGAGAAAATATGGCTATATTTACTCAAAGTGAAATGTGTGAAATGCTTCAATGTAATTCACAAAAGGGTATAAAATCAACTTGGCAAGAATTTTGGAACATCTAAGCTGGGTCAAGGTGATGTTTTCATGAGCCAAGAAAGATTATCTAGATTGTTTATATGGCATTATGACAATCGAAGCTCCATAAGAATATGGTATGTCCAAATGGAGAAATCGGAATCTATTTCGATTAACGATAATCACGACTATTTTCCTATTTAGTTTCTAATTACACTCTCAAGTGACTTTCACACTAAACAAGGTTGTCAAAGCTAAGATAAGATGTCATAAGGATTAAACTTTGGTTTAGTACATCTTTTCAGTACAAATATATCTAGGGTTGTCGAACCCAGTGGGAGTTAGTGTTTACATCAAACAAACTCAAGGATAGATATATGTTTCTTTATGAGTGACTCATAGAAACAAAAGGTATTGATTCTACCACAAATATGAGAACATATGGTTGTTGCTTAAGATAATGTCTTTTAGGAAACCATCATATTTCCAAAAAGGCAAGTGGGAGAAAAATGACCTCGAATGGACTTCGAGTCAAGCAACAAACAAATGTAGGATACTTAGGAGTCTTTGGAAAAACTCCGTACTTAGAAGCCTTTGGAAGAGCTTCAGGAAGACTTTAGAAGTGCTTCAAGAGAATCCTAATACTCAAAGGACTTGAGTAATGTCTTTATAGACACTAACGTTTGATGTTCAATACCTAGGTAAATCGTATAAGGAATAGAATTCAACCAAGATAGATACATAGATATCTTGAGGAATGATAACTGTGAAGACTTTGGAAAGTGCTTCAAGAACATACGACTTACAGGTTAGCTACGACAAATTAAAAATTCCCAAGTATGGTTTGAGGCCATCAGAAACATAAGTATGGTTCGAGGCCATACAAAATGGTTTGAGGCCATTTTATCCAAAATATCTTCATCTTAAAGAATCAAATCTATAATTTGGTTGATTTGCATAAAGGGTTTACTCCCATTGGTTGCAAACATGTTTTCAAAACATACAAAGATGATATTGTATACACATACAAAAGAGAAGCTAGATTGGTGGTTAAAGATTGTAAACAACTTCACGGCGTTGATAATGTTGAAATCTTTTCACCAAGTCGGAATGCTTGAACTATTTTGGATAAATCTAGCAATCATTGCATATGGCAATATGGCAATTGGAAAACGAAGCACCTTACTCAATTGGACTTGTAGAAAGGAATTGTGTACATCACACAATGTAAAAGTTTTGGATGCTAGATAAAAGAGCAAGCTTAAGAAATCTATTCGTAGATTAAAGCATGCAAGTGGGAATTGGACCATATTTGTCTAAAAGGCTATTGAGAAATCATAGCTAATGAAAATATGGATCATCTTATAGATGAGGAGTTTAGTGGGAGATAGGTCAAGTTTATTGGTTCTATATATGAGATACATATCTCTCTATTGAAAATGACATTCAAACGTTAGATTTGAAAGTATTTTTCAATATTAGAACCATGGCGAAACTTAGAACATATTGGGTTAAAGATCTATTGGATAGGATCTAAAGCGTTGTTTGGATTCTGTAAAAGTAATTACTAAATCAAACACAATGGAGAGACTCAAAAGAGACTCTCAACCTATATGAGTAAGTCTAAGTCATGAATGCTTTAACTAAGTATAAAGCTAGGCTGTTATCACTAAAGTTAAGCATGAAGGACCTTGAAGAGGTGCCTTCACCTTATATCACATGGCAATGCCAAGATTTTAGCAAGATTCAGTGTCTCTTGAAAGAGAATGAAGCTAAAAGTTACATGGATGGATTTTAAAATGCGAATGGTTTTTGCATTACAATCAATCATGTATAATGTGATATATAGACCGCCAAGATAACTCGTGAACATTGGATCTTGATGAGTTTATACCAATCTCTATTGATCTGGATCAAAGATCATTGGAACAGTATCAAGAACATTCAATACATTTGGAATACATTTGGATATGTAGGATGAGCACTTGATAAGAGGAAGTGAAGATAACTAAATTTTTGATGCTACATGCATTTGCCTAAGCAAAAGTTGAATCTTGTTGTTAGGCAAACCACAAACATACACGGGCAATCAGGCGTCGTGATTAAAAGGTGGTAACATAGGTTCTAAACTATATGTGATGCATGGGAAACTGAATCAATGATTAGTTTCCAAGTGCTCAGTTGAAAGATGTATCTCCCACATATGTGAACTGGTTGGAGTATTCCAAAAGGGAAGCATCATTTGAAATGCTACATAATTGAAATGAATTCATTATTGCCTAAGAAGCAATAAAAGGGAATTGTTTTTAGTGGGAGTTCTTCAATGAACTCAGGTTGATCACAAGTCTGCTACCTGGACGATTTTCTATTTTAGATATGATTATCATTCTAAACAGCAACAAAAGACTAGATCATTCTAGAAACATATTCAAAGATCTTTTCATCTTACATCGAAGGGCTTTCGACAGAAAAGATGCTAAGGATAGCAAAGTATGATAAACTAAACCTCTGCATTGAATGATACACAACATTTATATGCAGATATGGAATCAAGTTTGAGTTCCATGAATGTTTTAAGTATTGGGTGAAAGGCCTATATCTGTAAAATATTAAATGCTTGATTTTGGGTTAGAGGCCCACAAATTGGTAAGCATTTGGTTTAAACATTTATCATTTATGAAATTATATTTCATAGTTCATTTAATCTTGGTTTAGTATTAAATGATAAGTCCATGTGATTCAAATCATTCAAATGGGATGTCAAGTTAGATACTGTAAAATGCATGGCCGTGCTCAGAATGGTTAGGCTTAACCTTCTGCAAAAGTTTGACAGTTGAACTCTGTAATCCGAGAAACACTTCTGGACCTAATAAGGATGGCTTGGATCTTACCTTATGTTCAGTAAGTAACACTAAGCGACAAAGGAATGTGGATGCACACTTGTCTGAATGACAAGTGGGAGATTGAAGGAAATATGTCCTTCACCCAAGGTGCATTAAGTCTAATACCAAGGTTCAGATTAATTGCGAACAATTAATTCAGTGAGATCAAGTGATCGGAACAGCTAGCTGGAGCAATGCTTCCGATCAGTGAGTTCTAATGGATATTGAACTCACAACTTACTCTTGACTGAACCTACAAGGTCACACCAATGACATGTAACAGATCACCGGATTAAATGAATCGGAAATTCATTTAATAGCTTTTCGGGATTTAAGTTGGAAACGTATTATACGATACGACCTTGCATCGGAATCGTATATCGTATCGCGAATATTCGTAAGCTAGGCGAAACGAATAAATCGTATCGTACGACGGTGATTCGTCGTATACGAAACGATAAATATTATATTGGAAATATATTAAACGCGAATACGAAGAGCGGCCCACGAGCCGAGTGCACGAAGCACTCGAGGCCAATGGGCGCGCGCTAGGCGAGCAAGCAAGGGCCAAGGCAACACGGCAGCGCTGGCCCATGGCCGAGCGGAGCTGCGCGTGTGCGCGCGGGCCTATGCAGCGACACAGCCACAGCAGCGAGGCCCATGGCCCAGCTTGCTGTTCTTGTCTCACGCGTGGCTTGCTGGCCGGCCTTGCCTCCGGGCTTGGTCGGTTAGTAAGGTTATGTAAATAACCTTATGACCTAATTTCCAACTTACTGCAATCACAATTCAGATTACTCAAAACCCTAGAGACACAGAGAACCCTAATTCTCTCTGTGCCTCCAAAGTGAGTTCTTCCCAAAAAGCAAAGTATCTTGATTAATTGTCTAAGCTACGATTATCAAGACGGATCTGATCGTGTCGGTGAACCAAGTAGAGGAACGACAATTGGAGTTCTTTGTTCGTGTTCGTTGACGGATTATTGTGGAAAACACGCTTCGAATGTAAGTATGCTTAATTTGTGCTTTATACATGTTTCCTGGCTTTGGGGATTGTTCCGCACATGTTATTATGTTTAACTGTATTCCCCTACATATCCAAGCAAGTGTTTATTTTGGCATGGCACCTTTTAACTCAATTTTTATGTTTGGAACTTAAGGCTCTTACTATGTTGGTTAGATTTTAAGTGAACTAAAATCCTTAATCATGCAACATAATCAAGCTTTGATCTCATGCATATTTAAGACATATTTAAAAGCAATAAATAACTTAAAACATGCATAAGAAAAATGTGATCTAGTATGGCCCGACTTCATCTTGAAGCTTCAACTTCAAAGTCCGTCTCGAAAATGGTAACTTCGTCTTGAATTTCACCGTGGGAGGCGCCATTTTCTTCAAATAGGATAAGCTATAATTAAACTAATTACAACTATTTGATGGTACGCAAACCATGTTTGAATTGAAAAACAATTTTGGTACTTTAGACCAATTACAACCCTAATTTAATTTTAATTAATTTTGGATTAATAATTCGGTTAATTGGGGAAGGGGATATAATTTCATGGGTCAGTGGCTAATTTTAAAAATTATTGGATTAAAATTTTGAATGGTTTCGTTAATTTTAATCGCACTTAAACCAAATTATTAATAATCTGAAATTTAATTGTTTATGAACGATATAAAGTTTCGGATTTTATTAATTAAAAGTTCAAACTTTAAAGTTGATTCGATCGTTCTTAAAAGTTTGAATATTGTTAGCCCTTGATTTATTAATTTTACGAAATAGGATTGTTGTTAAAGTTTATTAAATCGTTAAAAATCGTTGTTTTTCAAAAATTAAATCGTAACCTTTTTGAAAAATAAAATTAATGCAAGTTCGTGAATTAAATTTAATTTTAATTAAGTTGGTCCGTTTTACGAACCAAAAACACGAACATGGGCATGATGGAAGTATGGCTCGTCGAGCCATACGAGGCCATTATGCTCTCCGCGCCATGCGACACGGGCAGCAGCACAAGGCTACGTGCCTCGTGCGCGCTAGGCGAGGAAGGGGCAGGCGTGTTTCTTGCGGGGCTGCGACGAAGCAAGCACAAGGCTTGCGACATCCAGCATACTCGACGCACAACACACACGCAGCACAGGGGCAGCTAGGCTGCGGGTACGCGATGCGTGCGCGCGAGCGATGGGGCGCGAGCGATGGGTTGGGGCGCGCGGGCAGTGCTCGTGTGCTCTTGGGCCTCTCGCACGACGGGCTGGGCGCAAGCCTAGGCCGTTTAATTGAACGTTTTTTTGAATCGTTTAATTAGTTGGGCTTCGTATATTTGCATTAATTTGGGCTAACGGGATATTTAATTTAATATTTTATTTGCTTGGGCCGGGCCGCGAGTTTTAATTTAATATTTCATAATTAATTATCCGGAATAATTATTGGTTTGAGTGGGAGCCACTAAATGATATTAAAATGAAATAATTATTTTAATTATTTCGTAGGTCGCATTATTTTAATTAAATTCAATTTTAATTAGAATAAAGTGTAAGGATTAATAATTTGGAAATTGAATAATCTTTTAGGACGCGTTTATGTGAACGTGAATTTTAATTAATTCACGTAAATACTTGCATATTTACATGGGCCATTCGTTTTAGCATACGAATGGGTGAATGCGTAGAATATATATTTTATGTAATGCAGGTACTCCAAGTGAGTAGTATGGCCAATTTAGGATAGTTAAATACGGTCTGCGCACCGTTCTATCTTTGAATGTAAAGTTTTAAATATGGTCTGCGTACCATGGAAATTTTGATGTAATTTATTATTTTCAAGTATTTCTAAGTTTAGAACTTTAAGTTAGCAATTGAACGAAGATTCAAGACGATGCCAAGCTAACAAGATGGTGATGAAGATTGGATGCTTCAATACGAGATGTTTTGGGCCATACTAGTTTACCATTTATTTATGCATTTTGATATATATTATGCTTGAATATATGTATGTATACTTTGCATGAATAGGTTGTTTCGTATGACTCGATTAGATTAAGTTCACTAAATAATCGAACCAACATAGAAACAACTACGTCCAAAGTAATATTGAGTTTAAAAATTGCCTTCCAAATCAAGCACTTACAAAAATCTAGGGATCTAAGATAGTAGGTTTACGCTAAAGCGAGGTGCTATTTTAGTTGACTTAGGTGGTAAGGCGTCCTAAAGGAGCACGTTGATTGTGGTTACAACTCAAACAACAATGGCATTAAGTTGTGGCAATGGGATAAATTATGGCATTAATTTATTAACCAAGAGTAATTTGGAGATTACTAGCAATAGGTTTTGCTTACCTAAAATCTTAAACTACTTAAGACATGCTAAAGTTGCTTAAGGATTTAGGACTTTTGGGATCTTGGAATCATTTCATTCATTTTGGACCATGTTTTATTTTTGCATGAATGAAATGTTTAATAGCTTTGATGATTGCGTGAATGCTTTTATTTCAAGTTATTAAAGTATGATAAGTGTTTTCTTTGCTAGTTCATTTTGTAGAATAGTCAATCTTCAACGTTATTGCGTTCGGACAATAGAACTGCGATATTTCCTCGATCGATTGGTAACTATTTTTGAGAGCGATTCTCAAACAAAAGGAGAGTGAGAGCGAATCTTGAATGCTATTTTCTTATAGTGATCTTCATGGTTGTTTTCAAACTAAAATTTGAATGGTGGACCAATTGGACCTCATATATTCAGAATACTGGGTACTTTTGAAATAATGAAGTATTGAGTTAAAGACTCATGTATAACCAATGGTTAACAACCAATCTTGTTTTGATTCGATAATGAACTAGACTCATTGGATGCGGTCATTCAAAGTGAATAAAAGAAAGGGACTTTGTACGCATAACAAAGTAAGAAGATCAAGCAAAGAGTAAAATATTTAGGACTATAAGAAAATGTGCTAGTAAGGATAGGAAAGGGGAACAAAAGAAATGAATTCAATATTCAATTTCTACCTTGAAGTTTATGTTAAAGAGAAACTACTTAGCAAATAAACTCCTATGGTATTAGATTACCGCCTGAGATTCTAACTCTTGTTAAGAACTCAAATTCCGGGAGCTAAGTCTGGTAATTGACCTACAAGTGGGTAATGAACCAAAGTTGTGCTACATTAATTGTATGGTCATCATGTTTGTTTTAAAGTCCTTCTAAAGGCTGGAACTTAATGGTATTATGTTCCATTAATCATCATAATCAATTTAAGTTTGGACAACGGAAGACTCACATTCAAAGTAAACAAAAACATTCGTTGAGTGTTTATTTGAATGAAATGGTCATTTAAGGGTTGAGTCATATGATTGATTAATAAAGAAACGAATCTCTTCACACTCAGAAGGTTCAAATCAAACATTTTTGATTTGTGTTCCACATATCTTTGGCAATGTCATACGACCATATCAACAAGTCAACATTCTAAGATTCCATGGCATGGATTTCTAAAAGTTGGTTAATTTAAGACACATGGGTCTTGCTTGTTGAACATGACATAGAAATGGACTATTGTTAGAAGTTTCTAGACAATGAAGTTCATGGGCCAAAGATGGATTTTATGACTTACCTATTTCACAAGAATTTGAGAAAATATGGCTATATTTACTCAAAGTGAAATGTGTGAAATGCTTCAATGTAATTCACAAAAGGGTATAAAATCAACTTGGCAAGAATTTTGGAACATCTAGGCTGGGTCAAGGTGATGTTTTCATGAGCCAAGAAAGATTATCTAGATTGTTTATATGGCATTATAACAATCGAAGCTCCATAAGAATATGGTATGTCCAAATGGAGAAATCGGAATCTATTTCGATTAACGATAATCACGACTATTTTCCTATTTAGTTTCTAATTACACTCTTAAGTGACTTTCACAGTAAACAAGGTTGTCAAAGCTAAGATAAGATGTCATAAGGATTGAACTTTGGTTTAGTACATCTTTTCAGTACAAATATATCTAGGGTTGTCGAACCCAGTGGGAGTTAGTGTTTACATCAAACAAACTCAAGGATAGATATATGTTTCTTTATGAGTGACTCATAGAAACAAAAGGTATTGATTCTACCACAAATCTGAGAACATATGGTTGTTGCTTAAGATAATGTCTTTTAGGAAACCATCATATTTCCAAAAAGGCAAGTGGGAGAAAAATGACCTCGAATGGACTTCGAGTCAAGCAACAAAAAAATGTAGGATACTTAGGAGTCTTTGGAAAAACTCCGTACTTAGAAGCCTTTGAAAGAGCTTTAGGAAGACTTTAGAAGTGCTTCAAGAGAATCCTAATACTCAAAGGACTTGAGTAATGTCTTTATAGACACTAACGTTTGATGTTCAATACCTAGGTAAATCGTATAAGGAATAGAATTCAACCAAGATAGATACATAGATATATTGAGGAATGATAACTGTGAAGACTTTGGAAAGTGCTTCAAGAACATACGACTTACAGGTTAGCTACGACGAATTAAAAATTCCCTAGTATGGTTTGAGGCCATCAGAAACATAAGTATGGTTCGAGGCCATACAAAATGGTTTGAGGCCATTTTATCCAAAATATCTTCATCTTAAAGAATCAAATCTATGATTTGGTTGATTTGCATAAAGGGTTTACTCCCATTGGTTGCAAACATGTTTTCAAAACATACAAAGATGATATTGTATACACATACAAAAGAGAAGCTAGATTGGTGGTTAAAGATTGTAAACAACTTCACGGCGTTGATAATGTTGAAATCTTTTCACCAAGTCGGAATGCTTTAACTATTTTGGATAAATCTAGCAATCATTGCATATGGCAATATGGCAATTGGAAAATGAAACACCTTACTCAATTGGACTTGTAGAAAGGAATTGTGTACATCTAACAATGCACAAGTTTTGGATGCTAGATAAAAGAGCAAGCTTAAGAAATCTATTCGTAAATTAAAGCATGCAAGTGGGAATTATACCATATTTGTCTAAAAGGCTATTGAGAAATCATAGCTAATGAAAATATGGATCATCTTATAGATGAGGAATTTAGTGGGAGATAGGTCAATTTTATTGGTTCTGTATATGAGATACATATCTCTCTATTGAAAATGACATTCAAACGGTTAGATTTGAAAGTATTTGTCAACATTAGAACCATGGCGAAACTTAGAACATATTGGGTTAAAGATCTATTGGATAGGATCTAAAGCGTTGTTTGGATTCTGTAAAAGTAATTACTAAATCAAACACAATGGAGAGACTCAAAAGAGACTCTCAACCCATATGAGTAAGTCTAAGTTATGAATTCTTTAACTAAGTATAAAGCTAGGCTGTTATCACTAAAGTTAAGCATGAAGGACCTTGAAGAGGTGCCTTCACCTTATATCACATGGCAATGCCAAGATTTTAGCAAGATTCAGTGTCTCTTGAAAGAGAATGAAGCTAAAAGTTACATGGATGGATTTTAAAATGCGAATGGTTTTTGCATTACAATCAATCATGTATAATGTGATATATAGACCGCCAAGATAACTCGTGAACATTGGATTTTGACGAGTTTATACCAATCTCTATTGATCTGGATCAAAGATCATTGGAACAGTATCAAGAACATCCAATACATTTGGATATGTAGGATGAGCACTTGATAAGAGGAAGTGAAGATAACTAAAGTTTTGATGCTACATGCATTTGCCTAAGCAAAAGTTGAATCTTGTTGTTAGGCAAACCACAAACATACATGGGCAATTAGGCGTCGTGATTAAAAGGTGGTAACATAGGTTCTAAACCATATGTGATGCATGGGAAACTGAATCAATGATTAGTTTCCAAGTTCTCAGTTGAAAGATGTATCTCCCACATCTATGTGAACTGGTTGGAGTATTCCAAAAGGGAAGCATCATTTGAAATTCTACATAATTGAAATGAATTCATTATTGTCTAAGAAGCAATAAAAGGGAATTGTTTTTAGTGGGAGTTCTTCAATGAACTCAGGTTGATCACAAGTCTGCTACCTGGATGATTTTCTATTTTAGATATGATTATCATTCTAAACAGCAACGAAAGACTAGATCATTCTAGAAACATATTCAAAGATCTTTTCATCTTACATCGAAGGGCTTTCGATAGAAAAGATGCTAAGGATAGCAAAGTATGATAAACTAAACCTCTGCATTGAATGATACACAACATTTATATGCAGATATGGAATCAAGTTTGAGTTCCATGAATGTTTTAAGTATTGGGTGAAAGGCCTATATCTGTAAAATATTAAATGCTTGATTTTGGGTTAGAGGCCCACAAATTGGTAAGCATTTGGTTTAAACATTTATCATTTATGAAATTATATTTCATAGTTCATTTAATCTTGGTTTAGTATTAAATGATAAGTCCATGTGATTCAAATGGGATGTCAAGATGGATTCTTCGACAAAGAAACACCCATAAGTGAACTTGAATATTGAAGTCACAAAGGATCCCTAATCCAGGTCATTGAAAGGTGGACGACCAATGACTAATGAAGATTAGATTGCAAGTAGATTACTTAGTTCTGTTTCTTGAACTAGAGTGACTGGATGTCAGAATCTTTTGCACAGATACTTATTGGATCTTGTATCGGATTGACCATGAGAACGCTTTAAGAGATTAAAGTCATGTCATAGGTAGTTCTCATTAATGGTGATTAGAAACCGTTCCTCAGAACATGAGCGATTATGTCTACTCGTTTGAGAATTAGTTTGCTTTGATACTAGCTAAACGTCGCACCGTAAAAGGAGGCTATAAAAGCAGTTATTGGGCGTACTATGAATCAAAGTGAGTGTTCATAGATTTCAAGAATGGATTGTCCTCCTATCTTTGATAGGATATGGTGTTGTTGTGTAACAAGGCCTCTCGGAGAGTTAGATACTGTAAAATGCATGGCCATGCTCAGAATGGTTAGGCTTAACCTTCTGCAAAAGTTTGACAGTTGAACTCTGTAATCCGAGAAACACTTCTGGACCTAATAAGGATGGCTTGGATCTTACCTTATGTTCAGTAAGTAACACTAAGCGACAAAGGAATGTGGATGCACACTTGTCTGAATGACAAGTGGGAGATTGAAGGAAATATGTCCTTCACCCAAGGTGCATTAAGTCTAATACCAAGGTTCAGATTAATTGCGAACAATTAATTCAGTGAGATCAAGTAATCGGAACAGCTAGCTGGAGCAATGCTTCCGATCAGTGAGTTCTAATGGATATTGAACTCACAACTTACTCTTGACTGAACCTACAAGGTCACACCAATGACACGTAACAGATCACCGGATTAAATGAATCGGAAATTCATTTAATAGCTTTTAGGGATTTAAGTTGAAAGCGTATTATACGATACGACCTTGCATCGGAATCGTATATCGTATCGCGAATATTCGTAAGCTAGGAGAAACGAATAAATCGTATCGTACGACGGTGATTCATCGTATACGAAACGATGAATAATATATTGGAAATATATTAAACGCGACTACGAAGAGCGGCCCACGAGCCGAGTGCACGAAGCACTCGAGGCACATGGGCGCGCGCTAGGTGAGCAAGCAAGGGCCAAGGCAACACGGCAATCACAATTCAGATTACTCAAAACCCTAGAGACACAGAGAACCCTAATTCTCTCTGTGCCTCCAAAGTGAGTTCTTCCCAAAAAGCAAAGTATCTTGATTAATTGTCTAAGCTACGATTATCAAGACGGATCTGATCGTGTCGGTGAACCAAGTAGAGGAACGACAATTGGAGTTCTTTGTTCGTGTTCTTGACGGATTATTGTGGAAAACACGCTTCGAATGTAAGTATGCTTAATCTGTGCTTTATACATGTTTCCTGGCTTTGGGGATTGTTCTGCACATGTTATTATGTTTAACTGTATTCCCCTACATATCCAAGCAAATGTTTATTTTGGCATGGCACCTTTTAACTCAATTTTTAAGTTTGGAACTTAAGGCTCTTACTATGTTGGTTAGATTTTAAGTGAACTAAAATCCTTAATCATGCAACATAATCAAGCTTTGATCTCATGCATATTTAAGACATATTTAAAAGCAATAAATAACTTAAAACATGCATAAGATAAATGTGATCTAGACTAGTATGGCCCGACTTCATCTTGAAGCTTCAACTTCAAAGTCCGTCTCGAAAATGGTAACTTTGTCTTGAATTTCACCGTGGGAGGCGCCATTTTCTTCAAATAGGATAAGCTATAATTAAACTAATTACAACTATTTGATGGTACGCAGACCATATTTGAATTGAAAAACAATTTTGGTACTTTAGACCAATTACATTCAAATTAATGGTACGCAAACCATATTTTCTATCCTATTTGGGCCATACTAGTCACTTCATAACATGCAAAACAGTACATATACAATATATATCATTCACCCATTCATTATCATGAATGGCCCACATAGCTGGTTAGTAAAACACGTTATGCATCACATAAATATTTGTAGCAATTAATTAAGCGCACCAATAATCTACCAATTATTCAGTCCTTATTAATTCTAATCAAGTTGTTTAACCTTAAAGGATTGGTAGACCTAATCAAGAGTTTATGACTAAAAATGCTCCCACTTAAACCAATAAATTCATATGCTTTACTAATTTTAAACATAAAAATGTATTTCTAGTCTAACCGGAAACATACAAATTTAATTAAAATTTAAAGCTCATATAAATTTATAATTGAATCCATTAATTTAATTTATTTCAGTTGAATTAAACGAATTTAAATTAATTCAAGATTTAATTTTGGTAAAATAATTAGTATAAATAAAATTTATAATAATTATAATATTCAAAATTAAAATCCAAGAAAACAATTTAAATTACGAATTTTAAAATTAATTAAAATCGTTTCCGAACTGAAAATTAAAAATTAAATTCAAAGCGTATCAATCGGGTCAAGACGAGGCCATGGGCTTGCGAACATGCCCCGTCGTGTCCACGAGGCAGCATCGCCCATCACGAGTGATCGCACAGCAAGGCACGAGCAGCTGCCACGCGCAAACACAGCAAGCCGAGCCACGCTTGCGCACAGCATCGCTCGCTGCTTCGTAGCGCAGCAGTTGCTTGGCGAGGCTGGGCGAGGCAGCGCTCGTGCTGCGAGGCACCCCTTGCTGCCCCCGCGCGCGCGCCTGCCTTGCTCGCTCGCGTTGCTTCTTCGCCCATCCGCCCATGCATCATCGCAGCACTCGACACAAGGCAGGGCTGCTGCCTTGTGCTCGCGTGCTACTCGCCTTGCTCGCTGCATTCGTACCTCATGGGCGACGAGCTCCCTTGCTCGTCGTCGCATGCCCGCACTATACAACACCCCTTAAGGGTAACACGTAGCGTCCATTGCTTTGTGCGTGCAAGTTTTATGAGCGAATTTCATAAAATTTAAAACTTTTATTTCCAAAATTAATGACAAATTAATAAATCATATTAATTTCATAATTTTAGGGCGAAAAATCGAAAATTTATTAATTAATTGATTTCCGATTAACATGGATTCAAATCTAGGTCATAAAAATTTAAAATTTAACATAAATTAACAATTTTTATGGTGGTTTTTAATCATTGGTACCTAATTAAATTATTAATTAATTATGAAAATAAAATTAATTCTACATTATTCGAATTTCAACAAATTAATCATAATTACAAATTAGGTTGTATAATTAACAAGGCTAGGCATTCAAACTTGTTAAACATATACTGTAGGTCAATCAAAAATTCAAGATTTATCAACAAGAATCGCAAATATTTAATTTAACATCTTAAATTTACAAACTTTTGCGTTCGAAAAACTAAAACCTCCGAAAAGTCATAGTTAGGCTTCGAATTTGGGAATTCTGGGTTCGGCCGAAAAATCCTAATTTTGTCAAAATTTTAGAATGCCTTTTACATGCGGAATTGACACAAAAATCACTCGATTTGGATGAGTAACGAAGAAACTGCCGAAACAACTGCGTACATATAATTAAATAAACGCAATTTGCAATTAATTAACAATTACGAAAATTAATCACCCCTTTTAATTCCTTGCAAATTTGTAATATTTAACCATGTTCATGCAATTTAGATTATGAAAATAATAAGAGGCTCGTGATACCACTGTTAGGTTATGATTCATATGACAAAACATAAATCATGCGGTAAAACCATAAAGCCAGGAAAGCATATTATTTACACATAATCATTTAGCATAGTTTAGATGCATACACTTTGTTGCGTGCCCTCCCTAGCCGCGCCCGAACCGAACAAGAACAAGTCTTTAGGACTCCAAGTGTCGTCCCTGCGTAGATAGTCCAGAGTATATCCGGATCCGCCTTAAGCTTGACCAACTACAATCGCCCTTAAGGTAGCTTAGGAATTTCGGCTATTAGGTGCAAGTGGCTGATTTTTTTCTTCAAAATCTTACCTTTAGAATACTTCAATTGTGTCTATAAATTATGACCCTAGGCACCTATTTATAGAGGTATGGAAAAGGAACTGGAATCCTACTAGGATACGAATTAATTAAACTAGAATCCTAGTAGAACTCTTATTTAATTACTTTATCCTTTAGGTTTAGGAATTTAATCATATATCAAATCCTGATAGCTTTAGGATTCGTACATGAACACAAACACACACACGCACGCAAAGCAGCCCACGAGGGGCGCCATGCGCGCGCACGCAGCCCGCTAGCACTCGCAGCCCATTGCCACGAGGCCCACACGCTGCCGCAGCCTTGGCGCGCGCTGGGCCTGTCTTGCGGTGGGCCTGGTCGCAGCCTTGGCTGGTGCGTTGTGGCGCGCTGGCTTGCTGGGCGATGGCCCGACTTCGTGCTGGGCCTTCGTCTGGCAGGCCTCGTCCGATGCTAATTCGTACGATACGCTTCCGATTAATTTCCCGATTCCGGAATTCATTTCCGATACGAACAATATTTAATATTTCCGATTCCGGAATTAATTTCCGTTTCGAACAAATATTTAATATTTCCGTTTCCGGAATTATTTTCTGATTCCGATAATACTTCCGATTCAGACAATATTTCCGTTTCCGGCAATATTTCCGATTCCGGCAATATTTCCATTTCCATTAATATTTTCCGATACGTACCATGTTTCCGTTTCCGGCAACATCTACGACTTGGATAATATTTATATTTCCGATACGATTCATATTTCCGTTTCCGGTAATATCATCGTTTCCGGAGTATTCATTTCTTGCTTGTGACGATCTCAGCTCCCACTGAAACAAAGATCCGTCGATTCCGAATATCCATAGATGGAGTATTTAATGCCATTAAATACTTGATCCGTTTACGTACTATTTGTGTGACCCTACGGGTTCAGTCAAGAGTAAGCTGTGGATTAATATCATTAATTCCACTTGAACTGAAGCGGCCTCTAGCTAGGCATTCAGCTCACTTGATCTCACTGAATTATTAACTTGTTAATTAATACTGAACCGCATTTATTAGACTTAATATTATATGCATACTTGGACCAAGGGCATTATTTCCTTCAAAATAATATGCCACAAAATTTGTTTTCAAAGTTCAATTGAAGAAAAAATATAAATCCCTATTTTTATGGTAAAATAGTGAACTTTATTACCAAAACGTAGAAAATAATCAAAATCCAAAAGCTATTATAAACATAAGTTATGCATCTAAACTCCACGTATAGGAGGCATAAAGTATCACAGATCAAACATTGATAGGTAACAATGAGGCATATGAGAACAACGTACATGCACCTGATTCACCTCAACTATAATAATTACAGTTAAGTAAAAACATCAGCATTGCTACTGAAAGATAGCCGTTGGAAAAATAACATAACGTCAGCGTTCACGTATCTATCAAAAAGGATAGCCTGAAGTTAATTCCATATCCTTCCAAGGTATCATGTTTCAACGATCCCTTCCCCTAAAAGATCTGGCCTTGAGACCACCCTGACCAAGCCAATATCAGAAAGTTTACACTTTCTCCCTTGTGAGGGTTGAGAAGGCTCATTTAAGTAGAGGTTGAAGATCATGGCAACACAATGAACTTGATGCGACAAAATATTGTCTTCTTGATCAGGAGGTAACATCTTTAGTATGTGGACATTCACCTACAATAAGAGAATCAACCATTTACGACAATATAAAAAAGAAACTCATTCATGTGACCAAAAATATCAGCCTGAAATATATGTTAATGCTCCTTAGGCAGCTCCTTTTAAGCCCTAAAGGTAGAAAATAATCAAAATCCAACCACAAAAGCAACAAACACCATTTAAAGGATCACAGCTACACCCTCAACAAAACAAAAAACAAAGCAGCAGATTAGCATCCAGCTGCACGTGATAAAGGTATTTTCCGTCGTTGAAAGAATACACCTCAATCAAACAAAATTTATAAACTCCTAACTAACCGGCTATATTGACTATAGCGGCAAGCATAGGGATCATCCCAAGAGAATGAATATGTTTGGCTTTTCAATCTAATGTGTTCAAAAGCTAGTTCGAATGGAAATGAGTTTGTGAACTAATCTAATGAAAGCAAGAATATGAATATGAACAAGTAAAGAAATTCTAGAGATTTCGGGAATCGACAATGGAAATTGAATTAAGGGAAGAACAAGGTCTAAACACAATGATTATGCAAAGACTTGATGCATAGGGGAAAAGAAACTAATGACGTGCTCGCCACCTCTCGGATAGAGCACGCGAAGCATCTAATCAAGGAAAAACTCTCGCATAATCCTAAAACTAGACCACTTGCATATAAGACCTACTATTCACTTGCATCAAAGAGGTTCACAATGTCTTGCCAAACCTAAACAATGCATTCCAATCAATCCTAATCAACTAGCATTTGCAACTACTAATTAATTAGTCATGGAAATCCTATCATCAACTCAAGTTTAATCATAACATCAACATGAATTTCCCTATAATTTCCCAAATTCATTCCCAAGGCTTAAACCCTAACCTCTAGACTAAGACTACTCAATTAGCATGATTAACATCAAAATTAAACTAAAACTAATCCTAATCATGAAACTAATTGAATTAATGAAACTAATTGAATCAACAAAATTCAGAAAATTCAAATATCAAAATTGGGGGAAAATTCAAGAAAATTTAAAATATGAAACTAATTCAAGAATTCAACAATGAAATCAAAGCAAGAACGAAATTAATGAAACAATTAAAGAATGAAAGAACAAATCAAAGAGAAAAGTAGAATTATACCTTGAATTGTTGAAATTGCATCAAACTTGAAGAACAAAATTGAAGAATAAAACTCAAATGAAAGAGAAAAGAAATCTGAAATTTAATGATTGAATTCAACTAAGAATTAAGAATTTGAAGCTAAGATCCTAATCCTAATCTCTAACCTAAGCCCTAATCTAATTCTCTCTCTAGAATTCTAAGCTAATCCTAAAAAATGAAAATTACGTAAAATCTAATTGTCGAAACAATGCAGCGAATTTCTGTATTTAAAGCATCTCCGCGCAGCCGTGTGGTCGCACAAAGGAAGCCGTGCGCTCGCATAAAACACCACAGAGCCACTGCATCAATTTCGCCATTTCGTGCGCCCACACAGGCATAGCTGTGCGCTCCCACAACAGCTGTTCTTGCTGTTTGCGTGTTGCTGCGCTATTCTTGCTGCGAGGCTGCTGTTACTAAGCTGTTGCTGCTGTTCTGTTTGCGTGCATGGCTGCTAGGTTGTGGCTGCTATCAAGGCACCTCAAGGAGCTCGTTGCTGGGCACAAGAACTGCTGTAAAGGACGAGTTTGGGTGCTGCAAAAACAAGTGCACAACGATGCTGTGTTGTAGCTTGTTCAAGTGCAGCGTGGCTGTTTGTGTTGCTCGTGAGGCCGCTATCGTGGCTGCTATTCTGCTTGCTTTGTTGTGACTGTTCGTGCACTTTGGAGGGCAGCAATAACCAAGTTAATTTCTTCGTGTTGCTGCACATAAAAATCATAATGCATACTATTGAAAATTGAAAATCGTATTATTAATTCGTATCGCAATTTTCCTAATCGTAAAATCATTTTAAACATCGTCAAGCATAATGACACATTATAAACACGTTAATACTCAAAACGACTCTTACGCAACGAGAATGCGCACAAATGGCACGTTTAGAGCAAAAACGACTAAAATATACGCAAGACGAGAAAATGTTACGATTAATGCAAAAATGCGATAAACGAACTAAAAACGATAAAACTAAGCAAAAATAATAATAAAATGCTAATAAAATGAACTAAAATCCTAAGCTAAGAGCGACATAAATGTCGCTCATCAAACTCCCCCAAGCTAAACCTTTGTTTGTCCTCAAGCAAAGCTAGAATGAGAAACGGGAAGGAGAATGAGCTTATTTATTAAAAATCAAAATTATGAAAATAAGAACTACAAGAATGCACACTAACTCACTTTCGTAGGAATCACGGTTGCATTTAAGCACATGCAACAAGCTCTTTAAACCCCACAATCGCTCATGAGGGCGAGTGGGATCTCGCAAGGGTTTCCAAAGAGAACCACCCATAACTCTTCCAAAAATTTGAATCAAGGCAAGACCTAAAATGGAAAAATAAACCAAGAAAAAGGGAAGAAAAGGAAAAGAAAAGAAAAGAAAAGAAAAGAAAAGAAAAGAAAGGAAAAGAATAGAAAAGAAAGTAAAATAAAACTACAAAATCTAAGAAAAAGGCCTTTATTATGGACCGAGCACGAAAGAATGCTAATATTACTAACCAAATAAACGAATGCACGCTAACCAATGTCCTAAGTCGAGTGAAGGATTCGAATTCCAAGCAAAGAGAACTGAGGGTTCGCACTTATCAATTCCCTTACAACCGAGCATACCACGTCAAATCTCTAGATCCCATCCACCCATAAGAATAGTTTCTCATGACGCCTCGAAGGTGCCGAAAAATAAGAATTGCAAGGTAGAAGAGAAGGTTACCCGACATCTTAGCATGAACATCCCATTACATAAATTTGACCAAATCCTCCCTCCACCGACAAATACTCAACTCAAAAGGGTCAAGAGGACTTTTTAGGGTGTATCGTTTGGCTAGGGGTGAGGGTGTGGAACAAATTTGGCAATTGGTGCTCAAACCTAAAGTGAAGCACAAAATGAACTTATTCTAGCAAATAGAACCAAAACAAACTCATACCACTTATTTGGGGTACCCCCAAGCTTATTCAACAACAAAACTAAACTAAAACTCTTTTTGAACTTTTCTTGATTTGATTTTCTCTTTTTTTTTGCGTTTCAATTGAAACTTTTCTCATTGCCTTGTTTTTCTCTATTTTTGGCTTTTTCAAAACTTTCCTTTCTCTTTTTGCTTTTGCTTATTTATTCACTATATATAACATATTTCCCAAACTTTTCCATTCTAACCAATATCAATTATTCCTCATCATTGCATAATCATTCAAAACCACCAAGCATCATAACTCAAAGCTTCACTATCACTTCTAAGGGTGAAAATAAAACAAAGGCTATTAGGCTTGTAATGTGCTTATAAGAAATGAAGGGGAAAGGCTCAAATGGATAGCAAGGGGGCAAATGCAAACAAACATATATGAGAAAAATAGAAAATAGAGTCCTAAACTAAAAAGAAAAATAGTCACTGGAAGAAATTCCTCTATCGTCCCCTAAATAAGTTCGGTCGCGGTCTCGGCAGGGAAAAAGTCAAATTCGGGAGAAAAGAATGTCAATGCCAAGGATCCATGCGACTCAATATATGTATACAATGTGTTTGGGCTAAAATGAACATGATCCTCACAAATGGGAGCAAATACTACCCTCTCCGTTGAAGGAAATAATGCCCTTGGTCCAAGCATGCATTTAATATTAAGTCTAATAAATGCGGTTCAGTATTAATTAACAAGTTAATAATTCAGTGATATCAAGTGAGCTGAATGCCTAGCTAGAGGCCGCTTCAGTTCAAGTGGAAATAATGATATTAATCCACAACTTCCTCTTGACTGAACCCATAGGGTCACACAAATAGTGCGTAAACGGATCAAGTATTTAATGGCATTAAATACTCTATCTATGGACATTCGGAATCGATGGATCTTGGTTTCAGTGGGAGCTAAGATCGTCAAAGGCAAGTAAATGAATACTCCGGAAATGATGATATTGCCGGAAATGGAAATATGGATCGTATCGGAAATATAAATATTGTCCAAGTCGTAGATGTTGCCGGAAACGGAAACATGGTACGTATCGGAAAATATTATTGGAAATGGAAATATTGCCGGAATCGGAAATATTGCCGGAAACGGAAATATTGTCAGAATCGGAAATATTATCCCGGATACGGAAATATTAAATATTTGTTGGAAACGGAAATTAATTCCGGAATCGGAAATGTTAAATGTTGTTCGTATCGGAAATGAATTCTGGAATCGGGAATTTAATTAGAAGCGCATCGTACGAATTAGCATCGGACGAGACTTGCTAGCCGAAGGCCCAGCACGAAGCCAGGCCCGCGCCCAGCAAGCCAAGCGCCCAACACACACGCCAAAGCCTCGCCAGGCCCAGCGCAAGGCCAGGCCCAGCAAGGCATGGCGCGCGCGCGAGCTATGTGGGCTGCGAGCAAATGGGCTGCGAGCTGTGCAGCTCGCGTGGGCCGCGAGGCTTGCGCGGGCTGTGCGGTGCTCGTGCTCGTGTGCGGTTGTGTGCGATACGAATCCTAAAGCTATTGGAATTCGTTCTATGATTAAATCCTAATCCTAGTAGATAGAATTTATTTAATAGAGTCCTAAAGGGATTCTAATTAAACTAATTGGTATTCTAATAGGATTCTAAATCGTTTTCCATACTCTATAAATATGTGCCTAGGGTCACAAATTTATATACAAGTTTTCAAGTATTCAAAGCTAGGATATTTAGCAGAAAAATCAGCCATAACTCTTGCCCATTTAGCCGAAATTAAGTAGTACCTTAAGGGCGATTCTAGTTGGTCAATCTTAAGGCGGATCCGGACGTGCTGTGGACTTTCTACGGAGGGACGACACTTGGAGTCCTAAAGACTTGTTCTTGTTCGGTTCGGGCGCAGCTAGGGAGGGCACGCTACAAAGTGTATGCATCCTAGACTAATTATATGATTGTGTGCAATTAATATGATTCCTGGCATTAAGGTTTTTCTGCATGATTTATGTTGTTCATCTCTATTATATAAAGGAACAGCTGAGGTTAATTTGGTAATCACACTTTTCGTGTCCCCAAGCAAAATTACTAAAATACCCTCATTTTGTTGCTCGCTGAATGTTGTTCTCTCCCCCCTCTCACTTTTTCTCTCTCCTCAACCCTCACAAAATCGCGACCCTCTCACTTTTTCTCTCGGTTTCTAGGGTTAGACCTTCCAACGGTTGCACTTCCTCGCCGTCGTCCCTCACCCAATCGCGTCCCAATCGCGTCCCAATCGCTTCCCACCGTTGGCCTTCCATCGCCCCCATCGATCTCAGCCGAAAATGGTGCAGTAACCGAGATCGTTTTTCCACTTTGAATAACTTTCTTAATTAGATCTTTCAATTAATTGTTTTTGGTTGTTGATTTTGCATTCATGTAGGTTTTTGGATCGTAAGTCGAGGGTTCTGAACTTGGCGGCTCCTTTGCGGTGGTAGACTTCCGCGAGCACAAAGGTCACCTGAAAGGAGTCATCACCGAGGTATATCTTCCCTTTATTTTTCATGTGTTTTTTGATTTACGCTATTAATTTGTTTTGTTTTCTATGGGTTTCTTACATCTATGATTTTTGCTTGATGATTTGATTTTTATATGGGCGTTTGAAATTTGGTTGGTTGGTATTGTAAGAGACATGGTAATTTGATTTGGATTAGTGAAGTGAGATAAAAATTAGATCTTTTGTCGTATAATTTGGTATATGAGATTCTTGGTTGCTTGGGTATTTTGCAAATTAGATGAATTGGTTTTTTAATGTGTGATTTCTTGAAATTTCTTTGTTTCATTTTAATATCTCTCAGCATGTATTAAGTCTAAACTCTACCATGTTATTACTACTATTATAATCATATCTTAAGTGTTGAATTTCTTCAGTACGAATCTATCTAATCGACAAATTTTCGGTCTAAGTTAGTTTAATTGTAGGGTTTTGTATTGCCGGTTCATGCTGATTGATATTTTCAGGTTTTCTTAGCTTTGGATTTATAGGTTTTGTTACCTGATTGTGGGGTTTTCTTAGCTTTGGATTTATAGGTTTTGTTAGCTGATTGTGCCGGTTTTGTATTGCCGATTGCTATATATATATATGTAGCCTTTAATTAGTTGATAACAATTTTCACAATTTGTAAAAGGATATTTAGTGAAAACTTGCATTTGATTTTTCATTTCTTCAGGTTTAAGTGTTTGAGAAGCAATGCGGATCCCTAACTCAGTACGGTATGAAATATATGCGAGCCTTTGCTAACATCTGTAACAAGGAGGTTTCGCAGTCTGCAATGCATGAAGCTTCACATTTTAAGTTGAGTCTGCAACAAAAATTGATCATTTTAAGTTGAGTCCTCACATTTTAAGTTGATTTCTAGGTTTTGTTAGCTTTTCATTTCTAGGTTATTTGTTTTGATTTATGGGTTTTTGTATGACAATCTAATACGAATTGATAATCGATATTTGATTTGTGTTTTTAATATATGCTTGATTTCAGTACTTATTTACTGTTTTTTCTAACAGAGAAAGCTGAGCGAATAATGCAATGCAATGGGCGAGTATTCTGCTTAGACAATGAGCCAGGAGTGCATAGGGTGTGGCTACCTGATGAGGAGGTGCCAGGCTTAAAATATGCATCTTTGCAAATTATTCTCAATTCGGGCAGGTTTTT
The DNA here is from genome assembly GCF_020520425.1 of Spinacia oleracea. Classification (NCBI taxonomy): domain Eukaryota; kingdom Viridiplantae; phylum Streptophyta; class Magnoliopsida; order Caryophyllales; family Amaranthaceae; genus Spinacia; species Spinacia oleracea. The sequence continues at coordinate 109,208,052 of NC_079489.1, forward strand.
TTTCGTGTTTTTTTTCTTCCAGTTTTTTTCTTTTAATTAGGTCCTGAATTTTTTGTTTGTTTTTATGAATTTGATATTTTTTATTTTATCAAAATTTGGTCGATTTTATTGGATTTGAGTTTTGTTTTGGTCGACTTCATGTTTGATTGTAGTTGTTGCTGTGGATTAATTGTTACTGGTATAAATTCATTGTTTTACTCAGGTGCTCGGGTCACATGGTAGGATGGAGGGTCGGGATTTAGTGAAGAAGATTGTGATTTATTTGATGGGAAATGGATTTGGGATGAAACACCGACAGATGATCTACAGACATTCAGCACAGTCAAACTCAACACTACGAACTCTATTTCACTCCCTCCTCTCCAAGTAATTACAAAAATAATAATACCAATTCATTTCGATTTATTGTTAATTTTTCATTTGATTTTTGATATTTGCAGAATCGAATATGAGTTGTGTTTGAAGAGTAATTGGGGTTGAATGTGATTAAGAATGTCAGTTGATTATGATTCTAAGTTATATACTACTATCATTTATATAATATGGTGAAATAAATTGCTGAATATTTTTTATAATTTGTGGTCAGTATTTTACATTAGGGCAATGAAGCTCCTTCTACGAATAAGCACTCAATTAATTAGTTGACACCCTTTTCCCCTTTAATTCCAATATTCTCTTGCATTTATTCTATTGCTCTTTAATTTGATGGAGTTTTGGTTATATGGGTATCAAATTCTTGCAAATTTTGTGTAATTGATTTACTCTTGAATTAGTCATGTTTAGGGACCTGTACTTCATATGACCTGAGTTAATACTGTATGTTGTCAATAACAAAAGTATTCATATTCATGTCAAACTATTAGAGTCAAGGAGAACTAGATACTAGATCTTTAGGGAATGTAAAGAATATGGGTGGTCACTTGGTATTTGAATGAAATCACGAAAAGTTTCGCCGTATGGTCATGCCTCGCATTTTATGAATCACAGGGGCTTATTCACCAGATTCCTTGCATCTTATAGATATTGTCAGATCTTTGTTTTTCTAAACATTTTACATTTGTTAAGGTTAGTTTAAATGTAGTTCGGTTGCCATTTCCACATCAACAACTTTGATTCCTTTAATACGAAATTTCTTATTGCCTTATGGGGTTGTATGTTTAACCTAAATATATTTTTATTGAAATCTTTTAACCACAAAAAATGGTGGTTAAACTGCAGTAAGGTAAGATCTTAATGAAATACCATTAATGATTAACCTCTTCTCAGGGGCAGCGGACATCCTTGAATGGACAGATATCCCAATTTTAGGAGACAATTGCACTGAAATTACCACTGCTTTTCCAGATCCAGGATAAGCTAACCCAATACCTCGCAAAATCAGTCTTTCAAATTGACATTGGAGGCAATGACTACCTCAACAACTCTCTTCAACCTGAGAGATATGACAGTAGTCGTATATACGATGGGGAAGGCTTCGCTGATCTTCTTATGAATACACTTACTTCACAGATAATAGTAAGGCTCCTTCTTATATATCTTTCCATCAAAAAAAACAACTTCAAATTCATGATCATAAGCATCACATATGCTAACTTCATCTGACCACACAGTTTCAGAACAACAGTCATGGTTTATCATATTGTATTAATTGTTTGATAATGTGTTAAATTATGATCTTACTGTGTAATATAGCATTTTTGGGTCAACAACAATCAAATACCAACTATATTACTGCATGAATTTTTTTTTCTTATTGAATTAGGGAAAGGAGAGATGCAAAGGTACAAACAAATGATCAAGCTTGGTCCAAAGCAGGAGGGCAGAAAAATGTGTGTGCTAAAAGACTCTGGAGGGCTTTCCAATTTGCCTTTAAGGTGTATTCCTTTGCAGGAGGACAAGATGAGCGCGCAAATAGCCTGACAAAGGGAACTGGCTCAAGAAATAGAGGCCAATCCTATTGAAGATTAACTCATCTACTACAATTACGATATCGAACCTATTTATAGTACATACACTAGATTTTTTTCATTAAGTCTACTTTTTGATTCTTTTATGTTCAAGCATAACTGATTGGCAACGGTCATTCTGATAATGCACCAGTATCCTTGAACAGCGAATTTCGTAGATGTTAGATTCAGGCTGAGCTTGATGGCATGGAAGGAAGTTTTACTCCCCAATATGGAGTGTGATAATGTATTAGTTAAGTATTTTGGGGCTAAGTATATTGGGCTAAACTCCTTACATTTGACAGCCATGTATTTTTGGTGTAAGTGCTAACGATGCAAAACAACCAATGATTGTAAAGGGATGAGTATTAGTGTATTACATTGTTGCACTATATAATAGATATTTTTTAAATATAAATGATGCTTAATGTTTCTAATGATGGGATGTGTGAAGTTTTTGCCTATTATGTGTGGTAATTTTTAGCTTTTAATCTCGCACGCATCGCGTGCATAAAATACTAGTATGTATCATAACCTAACAGTGGTATCACGAGCCCCTTATTAATTGCATGATCTATAATTTCTTAAACATGGTTAAATTTTACAAATTTTCAAAGAATTAAAAAGGGGTGATTAATTTTCATAATTGTTAATTAATTGCAAATTGCGTTTATTTAATTATATGTACGCAGTTTTTCGGCAGTTTATTCGTTACTCAACCAAATCGAGTGATTTTTGTGTCAATTCTGCATGTAACAGGCATTCTAAAATTTTGACAAAAATACTACTTTTCGGCCGAACCCAGAATTCCCAAATTAGAAGCCTAACTATGACTTTTCGGAGGTTTTAGTTTTTCGAATGCAAAAGTTTATAAATTTAAGATGTTAAATTGAATATTTGCGATTCTTGTTGATAAATCTTGAATTTTTGATTGACCTACTGTATATGTTAAACAAATTTGAATGCCTAGACTTGTTAATTATAGAACCTAATTTGTAATTATGATTAATTTGGTGAAATTCGAATAATTTAGAATTGATTTAATTTTCATAATTTATTAATGATTTAATTAGGTATCAATGATTAAAAACCACCATAAAAATTGTTAATTTATGATAAATTTTAAATTTTTATGACCTAGATTTGAATCCAAGTTAATCGGAAATTAATTGATTAATAAATTTTTGATTTTTTGCCCTAAAATTATGAAATTAATATGATTTATTAATTTGTCATTAATTTTGAATTAAAATTTTTAAATTTTTATGAAATACGCTCATAAATGTTGCACGCACAACGCAATAGAAGCTACGTGTAACCCTTAAGGGGTGTTGTATAGTGCGGGCACGCGACGACGAGCAAGGGAGCTCGTCGCCCATGTGGTACGAATGCAGCGAGCAACAAGCTAGGCGGCACGCAAGGCTCGAAGCCTAGGCATGCATGCTGGGCAATGGGCAAGCACATGCGACGAGCAAGATGCGTGTGGGCAGCGATGTGCTGCGCCACGACGCACCAGGCCCGCCGAGAGGTAGGTAGCCACGACACAGCACAAGGCTGCGCGCAGCGTAGCCAGCATGGTCGCGTGTGTGCGTGGCATATGGCTGTGTGTGCCGTTTGGCTGTGCAAGCCGTGTTCAATGATCAATGGCACGGGGCATGGGGGCCTCGTAGCTCGATGGGGCTTGGGCGCAAGCCCAAGTGCCTCGTCTTGCGACAATTGATACGTTTTGTTTTTAATTTTAGATTTTCAGTTCGGAAATAATTTTAATTAATTTTAAAATTAATAATTTAAATTTTTTTCTTGGATTTTATTTTTGAATATTATAATTATTATAAATTTTAATTTATACTAATTATTTTACTAAAATTAAGAACCTTGAATTAATTTAAGTTCATTTATTTCAACTGAAAATAAATTAAATAAATGGATTCGATTATAATTTTATATGAGCTTTAAATTTTAATTAAACTTGTATGTTTCCGGTTAGACTAGAAATACATTTTTATGTTTAAAATTAGTAAAGCATATAAAGTTATTGGTTTAATTGGGAGCATTTTTAGTATAAACTCTTGATTAGGTCTACAAATCCTTTAAGGTTAAAACAACTTGATTAGAATTAATAAGGACTGAATAATTGGTAGATTATTGGTGCCCTTGATTAATTGCTGCAAATATTTATGTGATGCATAACAATGTATTTTACTAACCAGCTATGTGGGCCATTCATGATAATGAGTCGGTGAATGGTATATATTGTATATGTACTATTTTGCAGGCTATGAAGTGACTAGTATGGCCCAAATAGGATAGAAAATATGGTATGCGTACCATTAATTTGAATGTAATTGGTCTAATGCACCAAAGTTTGTTTTTCAATTCAAATATGGTCTGCGTACCATCAAATAGTTGTAATTAGTTTAATTATAGCTTATCCTATTTGAAGAAAATGGCGCCTCCCATGGTGAAATTCAAGACGGAGTTTCCAATCCATTTTCAAGACGGACTTTGAAGTTGAAGCTTCAAGATGAAGTCGGGCCATACTAGATCACATTTATCTTATGCATGCTTTAAGTTATTTATTGCTTTAAAAATGTCTTAATTATGCATGAGATTATGGCTTGATTATGTTGCATGATTAAGGATTTTAGTTCACTTAAAATCTAACCAACATAGTAAGAGCTTTAAGTTCCAAACTTTAAAAATTGAGTTAAAAGGTGCCATGCCAAAATAACACTTACTTGGATAACCTTTACATCAATCTAGTAATAGTTTTACGCTCAGCGAGGTGTTACTTATTGATCCTAAAGGGGTAAGGTACACAAATAATTGTGAGTACATGTTAGTTTTGGTGAAACTCAACGATATAAGTAAGGAGTCCTTTTATGTCGTGGCAACATTGATAGGTTTACCTAATAAGTTCTTAGACTTACCTATTAACCAAGACTAGTTTCTAGACTATTAGCAAAAGGCTTTTGCTTACTTAAAAGATTTTAGAATTGAGTCTAAACACATAATGTGCTTAATTCTTCAATGGTTTTAGGATCTTGGAATCATTTTATTCAAACATGCCGGAACACATAACTTGAATAAAATGCTTAATGAACATTAAATTATGCATGCATGCTAGAATTTAAGTTTATTAAGAGAAACTGTGAATGATTATTTATCTGTTTATTCTTTTTCAATTGTAGTTTTAACTATGGCAAACAACAATCAAAACATCATCATTGGTTTTGAGCTTATGGTCAAGCTGAACCTAACGAATTTTCTTGAATGGGAAGCTAAGCTTGTAGAAATAGTCAGAATCAATGGACTTGAGTATGTACTGTTGCATCCCATGCCAAGCTACTATGACAGAGACATGACCCCTGAAAGATTTGCCGCCTGGGATGCGGATCTCAAAAAGGTTATGAGTCTTATGCTGAACAATATCCCTGATGAATGGGCTAGAAGGTTTGTAGGTTACGAACCTTTTACGCTCATCAAGAATCTGAGGGATATCCGTCGTGGAAGCACGGAGGACAGGAACCTAAACGTCCATGAGTTGATTGAATCAATGTCTGGTCTAAAGGTTAGTTCTCCCAACAGGTGTTATAGGATGGAGGTCCAAGAAACACATGTTCAGCTTAAGGAAGATCAGAAGAATGGAACAGTCGTTCCATCTTCAGGTATTTTCGTTATAGACTGTATACTTGCTAATTCAACTTCTTGGGTATTAGATACAGGTTGTGGCTCACACTTATGTTCCAATCCACAGGGACTAAGAAGAAGTAGAAGGTTAAGCAAGGGTGAAGTCGACCTACGAGTGAGAAATGGAGCAAGGATTGCTGCATTAGCTATAGGAACTTATTATTTGTCGTTGCCCTCTGGGCTAGTTTTGGAACTGGAAGACTGTTTCCATGTTCCAAGTCTTACTAAAAACATCATTTCTGTTTCTTGCTTGGATGCTAAGGGATTTTCCTTTTTAATAAAAGATAATAGTTACTCGTTTTATTTTAAAGAGATGTTTTATGGATCTGCTAGATTAGTCAATGGACTTTATTTATTAGATCATGACAAACAAGTTTATAACATAAATACCAAAAAGGCCAAAAAGGATGATTCAGATTTCACCTATTGCGAGGGGGTCGAAAAAGCACGAGGCTAATGCGTGACCTTGTCCCTCGTGGGTGTGACGCTTCTTTTTGTCAAATCAAGTGTAATTGGATTTCCTGTGAGTTTACACCCAATTGACTAGTAATATAGGAGTCGCCATTCTGTTTTTAACGACAATGAGAAAAACTAACAAAACCCGGTTATCGTGACATAAAGGGAGTGCAATTATATTTGGCCACGACGGCCGTAGGTTCCCTTGTGATCCATGGTGTGGGGATCTCTCAACGTACACCCGCAGGGTAGAGATTGAGGGTTCGGGGGACTGTAACTACCGAGAGGAGTACTCGCTCGTCGATAACTCCAGAGGCAGGATATCCTTACTAGCTCAGCATAAATAATTGAAGGGACATGCGTTACCTATTAAACTAATATGAGTTGATTTTGACAATATGCAACATATAATACTAGATCGAGCGCGATTATCTGATTTAGATTGTATTAAGGGACCTAGCATGATAATCCAATTTCCCAAAAATATTATCTTTATTAGGCGTGATAGAACAATCAGATTCAATTAGTTTAACAGTTCATAAAAGGGCTAGGAAAGCAATTAAATCATGGAAAAGGGACACATCACGACGCACCCTTGAGAGGTGCGTCACGGTTCTCAGAAAACTAACCACTTTGACTTTGCTATTTCTCCTTTTATTTAACGAATCTCAAGATACGGGACAGGATAAGTTCTGTTCAATTTTTGGATCGATTGCGACAGAACGCGTGAACAATTTCGCAGCGTGAGGCTTAGGCTTAGGGGTTGGAGTCAATACTCAGAATAATAATTGTGTCTGTGTCTTTCACGTCGAACTTGGGGCTATATTTATAGAAAAGAGTTCATGGAAAGATAGAATTGTAGAGCTCTAATCCACGAAGAATTAGGAAAGAACACGTCCAAGGTAATTTCAGCGCCCAGGGTCTGGGCCGTTTTCTTAGTCAGATTCGGACTCTTAGAATCCGGAGTGTATGAGACTTACTCGAGTCTTTTAGTGCGTATTTTTTATGACGGAATGCGTTCGGGCCCGTTACGAACTCTAGGCTCCTTAGGATTTTAATTAATACGTAACTCTTATTTTCGAATCGTATTAGGAATTATGTTGGAGTGCAACACCTAATTCCGACAGGTTTCTATCTTTTATGACTTGCCACTTTTAACAACTACCCATTACGGCAGTTACTGAAGGAAATAATGCCCTTGGTCCAAGTATGCATTCTATGTTAAGTGTAATAAGTGCGGTTCAGTATTAATTAACAAGTTAATAATTCAGTGAGATCAAGTGAGCTGAATGCCTAGCTAGAGGCCGCTTCAGTTCAAGTGGAATTAATGATATTAATCCACAGCTTACTCTTGACTGAACCCGTAGGGTCACACAAATAGTACGTAAACGGATCAAGTATTTAATGGCATTAAATACTCCATCTATGGATATTCGGAATCGACGGATCTTGGTTTCAGTGGGAGCTGAGATCGTGACAGGCAAGAAATGAATGCTCCGGAAACGATGATATTGCCGGAAACGGAAATATGGATCGTATCGGAAATATAAATATTATCCAAGTCGTAGATGTTGCCGGAAACGGAAACATGGTACGTATCGGAAAATATTATCGGAAATGGAAATATTGCCGGAATCGGAAATATTGCCGGAAACGGAAATATTGTCAGAATCGGAAATATTATCGGAATCGGAAAATAATTCCGGAAACGGAAATATTAAATATTTGTTCGAAACGGAAATTAATTCCGGAATCGGAAATATTAAATATTTCTCTATTGTGGGAGTACACATATCTCTCTATTGTGAAATAACATTCAAATGCTAATAACTTAGATTTGAAATTATTCATCAATGATGGACCAAGGCGAAACTTAGTACATACTGGGTATTAAGATCTATTTACAAAGATCTTATAATATTGTTTTGGATTAAGTAATGGCATTTACTAAATCAAACACGAAATACTCATTGGAGATATTCGACCCATATGAATAAATCTAAGTAAAGAATGTTTGAACTATGTATAAGCATTTACTAAGTTAAACATCAAAGGATCTAAGTGAGATTCTTAACCCATATTATATGTCAAAGAATTTAGCTGGATTCAGTATCTACTGAAATTGAATGAGCTAAAGTTACATGAATAGAATTCAATTGGGAATTATTCTGCAAAAGAATTTATCGTGTATGATATAATATGAGGATCGCCAAAAACGTATCGTATGACTTTACGCATGACGAACATATACCAATCTCTATTGATCTAAGTGAAGATCAACTAGATTGAAATCAAGAAAAACTTATGGTACTTGAAAAGGTACATAGGATTAGTTATTGATTCAAGGAAATAAAGATATGCTAAATATTGATGCTACACGCATAAACACTGGCAAAGGATCAAGCAAGACCCTTTGGAGTTAACCATTAATAAGGACGAGCTATAGAGCATCGTGTTTTGAAATGGCAACATGGATTGAAGACCATGAGTTGTTGCGTGGGAAATTAAATATTAATTTCTATGTTCTAAGATACAGCTGGAAAGTCTTCCACGTATCTGTGAACTGCCTGGATAAGTAAATCCAACCAAAGCATCACTAGCAACCTATACAGTTGAAGTAAAAGTAATTATTGCCTAAGAAGCAATGAAACAGGGTTGTTTAAGTTAAAGAGTTCTTCACTGAACTTGTGTAGATCACATGTCTGCTGACTTGATGGTTCTTCATTGCAAAATGCGTAGAACCACTCTTGTAGCTAGAAAGAATAGATCATAAACTAAACACACTCAAAAGATATTATCATCTTATCTCGAAAAAGACATTCGATGAAAAAGATATTAAGATTGGCAAAGCATGATAACTAAACCTATGCAACAAGTGAGAAGCAACACTCACATTGTAGCACTGGAAATCAAGCGTAGCTTTGAATTCCATGAACTGTTTTAAAGATGGGTTTGAGGCCCATGGTTGTAAAACATTGGGGTTGAACATTTATCATATATGAAATGTATTTTCATATTCCATTTAATCTTGGTTTAGTATTAAATGATGAGTTACTTCAAATTTGACGAAATATTCAAGATAGACTGTCAGGACCAGTCCTGTGACTAAGAAATGTCTATCAAGTGAACTTGAAAGTCAAAGGTTGAAAATGGTCTCTAGTCGGAGTTTTCTATAAAATTGGACGCATAGAAAACGTTAGACGATTAGAATGCAAGATGACTAGTAGTTCTGTTTCTTGAACTATGTGGACATGGAAATGTCATAATCATTTGCATAGATACTTATTTTGGGAAGACTAGTATCGGACAAGACCTATGAAACTTTACTGTAAGAGATGAAAATCTGTCATAAGTAAATTTCATTAAAATTATTAGACACTAAATCCTCAATACCTGAGTGATTTGAGATTACTTGTTTGAGAACTGGTTGCTTTGACGTTGACCAACCGTCGCACCGTAAAAGGAGGCTATAAAGGCAACGCTCAGGTAATCACCTATCAAACGAAGTCTAATCTCAAAATCGCAAGATTGGGATTGTCCTCCCATAAATCGGGATGAGATGCTTAAAAGTTGTACAAGGCCACTCGGAGAGCTAGAAACTGTGAAATGCATGGCCGTGCTCGGATGAATCATAGGCTATGATTATCTGTTTATTTGATCAGTTGAACTCTGAAACCGAGGAACACCTCTGGACATAATAAGGATGACAACTCTTACCTTATGTTCAAGAGCAAGCATCGAGCGACAAAGGAATTAGGAAATGCACACTTGTCCCTAAGGACAAGTGGGAGACTGAAGGAAATAATGCCCTTGGTCCAAGTATGCATTCTATGTTAAGTCTAATAAGTGCGGTTCAGTATTCATTAACAAGTTAATAATTCAGTGAGATCAAGTGAGCTGAATGCCTAGCTAGAGGCCGCTTCAGTTCAAGTGGAATTAATGATATTAATCCACAGCTTACTCTTGACTGAACCCGTAGGGTCACACAAATAGTACGTAAACGGATCAAGTATTTAATGGCATTAAATACTCCATCTATGGATATTCGGAATCGACGGATCTTGGTTTCAGTGGGAGCTGAGATCGTGACAGGCAAGAAATGAATGCTCCGGAAACGATGATATTGCCGGAAACGGAAATATGGATCGTATCGGAAATATAAATATTATCCAAGTCGTAGATGTTGCCGGAAACGGAAACATGGTACGTATCGGAAAATATTATCGGAAATGGAAATATTGCCGGAATCGGAAATATTGCCGGAAACGGAAATATTGTTAGAATCGGAAATATTATCGGAATCGGAAAATAATTCGGAAACGGAAATATTAAATATTTGTTCGAAACGAAAATTAATTCCGGAATCGGAAATATTAAATATTGTTCGTATCGGAAATGAATTCCAGAATCGGGAAATTAATCGGAAGCGTATCGTACGAATTAGCATCGGACGAGGCCTGCCAGACGAAGGCCCAGTACGAAGCCGGGCCATCGCCCAGCAAGCCAGCGCGCCACAACGCACCAGCCAAGGCTGCGCCAGGCCCACCGCAAGGCAGGCCCAGCGCGCGCCAAGGCTGCGGCAGCGTGTAGGCCTCGTGGCAATGGGCTGCAAGCTCGCGGGCTGCGCGCTCGCGCATGGCGCCCCTCGTGGGCTGCTGTGCGTGCGTGTGTGTGTTTGTGTGCTATACGAATCCTAAAGCTATCAGGTTTCGACATATGATTAAATTCCTAAACCTAAAAGGATGAATTAATTAAATAAGAATTCTATTAGGATTCTAGTTTAATTAATTCGTATCCTAATAGGATTCCAGTTCCTTTTCCATACCTCTATAAATAGGTGCCTAGGGTCATAATTTATAGACACGATTTCAAGTATTCAAAGTGATTTTTGAGAGCAAAAATTCAGTCATACAATTGCCTACACTAGCCGAAAATTCTAAGTACCTTAAGGGCGATCCTAGTTGGTCAAGCTTAAGGCGGATCCGGACGTGCTGTGGACTATCTACGGAGGGACGACACTTGGAGTCCTAAAGACTTGTTCTTGTTCGGTTCGGGCGCAGCTAGGGAGGGCACGCAACAAAGTGTATGCATCTAAACTATGCTAAATGATTATGTGTAAATAATATGCTTTCCTGGCTTTATGGTTTTTCCGCATGATGTATGAATTGTCATATGTATCATAACCTAACAAATACTATTTTTAGCAGGTTTCCATAAATAGTAGGTTTCGAGTGAAATGAAAAGGGAAATTGAGATTCGTTATTTTATAGGAGATGCGTTGCCAAGTGGAGATTTATGTTCTCATCATCGAACCTTCCCCTTCGGGAATGGGGACAAAAGTAGGTGTCTACACCTATCTGTGGCATTGTCGATTAGGCCATATTAACTTGAAACGCATAGAAAGACTTCAAAAGGAAGGAATTCCAGAACCATTTGACTTAGAGAATTATGGTAAGTGCGAATCATGTTTACTTGGAAAAATGACAAAGAAACCTTTCTCTAAAGTTGGAGAAAGAGCAACTGAACTATTGGGTTTAATCCATACAGATGTATGTGGACCAATGAGTACAAATGCTAGAGGTGGTTTCAGCTACTTTATCACTTTCACTGATGAATTCAGTAGATATGGTTATGTCTACCTAATGAAGCATAAGTCTGAATCCTTTGACAAATTCAAGGAATTTCCGAGTGAAGTAGAGAATCAATTAGGCAAGAAGATTAAGGCACTGCGGTCTAACAGAGGCGGTGAATATCTGAGCTATGAATTTGATGACCATCTGAAAGAATGTGGAATTCTATCAGAATTGACTCCTCCTGGAATACCACAATGGAACGGTGTGTCGGAACGGAGGAACAGAACCTTGCTAGACATGGTTAGACCAATGATGGGTCAGGCCGAACTTCCAATAGAATTTTGGGGACATGCACTAAATACAGCTGCACTCACTATAAATAGACCTCCGTCTAAAGCTGTTGAAAAGACTCCATATGAGTTATGGTTTGGAAAGCCTCCAAATGTGTCTTTTCTTAAGATTTGGGGATGTGAAGTATACGTCAAACGATTAATTTCAGACAAACTTCATCCAAAATCTGATAAATGTATCCTTGTGGGCTATCCAAAGGAAACAAAGGGGTATTACTTCTACAATACATCTGAGAACAAGGTGTTTGTTGCACGAGATAGTATCTTTTTGGAAAAGGATCACATTTCCAAAATGACAAGTGGGAGAAAAGTAGACCTCGAAGAAATTCGAGTCGAACAACAAAATCTAGAGAATGCTCAAGATGACATTCAGGTTGAAACTTAGAGCTCTTTAGAAGTATCTGGTGAGAATTATGGACCATCTAGAAATGTAACCCCGCGTAGATCGCAGAGACATAGATCTCAACCGGAAAGGTACTTAAGTATTTTGACGAACGAGAGCTATGACGTTCTATTACTTGAAAGTGATGAACCTGCGACTTGCAAACAAGCTATGACGAGCCCTAGCTCCAAGCAATGGCAAGAAGCCATGCAATATGAATTAGACTCCATGTCTGAAAACCAAGCCATAGGAAGCAAATGGGTTTTCAAACTGAAAAAGGACAAGGATGGAAAACTTGAAGTTTTCAAAGCTAGATTGGTTGCAAAAGGATACAGGCAAGTCCACGATGTGGATTACGATGAAACCTTTTCACAAGTTGCAATGCTAAAGTCTATTCGGATAATGTTAGCAATCGCTGCATATTACGATTACGAAATATGGCAGATGGATGTCAAAACCGCTTTCTTAAACGGCGTTTTAACAGAAACTGTGTTTATGACACAGCCTGAGGGTTTTGAGGATCCAAAGAATGCTAAAAAGGTAAGCAAGCTTAAGAAATCAATCTACGGATTGAAGCAGGCATCAAGGAGCTGGAATATATGTTTTGATGAAGCAGTTAGTGACTTTGGTTTCATCAAGAACGCAGACGAATCTTGTGTATACAAGAACGTCAGTGGGAGCAAAATTTCTTTTCTAGTATTATATGTCGACGACATATTACTTATCGGAAATGACATTCCTATGTTGAACTCTTTCAAGATTTGGCTTGGGAAATGTTTTTCGATGAAGGATCTAGGAGAAGCACAGTACATACTGGGCATCAAGATTTACAGAGATAGATCTAAAAAGATGATTGGACTTAGTCAGAGCACTTATATCAATAAGGTGCTTGAAAGGTTCAAGATGGCAGACTCCAAGCGAGGCTACCTACCCATGTCTCATGGAATGACTCTAAGCAAGACTCAGTTCCCAAAAACACTTGATGAGCGTAGACGAATGAGTAGGATTCCATACGCATCATTGATTGGTTCAATAATGTATGCTATGATATGTACACGCCCGGATGTTGCGTATGCACTCAGTGCTACGAGCAGATACCAGTCAGACCCAGGAGAGGCACATTGGACTGCTGCCAAGAATATTCTGAAGTACTTGAAAAGGCACAAAGATGATTTCCTGGTCTATGGTGGAGATGATGAATTAATTGTTAAAGGCTATAAGGACGCAAGTTTCCAAACCGACAAAGATGATTTCAGATCACAGTCTGGGTTTGTCTTCTGCCTCAACGGAGGTGCATGAAGCTGGAAAAGTGCTAAGCAAAGCACCATTGCGGATTCTACAACTGAAGCGGACTACATTGCTGCACATGAAGCAACAAAGGAAGCTATATGGCTAAGGAAGCTCATAGGTGAACTTGGTATAGTCCCCTCCATTAAAGGACCAATAGCCCTATATTGTGATAATAACGGAGCTATTGCACAGGCAAAGGAGCCTAGACACCACCAAAGAGTCAAGCATGTACTTCGTAGATTTCACCTTCTACGAGAGTTCGTTGAAAGAAAAGAAGTCGAGATAAGCAAGATTGGAACTGATGATAACATCTCAGATCCATTGACTAAACCTCTGCCGCAGGCGAAGCACAACTCGCACACTGCAGCTATGGGAATCAATCATATTGGAGATTGGCTTTGATGTCCTTGTTAAATGTTTTAAAGTTTTAGAGTTTAATACTTTGTAAAACATTATTGGTTAATCATTCACAATAAATGAATAGAATTCATTTTTCCATTTAATTTGTGGTTTATTAAATGATGAGTCCCTTCAATTTGACAATATATTCAAGATAGACTGTCAGGACCAGTCCTGTGACTAAGAAATGTCTATCAAGTGAACTTGAATGTCAAAAGTTGAAAATGGTCCCTGGTCGGAGTTTTCTATACAGATGGACGCATAGAAAACGTTAGACGACTAGAATGCAAGATGACTAGTAGTTCTGTTTCTTGAACTATGTGGACATGGCAATGTCGTAATCATTTGCATAGATACTTACTTTGGGAAGACTAGTATCGGACAGACCTATGAAACTTTACTGTAAGAGATGAAAATCTGTCATAAGTAAATTTCATTAAAATTATTAGACACTAATTCTCAATACTTGAGTGATTTGAGATTACTTGTTTGAGGACTGCTTACTTTGACGTTGTCAACCGTCGCACCGTAAAAGGAGGCTATAAAGGCTACGCTCAGGTAATCACCTATCAAACGAAGTCTAATCTCAAGATCGCAAGATTGGGATTGTCCTCCCATAAATCGGGATGAGATGCTGAAAGTTGTACAAGGCCACTCGGAGAGCTTGAAACTGTAAAATGCATGGCCGTGCTCAGATGAATCATAGGCTATGATTATCTGTTTATTTGATCAGTTGAACTCTGAAACCGAGAAACACCTCTGGGCATAATAAGGATGACAACTCTTACCTTATGTTCAAGAGAAAGCATCAAGCGACAAAGGAATTAGGAAATGCACACTTGTCCCTAAGGACAAGTGGGAGACTGAAGGAAATAATTCCCTTGGTCCAAGTATGCATTTAATATTAAGTCTAATAAATGAGGTTCAGTATTAATTAACAAGTTAATAATTCAGTGAGATCAAGTGAGCTGAATGCCTAGCTAGAGGCCGCTTCAGTTCAAGTGGAATTAATGATATTAATCCACAGCTTACTCTTGACTGAACCCGTAGGGTCACACAAATAGTACGTAAACGGATCAAGTATTTAATGGCATTAAATACTCTATCTATGGACATTCGGAATCGATGGATCTTGGTTTCAGTGGGAGCTAAGATCGTCAAAGGCAAGTAAATGAATACTCCGGAAACGATGATATTGCCGGAAACGGAAATATGGATCGTATCGGAAATATAAAAATTATCCAAGTCGTAGATGTTGCCGGAAACGGAAACATGGTACGTATCGAAAAATATTATTGGAAATGGAAATATTGCCGGAATCGGAAGTATTGCCGGAAACGGAAATATTGTCAGAATCGGAAATATTATCGGAATCGGAAAATAATTCCGGAAACGGAAATATTAAATATTTGTTCGAAACGGAAATTAATTCCGGAATCGGAAATGTTAAATGTTGTTTGGATTTTCATATGAAGTTGGGGCTTCTTCGTTGTTACCTTCTTTCTCCTTGGGCGATTGCGACCATGACATCAAAATTCTAGTAAGTGTTGGTACCTTCTTTCTCTCTGGGTGCATATTTTAATTGAAATCATTCAATTTTTCTTCTTGTTCCATACTATTTAAGTAATTATTTGTAGTTCTTAATTATTTAATTTGTGTATTTTTTGGTTGATAATTTTCAAGTTTATTTTGTTAATTATTTAGTTCATGCCATAGAGAACGGAAAACTATATTTGCAGATTCATCCTCTGGTTTCACGTTTATGTACATCCATATGGTACAGACCCTGCTGAATGTTTGGGCTTGATGCATAAGGTCAAAGTTTTTTTTGTTTACAATGTGCTTAAGATGCTGATGCTCTCACCTTGCCTTCCTTTTTGACATTCAATGATTGTGATTCTTAGTTCCATAGTAATTTGAAGCACCCCTTGTTTGTATACTAGATGAAGAGAGGTAAAGATATGATAGTTCTCTTTTTAATACTCATGTAGTCCTGTTTACATGAAATCATTTTCAGTGTTTACTAAGACTGTCTCATAGATATGATAATGGTAATACTGTTGTCAACGTTGTTTATTTTGATTTGAGTATTCGAGGCAAAGAAGTACTGTAAATTCAATGACTGGATTACAGGTACTGTGAAGCCTGCAAATAAGGAAGTTGCTTCTGACACTGAAACAGATATGAAGATTGAGGGATTTGTCCAGTAGTGTCACATTTTCTTCCAAATCTGCTATTCTTGGTAAGTAGCTTTGTTGTTTTATCTTCTAATTCTGTTGCTGTTATTTCTCTGTTTCCGCTTGAGCACATCCAACTGTTACAATTTATAACTGTGACTTTTAAGTTTGTATTTAGATGGACATGAAGTCATCTGTTGCATGCTTTTTATAACAATTATTGAGTCAGTGTTTCAATGCAGTTATGTTTTCTGGATGATGCTAAGAAACTGTAACATATCTCATGCTTTCTCACAGCTTAATGGCCATTCACATATGAAAAGCTTTGGTCTGTGGGCCGTGAATTGTTTTTTGACCCTGCCCTCTAGGCAAATCATAATAGTGTGAGCACCCCTGCTCAGTCTGCACTTGATGCTGCTCTGCTTGATTCCAGCCTTCCGAGATTATGCATTTCCTTTATGAAGCTAGTTGTTAGGCTTGACTGCTTGAAGACATCCATTTCTACATAATATTTTATGATGTCTTGTGGTTTCTTTTCTCGTCTCTTTACTTTTTCTGTATTTAAGAATAGGATTTTGGTACCATGTTTTTCTTACGCTTGCCTGAATGCGTGAGAGTTGAATGTTTGTTTTAAAGCCATGTTTGGCGTGTTTTGGATGCTTGCATACCATGATTTTAAACTGTGTTTCTGCTGATCACTTGATAAATAATCCGAGTCGTGAATTTGTTCATGCTGCAACAAGATCAGCAAATGGGTAGTTTTCATCTTTACTTTTCCCCAAACCCCTGTTGACAGAAGAAAAAAACACTTTCCCATGTTTTAAATGACATTGCTTGGCCCACAAACGAGATTTGATGGTAGACATGGTGTGATGATGACACTATAATGGTTTTGGTTTAAGGAGTTTCTGAATAAGTCATTCTAAATATCTCAGGTGTGAAGAATGCAACCACAAAGCTTGAGAAGTTGAAGTTTTCTGATGGTCAACATGTCATCATACCGCAGCATATCCAAGTCCATGATGCCGTAAAGAATGTATTAAGCTTTGGAAGCCTTGATGCAAGTTTTGGGGCCGGGGAGAACTGTGTAGTAGACGGTGAAAGCAATGGGAGCTTTAACGCTGTTACCGATTCAGTTCACGAGGAACCTGTCAGTGAGCTTTCTTTATGGTCAGTGTACTTCAAGTCGTTAGGGTTTTATGTTTTCTCATATTAAATACGGAGTATCCTATTTTAACATCAATGACGTCTCCTTTCTTCCTCCCTTCAGTGTGCATATCAGTTTCAGTGGCTTCAGTCTACTATTCAAGGTACACGTAGTCTTTCTATTTAATTTCAATGATTGTTTTATGACTTTATCTTATTGTTTATTGGTTATATCCGGTCTTCACTTTTTTTTTTTCTGTTTTTGAATATGATACTGTCTTTCCTCGAATGCTTACATCTTATCAACCGAAAACATCAGAGTGAGTAAGTAGTACTACTTTACAAAATCTTAAAGAGTGGAAATTCTTAATTTGATAGAATTGTTCAAACGAGAAAAAAAATTACAAAATGGGTGAGAATGAGTCTTTGAAACATAAAACTAAGTGTGTTAAACATGGAAAGACTTTAAAATACTCATTTAAGTTCATTAGTTGAAAGTTTGGACAGAAATTATCCATTTTAGTCAAAATGTGACCAATGATGAACTAAAGAGGCTTAAATGTTCATAACTTCACCAAAGTGGGTGAGAATGAGTCTTTGAAACATAAAACTAATTGTATAAAACATGGAATAACTTTAAAATACTCATATAAGTTCATTAGTTGAAAGTTAGGACCGAAATTAGCCATTTTAGTCAAAATGTGGCCGATAATGATCAAATGAGTCTTAAATGTGCATAACTTTACCAAAATGGGTGAGAATTATTATTTGAAATATAAAACTAAGTGTATCAAACATGTATAGACTTTAAAATACTTATTTAAGTTTATTAGTTGAAAGTTGGGACCGAAATTAGCCATTTTAGTCAAAATGTGACCGATAATGAACTAACGAGGCTTAAATGTGCATAACTTTACCAAAAGGGGTGAGAATGAGTCTTTGAAACATAAAATAAGTTTATTAAACATGGAAGGACTTTATAATACTCATTTAAGTTCATTAGTTGAAAGTTAGGACCGGAATTAGCCATTTTAGTCAAAATGTGACCGATAATGAACTAACGATGCTTAAATGTGCATAATTTCACCAAATGGGTGAGAGTGAGTATTTGAAACATAAAACTAAGTGTATTAAACATGGAAATACTTTAAAATAATCATTTGAGTTCATTAGATGAAAGTTGGGACCGAAATTAGCCATTTTAGTCAAAATGTGACCGATAATGAACTAACGAGGCTTAAATGGGCATAACTTCACCAAAATGGGTGAGAATGAGTCTTTGAAACATAAAACTAAGTGTATAAAACATGGAATAACTTTAAAATACTCATATAAGTTCATTAGTTGAAAGTTGGGACCGAAATTAGCCATTTAGTCAAAATGTGGCCGATAATGATCAAATGAGTCTTAAATGTGCATAACTTCACCAAAATGGGTGAGAATTATTATTTGAAATATAAAACTAAGGGTATCAAACATGTAAAGACTTTAAAATACTTATTTAAGTTTATTAGTTGAAAGTTGGGACCGAAATTAGCCATTTTAGTCAAAATGTGACGATAATGAACTAACGAGGCTTAAATGTGCATAACTTTATCAAAATGGATGAGAATGAATCTTTGAAACATAAAACTAAGTGTATTAAACATGGAAAGACTTTAGAATACTCATTTGAGTTCATAAGTTGAAAGTTGGGACCGAAATGTGTCATTTTAGTCAAAATGTGTCCGATAAATGAACTAACGAAGCTTAAATGTACATAACTTTACCAAAATGGGTGAGAATGAGTCTTTGAAACATAAAATAAGTTTATTAAACATGGAAGGAATTTAAAATACTCATTTAAGTTCATTAGTTGAAAGTTAGGACCGGAATTAGCCATTTTAGTCAAAACGTGACCGATAATGAACTAACGATGCTTAAATGTGCATAATTTCACCAAATGGGTGAGATTTAGTATTTGAAACATAAACCTAAGTGTATTAAACATGAAAATACTTTAAAATACTCATTTAAGTTCATTAGATGAAAGTTGGGACCGAAATTAGCCATTTTAGTCAAAATGTGACCGATAATGAACTAACGAGGCTTAAATGTGCATAAGTTCACCAAAATGGGTGAGAATGACTCTTTGAAACATAAAACTAAGTGTATAAAACATGGAATAACTTTAAAATACTCATATAAGTTTATTAGTTGAAAGTTGGGACCGAAATTAGCCATTTTAGTCAAAATGTGGCCGATAATGATCAAATGAGTCTTAAATGTGCATAACTTCACCAAAATGGATGAGAATTAGTATTTGAAATATAAAAAAAAGTGTATCAAACATGTAAAGACTTTAAAATACTTATTTAAGTTTATTAGTTGAAAGTTGGGACCGAAATTAGCCATTTTAGTCAAAATGTGACCGATAATGAACTAACGAGGCTTAAATGTGCATAACTTTACCAAAATGAGTGAGAATGAGTCTTTGAAACAAAAAACTAAGTGTATTAAACATGGAAAGACTTTAAAATACTCATTTTAGTTCATTAGTTGAAAGTTGGGACCGAAATTAGCCATTTTAGTCAAAATGTGACCGATAATGAACTAACGAGGCTTACATGTGCATAACTTCACCAAAATGGGTGAGAATGAGTATTTGAAACATAAAATAAGTTTATTAAACAGGGAAGGACTTTAAAATATTTATTTAAGTTTATTAGATGAAAGTTGAGCCCGAAATTAACCAATTTTATTATTATATGGTTCATTATTTATTTGTTATGAACAAATTAAGTCTTAATTTATTGTACGATTCAATATTTATAATATAACCAAAGTGTATATATATTTTTTGATGGTCGATCTTTTTAAGGTATTCAATAATCCGAGGGAGCGGCCTTTCACCTTTGAGGAGATAGATGAAGTTCAAGAAATGTTGGCAAATTTCATTACCAGTGATTGTCTTAATTTGATATTTTCTTGTAATGAATCTTAAATTATGTATTCTAGCTAGTTTTTCATATGATTGTAATGTAATCGACTTTTATATTTACAATTATATACTATTTAATTTAATTATCTATATAATTGGATACTTTTTATATGACGTATGGAGGTTAATTATTGGGGTGGTCCAATTGTAATATGTAGTAGGGAAATCGGTTATACAACAAATCTAGATCAAGTGCGGCTCATTTATAGGCCAAGTGCGGCTCATTATTATGCTTGTGCTGCCCATTTCTATGTCAAGTGCGGGCTCATTTTCAAATTTGGCAGCACCATATATGTCAAGTGCGGGCTCATTTTCAATATTGGCAGCACCAAATATGTCAAGTGCGGGCTCATTTTCAAAATTGGCAGCACAAAATAAATCAAGTGCGGGCTCATATTCTAAAATTGGCAGCACAAAATATGTCAAGTGCGGGCTCATTTTCCAAATTGGCAGCACTTGAAACATCAAGTGCTGCCAATATTTTGGCAGCACTTGAGAAACATCAAGTGCGGGCAGGCCATGTGCTACACATGTAAAAGCCCGCACCAAACCCCTTAAAATGAGCCCGCACTTGAGGTTTTTTCCTCTAGTGAATCATGCAATTCAAACACGTTATTAGCATTTTATTCGAATTTATTGTTCCGGCAGGTGTGAATAAAATGATTCCAAGACCCTAAAACCATTAAAGAATTAAGCACATTATGTATTTTGACTCAATTTTAAAACATTTTAGGTAAGCAAAAGCCTTTTGCTAATAGTCTAGAAACTCCTCTTGGTTGAAAGGTACGTCTAAGAACTTATTAGGTAAACCTATCAATTTTGCCACGACATAAAAGGACTCCTTACTTATATCGTTGAGTTTCACCAAAACTAACATGTACTCACAATTATTTGTGTACCTTACCCCTTTAGTATCGATAAGTAACACCTCGCTATGGCGGAAAACTATTACTAAGATCGATGAAAAAAGGATATCCAAGTAAGTGTTATTTTGGCATGGCACCTTTTAACTCAATTTTTAAGTTTGGAACTTAAGGCTCTTACTATGTTGATTAGATTTTAAGTGAACTAAAATCCTTAATCATGCAACATAATCAAGTTTCGATCTCATGCATATTTAAGACATTTAAAAGCAATAAATAACTTAAAGCATGCATAAGATAAATGTGATCTAGTATGGCCCGACTTCATCTTGAAGCTTCAACTTCAAAGTTCGTCTTGAAAATCTCCGTGGGAGGCGCCATTTTCTTCAAATAGGATAAGCTATAATTAAACTAATTACAACTATTTGATGGTACGCAGACCATATTTGAATTGAAAAACAAATTTGGTGCTTTAGACCAATTACATTCAAATTAATGGTACGCAGACCAGATTTTCTATCCTATTTGGGCCATACTAGTCACTTCATAACCTGCAAAACAGTACATATACAATATATACCATTAACCCATTCATTATCATGAATGGCCCACATAGCTGGTTAGTAAAACACGTTATGCATCACATAAATATTTGCAGCAATTAATCAAGGGCACCAATAATCTACCAATTATTCAGTCCTTATTAATTCTAATCAAGTTGTTTAACCTTAAAGGATCTGTAGACCTAATCAAGAGTTTATGACTAAAATTGCTCCCACTTAAACCAATAAATTCATATGCTTTACTAATTTTAAACATAAAAATGTATTTCTAGTCTAACCGGAAACATACAAATTTAATTAAAATTTAAAGCTCACATAAATTTATAATTGAATCCATTTATTTAATTTATTTTCAGTCGAATTTAAATTAATTCAAGGTTTTTAATTTTAGTAAAATAATTAGAATAAATTAAAATTTATAATAATTATAATATTCAAAATTAAAATCCAAGAAAACAATTTAAATTATTAATTTTAAAATTAATTAAAATTACTAGAACTGAAAATCTCAAATTAAAATTTAAAACGATTTAATCGTAACACAAGGTACGCACATCACCACGCAACGCACGGCCATAGGCCACACGCACACACAGCCATCGCTTGCCACGATGCGCGCAGCTTCTGTGTTGTGTCGCGTCTGCTGCTGCTCACCCTCGCAAGGCACCGCTCGCTGCGCGAGGCAGTGCACGCTGTGGCGTAGCTCGCTTGTTGGCCACACGCGACTGCTCGCTTGCCTTGCCCCTCCCCCACGCCCATCTCATAACACACACGGCCAACTCCTTTGTTTCGCGCGCGCGCTACGCTATGTTGCTCGCACGAGCGACGAGCTCCCTTGCTCGTCGTCGCGTGCCCGCACTATACAACACCCCTTAAGGGTAACACGTAGCTTCCATTGCTTTGTGCGTGCAACATTCATGAGCGTTTTCATAAAATTTAAAATTTTTAATTTAAAATTAATGACAAATTAATAAAACATATTAATTTCATAATTTTAGGGCGAAAAATCGAAAATTTATTAATCAATTAATTTCCGATTAACATGGATTCAAATCTAGGTCATAAAAATTTAAAATTTCACATAAATTAACAATTTTTATGGTGGATTTTAATCATGGATACCTAATTAAATTATTAATTAATTATGAAAATCAAATGAATTCTAAATTATTCGAATTTCAACAAATTAATCATAATTACAAATTAGGTTGTATAATTAACAAGTCTAGGCATTCATAATTGTTAAAAATATACTGTAGGTCAATCAAAAACTCAAGATTTATCAACAAGAATCGCAAATATTCAATTTAACATCTTAAATTTACAAACTTTTGCGTTCGAAAAACTAAAACCTCCGAAAAGTCATAGTTAGGCTTCGAATTTGGGAATTCTGGGTTCGGCCGAAAAGCACTATTTTTGTTAAAATTTTAGAATGCCTTTTACATGCGGAATTGTCACAAAAATCACTCGATTTGGATGAGTAACGAAGAAACTGCCGAAAAACTTCGTACATATAATTAAAAAAACGCAATTTGTAATTAATTACGAAAATTTATCACCCCTTTAATTCTTTGCAAATTTGTAAAATTTAACCATGTTCATGCAATTTAGATTATGAAAATAATAAGAGGCTCGTGATACCACTGTTAGGTTGTGATACATATGAATAAACATAAATCATGCGGAAAAACCATAAAGCTAGGAATCATATTATTTACACATAATCATTTAGCATAATTCAGATGCATACACTTTGTAGCGTGCCCTCCCTAGCTGCGCCCGAACCGAACAAGAACAAGTCTTTAGGACTCCAAGTGTCGTCCCTCCGTAGATAGTCCACAGCACGTCCGGATCCGCCTTAAGCTTGACCAACAAGAATCGCCCTTAAGGTTACTAGGATTTTCGGTTATTTGGGTTGCAAGTGTTTGGCTGATTTTTGCTTAAAACTCTTACCTTTGAATACTTCAAAATCGTCTGTCAAATATGTGACCCTAGGCCCTTATTTATAGAGTTTATGGAAAGGAATTATAATCCTACTAGGATATGGATTTATTAATTAAAATCCTATTAGAACTCTAAATAAAAAATTTAATCTTTTAGGATTAGGATTTAATCAATGCACGAATTCCGATAGGATTAGGATTCGTTACGAACACGAGCACATACACACGTATGCACGCCCGCACGCAGGCCTTGCGGCCCACGCCGAGCGCACAGCGTATGCGGCCTCGCAGCCCATATGCGCGCCCGCCAATGCTTGGCTGGGCCTGGCCTTGCGCTGGGCCTGGTCGAGCACTTGGCGTGTGGCTTGCTGGGCGTTGGCCTAGCCTCGTGCTGGGCCTTCGTCTAGCAAGCCTCGTCCGATGCTAATTCGTACGATATGCTTTCCGATTCAATTCCCGAATCCGGAATTCATTTCCGATACGAACAATATTTAATACTTCCGATTCCGGAATTAATTTCCGTTTCGAACAAATATTTAATATTTCCGTTTCCGGAATTATTTTCCGATTCCGAAAATATTTCCGATTCTGACAATATTTCCGTTTCCGGCAATATTTCCGATTCCGGCAATATTTCCATTTCCATTAATATTTTCCGATACATACCATGTTTCCGTTTCCGGCAACATCTACGACTTGGATAATATATATTTTTTTGATACGATCCATATTTCCGTTTCCGGCAATATCATCGTTTCCGGAGTATTCATTTGCTTGCCTTTGAGGATCTTAGCTCCCACTGAAAACAAGATCCGTCGATTCCGAATATCCATAGATGGAGTATTTAATGCCATTAAATACTTAATCCGTTTACGTACTATTTGTGTGACCCTACGGGTTCAGTCAAGAGTAAGCTGTGGATTAATATTATTAATTCCACTTGAACTGAAGCGGCCTCTAGCTAGGCATTCAGCTCACTTGATCTCACTGAATTATTAACTTGTTAATTAATACTGAACCGCATTTATTAGACTTATCATTTAATGCATACTTGGACCAAGGGCATTATTTCCTTCAGTTGATCCTGAGGACATTCCCCATGCTGATAGGATCCTCCGCTATGAGAACTCGGATGGGGAAGAGGTAGTGGAGACCATCCCTTTTGCTTCTCCTCCGCACCGGAAATCATATGATGCTGTAACTGAGCATTATGCCGCTGTGAGTACTGTTGCATTTTCTTGAAACTGGTTGTAATCTTGTATTGGGAAATTGATCTTGGATTTTGTATGCAGGCGCCGCGGGCGAGAGTGCGTCGCTGGATGCTTTTGCTTGATTCTTGGAAGAGGCATTGTGCCAAGCTGACCCGGAAGCTTTCTGGCCGGGACAGAGAGGTGCCTTTCTTGATCTTGAAATTTGTATTCTGGAAATTCGAACTTGGATGTTGATTCTTGAAATTGTATTTTGTATAGGAGCGCTGTCGAGACCGTAGAAGGTCCGTTGACAGAGAACCCCAGGCGGAGAAGTCCTTGAGGTAGGAGGGGCCGAGCTTGGAGCTGGGACAGGGGTCCGGTGCTAGTGCTCATCAGAGGCATTCTGATGTTGAGCGGGGAGCCTCCCCTTTTGTACATGTTGATCCCACCAGGCATTCGTTTGGAGGTGCAGGCAGTTCACGACCCTTTGTTTCTTCCCCTGGTTACTATTTCGGAGGAAGTGGTCCTCAGCCTTGGGGTGCAGATTCCTGGGCTTACTATGCAGAGATGGAGAGGATGCGCTAGGCTCAGATGTTTGGGTCGTACCAGTATATGGCGATGCTGCCGCCGTATCAGTATTCCTCTCCTCAGCAGGGAGTTCATCCCTCCACTGGCACACTTCGTATCTCGGAGCAGGATCCTAGTACCCTTGAGACGGAGTTGGATCAGGATCTGGAGCGCCTTAGGAGGCGTAACAGGGACAAGGCTCCTGTGGTTGATATCACTGCTGGTGATGACTCAAATTGACCCTGCATGGTAGCGAGTTCCAGCTTGCCTGGGTTGATTTTGTATAGGCTGGATTGTATAGTATTTGTATGGATTTGAAACTTGAATTTTTGTATGGTTGTATGGTTTTTGAACTTTGAATTGGTTTTGAAATTTTTGAAGTTTGGCTTTTGAATGTTTGGAATTGTATGCGTTGTGTGTGCCTTGAAGTTTGTGGCTAGATGCATGCATGAGAAATTTGCCAAAATTTTTTGAAAAAATGTACCCCATTTTTCGGGTGTATATACACACTATAAGCCCCCACTTTGACTGAGTTTTTTTGGTTAGGAAAAGCGCAAGTCATAGTATATTCAACTCTTGTTATGCATATGCAGACACGACTTAGGACGCCGATCTAGGACTAGAATGCTTCAATTTTGAAATGACACGAAATCTGCCCGAAGCGTTGAACCGCACTGCTTGAAATTGCGCGGCTTGCGGCTTTGGAATCTTGAATAATGGAGGTTGTACTCTGCTGTCCAAAACACTAAAGAGTGTGTACTCGGAGTCATAAAAGAGGACGGTGGCCTCGTCCTTTGATGCAGGCCCCTGCACCTGGCGCGGGCTTGGCGCCTAGCGCCTGTGGGCTGTCGTGCAAGCCGACTCTTGTATAAATAGGGAGCTTGTTGAATCATTTCTTGTATCAATCTTTCCCTGCTATCATTGCATACTGCTTCCTCTCGAAAAGAAAAGAGAATATGGTTGTGTCCTTTGAGAGTGCCTTGAACTCGTGGCTTGGTTCGTTAGGCAAATTGGAGAAAAGGGAGCTTGATGGCATGCATCTTGGGGTGCTCGTCTCTTTCCAGTTTGTAAAATTGGATTTGCACTTCATTCTTGTTGCTTTGGAGGCTTGGGATCCGAATCATCATGTCTTCCGCTTTGGAAATAATGAGTGTCCCCTCCCTAAGGAATTTAGTGCTATATTGGGGTAGCCCATCATGCTGGAGCCATGCATGCCCAGTGTTGAAGAACATTTTTTCTTGAGTTTTGAAAGGTATTTGGGCTTGATTCCCCCACTTTTGAGTGCTGTTGTATATGGCAGAGGGGTGGATTTGTCCCTCTTTGTCACCTACTTTGCTGGGCTTGATGTTCCCATAGTATTCTACCTGAGATCCTTGAGTTTTTGTATATTCGCTCGCTTTCTCTTTTTGAAACAGGGGTTTGGCAATGGTGATGCCTCCCTAATAGAAATTGTAGAGCAGTTTGCTAATGGTCAGGACCCAATGCCGTTTGTGATTGGTGAAACATTGACGGGCCTTGATATGCTGAAGTCGGACCCCTCTTCTTTGCCATCGGGAAGTCCGGTGTTACTCCAAGTAAGGATCTGGAGCTTTCTTGTATGTTGAATTTGTACTTGTATTTGAATTTTGAATGTTGAATTTTCAAATGTGTTTCTTGTATACTCTCCAAGGTTTGGCTTATGGAGAGGCTCATGTTGGTGGCACCACCGGAGAACATGGAGAGCTATAATAGAAAAGGATTCACTGTGCGGCCCATGCTGTATGGCCGGCTTTCATTGGACGAGTGGCGATGCGCACTCTCTGGAATTGAATCTTGTATAATGTGGGTAGTTCCTTGGTGGGGAATTGCTGCTATGAGACATGCCCCTGGTTCCACCGCTTTGAGGGTGCCAAGCCTCACAATGCTGGTCTTCTACTCGCCCGCTCGAGTGATGAGACAATATGGCTTGAAACAGGGGATCCCGGACTGTACTGAAGAGAACCCGAAACCTGTTGTGCTGAATGCAAATCGACTTGAAGTTTGGAGGCGGTATTGGGTCGCCAAACCATTCTTGAGTATAAAGTTCCCACCTGAGTCAGTTACTCTGTCTGCGGGGTACATTGTATGGATGAGAGGTCTAAGCCAGAGGGATATTTCTTTCTCCGGGCCAGCTAGAGTCCGAGGTTCTAGAGCTAGACGTCCTGCATCAACTGACTATAAGGAAGGTGACGGGAGTGTGGCCTATCCGGTGCTTGACCGTTCGGAATCCAAAGGAGGTTTGTCGTCCTCCCGTCTTGGAAGGCTTGCAAGTTCCTTCTCCCGCCGCTTGGGCAAAGGGAAGATTGATGATTGATTGCGGGCGGAGCCAAGGGATAGTACTCAAGGTGCCAAGACTCGAGAGCATAATCGCCCGACCCTAGATCTTTGTAGGCTAAATGTGTTTGAAGTTGTATTGGAATGAATTGTGTTTGGAAGATGTGTTTAGGAAGTGAAAAGGCTTTTGAACTTTGCTTCACTTGATCCTGACTTTGTATTTGAATTAGCTTTGAAGGCCTTAGGGCCAAATAAAAAGAGTTGTTGTGTTAAATTCCGCTTGAATATGCTTTGCTTTGAATGGGCACATTTGGAATAAAGACAACAACATTTGAGTTTTGAAATTTTATTTGATTTTTTAGGATTCCCATAATTGAGGAAATTTTGAATTTTTTTTTTGTATTAAAGTGGTCGGGCCTCGAAATGAGGTTGCCTACGTGTCCCGTTAGGGAATCAGGCCAGACGTAGTTCTGACTACCTTACAGGACTTTGAATTGGATTCTTGAATTTGAACATGGAACATAGACATAGAACTTCTTGAGTTGATCGAGGTTGGTCAGAGATCTGAATTCTGTTCCATCGATGTCTGTTAGTTCGACTGCTCCCCCGGAGAGGATCTTCTTGACAATGTATGGGCCTGCCCAGTTGGGTTTGAATTTTCCCCTTGGGTCCATGGTGCTTTTGCGAAGGGCTTTCAAGACAAGCTCGCCTTCCTTGATGTTTCAGGTTCTGACCCTTTTGTTGAAATGTCTGGCCACTCGGCGCTGATAGACTTGTACATGGTGAGCGGCTTGAAGCCGACGCTCATCGAGCATGACTAGCTCGTCATATCTGGCTTGTACCCATGCAGCTTCTGGGATTTTTCTTTCGAGGACTATCCTTAGAGAAGGTATCTCCAGCTCGATAGGTTGTACTGCTTCCATTCCATAGACCAATGAGAACGGAGTTGCACCAGTTGAAGTGCGAATTGAAGTTCGATATCCCCACAATGCGAAATGCAGCTTCTGGGGCCAGTCCTTGTAATTGGTAGTCATTTTCATGATGATGGCTTTAAAATTCTTGTTGGATGCTTCGACTCCCCCGTTGGTTTTTGGGCGATAAGGCGAAGAGCGATGATGTTGAATCTTGTACTCGGTGAATAGATCTTCACACTCTCCTTAAAAATGGGTTCCCTGGTCACTGATGAACTCGTGAGGAACGCCGTATCTGCATATGATGTTTTCTTGTATGAACTGGGCCACTTGCTTGTAACCCAACACTTTGAATGACCTGGCCTCAACCCATTTGGTGAAGTAGTCGATGGCGACCAGTATGAACTCATGACCCTCGGTGCCTGTTGGAGTGACTTTGCCGATGACGTCGATACCCTAGGCTGAGAACGGCCACGGTGATGATTGAGAGTATATCAATGATGGAGGAATGTGCTTCAGATTCGCACACTTTTGACATGTAGGACATTTCTTGACAAAGAAGTAGCAATCCCGTTCGAGGGTAGTCCTGTAGTATCGTGCCCTAACGATCTTGAGGGCTAGCATTTTCCCATTCATGTGGGTGCCACAGACTCCAGCATGTATGTTGTCCATGACTCTTTGAGCTTCGGGCTTGTCAACATATCGGAGGTTAGGACCGCCAAGGGACCTTTTGTATAGAATGTCGCGTTCCATGACGAAATTGGCTGATTTTAATCGTAGAGCCCTTTCATTCTTGCTTAAAAAGTGTGGGGGATACTCTGAATTTTGTAGATACCTTTGAATGTCTGTAAACCAAGGCACATCTTCGTCTTGCTCGACGTTGTCAATAGCATGGACATATGCTGCTTCTTGACGTGTTTTAATTGTAAGTGGCATTTCAGCCATGCCACTTGGAATGTTGATCATTGAAGCCAGTTTTGGCAGTGCGTCGGCGAATGGATTCTCCTCTCTCGGGAGGTATGTAAAGCGAAGCTCTTCTATTTGTTCAGACAGCTGTTCGAGGTAGGACTGGTATGGGGCCAAGCTCTCGCTTCTTACTTTCCATTTGCCGGAAATTTGATTGATGATTAGGGAGGAATCCCCGTACAGTCGAAGTTTCTGGACGCCTAGTGCTAAGGCGGCTTCTAGGCCCATGATGCATGCTTCATATTCTGCCGCATTGTTTGTGACGTTGAATTGCAGTTTTGCTGATATAGGAACGTGTGTGCCGTCTGGAGCTACTAAGATTACTCCAACACCACATCCGTTCTGGTTGGAAGAACCGTCAAAATGCATTGACCAACTGTCATCACTGGTCATTAAGATTTGCTCGTTGGGTAAGTCGTAATCTTCCTCTTTTGCCTCGACAGGGCAGTCGGCTAGGAAGTCTGAGACTGCTGAACCCTTGATAAACTTCTGTGGAATGTATTTGAGATCGAATTCTGCTAGCATGACCAACCATCTGGACAACCGTCCGTTGAGCGCCGGTTTTTCGAATAGATACTTGAGAGGATCCGCTTTGCTGATCACATGTACTGTATGGGAGAGCATGTAGTGCCGTAGTTTCTTTGTTCCCAAACCAAGGCGATTCTGAGTTTCTCGAGCTGAGTGTACTTAGTCTCGTAGTCGATCAGCTTTTTGCTTATGTAGTATACGATATTCTCCTTGCCTTCAATTTCCTGGGCAAGCATAGCCCCACAGCTGAATCTGTTGATGTGAGGTAGAGCCTAAGGGGAATCCTTGGCATGGATGGCTTTAGTACTGGTGGGTTGGAATGGTAGCTCTTGATAGTGTCGAATGCATGCTGACAGTCGTCATCCCACACTTTGGGCTCGCTTTTTCGGAGCTTTCGAAATACTGGTTCACAGATCATTGTGAGTCTTGAAATGAACCTGCTGATATATTGTAGTCTGCCGAGAAAACCCCGAATTTCCTTTTCATTAGTTGGTGGTTGCATCTCGAGAATTGCTTTGATTTTTGAAGGATCAGCCTCTATGCCTCGAGAGCTGATAACATATCCGAGTAACTTGCCTGACGTTACCCCGAATGCACACTTTTGAGGATTGAGCCTCATGTTGTATTGTTTGAGCCAGTTGAAAAAATTTCGAAGTACCGAGGTATGCTCGTGCCGTTCTTTGGATTTTACAATCATGTCATCGACATATACCTCAATTTCCCTGTGAATCATATCGCTCATGATGGTTGTGGCTGTTCTTTGATAAGTTGCTCCTGCGTTCTTTAGTCCGAACGGCATAACTGTATAGAAATATGTACCCCACTGAGTGATGACGGTTGTCTTCTCCATATCCTCCTCTGCCATGGGAATCTGATTGTAGCCTGCGTACCCGTCCATAAAAGAGAGTAAGGCGTGATTTGCGGTGTTGTCGACCAAGTTATCGATGTGAGGCAATGGAAAACCGTCTTTAGTGCTGGCCCTGTTAAGATCCCTATAGTCCACACACATTAGTACTTTGCCATCTTTCTTTGGAACCAGGACGACATTTGCAATCCATTCTGGAATTTTTGCTTCTCGAATAAACCCGTCCTCTAGCTGCTTGGAAACCTCTTCTTGCATTTTGAGGGAAACGTCCGGTTTCATGCGACAGAGTTTCTCCTTGATGGGTTTTGAACTTGGAATAAGGGGAATTGTATGCTGACCGATGCTTAGATCAACCCCTGGCATATCATGATAGGACCATGCGAAGACGTCTACATACCCTGAAAGTAGCTTGATAAGATCGTCTCGCTCTGGTTGAGAAAGAGGTAAACCAATGTGAACTAGTTTTGAGTCACTGCTGTTAGAAAGGTTGATTTTTTCTGTTTCCTCAATTATGAGCGTCCTGTTTTCATAATTTTCAATAGCTTTTAGAAATTCAAAGTCAGTTTCTTGTAAAGCAAAGTTGTTTGGATTAGGATTGTGTTTTGAATTAGGACTCGAAGAGTAAGTAGAAATTGAAGTGTTATTGAAATCAGCAATCATTACATTTACTGTTTTGACTTGAAGCTCGGCCTTTAGAGGCTCTTGATTGATGCAAGACTCTAGTTCTAGACACTTAGACTCATTGCTAGACTTAGAAATTGAAAGACAGACTCTGGACCTGGACAAAGACACTAATCGTAAAGATAGTTCTCAGGGTATTCCCAGACATCTGCGCCATAATCGTCATAGTCATCGATGATGGGGCTGCATGCATAGAATTTCAGGACTTGGTCCCAGACTTGATTCCATGTGTTGTAAGGAAATGCGCCGAAGCTGCCCTTGCATGAAGTGTTGAGCCCTAAGAGGAACATTCTCACCATTTTGCCCTCTGGCAGCTCGGGCTGAATTGTATGAGCGGAGATTGCCCATCTGTGGTAGTATTCTTAAATGCACTCATCCTTTTCTTGGCGTACAGCCGGCTTTTGCTTGATGAGAGTGTCTCGGAAGCTTGAACCTTTGAGGGTGAGGCAGGCAGGGCCATCCAGTATTTCCTCGAACAAAGGCTCTCCGAATAGTAGGTCGAAGTTAGTAGGCACATCGATTACTAGGAACTCAGCATTGTCGTAATAGGTGTCAAAGGAGAAAACCAGCTCGAGGACTCCCAGGACTTTGTATGTGACACCCTGGAGTTTGACAGTTTGTTGGGCACTCAGCATGAGATCGTACTCGGAGAACCCTAAAGCCTTCAAGGTGGCGAGTGGACAAATGATCTCTTGGATGTCGGTGGTTACCCTAGGTTCGGGGATCACCCAGTTTTGAAGCATATGGCAACAGCTTGGAACCATCAGCTCGTAACCCGGCTTGTATATTGTGGAGATCAGATTGCATGGAAACTCCTCTTCTTCATCTTCGCAGTCATAGGAGATGGCTTGTACGGAGGGGGTTTGCTTAGCCCCGGGTGGTAAGGGTAAAGTCTTGTTGTCGACCATGTTCTGGATCAAGTGCTTAAGCTTGTAGCAGTCCTCGATGTCATTACCCTTCCCTTGATGGTATTTGCAATGAGCTGTCGGATCCCAACTCTTAGATCTTTTGTCAACCGGAGGATCGGGTGTTGGACCGATTGGTGCTATGACTTGTTTTTCGACCAGCCGATCGAATGCCTCACTGTAAGACATCCCCAGGTTGGTGAAGACTCTTTGTGGCCTTCCTTGATAGTTGCGCTGATTAGCATTGCTTTTGAAGTTGTTTGACTTTGGACCTTGAGGAGCCTCTAGGGCGTTAACCTCATGAACTTTGTGTGTTGTCTCAGGGCTCTTTCCCTTCCACTTTTTAGTTTGTGGAGCTGGGGCTGCGGGTGCTTTCATCAGGTCATCCTCTATGTCCACCCCGATGTCGTAGGTTCTCTTGAAGCTTTCCAAACCTAGGTACATCGTGTGAGCATTGTATTTCGGAAGAAGACCAGCTATGAAGATCTTGACCAATTCTCTCTCGGAGGGCCGGGTCACCATTTGGGATGCCATTTCTCTCTACCGGTTGAGGTAAGTAGTGAAGCCTTCCTGAGGCCCTTGCCTGAGAACTTCCAGTTCCCTTAGAGTGGTTTGAAGTTGAATGTTGGGTTGATATTGCTCCATGAATGCTCGAGCAACTGCCTCCCATGTATTTGTTTGACGTTCCTTGAGTGAATAGTACCACTTCTGGCAGACAGGATACAGAGACATAGGGAATACCACTGGGTATAGCTCGAGTTCGACCCCCTTGATGGCCATTCACTAGTAGAAAAAACACTTGTTGCAGCGGGCTTTTAGACCCCTGTTGCAGCGTACATTGTATGCTGCAACTGGGGGGCCTGCAACAAGTCGGACTTGTTGCAGCGTACAATGTTCGCTGCAAAAAAGTACTTTTTGCAGCGTACATATGCATGTACACTGTAACAAGTGTAAAAAATTTGGCCAAAATCTTGACTTGTTGCAGCGTACAAATTCATGTACGCTGCAACAAGTGCCAAAATTTGGCCAAAATCTTGACTTGTTACATCGTACAAATTCGTGTACGCTGCCATAGACCCCACCTGTTGTAGGGTACATCTATTTGTATGCTGCAACAAGTGTGAAATTTTGTTAAATTTTACACCCTTGTTGCAGGGTACACATATATATGTACGCTACAACAAAGCACTTTTGGCGGGAAAATTCTAATTTTGTTTAGGATACCTAGAATGCCTTGCACCAAATATAGAAACCTGTCACAACAATAATAAAATATCGCAACCTGTATAACAAATATAAAAACAATAATTGTTGTTTTGTATACATGAAACCAAAGTGCACGTACATTTAAATATATGTTCCAATTTCATTGTACGCATACATTTTAATATAAAAGATTGGTCTATAACATCTAAACCAACTCGATCAAGCGCGATCAGGCCAATAATTAATATTTGCTGGTAAAAAACTTAGCCCATTGCTCACGAACCACATCAATTTCCTCACTAGCTTAAGCCGCATTCCTCAGAGTATAGACCTTTACAAAAACAAAAATTTCAATAGATTAAATGCAAATTTAATATCACATTTTAACATTCAAGCACTAATGACAATGTCCTAATAGTCTAGAATACGAGTCAAGAGTAAGGAAAATGTCATTTTAGCCTAAATATGACCTATAACGATCCAATGAGCCTTAAATGTGCATAAATATATTGGAATGAGTTTAAAAAAGTTCAAACTATGCATATTAATCATGTGATAAGAATAAAATGAGTCCATAGGTTCTTTAGTTCAAAGTTGGGAGCGTAAATGTCATTTTAGCTCTAAATATGACCTATAACGACCCAATGAGCCTTAAATGTGCATAATAGTTTAGAATGAGTTTTAGAAAGTTAATACTATGTATATTAATCATGTAATAAGAATACAATGAGTCCTTACGTTCTTTAGTTCAAAGTTGTGAGCGTAAAATGTCATTTAAGCTCTAAATATGACCTATAGCGATCTAATGAGCCTTAAATGTGCATAAATAGATTGTAATTATTTTAAGAAAGTTAAAACTATGCATTTTAATCATGTAATAAGAATCAAATGAGTCATTAGGTTCTTTAGTTCAAAGTTGGGAGCGGAAATGTCATTTTAGCTCTAAATATGACCAATAAGTACCCAATGAGCCTTAAATGTGCATACATGATTGGAATGAGTTTTAGAAAGTTAAAAACATGCATATTAATCATTTAATAAGAAACAAATGAGTCCTTAGGTTTTTTAGTTCAAAGTTGGGAGCGTAAATGTCATTTTAGCTCTAAATATGACCTATAACGATCCAATGAGCCTTAAATGTGCATAAATAGTTTGGAATGAGTTTTAGAAAGTTAATACTATGTATATTAATCACTTAATAAGAATAAAATGAGTCCTTAGGTTCGTTAGTTCAAAGTTGGGAGCGTAAATGTCATTTAAGCTCTAAATATGACCTATAGCGATCTAATGAGCCTTAAATGTGCATAAATAGATTGGAATTAGTTTAAGAAAGTTAATAATATGCATATTAGTCATGTAATAAGAAACAAATGAGTCCTTAGGTTCTTTAGTTCAAA
Organism: Spinacia oleracea; assembly: GCF_020520425.1. Taxonomy (NCBI): domain Eukaryota; kingdom Viridiplantae; phylum Streptophyta; class Magnoliopsida; order Caryophyllales; family Amaranthaceae; genus Spinacia; species Spinacia oleracea. The sequence continues at coordinate 109,243,318 of NC_079489.1, forward strand.
GTTGGCAGCGGAAATGTCGTTTTAGCTCTAAATATGACCTATAACGACCCAATGAGCCTTAAATGTGCATACATAGATTAGAAAGAGTTTTAGAAAGTTAATACTATGCATATTAATCATGTAATAAGAATAAAATGAGTCCTTAGGTTCTTTAGTTCAAAGTTGGGAGCGGACATGTCGTTTTAGCTCTAAATATGACCTATAATGACCCAATGAGCGTTAAATGTGCATACATAGATTAGAATGAGTTTTATAAAGTTAATACTATGCATATTAATCATGTAATAAGAATAAAATCAGTCCTTAGGTTCGTTAGTTCAAAGTTGGGAGCGAAAATGTCATTTTAGCCTAATTATGACCTATAATGGCCAAACAAGTTTCAAATGTGCATAAATAGATTGGATTGAGTCATGGAAAGTTAAAGCTAATCATATAAATCATGTAGTAAGTTTGAAATGAGTTCTTAGGTTCATTAGCTCAAAGATGGGAGCGAAAATGTCATTTTGGCCTAAATATGACCTATAATGGCCAAACAAGTCTCAAATGTACATAAATAGATTGGATTGAGTCTTGGAAAGTTAAAACTAATCTATGAATTATGTAGTAAGTTTGAAATGAGTTCTTACGTTCGTTAGTTTAAAGTTAGGAGCGAAAATTTCATTTTAGTCTCGTTTGATCGTTATATGTCATATTTTGACTAAAATGTTCTCACCTGCTTCTAAGTCTGCAAAACAATTTTGAAATTAGTCACATAAAAGCCTATTCAATGTTTGAGTACTAAGAATAAACTGCTGAAATTACATAATGCTGCTAAGAACATTCACAACCAAAGTTTTATTCTTTGAAAAAAATTTGGAAGGAAAATAAAAAAGTGCAGAAATTTATCAGAAGTGTGCAAATGGAATTACCTTTAGTCAATTGGAAAGCATGCACCGCGCACCGTTCTGCAGAATTGAAACAACCTTAGTACAGCTTGATCTGGTCCCTTGCTGCAACAAAATCCCAAAAAACACAACCCATCATTAGTAAATCCAGCATATTTAAACACAATTAGCAGATATTCAGACTCAATTTGTGCCACTCTTTCACACTTTGACATGAACCCCTCCCCTCCCCCCAAAACACACCAATTGAGAAGCAAAAACTGAGATGCAACCTTGGCTACTTTGGCACCACAAGCGGCGGCCAATATAGAGGCGCCGGTAGAGATATTTACAGTGTTTGCTCCATCACCACCGGTACCGACAATGTCAACAACATCCTCCAATCCGTCCACACTCTTGCAGTGTTTCATCATTGCATTTGCCAGTCCAACTATTTGCAAGTACACATAAAGTAATCACATGTTAAAAAAACAGGTATACTTTCATCAATCTCAAAATCAGTGATGACATTTTTAAAGTCAGAGTCCAATTGAAATTCTGGAATTCCATGAAAACTATATGCAATTCCACACAAGGTTGACACATGTAAAAACATGTATAATTTCATCAATCTCAAAGTCATCACAATCCAATTGAAATTCTGAGTTCCATTTGTTTGAAATATGAGAAAATCTACCAAATGTCAAAAACCCAAACCTTTTGTCGTAGCCCAATCTCATGAATCAAAACCTAGAAGTCTAGAACTTCATAAATTCTTAGTTCATACAGCCAACCCCATTTATTCTTTTAACTATTATTAATAACAAAAAAAAAAACCAATAATTTTTCCTCGTAATCACAAAATTAAAACCTCATCATTCATTGGAGTTTTACATATTAATTGCAAAAATAATAAGACTGTGACTTACTTCTTCATATGTTTCGCCTTTGGAACTAATGGCAAGAATGGTGTCACAAGCATAATTGGATTAGGTTTACCAACAAAGCTAACCTGGTACTGCTAATTTTAATGTTTAACCAGCTTTAGCTTTCAACCATGCTGCAAAACCATATATAACTAACCAAATCCCTAATGGAGTGCATTAAGTTGTCCACTACTTTTCAGTTTTCCAGCAAAAAACAAGGAGCCTAGCTTGATTCAGATGATTGAATAGAATTAAGATTTTTGCACTTAGCCTTAAAATCACGACAGGTTTTTCATTATTGACTTAAAAGCCTGGGATATCAACCCAAATCCAAGAACAACCTATGCCTATTTCCAAAATAGAAAAAGGGAGGGAAAGAAAAAGAAAGATAATACAAGAGCATGTTAAAGACCAAAAAATAAAAATAAGCAGAAACTTAACTGATTTTCATATTAGCTTTATGACTTATTTTTTCCCCACATGGAATACTTCTCCAGCTAATTCCATTAATTAATTAAATGAGAAAACGAATTAAATAATTAACCAACACCAAAGCACATGCAAGAAAAAAAATTAGATGTCTTACTTTTTTCCTCAACCGGCTTTTCCTTGCTGCCTCACGGTTCTGAGCAAGCCTTCGTAGAGTCTATAATAATAAATATTTAAAGATGTTACAAAAATGAAGCTACAAGATGTAAAATTGCATGAAAAGAGAAGAGTGAACAACTTCTAACCTTATGATCAATCTCCTTCGATCTGTCACTCGAATGAGAAGCTGTATGAGTTGATGGAACGGTATCAAACTGCAGTACTGCATAATAAGCGTCCGTCAGATTATGCCACAAGGCATTAGTTACATATATCAATAAATATAACTATCCAATAATGAGTTTGATCTTCACATGTAGCTCGAACCACTAGTAGAAAAAACACTTGTTGCAGCGGGCTTTTAGACCCCTGTTGCAGCGTACATCGTATGCTGCAACTGGGGGGCCTGCAACAAGTCTGGACTTGTTGCAGCGTACAATGTTCGCTGCGAAAAGTACTTTTTTCATGTACGCTGCAATAAGTGTCAAAAATTTGGACAAAATCTTAACTTGTTGCAGCGTACAAACTCATGTACGCTGCAAAAGACCCCACCTGTTGCAGGGTACATCTATTTGTACGCTGCAACAAGTCTGAAATTATGCCAAATTTTACACCCTTGTTGCAGCGTACACATATATATGTACGCTGCAACAAAACACTTTTTGTGGTAAAATTTTAGTTTTGTTTAGGGATACCTAGAGTGCCTTGCACCAAATATAGAAACCTGTCACAACAATAATAGAATATCGCAACCTGTATAACAAATATAAAAACAATAATTTTTGTTTTGTATACATGAAACCAAAGTGCGCGTACATTTAAATATATGTTCCAATTTCAACGTACGCATACATTTTAATATAAAAGATTGTTCTATAGCATCTAAACCAACTCGATCAAGCGCGCTCAGGCCAATAATAAATATTTGCTGATAAAAAACTTAGCCCAATGCTCACGAACCACATCAATTTCCTCACTAGCATAAGACGCATTCCTCAGAGTATAGACCTTTAAAAAGACAAAAATTTCAATTAAGCATTAGATTAAATGCAAATTAAATATCACATTTTAACATTCAAGCAACTAATGACAATGTCCTAATAGTCTAGAATACGAGTCAAGAGTAAGAAAAATGTCATTTTAGCCTAAATATGATCTATAACGATCCAATGAGCCTTAAATGTGCATAAATATATTGGAATGAGTTTAAGAAAGTTCAAACTATGCATATTAATCATGTTAAAAAAAGAAAGTGAGTCCATAGGTTTTTTAGTTCAAAGTTGGGAGCGTAAATGTCATTTTAGCTCTAAATATGACCAATAACGACCCAATGAGCCTTAAATGTGCATTAAAAGATTGGAATTAGTTTAAGAAAGTTAAAACTATTCATATTAATCATGTAATAAGAATCAAATGAGTTCATAGGTTCTTTAGTTCAAAGTTGGGAGCGTAAATGTCATTTTAGCTCTAAATATGACCTATAATGACCCAATGAGCCTTAAATGTGCATGCACAGATTAGAATGAGTTTTAGAAATTTAAACTATGCATATTAATCATGTAATAAGAATAAAATGAGTCCTTAGGTTCTTTAGTTCAAAGTTGGGAGCGTAAATGACATTTTAGCTCTAAATAGACCTATAACGATCCAATGAGCCTTAAATGTGCATAAATAGTTTGGAATGAGTTTTAGAAAGTTAATACTATGTATATTAATCATGTAATAAGAATAAAATGAGTCCTTGGGTTCTTTAGTTCTAAGTTGGGAGCGTAAATGTCATTTAAGCTCTAAATATGACCTATAGCGATCTAATGAGCCTTAAATGTGCATAAATAGATTGGAATTAGTTTAAGAAAGTTCAAAATATGCATATTAATCATGTAATAAGAATCAAATGAGTCCTTAGGTTCTTTAGTTCAAAGTTGGGAGCGGAAATTGTACGCTGCAACAAAAAGTTATAGCAGGGGGCTTTTAAAATGTACGCTGCAATAAACTTTTTTGCAGGGAACAATTAAATTGTACGCTGCAACAACCCTTTAAATGGTTTGACCCGCGTTGACCGATTGGTTGTTGAAGCGTATTAATACATGTACGCTGCAACAAGGGGGGTGCAATAGGGGTTTTTTCTACTAGTGAACTTCCCCAAATTCAACAAAATTAGAGGGAAAAGGGTGAATGTTCACTACAAGAGAGATTTTAAACCATTCTGCCATTAACAAATATCATAAAGATGATGAGAGATTATCCTGTTGTTTATTCATTTGTGTCTGCATCTGTTTAAATTTCAGTCATTGGACAGCTTTTGGTGGATGAGGAATGTTCATCTATAGTTCATCTCAATTGAAACATTTTAGTAAATTTATGGCTTGGATTGATTCATTCAACAATTTCTAGCAGACATTCTGACCCGTCCAAAAATCCTTCAAAATACAGAAAATTTTGTGCTAAGAACTGAATATGATTTCATCAAGCTAACCTAATACTAAGAAAAAAAATCCAGATTTGGGGGTTATCAATTGTAAACCAATAGAAAAATTGACACAATGTAGGGACAATTCGCCCAGCAACCTGTGACCACATAAATCGAAGAAACAATCTACAAGTAAACTAACATTGAGATAAACAGAGAGATCCAAAGTGGGACAACAATATAATTAACAGAAAAATGCAAAATTGAGAGCATATAGTCAAAAGTATTGAATACTTGAATTAATTGAAAATCAACAACACACCTTGTTGGGGATCTATAGCCTGCATATTCTTAACTGTTGAAGTCGATAATGATGAAACTCTGCATAAATACTAAATTTGATCCTTAAACCTAATCTGAAGAAATTAATTATGAAGCTGAGAGAAAAGAACTCATCTTTCTCTCCTTCAGTAAGCCATAGCACAGGAGAGAGAAGAAGCAGGTAAGAAGAGGAGGAGAGGGCAGAAAGCAGTAGGGTAAGGAGAGGGCAGAAAGCAGCAATGAAAAGCTCAATGAAAAGCTCTAATTCAGGATTTCAATTCGAAAATTACCAAACAAAATCAAAAACAAAATTTAGAAATAATGGAATTATGAAAGTGAAAGTAAAAGATCAAAGAAACAGGCAACCTCCTAATCGCGATATTCCGACAGCAACATTAGCAGGAACACCCACATTTACTTTTTTAGTTCACTTCAAGAGGTAATTTTGGTAACAAGTCTCACAAATATCAGAAGAAAAAGAGAAAAATACCTGACAGCACCACTAAGACCAAAGGGGATCATCCACACAAGTGCAGCTGTGTGGAGACTGCAAATAAAAGAGGACCAGCAGTCAGATGGTATAATCCCATTTGCTTAATTATCTTGGAACGTCAGCTCACATTGAATGTTTCTTATGAAAACTTAACATAAAGTGCTAACAATATTACATTAATCCAATAAGATACACCAGTTGCAAGGGAAACTCCTCAGTTTCCAAGACCACATTTGAAGACCAAAGTCCAGCAAACTGGCAAATGCAGTAGTGTAGTGATCCCTGCAGTTATCATCATAGGGAAAACGATGTTCTGGGTTTGTAAGAATCTCTGAAGTGAGTAAAGAAGACCATAAGAAAAGAGACCAGGGATCACGAATTCAGCATAGTGTCCGGCTTGAGCTGCAATTTGATCATCTTGACCAACTGCTAAAAGAAGTGATCTAGAATTTGCCCATATTATAGCCAGAAGAACGCTTACAGCAAGTACTCTGCAAGAGGAGTAAATATTTTGTAAATGAATCTTGTACTGTATAATATGAAAATCTTGCAAAGGAAACAAGTAAACAACACAAAAGCCTCAAACTTCAAAGACATGGAAAAATATGTAATATTATAACAATCAGTTAGCCACCAAGTCTCACCAACTAGCTGCATAGTATTATATTTAAACACAACAAGAACTATCCTACTACTGAAAAATAATGTTGTATAAGCAGATTTGAAGTGCTCCAAGTATCAGCTTCTAGAGTTCACTGAAAAACAGACTCACAAGGTTCTCAAGTTAATCAAATCCCCAAGGCTCTTGCGCAGAGGTACTCCAAGTTGGTTATCTTCCAATCCCCTGAATCAAATCAACCTACAATCGCAGTGCACAAGGCTCTCGATTCTTGAATTTATATTTACAAAGTATAAAACATAATTGCACAAAATAATTCAAATACAATTTAATTAGAAATTTAATTGAAAATACAAAAATAACAAAACAGACCGCTGCGGGCCACCACTGCGGGCTGTCGTCGGTCACTCACGCCGCTGCTGTGGAGTGGTTCCGAGTGGTGCTCTGCCGCCGATACGAAAATCCCTAACTCCCAAATCCCAAAATTCTAATTCACAAGCCCTAATTTCTAACTTAATTCCAAATTAAAATCCCGACAAAAACCCGAGATCTTGCTGGAGTACAACCGGCGACGGACAAGACCCAGCGGCGACTGGCAAGAACCATCGGCGATGGGCGAGACGCAGGGAAAGCTGAGGGAAGAAGAAGGGAGTACTGAGCGCGCGATGATTTAAGAATTTGGTCTTCGAGGTTTGAGATAGAACTAAACGTTTGGTTTTGCATTAACTTCGCAGCGAAAAATATTACAATTTGTAATTGCAGGGGGCTCTTACCATGTACGCTGCAAAATAAAAGGGTAATTGCAGGGGGCTTTTAGAATGTACGCTGCAAAAAATTCTTTTGCAGGGGGCAATTAATTTGTACGCTGCAACAACCCTTTAAAGGGTTTGACCCGCGTTGACCTACTGGTTGTTGAAGCGTATTAATACATGTATGCTGCAATAAGGGGGCTGCAACATGGGTTTTTTCTACTAGTGATTGTTGCTCTGAAATTCTTGAGATGGTACTTGGGATTGTCAGTTGATTTTGAACTTTGGAATATCATTGGCGGAGAATTTTTCTGGCAGATTCTGAAGGAAATAATGCCCTTGGTCCAAGTATGCATATAATATTAAGTTTAATAAATGCGGTTCAGTATTAATTGACAAGTAAATAATTCAGTGAGATCAAGTGAGCTGAATGCCTAGCTAGAGGCCGCTTCAGTTCAAGTGGAATTAATGATATTAATCCACAGCTTACTCTTGACTGAACCCGTAGGGTTACACAAATAGTACGTAAACGGATCAAGTATTTAATGGCATTAAATACTCCATCTATGGATATTCGGAATCGACGGATCTTGGTTTCAGTGGGAGCTGAGATCGTCATAAGCAAGAAATGAATACTCCGGAAACGATGATATTGCCGGAAACGGAAATATGGATCGTATCGGAAATATGAATATTATCCAAGTCATAGATGTTGCCGGAAACGGAAACATGGTACGTATCTGAAAATATTATTGGAAATGGAAATATTGCCGGAATCGGAAATATTGCCGGAAACGGAAATATTGTTAGAATCGGTAATATTATCGGAATCGGAAAATAATTCCGGAAACCAAAATATTAAATATTTGTTCGAAACGGAAATTAATTCCGGAATCGGAAATATTAAATATTGGTCGTATCGGAAATGAATTCAGGAACCGGGAATTTAATCGGAAGCGCATCGTACGAATTAAACATCGGACGAGGCTTGCTAGACGAAGGCCCAACACGAAGCTAGGCCCGCGCCCAGCAAGCCAAGCGCCCAACACGAAGGCCACAGCCTCGCCAGGCCCAGCGCAAGGTCAGGCCCAACAAGGCCGTAGGCGCGCGCGCTGGAGCGTATGCTCATGGGCTTCGAGGCAGCGCCCACTCGTGTGGGCCGCAAGGCCTGCGCGGGTGCGTGCGTCCCTCGTGGTCGTTCGACACTCGTGTTCGTAACGAATCCTAATCCTATCGGAATTCGTGCAATGATTAAATCCTAATCCTAATAGATTAAATTTATTATTTAGAGTTTAAATAGGATTCTAATTAATAAATCCATATCCTAGTAGGATTATAATTCCTTTCCATAAACTCTATAAATATAGGCCTAGGGTCACATATTTAAGAGACGATTATTGAAGTATTCAAGGTAAGATTTTTAAGCAAAATCAGCCAAACACTTGCACCCAAATAGCCGAAAATCTAAGCAACCTTAAGGGCGATTCTAGTTGGTCAAGCTTAAGGCGGATCCTGATGTGCTGCGGACTATCTATGGAGGGACGACACTTGGAGTCCTAAAGACTTGTTTTTGTTCGGTTCGGGCGCAGCTAGGGAGGGCACGCTACAAAGTGTATGCATCTGAATTATGCTAAATGATTATGTGTTAATAATATGTTTCCTGGCTTTATGGTTTTTCCGCATGATTTATGTTTATTCATATGTATCATAACCTAACAGATTCGCCTTCCCCTTGAGGTTATCCTCCATTGAGGTGTCGAAGTAGTTCTCTTGATTGGTAACCTTACTGACAAGACTCTCGATCTTCTTGGTTAAGTCATCAGTGGGCGCGCCCTGTTCCACGACACCCAGTCGGTTTCTTATGCTCTCCACATTGGCACTGAGGCTGGCAAAAGCCGTTAGGAGTTGAGCGAGTTGATCAGAGGCAGACATTTGGATTGTTTCTTGAATGGGACTGGGAGGTTGATTTGTAGGAGATGAACTTGTTGCTCGTTCGATGCCGTCTATGAGAGAGGCTAGGACTGATGGATTTCTTTTCAACCTCTCTCCTCTTCGACGAACCCACAGGATCCTTGGACTCCTATTTAGAACACACCAGACGATTTTAGAACTTGGACTTCCCGACACATGATATGATATGCATGCAATGAATGAGACCAAGACTTTGACTCTAAGTGCCACTCCGAAGATTCGGGATTTTGGATTTTGTACTTGTATTCGGTATTTGCATCCCGTTGGAAATGTTTGCGAGGAGCCTTCATTCTTTTGTGAAAGTTGACTATTTGTACTAGAACTTTGAATATCGAAAAAAGAATATTTCGACCTATTGGAAATTGGACTTATTTGAAGGGAATTTCAACCCGCTCAAGCATTTTGGAAATTGGACTTGTACTAGGAAATTGAATTTTGTATTATTTCAAGGGAATTTCAACCCGTCAGTATTTTAGGGGGATTTCAACCCATTGGACTTGGAGTATTTTAAGGGAATTTCAACCCGATTGAAAAGGGAATTGACTTTGTATTATTTCAATGGAATTTCAACCCGTCAATATTTTAGGGGGATTTCAACCCGTTGGATCTGGAGTATTTGAAGGGAATTTCAACCCGTGGGAGAATTGGAATTTGTATTATTTCAGGGGAGTTTCAACCCGTTGGAAGATTGGACTTGTATTATTTCAGGGGATTTTTAACCCGTGGATAGAATTTGAACTTGTATTATTTCAGGGGATTTTCAACCCGTTGAATGGAATCTGGAACTTGTATTATTTCTAGGGAGTTTCAACCCGTTGAAAATGTTATGAATTTTGTATTGGGGAGCAATGGAAAGCAAGATTTCTTTGTAGCTTGAAGATGAATTTGGAATTTGAATTTGGCTCGAAGTTTGAACTTTGAAATGGAAAGGACGCACTTTTGTATGTAGAACATGAGGCTTTGTATTTGGAAAATCCGGCATTATGCCGCCGTGGATTTGAAACATTGAATTTGGGAATTTGAAACTCCGGCATTATGCCGCCGTGGACTTGGAATCTTGAAGTATAGGACTTGAGGTTTGAAATATAGAATAGAAAAGTTGGCATTACGACGGCATGAATTTGGAATTTGACCCTTGAAGCTTGGAATTTTGAAAGGTCGAGTTGGAAAGTTGGCATTATGCCGGTATGGGCTCGGACATTTGAACTTGAGACTTTGAGATTGGAATTGGCAACTTGAGTTTGAGGTTTGAAGACTTGAATGTTTGAAATAGGAAATCCGGCATGACGCCGTTGGATTTGGGTTTTGAACTTGAAATTCTGACTAGAAAATCTGGCATTATGACGCCGTTGGATTTGGTCTTGACTTGAAACTTGAGACTCGAAATTTGAATTAGAAAATCCAGCATTATGACGTCGTTGGATTTGGACTTGAAAATTGAGGTTTTGGACTAGAAAATTTGGATTTGAACTTGAAACTCGAAATTTGGACTAGGAAATCCGGCATTATGACGCCGTTGGATTTGAACTTTGAAAATTGAGGTTTGGATTTGAAAATTTGGATTGAACTTGAAACTCAAAATTTGGACTAGAAAATCCGGCAATATGACGCCGTTGGATTTGAAATTTGAAAATTGAGGTTTGGATTTGAAAATCCGGCATCATGACGTCGTTGGATTGAATCTTGAACTTTGAAACTTGTAATTTGGACTCGAAAATCCGGCATTATGACGCCGTTGGATTGAATTTGGAATTTGGCATTTGGAATTTGGACTCGAATATCCGGCATTATGACGCCGTTGGATTGGATTTGGAATTTGGAACTTGGAATTTGGACTCGAAAATTCGGCATTATGACGCCGTTGGATTGAATTTGGAATTTGGAATTTGGACTTTGGACTCGAAAATCCGGCATTATGACGCCGTTGGATTGAATTTTGAATTTGTGCGTGAGGCGTGTTTAAGGGTTTTGAATCAAATGGAGTGACACTCCTAAAGACCCTAAAATCGGCAATTTAGATGTATGAGGTTGGAATGATGCTCCTAGGGGTTTGGTTTCCTAGTTGGAGACTAATTGGTTTTGGCAAGCTAGAACTCGAGGTTAGCCATTCACGCGTGTAATGACGCCCACACAATGCACAAGTAGTACGTTGTCACACTAATCATGAATATGAATGCGACATGCAAAGTTCTCAACCTAAGTTCGTTCTAAGTTTTGTATGATGCAAGTGGTCGGCTTTGTGTGTCAAAAGGTACTCGGCTAATAGACGGATTCGGCGACAAGCTTGCACATCCGTCTAAGGGAAGTGTGTGTCGGCAGACGACTTCCATACTTGACATTCCCGATGGAGAGTCACCATTTTGGTGCCCCCGGGGCTAGCCCGAATGTAGAACACATCCGTTTGGGCAAAGGTAGAAATTAATTTTGCACAATATGGTTTTTGAAAAATGCATGAAATGCCTATAAATTGAAATTGAAATTGAAATCGTACTTGAATTTGTATTTGTGTAGGGAGTTTTTTTTGTGCAAAAACTTGTTTCCCGTTCTACAAAAGGGTCGGTTCTTTAGAAAACCATAGAATTTTTGTACCTCGAAAGAGTCTCCACCAAACATTATTTAAAGTCTCGTTTGGAAAGACCGCGAGTGACTCTATTTTGGATAAGGCTTTGAATCCTCGAAACCGATGGGTGAGATCCGGGCACGGGAACAAAATGCTTATTCCGCGAGCTTTAGAAATATTCAAGTACGTTGGCACAACATTTTTCGAAAATATACCCTAGATTAGACTATGTGGGTTTGAATTTAGAGCAAATAGAATCTCTAATTGTATGGTGGTCACTTTGCTTTAAAGATTGATTTAAGGAACCTAAGGCCGGTTTGTTAAGCGTGATGTAACCTTTGTACTTTGTTGTATTTAGCATGAGCGGTGATGAAAGCAATAAAGAAAATAAAGCAACATCACAATACTAAATAAAGTGCGGAATTAGTGAATACAAGACCCCCTAGAAAAGGACAAGGGAGTAGGTCCACATTGCCTAGAAAGGGACTAGGCAAGTAAAGATGGGGAATTGAAAGTGCGGAATTTAAATTGCGATATTGAAATTGCGGTATTGAAAGTCGATATTGAAATTGCGGTATTGAAATTGCGATATTAAAATTGCGGTATTGAAAGGTGCATAGTTGAAACTTGTACTTGGGCACATGAGATTCGAACGCCAAGAGGCTCCTTAAAAATAAGTGCTCCCGACACGAATTCAAAGCCAAAAATCTCAACTTGGGAGAGGTTGCTGAACCCAAATATCCTAGATTTTGCATGTTAAACTTGAACTTGAAAGCTTGAATATTGAAGTTTTGAACTTGAAATAATTGAAATTTGAACTTGAAAGGATCCTAGTTTAGGGAAGTAACCATGAACAACCCTAAACATGGTGGGATCTTGAAATTTGAAAACTTGAACTTGTATATTGAAAAATGGAGTTTTGAATCTGAAAAGACTAAACCTTTAAATGTTAAAAGGTGTCATCTTTGATTACCCCATACTTGAAGGTGATTCTAGTCCAAAGAGGTGATTGTAAACAACTTTGGACATCCTTGAATCTTGAAAGTTTGCATTTTGTATTTTGAAAAAGTTTGTATTTTTAGAAAACATGTATGATTGTTGCAAATGGTGTTTTTAATGATAAAAAACACCAACTTGCTAATCATTTTGAAATCAAAGCAACATAATTGTTTAGAATGGGATTCGGATTTACCTATTTAGGTTTAGGCAAGAGCTCCCAATTGCTTAGAATTTAGGAATTTTGTATGTGTTTTTGAGGAGATTTTGAGTTGTATTTTGAGGCTTAATGTCAAAATTACGACGTTGTATTTTTTTTCTCCTCCTCATTATGCTGAAAATGAGGGGTATTTATAGGGGGAATGGGTGCAAGGCGCCAGCACACGCCAGCGCAGGGCGCTGGACCAGCGCAGTGCTCTGCTGACGTGGCTTGAATGCCGCCAAAGCAAGGACGCGGGCTCCATCCTTGTTTCGTCTTGTAGTGTTGTACCTGTTGTACAATAGTACTAGGTTTGGATTTTTGTATTTTCATGGAGGTTAAGGCATCATTTAGCGCCTAAAAACAAGCCTTTCTCGGGTTTTGAATTCCGATTTTATGGGACGGGGCCCGACATTCTCGGTTTTGTGGGTCGGCGCCCGAATTTGACTTGCCTTATATGATTTTGAGTGGAAAAGGCCTCGTAAAACCAATGGGATGGTTTACTAGATGAGGTTGTGAAGGAAATAATGCCCTTGGTCCAAGTATGCATTCTATGTTAAGTCTAATAAGTGCGGTTCAGTATTAATTAACAAGTTAATAAATTCAGTGAGATCAAGTGAGCTGAATGCCTAGCTAGAGGCCGCTTCAGTTCAAGTGGAATTAATGATATTACTCCACAGCTTACTCTTGACTTAACCCGTAGGGTCACACAAATAGTACGTAAACGGATCAAGTATTTAATGGCATTAAATACTCCATCTATGGATATTCGGAATCGATGGATCTTGGTTTCAGTGGGAGCTGAGATCGTCACAAGCAAGAAATGAATACTCCGGAAACGATGATATTGCCAGAAACGGAAATATGGATCGTATCGGAAATATAAATATTATCCAAGTTGTAGATGTTGCCGGAAACGGAAACATGGTACGTATCGGAAAATATTATCGGAAATGGAAATATTGCCGGAATCGGAAATATTGCAGGAAACGGAAATATTGTCAGAATCGGAAATATTATCGGAATCGGAAAATAGTTCCGGAAACGGAAATATTAAATATTTGTTCGAAACGGAAATTAATTCCGGAATCGGACATATTAAATATTGTTCGTATCGGAAATGAATTCTGGAACCGGGAATTTAATCGGAAGCGTATCGTACGAATAAGCTTCGGACGAGGCCTGCCGGACGAAGGCCCAGCACGAAGCCAGGCCATCGCCCAGCAAGCCAAGCGCACCACACAAACAGCCAAGGCCACGCCAGGCCCAGCGCAAGCCAGGCCCAGCAGGCCGTGGCAGTGCGCACAGCGCGCGCAGCAATGGGCTGCGAGCTGTGCTGCTGCTCGCGTGGGCTTGCGGCTCGCGTGGGCCGATCAGCCGTGTGGGCTGTGCGCGGGCATGGCCTGCACGCTCGTAGGTCATGCTCGTGTAGAGTTTGTGTTCACATACGAAACCTAAATTGTATAGGATTTGTTTGATGATTAAATTCCTAATCCTAAAAGGATAAATATTAAATTAATTAGAGTCCTACTGGGATTCTAGTTTAACTAATTAGTATCCTAATAGGATTCCAGTTCCTTTTCCATACCTCTATAAATAAAGGCCTAGGGTCATTATTTGCAGGAACGATTGAAGTATTCAAAGGGTAAGTTTTTGAAATAAAATTAGCCATACACTTGCAAACACTAGCCGAAAATCCTAGCAACCTTAAGGGCGATTCTAGTTGGTCTAACTTGAGGCGGATCCGGACGTACTGTGGACTATCTACGGAGGGACGACATTTGGAGTCCTAAAGACTTGTTCTTGTACGGTTCGGGCGCAGCTAGGGAAGGCACGATACAACATGTGTGCATCAATACTATGCTAAATGATTATGTGAATATAATATGCTTTCCTGGCTTTATGGTTTTTCCGCATGATTTATGAATTGTCATATGTATCATAACCTAACAGGTTGTACTTGGATTTTTAAATTGGATTTGGAAAGTTGTATTTTGTACCGAGAACTGAAAGGGGAACGGTCTCGGGGGTTGGATTTTGGATCTTGAATTTTGGAAGTATTCTTAGCAATTGGGATTTCCGCCAGGAGTTATTCCAATCACCTAGTAAGGATAATGGTATCGTCATCATCCCAAAGGGGAGACACAAATTAGGTGTCTACAATTTGCATAGCTCGTTTTTCGGCACTCGTTCACGAGGTTTGGGAGCGTCATTCCAGATTCAAAAATAGACTAACTCCCAACACGAAAGGTTGAGCAAAAGTGGGCGACAAGCCACTGTGAGCCACTGTCCTGGATGCAGGCAGTGGCGTTGGGCGCAGGGGCTGCGCCTGGCGCCAGTGCTGGCATCCAGTACTTAAGTAGATCAGTGGCTTGCTGCTCGAAATCTGCCCGCATTTTCGAATTGAAATTAGTAAAATCCCCAGTGGAGTCACCAGAATTGTAGGGGTTTTTTTTTTTGTTAAAAAAAACTTGTTTCCCGTTCTACAAAAGGGGCGGTTCTTTAGAAAACCATAGAGTTTTTGTACCTCGAAGGAGTCGCCACCAAAAATTGTTTAAAGTCTCGTTTGGAGATACCGCAAGTGACTCTATTTTGGATAAGGCTTTGAATCCTCGAAACGGATGGGTGAGATCCGGGCTAGGGAACGAAATGCTTATTCCGTGAGCTTTTGAAATATTCAATTACGTTGGCACAACATTTTCGAAAAATATACCCTAGATTAGACTATGTGGGTTTGAATTTAGAGAAAATAGAATTTCTATTTTGTATGGTGGTCACTTTGGTTTAAAGATTAATTTAAGGAACCTAAGGCCGGTTTGTCCAAGAAATTATCATTGTTAAGCGTGATATAACCTTTGTATTTTGTTGTATTTAGCATGTGCGATGATGAAAGCAATAAAGCAAATAAAGCAACATCACAATACTAAATAAAGTGCGGAACTAGTAAATACAAGACCCCCTAGAAATGGACTAGGGAGTAGGTCCACATTGCCTAAAAATGGACTAGGCAAGTAAAGATGCGGAATTGAAAGTGCGGAATTGAAATTGCGATATTGAAATTGCGGTATTGAAAGTAAGATATTGAAATTGCGGTATTGAAAGTGCGATATTGAAATTGCGGTATTGAAAGGTGCATAATTAAAACTTGTACTTGGGCACATGAGATTCGAACGCCAAGCGGCTCCTTAAAAATAAGTGCGCGCGACACGAATTCAAAGCCAAAAATCTCAACTTGGGAGAGGTTGCTCAACCCAAATATCCTAGATTTTGCATTTTAAACTTGAACTTGAAAGCGTGAATATTGAAGTTTTGAACTTGAAATAATTGAAATTTGAACTTGAAAGGATCCTAGTTTAGGGAAATAACCATGAACAACCCTAAACATGGTGGGATCTTGAAATTTGAAAACTTGAACTTGTATATTGAAAAATGGAGTTTTGAATCTCAAAAGACTAAACCTTTAAATTTTAAAAGGTTTCATCTTTGATTACCCCATACTTGAAGGTGATTCTAGTCCAAAGAGGTGATTGTAAACAACTTTGGACATCCTTGAATCTTGAAAGTTTGCATTTTGTATTTTGAAAAAGTTTGTATTTTTGGAAAACATGTATGATTGTTTCAAGTGGTGTTTTTAATGATAAAAAACACCAACTTGCTAATCATTTTGAAATCAAAGCAACATAATTGTTTAGAATGGGATTCGGATTTACCTATTTAGGTTTAGGCAAGAGCTCCCAATTGCTTAGAATTTAGGAATTTTGTATGTGTTTTTGAGGAGTTTTTGAGTTGTATTTTGAGGCGTAATGTCAAAATTACGACGTTGTATTTTTGTTCTCCTCCTCATTATGCTGAAAATGAGGGGTATTTATAGGGGGAATGGGTGCAAGGCGCCAGCACACGCCAGCGCAGGGCGCTGGACCAGCGCAGTGCTCTGCTGACGTGGCTTGAATGCCGCCAAAGCAAGGGCGCGGGCTCCGTCCTTGTTTCGTCTTGTAGTGTTGTACCTGTTGTACAATAGTACTAGGTTTCGATTTTTGTATTTTCATGGAGGTTAAGGCATCATTTAGCGCCTAAAAACAAGCCTTTCTCGGGTTTTGAATTCCGGTTTTATGGGACGGGGCTCGACATGCTCGGTTTTGTGGGTCGGCGCCCGAATTTGACTTGCCGTATACGATTTTGAGTGGAAATGGCCTCGTAAAACCAATGGGATGGTTTACTAGATGAGGTTGTACTTGGATTTTTAAATTTGATTTGGAAAGTTGTATTTTGTACCGAGAACTGAAAGGGGAACGGTCTAGGGGGTTGGATTTTGGATCTTGAATTTTGGAAGTATTCTTAGCAATTGGGATTTCCGCCAGGAGTTATTCCAATCACCTAGTAAGGATAATGGTATCGTCATCATCCCAAAGGGGAGACACAAATTAGGTGTCTACAATTTGCAAAGCTCGTTTTTCGGCACTCGTTCACGAGGTTTGGGAGCGTCCTTCCAGATTCAAAAATAGACTAATTCCCAACACGAAAGGTTGAGCAAAAGTGGGCGACAAGCCACTGTGAGCCACTGTCCTGGATGCAGGCAGTGGCGTTGGGCGCAGGGGCTGCGCCTGGCGCCAGTGCTGGCATCCAGTACTTAAGCAGATCAGTGGCTTGCTGCTCGAAATCTGCCCGCATTTTCGAATTGAAATTAGTAAAATCCCCAGTGGAGTCACCAGAATTGTAGAGGGTTTTTTTTTTGTTAAAAAAAAACTTGTTTCCCGTTCTACAAAAGGGGCGGTTCTTTAGAAAACCATAGAATTTTTGTACCTCGAAGGAGTCGCCACCAAAAATTGTTTAAAGTCTCATTTGGAGAGACCGCAAGTGACTCTATTTTGGATAAGGCTTTGAATCCTCGAAACGGATGGGTGAGATCCGGGCTAGGGAACGAAATGCTTATTCCGCGAGCTTTTGAAATATTCAAGTACGTTGGCGCAACATTTTCGAAAAATATACCCTAGATTAGACTATGTGGGTTTGAATTTAGAGCAAATAGAATTTCTATTTTGTATGGTGGTCACTTTGCTTTAAAGATTAATTTAAGGAACCTAAGGCCGGTTTGTCCAAGAAATTATCTTTGTTAAGCGTGATATAACCTTTGTATTTTGTTGTATTTAGCATGTGCGATGATGAAAGCAATAAAGCAAATAAAGCAACATCACAATACTAAATAAAGTGCGGAACTAGTAAATACAAGACCCCCTAGAAATGGACTAGGGAGTAGGTCCACATTGCCTAAAAATGGACTAGGCAAGTAAAGATGCGGAATTGAAAGTGCGGAATTGAAATTGCGATATTGAAATTGCGGTATTGAAAGTAAGATATTGAAATTGCGGTATTGAAAGTGCGATATTGAAATTGCGGTATTGAAAGGTGCATAATTAAAACTTGTACTTGGGCACATGAGATTCGAACGCCAAGCGGCTCCTTAAAAATAAGTGCGCCCGACACGAATTCAAAGCCAAAAATCTCAACTTGGGAGAGGTTGCTCAACCCAAATATCCTAGATTTTGCATTTTAAACTTGAACTTGAAAGCGTGAATATTGAAGTTTTGAACTTGAAATAATTGAAATTTGAACTTGAAAGGATCCTAGTTTAGGGAAATAACCATGAACAACCCTAAACATGGTGGGATCTTGAAATTTGAAAACTTGAACTTGTATATTGAAAAATGGAGTTTTGAATCTCAAAAGACTAAACCTTTAAATTTTAAAAGGTTTCATCTTTGATTACCCCATACTTGAAGGTGATTCTAGTCCAAAGAGGCGATTGTAAACAACTTTGGACATCCTTGAATCTTGAAAGTTTGCATTTTGTATTTTGAAAAAGTTTGTATTTTTGGAAAACATGTATGATTGTTTCAAGTGGTGTTTTTAATGATAAAAAACACCAACTTGCTAATCATTTTGAAATCAAAGCAACATAATTGTTTAGAATGGGATTCGGATTTACCTATTTAGGTTTAGGCAAGAGCTCCCAATTGCTTAGAATTTAGGAATTTTGTATGTGTTTTTGAGGAGTTTTTGAGTTGTATTTTGAGGCGTAATGTCAAAATTACGACGTTGTATTTTTGTTCTCCTCCTCATTATGCTGAAAATGAGGGGTATTTATAGGGGGAATGGGTGCAAGGCGCCAGCACACGCCAGCGCAGGGCGCTGGACCAGCGCAGTGCTCTGCTGACGTGGCTTGAATGCCGCCAAAGCAAGGGCGCGGGCTCCGTCTTTGTTTCGTCTTGTAGTGTGGTACCTGTTGTACAATAGTACTAGGTTTGGATTTTTGTATTTTCATGGAGGTTAAGGCATCATTTAGCGCCTAAAAACAAGCCTTTCTCGGGTTTTGAATTCCGGTTTTATGGGATGGGGCTCGACATGCTTGGTTTTGTGGGTCGGCGCCCGAATTTGACTTGCCGTATATGATTTTGAGTGGAAAAGGCCTCGTAAAACCAATGGGATGGTTTACTAGATGAGGTTGTATCTGGATTTTTAAATTGGAATTGGAAAGTTGTATTTTGTACCGAGAACTGAAAGGGGAACGGTCTAGGGGGTTGGATTTTGGATCTTGAATTTTGGAAGTATTCTTAGCAATTGGGATTTCCGCCAGGAGTTATTCCAATCACCTAGTAAGGATAATGGTATCGTCATCATCCCAAAGGGGAGACACAAATTAGGTGTCTACAATTTGCAAAGCTCGTTTTTCGGCACTCGTTCACGAGGTTTGGGAGCGTCATTCCAGATTCAAAAATAGACCAATTCCCAACACGAAAGGTTGAGCAAAAGTGGGCGACAAGCCACTGTGAGCCACTGTCCTGGATGCAGGCAGTGGCGTTGGGCGCAGGGGTTGCGCCTGGCGCCAGTGCTGGCATCCAGTACTTAAGCAGATCAGTGGCTTGCTGCTCGAAATCTGCCCGCATTTTCGAATTGAAATTAGTAAAATCCCCAGTGGAGTCACCAGAATTGTAGGGGGTTTTTTTTTTGTTAAAAAAAAACTTGTTTCCCGTTCTACAAAAGGGGCGGTTCTTTAGAAAACCATAGAATTTTTGTACCTCGAAGGAGTCGCCACCAAAAATTGTTTAAAGTCTCGTTTGGAGAGACCGCAAGTGACTCTATTTTGGATAAGGCTTTGAATCCTCGAAACGCATGGGTGAGATCCGGGCTAGGGAACGAAATGCTTATTCCGCGAGCTTTGGAAATATTCAAGTACGTTGGCAAAACATTTTCGAAAAATATACCCTAGATTAGGCTATGTGGGTTTGAATTTAGAGCAAATAGAATTTCTATTTTGTATGGTGGTCACTTTGCTTTAAAGATTAATTTAAGGAACCTAAGGCCGGTTTGTCCAAGAAATTATCTTTGTTAAGCGTGATATAACCTTTGTATTTTGTTGTATTTAGCATGTGCGATGATGAAAGCAATAAAGCAAATAAAGCAACATCACAATACTAAATAAAGTGCGGAACTAGTAAATACAAGACCCCCTAGAAATGGACTAGGGAGTAGGTCCACATTGCCTAAAAATGGACTAGGCAAGTAAAGATGCGGAATTGAAAGTGGGGAATTGAAATTGCGATATTGAAATTGCGGTATTGAAAGTGCGATATTGAAATTGCGGTATTGAAAGGTGCATAATTAAAACTTGTACTTGGGCACATGAGATTCGAACTCCAAGCGGCTCCTTAAAAATAAGTGCGCCCGACAAGAATTCAAAGCCAAAAATCTCAACTTGGGAGAGGTTGCTCAACCCAAATATCCTAGATTTTGCATGTTAAACTTGAACTTGAAAACTTAAATATTGAAGTTTTGAACTTGAAATAATTGAAATTTGAACTTGAAAGGATCCTAGTTTAGGGAAGTAACCATGAACAACCCTAAACATGGTGGGATCTTGAAATTTGAAAACTTGAACTTGTATATTGTAAAATGGAGTTTTGAATCTCAAAAGACTAAACCTTTAAATGTTAAAAGGTGTCATCTTTGATTACCCCATACTTGAAGGTGATTCTAGTCCAAAGAGGTGATTGTAAACAACTTTGGACATCCTTGAATCTTGAAAGTTTGCATTTTGTATTTTGAAAAAGTTTGTATTTTTGGAAAACATGTATGATTGTTGCAAGTGGTGTTTTTAATGATAAAAAACACCAACTTGCGAATCATTTTGAAATCAAAGCAACATAGTTGTTTAGAATGGGATTCGGATTTACCTATTTAGGTTTAGGCAAGAGCTCCCAATTGCTTAGAATTTAGGAATTCTGTATGTGTTTTTGAGGAGTTTTTGAGTTGTATTTTGAGGCGTAATGTCAAAATTACGACGTTGTATTTTTGTTCTCCTCCTCATTATGATGAAAATGAGGGGTATTTATAGGGGGAATGGGTGCAAGGCGCCAGCACACGCCAGCGCAGGGCGCTGGACCAGCGCAGTGCTCTGCTGACGTGGCTTGAATGCCGCCAAAGCAAGGGCGTGTGCTCCTTCCTTGTTTCGTCTTGTAGTGTTGTACCTGTTGTACAATAGTACTAGGTTTGAATTTTTGTATTTTCATGGAGGTTAAGGCATCATTTAGCGCCTAAAAACAAGCCTTTCTCGGGTTTTGAATTCCGGTTTTATGGGACGGGGCCCGACATGCTCGGTTTTGTGGGTCGGCGCCCGAATTTGACTTGCCTTATATGATTTTGAGTGGAAAAGGCCTCGTAAAACCAATGGGATGGTTTACTAGATGAGGTTGTACTTAAATTTTTAAATTGGATTTGGAAAGTTGTATTTTGTACCGAGAACTGAAAGGGGAACGGTCTCGGGGGTTGGATTTTGGATCTTGAATTTTGGAAGTATTCTTAGCAATTTGGATTTCCGCCAGGAGTTATTCCAATCACCTAGTAAGGATAATGGTATCGTCATCATCCCAAAGGGGAGACACAAATTAGGTGTCTACAATTTGCAAAGCTCGTGTTTCGGCACTCGTTCACGAGGTTTGGGAGCGTCCTTCCAGATTCAAAAATAGACTAATTCCCAACACGAAAGGGTGAGCAAAAGTGGGCGACAAGCCACTGTGAGCCACTGTCCTGGATGCAGGCAGTGGCGTTGGGCGCAGGGGCTGCGCCTGGCGCCAGTGCTGGCATCCAGTACTTAAGCAGATCAGTGGCTTGCTGCTCGAAATCTGCCCGCATTTTCGAATTGAAATTAGTAAAATCCCCAGTGGAGTCACCAGAATTGTAGGGGGTTTTTTTTTTGTTAAAAAAAAACTTGTTTCCCGTTCTACAAAAGGGGCGGTTCTTTAGAAAACCATAGAATTTTTGTACCTCGAAGGAGTCGCCACCAAAAATTGTTTAAAGTCTCGTTTGGAGAGACCGCAAGTGACTCTATTTTGGATAAGGCTTTGAATCCTCGAAACGCATGGGTGAGATCCGGGCTAGGGAACGAAATGCTTATTCCGCGAGCTTTTGAAATATTCAAGTACGTTGGCACAACATTTTCGAAAAATATACCCTAGATTAGACTATGTGGGTTTGAATTTAGAGCAAATAGAATTTCTATTTTGTATGGTGGTCACTTTGCTTTAAAGATTAATTTAAGGAACCTAAGGCCGGTTTGTCCAAGAAATTATCTTTGTTAAGCGTGATATAACCTTTGTATTTTGTTGTATTTAGCATGTGCGATGATGAAAGCAATAAAGCAAATAAAGCAACATCACAATACTAAATAAAGTGCGGAACTAGTAAATACAAGACCCCCTAGAAATGGACTAGGGAGTAGGTCCACATTGCCTAAAAATGGACTAGGCAAGTAAAGATGCGGAATTGAAAGTGCGGAATTGAAATTGCGATATTGAAATTGCGGTATTGAAAGTGCGATATTGAAATTGCGGTATTGAAAGTGCGATATTGAAATTGCGGTATTGAAAGGTGCATAATTGAAACTTGTACTTGGGCACATGAGATTCGAACGCCAAGCGGCTCCTTAAAAATAAGTGCGCCCGACACGAATTCAAAGCCAAAAATCTCAACTTGGGAGAGGTTGCTCAA
Organism: Spinacia oleracea; assembly: GCF_020520425.1. Lineage (NCBI taxonomy): Eukaryota > Viridiplantae > Streptophyta > Magnoliopsida > Caryophyllales > Amaranthaceae > Spinacia > Spinacia oleracea. The sequence continues at coordinate 109,266,054 of NC_079489.1, forward strand.
CCCAAATATCCTAGATTTTGCATGTTAAACTTGAACTTGAAAACTTGAATATTGAAGTTTTGAACTTGAAATAATTGAAATTTGAACTTGAAAGGATCCTAGTTTAGGGAAGTAACCATGAACAACCCTAAACATGGTGGGATCTTGAAATTTGAAAACTTGAACTTGTATATTGAAAAATGGAGTTTTGAATCTCAAAAGACTAAACCTTTAAATGTTAAAAGGTGTCATCTTTGATTACCCCATACTTGAAGGTGATTCTAGTCCAAAGAGGTGATTGTAAACAACTTTGGACATCCTTGAATCTTGAAAGTTTGCATTTTGTATTTTGAAAAAGTTTGTATTTTTGGAAAACATGTATGATTGTTGCAAGTGGTGTTTTTAATGATAAAAAACACCAACTTGCTAATCATTTTGAAATCAAAGCAACATAATTTTTTAGAATGGGATTCGGATTTACCTATTTAGGTTTAGGCAAGAGCTCCCAATTGCTTAGAATTTAGGAATTTTGTATGTGTTTTTGAGGAGTTTTTGAGTTGTATTTTGAGGCGTAATGTCAAAATTACGACGTTGTATTTTTGTTCTCCTCCTCATTATGCTGAAAATGAGGGGTATTTATAGGGGGAATGGGTGCAAGGCGCCAGCACACGCCAGCGCAGGGCGCTGGACCAGCGCAGTGCTCTGCTGACGTGGCTTGAATGCCGCCAAAGCAAGGGCGGGTGCTCCTTCCTTGTTTCGTCTTGTAGTGTTGTACCTGTTGTACAATAGTACTAGGTTTGGATTTTTGTATTTTCATGGAGGTTAAGGCATCATTTAGCGCCTAAAAACAAGCCTTTCTCGGGTTTTGAATTCCGGTTTGATGGGAGGGGGCCCGACATGCTCGGTTTTGTGGGTCGGCGCCCGAATTTGACTTGCCTTATATGATTTTGAGTGGAAAAGGCCTCGTAAAACCAATGGGATGGTTTACTAGATGAGGTTGTACTTGGATTTTTAAATTGGATTTGGAAAGTTGTATTTTGTACCGAGAACTGAAAGGGGAACGGTCTCGGGGGTTGGATTTTGGATCTTGAATTTTGGAAGTATTCTTAGCAATTTGGATTTTCGCCAGGAGTTATTCCAATCACCTAGTAAGGATAATGGTATCGTCATTATCCCAAAGGGGAGACACAAATTAGGTGTCTACAATTTGCAAAGCTCGTATTTCGGCACTCGTTCACGAGGTTTGGGAGCGTCCTTCCAGATTCAAAAATAGACTAATTCCCAACACGAAAGGTTGAGAAAAAGTGGGCGACAAGCCACTGTGAGCCACTGTCCTGGATGCAGGCAGTGGCGTTGGGCGCAGGGGCTGCGCCTGGCGCCAGTGCTGGCATCCAGTACTTAAGCAGATCAGTGGCTTGCTGCTCGAAATCTGCCCGCATTTTCGAATTGAAATTAGTAAAATCCCCAGTGGAGTCACCAGAATTGTAGGGGGTTTTTTTTTTGTTAAAAAAAAACTTGTTTCCCGTTCTACAAAAGGGGCGGTTCTTTAGAAAACCATAGAATTTTTGTACCTCGAAGGAGTCGCCACCAAAAATTGTTTAAAGTCTCGTTTGGAGAGACCGCAAGTGACTCTATTTTGGATAAGGCTTTGAATCCTCGAAACGGATGGGTGAGATCCGGGCTAGGGAACGAAATGCTTATTCCACGAGCTTTTGAAATATTCAAGTACGTTGGCACAACATTTTCGAAAAATATACCCTAGATTAGACTATGTGGGTTTGAATTTAGAGCAAATAGAATTTCTATTTTGTATGGTGGTCACTTTGCTTTAAAGATTAATTTAAGGAACCTAAGGCCGGTTTTTCCAAGAAATTATCTTTGTTAAGCGTGATATAACCTTTGTATTTTGTTGTATTTAGCATGTGCGATGATGAAAGCAATAAAGCAAATAAAGCAACATCACAATACTAAATAAAGTGCGGAACTAGTAAATACAAGACCCCCTAGAAATGGACTAGGGAGTAGGTCCACATTGCCTAAAAATGGACTAGGCAAGTAAAGATGCGGAATTGAAAGTGCGGAATTGAAATTGCGATATTGAAATTGCGGTATTGAAAGTGCGATATTGAAATTGCGGTATTGAAAGTGCGATATTGAAATTGCGGTATTGAAAGGTGCATAATTGAAACTTGTACTTGGGCACATGAGATTCGAACGCCAAGCGGCTCCTTAAAAATAAGTGCGCCCGACACGAATTCAAAGCCAAAAATCTCAACTTGGGAGAGGTTGCTCAACCCAAATATCCTAGATTTTGCATGTTAAACTTGAACTTGAAAACTTGAATATTGAAGTTTTGAACTTGAAATAATTGAAATTTGAACTTGAAAGGATCCTAGTTTAGGGAAGTAACCATGAACAACCCTAAACATGGTGGGATCTTGAAATTTGAAAACTTGAACTTGTATATTGAAAAATGGAGTTTTGAATCTCAAAAGACTAAACCTTTAAATGTTAAAAGGTGTCATCTTTGATTACCCCATACTTGAAGGTGATTCTAGTCCAAAGAGGTGATTGTAAACAACTTTGGACATCCTTGAATCTTGAAAGTTTGCATTTTGTATTTTGAAAAAGTTTGTATTTTTGGAAAACATGTATGATTGTTGCAAGTGGTGTTTTTAATGATAAAAAACACCAACTTGCTAATCATTTTGAAATCAAAGCAACATAATTTTTTAGAATGGGATTCGGATTTACCTATTTAGGTTTAGGCAAGAGCTCCCAATTGCTTAGAATTTAGGAATTTTGTATGTGTTTTTGAGGAGTTTTTGAGTTGTATTTTGAGGCGTAATGTCAAAATTACGACGTTGTATTTTTGTTCTCCTCCTCATTATGCTGAAAATGAGGGGTATTTATAGGGGGAATGGGTGCAAGGCGCCAGCACAAGCCAGCGCAGGGCGCTGGACCAGCGCAGTGCTCTGCTGACGTGGCTTGAATGCCGCCAAAGCAAGGGCGCGTGCTCCTTCCTTGTTTCGTCTTGTAGTGTTGTACCTGTTGTACAATAGTATTAGGTTTGGATTTTTGTATTTTCATAGAGGTTAAGGCATCATTTAGCGCCTAAAAACAAGCCTTTCTCGGGTTTTGAATTCCGGTTTTATGGGACGGGGCCCGACATGCTCGGTTTTGGGGGTCGGCGCCCGAATTTGACTTGCCATATATGATTTTGAGTGGAAAAGGCCTCGTAAAACCAATGGGATGGTTTACTAGATGAGGTGTACTTGGATTTTTAAATTGGATTTGGGAAGTTGTATTTTGTATCGAGAACTGAAAGGGGAACGGTCTCGGGGGTTAGATTTTGTATCTTGAATTTTGGAAGTATTCTTAGCAATTGGGATTTCCGCCAGGAGTTATTCCAATCATCTAGTAAGGATAATGGTATCGTCATCATCCCAAAGGGGAGACACAAATTAGGTGTCTACAATTTGCAAAGCTCGTTTTTCGGCACTCGTTCACGAGGTTTGGGAGCGTCCTTCCAGATTCAAAAATAGACTGATTCCCAACACGAAAGGTTGAGAAAAAGTGGGCGACAAGCCACTGTGAGCCACTGTCCTGGATGCAGGCAGTTGCGTTGGGCGCAGGGGCTGCGCCTGGCGCCAGTGCTGACATCCAGTACTTAAGCAGATCAATGGCTTGCTGCTCGAAATCTGCCCGCATTTTCGAATTGAAATTAGTAAAATCCCCAGTGGAGTCACCAGAAATGTAGGGGGGTTTTTTTTTGTTAAAAAAAAACTTGTTTCCCGTTCTACAAAAGGGGCGGTTCTTTAGAAAACCATAGAATTTTTGTACCTCGAAGGAGTCGCCACCAAAAATTGTTTAAAGTCTCGTTTGGAGAGACCGCAAGTGACTCTATTTTGGATAAGGCTTTGAATCCTCGAAACGGATGGGTGAGATCCGGGCTAGGGAACGAAATGCTTATTCCGCGAGCTTTTGAAATATTCAAGTACGTTGGCACAACATTTTCGAAAAATATACCCTAGATTAGACTATGTGGGTTTGAATTTAGAGCAAATAGAATTTCTATTTTGTATGGTGGTCACTTTGCTTTAAAGATTAATTTAAGGAACCTAAGGCCGGTTTGTCCAAGAAATTATCTTTGTTAAGCGTGATATAACCTTTGTATTTTGTTGTATTTAGCATGTGCGATGATGAAAGCAATAAAGCAAATAAAGCAACATCACAATACTAAATAAAGTGCGGAACTAGTAAATACAAGACCCCCTAGAAATGGACTAGGGAGTAGGTCCACATTGCCTAAAAATGGATTAGGCAAGTAAAGATGCGGAATTCAAAGTGCGGAATTTAAATTGCGATATTGAAATTGCGGTATTGAAAGTGCGCTATTGAAATTGCGGTATTGAAAGTGCGATATTGAAATTGCGGTATTGAAAGGTGCATAATTGAAACTTGTACTTGGGCACATGAGATTCGAACGCCAAGCGGCTCCTTAAAAATAAGTGCGCCCGACACGAATTCAAAGCCAAAAATCTCAACTTGGGAGAGGTTGCTCAACCCAAATATCCTAGATTTTGCATGTTAAACTTTAACTTGAAAACTTGAATATTGAAGTTTTGAACTTGAAATAATTGAAATTTGAACTTGAAAGGATCCTAGTTTAGGGAAGTAACCATGAACAACCCTAAACATGGTGGGATCTTGAAATTTGAAAACTTGAACTTGTATATTGAAAAATGGAGTTTTGAATCTCAAAAGACTAAACCTTTAAATGTTAAAAGGTGTCATATTTGATTAACCCATACTTGAAGGTGATTCTAGTCCAAAGAGGTGATTGTAAACAACTTTGGACATCCTTGAATCTTGAAAGTTTGCATTTTGTATTTTGAAAAAGTTTGTATTTTTGGAAAACATGTATGATTGTTGCAAGTGGTGTTTTTAATGATAAAAAACACCAACTTGCTAATCATTTTGAAATCAAAGCAACATAATTGTTTAGAATGGGATTCGGATTTACCTATTTAGGTTTAGGCAAGAGCTCCCAATTCCTTAGAATTTAGGAATTTTGTATGTGTTTTTGAGGAGTTTTTGAGTTGTATTTTGAGGCGTAATGTCAAAATTACGACGTTGTATTTTTGTTCTCCTCCTCATTATGATGAAAATGAGGGGTATTTATAGGGGGAATGGGTGCAAGGCGCCAGCACACGCCAGCGCAGGGCGCTGGACCAGCGCAGTGCTCTGCTGACGTGGCTTGAATGCCGCCAAAGCAAGGGCGCGTGCTCCTTCCTTGTTTCGTCTTGTAGTGTTGTACCTGTTGTACAATAGTATTAGGTTTGGATTTTTGTATTTTCATGGAGGTTAAGGCATCATTTAGCGCCTAAAAACAAGCCTTTCTCGGGTTTTGAATTCCGGTTTTATGGGACGGGGCCCGACATGCTCGGTTTTGGGGGTCGACGCCCGAATTTGACTTGCCATATATGATTTTGAGTGGAAAAGGCCTCGTAAAACCAATGGGATGGTTTACTAGATGAGGTGTACTTGGATTTTTAAATTGGATTTGGGAAGTTATATTTTGTACCGAGAACTGAAAGGGGAACGGTCTCGGGGGTTGGATTTTGTATCTTGAATTTTGGAAGTATTCTTAGCAATTGGGATTTCCGCTAGGAGTTATTCCAATCATCTAGTAAGGATAATGGTATCGTCATCATCCCAAAGGGGAGACACAAATTAGGTGTCTACAATTTGCAAAGCTCGTTTTTCGGCACTCGTTCACGAGGTTTGGGAGCGTCCTTCCAGATTCAAAAATAGACTGATTCCCAACACGAAAGGTTGAGCAAAAGTGGGCGACAAGCCACTGTGAGCCACTGTCCTGGATGCAGGCAGTGGCGTTGGGCGCAGGGGCTGCGCCTGGCGCCAGTGCTGGCATCCAGTACTTAAGCAGATCAGTGGCTTGCTGCTCGAAATCTGCCCGCATTTTCGAATTGAAATTAGTAAAATCCCCAGTGGAGTCACCAGAATTGTAGAGGGTTTTTTTTTTGTTAAAAAAAAACTTGTTTCCCGTTCTACAAAAGGGGCGGTTCTTTAGAAAACCATAGAATTTGTGTACCTCGAAGGAGTCGCCACCAAAAATTGTTTAAAGTCTCGTTTGGAGAGACCGCAAGTGACTCTATTTTGGATAAGGCTTTGAATCCTCGAAACGCATGGGTGAGATCCGGGCTAGGGAACGAAATGCTTATTCCGCGAGCTTTTGAAATATTCAAGTACGTTGGCACAACATTTTCGAAAAATATACCCTAGATTAGACTATGTGGGTTTGAATTTAGAGCAAATAGAATTTCTATTTTGTATGGTGGTCACTTTGCTTTAAAGATTAATTTAAGGAACCTAAGGCCGGTTTGTCCAAGAAATTATCTTTGTTAAGCGTGATATAACCTTTGTATTTTGTTGTATTTAGCATGTGCGATGATGAAAGCAATAAAGCAAATAAAGCAACATCACAATACTAAATAAAGTGCGGAACTAGTAAATACAAGACCCCCTAGAAATGGACTAGGGAGTAGGTCCACATTGCCTAAAAATGGACTAGGCAAGTAAAGATGCGGAATTGAAAGTGCGGAATTGAAATTGCGATATTGAAATTGCGGTATTGAAAGTGCGATATTGAAATTGCGATATTGAAATTGCGGTATTGAAAGGTGCATAATTGAAACTTGTACTTGGGCACATGAGATTCGAACGCCAAGCGGCTCCTTAAAAATAAGTGCGCCCGACACGAATTCAAAGCCAAAAATCTCAACTTGGGAGAGGTTGCTCAACCCAAATATCCTAGATTTTGCATGTTAAACTTGAACTTGAAAACTTGAATATTGAAGTTTTGAACTTGAAATAATTGAAATTTGAACATGAAAGGATCCTAGTTTAGGGAAGTAACCATGAACAACCCTAAACATGGTGGGATCTTGAAATTTGAAAACTTGAACTTGTATATTGAAAAATGGAGTTTTGAATCTCAAAAGACTAAACCTTTAAATGTTAAAAGGTGTCATCTTTGATTACCCCATACTTGAAGGTGATTCTATTCCAAAGAGGTGATTGTAAACAACTTTGGACATCCTTGAATCTTGAAAGTTTGCATTTTGTATTTTGAAAAAGTTTGTATTTTTGGAAAACATGTATGATTGTTGCAAGTGGTGTTTTTAATGATAAAAAACACCAAATTGCTAATCATTTTGAAATCAAAGCAACATAATTGTTTAGAATGGGATTCGGATTTACCTATTTAGGTTTAGGCAAGCGCTCCCAATTGCTTAGAATTTAGGAATTTTGTATGTGTTTTTGAGGAGTTTTTGAGTTGTATTTTGAGGCGTAATGTCAAAATTACGACGTTGTATTTTTGTTCTCCTCCTCATTATGCTGAAAATGAGGGGTATTTATAGGGGGAATGGGTGAAAGGCGCCAGCACACGCCAGCGCAGGGCGCTGGACCAGCGCAGTGCTCTGCTGACGTGGCTTGAATGCCGCCAAAGCAAGGGCGCGGGCTTCGTCCTTGTTTCGTCTTGTAGTGTTGTACCTGTTGTACAATAAGGTTTGGATTTTTGTATTTTCATGGAGGTTAAGGCATCATTTAGCGCCTAAAAACAAGCCTTTCTCGGGTTTTGAATTCCGGTTTTATGGGACGGGGCCCGACATGCTCGGTTTTGGGGGTCGGTGCCCGAATTTGACTTGCCTTATATGATTTTGAGTGGAAAAGGCCTCGTAAAACCAATGGGATGGTTTACTTGATGAGGTTGTACTTGGATTTTTAAATTGGATTTGGAAAGTTGTATTTTGTACCGAGAACCGAAAGGGGAACGGTCTCGGGGGTTGGATTTTTGATCTTGAATTTTGGAAGTATTCTTAGCAATTGGGATTTCCGCCAGGAGTTATTCCAATCACCTAGTAAGGATAATGGTAACGTCATCATCCCAAAGGGGAGACACAAATTAGGTGTCTACAATTTGCAAAGCTCGTTTTTCGGCACTCGTTCACGAGGTTTGGGAGCGTCCTTCCAGATACAAAAATAGACTAACTCTCAACACGAAAAGTTGAGCAAAAGTGGGCGACAAGCCACTGTGAGCCACTGTCCTGGATGCAGGCAGTGGCATTGGTGTTAGGTTATGATACATATGACAATTCATAAATCATGCGGAAAAACCATAAAGCCAGGAAAGCATATTATTTACACATAATCATTTAGCATAGTTTAGAAGCATACTCTTTGTTGCGTGCCTTCCCTAGCTGCGCCCGAACCGAACAAGAACAAGTCTTTAGGACTCCAAGTGTCGTCCCTCCGTAGATAGTCCACAGCACGTCCGGATCCGCCTTAAGCTTGACCAACTAGGATCGCCCTTAAGGTACTTAGAATTTTCGGCACTTATAGGCAATTGTGTGACTGAATTTTTGCTCTCAAAAATCACTTTGAATACTTGAATACTCGATGTAAATATGTGACCCTAGGCACCTATTTATAGAGTTATGAAAAAGCATTTGGAATCCTATTAGGATACTAATTTATTTAATTAAAATCCTACTAGGACTCTAATTAAATAAACTAAATCTTTTAGGATTAGATTTAATCATATGACAAATCCCGGTAGCCTTAGGATTCGAGTAACACACTTCGAGTGATACGCTAGCACCGCATGCAGGCCTTGCGGCCCACGCACAGCGCCAGCCCACTCGTCGCAGCCCCCCTCGCGCGCCAAGGCCATTGCTGGGCCTGGCCTTGCGTTGAACCGGGCGTGGCTTGGCAGCGTGTTTTTGGGCGCTTGGGCTTGTTGAGCGTAGGCCTGGCTTCGTGCTGGGCCTTCGTCTAGCAAGTCTCGTCCGATGCTAATTCGTACGACGCGCTTCCGATTAAATTACTGATTCCGGAATTTATTTCCGATACGAACCATATTTCCGTTTCCGGCAATATCATCGTTTGCGGAGCATTCTTTTCTTGCCTGTGACGATCTCAGCTCCCACTGAAACCAAGATCCGTCGATTCCGAATATCCATAGATGGAGTATTTAATGCCATTAAATACTTGATCCGTTTACGTACTATTTGTGTGACCCTACGGGTTCAGTCAAGAGTAAGCTGTGGATTAATATCATTAATTCCACTTGAACTGAAGCGGCCTCTAGCTACGCATTCAGCTCACTTGATCTCACTGAATTATTAACTTGTTAATTAATACTGAACCGCATTTATTAGACTTTAACATAGAATGCATACTTGGACCAAGGGCATTATTTCCTTCAGTCTCCCACTTGTCCTTAGGGACAAGTGTGCATTTCCTAATTCCTTTGTCTCTCGATGCTTGCTCTTGAACATAAGGTAAGAGTTGTCATCCTTATTATGTCCAGAGGTGTTCCTCGGTTTCAGAGTTCAACTGATCAAATAAACAGATAATCATAGCCTATGATTCATCCGAGCACGGCCATGCATTTCACAGTTTCTAGCTCTCCGAGTGGCCTTGTACAACTTTTAAGCATCTCATCCCGATTTATGGGAGGACAATCCCAATCTTGCAATCTTGAGATTAGACTTCGTTTGATAGGTGATTACTTGAGCGTTGCCTTTATAGCCTCCTTTTACGGTGCGACGGTTGGTCAACGTCAAAGCAACCAGTTCTCAAACAAGTAATCTCAAATCACTCAGGTATTGAGGATTTAGTGTCTAATAATTTTAATGAAATTTACTTATGACAGATTTTCATCTCTTACAGTAAAGTTTCATAGGTCTTGTCCGATACTAGTCTTCCGAAAGTAAGTATCTATGCAAATGATTATGACATTGCCATGTCCACATAGTTCAAGAAACAGAACTACTAGCCATCTTGCATTCTAGTCGTCTAACGTTTTCTATGCGTCCAATTTTATAAAAAACTCCGACTAGGGACCATTTTCAACCTTTGACATTCAAGTTCACTTGATAGACATTTCTTAGTCACAGGACTGGTCCTGACAGTCTATCTTGAATATATCGTCAAATTGAAGGGACTCATCATTTAATAAACCACAAATTAAATGGAAAAATGAATTCTTTTCATTTATTGTGAATGATTAACCAATAATGTTTTACAAAGATTTAAACTCTAAAACTTTAAAACATTAAACAGGGATATCAAAGCCATTCTCCAATATGCTTGATTCCCATAGCTGCAGTGTGCGAGTTGTGCTTCGCCTGCGGCAGAGGTTTAGTCAATGGATCTGATATGTTGTCATCAGTTCCAATCTTGTTTATCTCGACTTCTTTTCTTTCAACGAACTCTCATAGAAGGTGAAATCTACGAAGTACATGCTTGACTCTCTGGTGGTGTCTAGGCTCCTTTGCCTGTGCAATAGCTCCGTTATTATCACAATACAGGGTTATTGGTCCTTTAATGGAGGGGACTACACCAAGTTCACCTATGAACTTCCTTAGCCATATAGCTTCCTTTGCTGATTCATGTGCAGCAATGTACTCCGCTTCAGTTGTAGAATCCGCAATGGTGCTTTGCTTAGCACTTTTCCAGCTTACTGCACCCCCGTTGAGGCAGAAGACAAACCAGAATGTGATCTGAAATCATCTTTGTCGGTTTGGAAACTTGCGTCCGTATAGCCTTTAACAATTAACTCATCATCTCCACCATAGACCAGAAAGTCATCTTTGTGCCTTTTCAGGTACTTCAGAATATTCTTGGCAGCAGTCCAATGCGCCTCTCCTGGGTCTGACTGGTATCTGCTCGTAGCACTGAGTGCGTACGCAACATCCGGGCGTGTACATATCATAGCATACATTATTGAACCAATCAATGATACATATGGAATCCCATTCGTTCGTCTACGCTCATCAAGTGTTTTTGGGCACTGAGTCTTGCTTAGAGTTATTCCATGAGACATGGGTAGGTAGCCTCGCTTGGAGTCTGCCATCTTGAACCTATCAAGCACTTTATTGATATAAGTGCTTTGACTAAGTCCAATCATCTTTTTAGATCTATCTCTGTAATTCTTCATGCCCAATATGTACTGTGCTTCTCCTAGATCTTTCATCGAAAAACATTTCCCAAGCCAAATCTTGACAGAGTTCAACATAGGAATGTCATTTCCGATAAGTAATATGTCGTCGACATATAATACTAGGAAAGCAATTTTGCTCCCACTGACCTTCTTGTATACACAAGATTCGTCTGCGTTCTTGATGAAACCAAAGTCACTGACTGCTTCATCAAAACGTATATTCCAGCTCCTGGATGCCTGCTTCAATCCGTAGATTGACTTCTTTAGCTTGCATACCTTTTTAGAATTCTTTGGATCCTCAAAACCTTCAGGTTGTGTCATAAACACAGTTTCTGTTAAAACACCGTTTAAGAAAGCAGTTTTGACATCCATCTGCCATATTTCGTAATCGTAATATGCAGTGATTGCTAACATTATCCGAATAGACTTTAGAATTGCAACTGGTGAAAAGGTTTCATCGTAATCCACACCGTGGACTCGCCTGTAACCTTTTGCAACCAATCTAGGTTTGCAAACTTCAAGTTTCCCATCCTTGTCCTTTTTCAGTTTGAAAACCCATTTGCTTCCAATGGCTTGGTAGCCATCTAGCAAATCGACCAAATCCCATACTTGGTTTTCAGACATGGAGTCTAACTCAGATTGCATGGCTTCTTGCCATTGCTTGGAGCTAGGGCTCGTCATAGCTTGTTTGTAAGTCGCAGGTTCATCACTTTCAAGTAATAGAACGTCATAGCTCTCGTTCGTCAAAATACCTAAGTACCTTTCCGGTTGAGATCTATATCTTTGCGATCTACGCGGGGTAACATTTCTAGATTGACCATGATTCTCACCAGATTCTTCTAAAGATCTCTGAGTTTCATCCTGAATGTCATCTTGAGCATTCTCTAGAGTTTGTTGTTGATAGATTAAAAAGTGATACCGCAAGTGCACGGTGTCTGTTGTTAGCAGATACTTAGCAAATACGGGTCGATCCCACAGGGAGACAAGTTCTATTAGTTTTTGCCCAATTATACGAACTATTTCAATAACGAAAGTTGAGTTTGAGTATTAACTACTAAAGCTAAAACAATAATAAAAATGCGTAATTTATCAATGAATTAAATGTCTAGGGCGTCTGTTCGGTTCACCATGCTTATACCAATCCAATAACACAATTCAATTCGACAACGAATAAACTAGGCCGAGTAATTAAAGTACATGCTAATCCTACGGTCGGGTCTTAACACTTTCAATTCAACATATGCAGTACGATCGCTAACATAATCAGAATTGCCAATTGTACAAAGCCTCTAAAAACACGATCTTTCGATTCTAATTCCTATTAGCTAGATAATTAATCCATGAAATTGGCCGATAACATGAATCAACGATTAAGAACAAATCAATTGGAATTACTCGAGCAATAATCTATAGATTAGCAAACTTTATTGCATAACAATCATGGTATAAACATGGCTTCCCTAACTTAGCCCTAGAATAAAACTACTCGCTCATAATTGAATTACAAAGCGTGAAATAAATAATAAAAACAAGATTCATAATCATAGGACGAATTAATCTAAGAAACGAAAATAATAGGAAAGAATTAAAGCAAAAGAAATTATGAAAAATACCTTAGATTGATGAATTGAATTGATGAAAAGCTAGGGTTCAACAATGGAAAACAAAAGGAAAGAATAGAGAAAAAACTCAACTGGCGTCCAAGTGTCCTGAGAATTTTTAAAACGTAAAAGAAAATAAAAGCATAAGGGAATACATTAATTCCCTTGAGGTATTTTTGTCTTTCTTAAATTCTAAACAAAATAGGAATAAATAACAATTACATAAGCTATGATTTAATTGGACGATCAACAAGACGAAAGCATGAACCCGCGTGTGGAAGTAGTTGGGCGGAGAAACCAGCGGGCCCGCTGGTGGGTCGCTGGTTTTCGCGCCCAAGGGGAAGATTGGGCCATCGTTTTGGGCTTCGGACGAATCGGATAGTCGAGCCATCTTGTTTATGTCATAACTCTTGTTCTACAATGCCTATAAGGACGTGTGACCTGTCGTTGGAAAGCTCTTGAAGTCTACTTTCTAGGCCAATAAAAATCGCCTCATTCCGACATGTTGAACTTGAGATATCATCAAAAGAGTGAACGCTTGTCCGTTTTGATGCTTAGAAAAATAGCGTTTAGCTTCGTTATTGACTCAAAATTATCCCTAGAGATATGCAATGATCCTCGAGTCAACATTCCATCCGTTCATCATCCAAATCAACTCATAACACTCCGAAAGCATCCAAATGACCGTAAAATCACCTGAAACATTAAGAAAACACAAACGGGGCGTAATAGAGTACGACAACGATAACTTATGCAAATGTGATCCTAAATGCAACTAAAATGATATAAATGCCTAATAATGCAACCTAAATGCGCCTAAAATACCCTATACAAATATGACTCATCAGTTGTTCGACTCGAATTTCTTCGAGGTCTACTTTTCTCCCACTTGTCATTTTGGAAATGTGATCTTTCTCCAAAAAGACACCATCTCGAGCAACAAACACCTTGTTCTCAGATGTATTGTAGAAGTATTACCCCTTTGTTTCGTTTGGATAGCCCACAAGGATACATTTGTCAGATTTTGGATGAAGTTTGTCTGAAATTAATCGTTTGACGTATACTTCACATCCCCAAATCTTAAGAAAAGACACATTTGGAGGCTTTCCAAACCATAATTCGTATGGAGTCTTTTCGGCAGCTTTAGACGGAGCTCTATTTATAGTGAGTTCAGCTGTATTTAGTGCATGTCCCCAAAATTCTAATGGAAGTTTGGCCTGACCCATCATTGACCTGACCATGTCTAGCAAGGTTCTGTTCCTCCGTTCCGACACACCGTTCCATTGTGGTGTTCCAAGAGGAGTCAATTCTGATAGAATTCCACATTCTTTCAGATGGTCATCCAATTCATAGCTCAGATATTCACCGCCTCTATCAGATCGCAGTGCCTTAATCTTCTTGCCTAATTGATTCTCTACTTCACTCTGAAATTCCTTGAATTTGTCAAAGGATTCAGACTTATGCTTCATTAGGTAGACATAACCATATCTACTGAAGTCATCAGTGAAAGTGATAAAGTAGCTGAAACCACCTCTAGCATTTGTACTCATTGGTCCACATACATCTGTATGGATTAAACCCAATAGTTCATTTGCTCTTTCTCCAACTTTAGAGAAAGGTTGCTTTGTCATTTTTCCAAGTAAACATGATTCGCATTTACCATAATCCTCTAAGTCAAATGGTTCTAAAATTCCTTCCTTTTGAAGTCCTTCTAAGCGTTTCAAGTTTATATGGCCTAATCGACAATGCCACAAATAGGTGAGATCTGAATCATCCTTTTTGGCCTTTTTGGTATTTATGTTATATACTTGTTTGTCGTGATCTAATAAATAAAGTCCATTGACTAATCTAGCAGATCCATAAAACATCTCTTTAAAATAAAACGAACAACTATTGTCTTTTATTAAAAAGGAAAATCCCTTAGCATCTAAGCAAGAAACTGAAATGATGTTTTTAGTAAGACTTGGAACATGGAAACACTCTTCCAGTTCCAAAACTAGCCCGGAGGGCAACGACAAATAATAAGTTCCTACAGCTAATGCAGCAATCCGTGCTCCTTTTCCCACTCGTAGGTCGACTTCACCCTTGCTTAACTTTCTACTTCTTCTTAGTCCCTGTGGATTGGAACATAAGTGTGAGCCACAACCAGTATCTAATACCCAAGAAGTTGAATTAGCAAGTATACAGTCTATAACGAAAATACCTGAAGATGGAACGACTGTTCCGTTCTTCTGATCTTCCTTTAGCTTCAAGCAATCTCTCTTCCAATGCCCCTTCTTCTTGCAGTAGAAGCATTCGGATTCAGAAGTGGGTTGACTGACCTTCCTCTTTACAGATTTGGCACCAGTTTGCTTAGTTGGGCTGGCCTTGTTGCCACCTTTCTTAGCATTCCTCTTCTTTCCAGATTTCTTGAACTTGCCCCCACGCACCATAAGCACATCCTGCTTATCACTTTTGAGCGTCTTTTCAGCGGTCTTCAGCATACCGTGAAGCTCAGTGAGCGTTTTGTCCAGACTATTCATACTGTAGTTCAGTTTGAACTGATCATACCCGCTATGAAGAGAATGGAGGATGGTGTCTATAGCCATTTCCTGAGAAAATTGTTGATCCAGCCGACTCATATTCTCAATGAGTCCAATCATTTTGAGAACATGTGGACTTACGGGCTCGCCTTTCTTAAGCTTGGTCTCAAGAATTTGCCTATGAGTCTCGAATCTTTCGACTCGAGCCAGATCTTGGAACATGTTCTTCAACTCACTGATGATTGTGAAAGCATCTGAGTTGATGAACGTTTTCTGCAGATCTGCACTCATGGTGGCGAGCATTAGACATTTCACATCCTTGTTGGCATCAATCCAACGATTGAGGGCTGCCTGAGTGACCCCGTCGCCTGCGGCTTCGGGCATCGCCTCTTCTAGGACATACTCCTTTTCTTCCTGCATAAGAACTATTTGCAAGTTCCTTTGCCAGTCAAGGAAGTTCTTCCCGTTCAACTTCTCCTTTTCGAGAATTGATCGAATGTTGAATGAATTGTTGTTTGCCATAGTTAAAACTGCAATTGAAAAGAATAAACAAATAAATAACCATTCACAGTTTCTCTTAATAAACTTAAATTCTAGCATACATGCATAATTCAATGTTTATTAAGCATTTTATTCAAGTTATGTGTTCCGGCAGGTGTGAATAAAATGATTCCAAGATCCTAAAATCATTGAAGAACTAAGCACAGTTTGTCGACTTAATCCTAAAACATCTTAGGTAAGCAAAAGCCTTTTGCTAATAGTCTAGAAACTATTCTTGGTTGATAGGTACGTCTAAGAACTAGGCAAACCTATCGATTCTGCCACGACATAAAAGGACTCCTTACTTATATCGTTGAGTTTCACCAAAACTAACATGTACCCACAATTATTTGTGTACCTTGCCCCTTTAGGACCAATAAGTAACACCTCGCTGAGCGAAAACTATTACTATATTGATGTAAAGGATATCCAAGCAAGTGTATATTTTGGCATGGCACCTTTTAACTCAATTTTTAAGTTTGGAACTTAAGGCTCTTACTATGTTGGTTAGATTTTAAGTGAACTAAAATCCTTAATCATGCAACATAATTAAGCTTTTGATCTCATGCATTTTAAGACATATTTAAAAGCAATAAATAACTTAAAACATGCATAAGATAAATGTGATCTAGTATGGCCCGACTTCATCTTGAAGCTTTAACTTCAAAGTCCGTCTTGAAAATCTCCGTGGGAGGCACCATTTTCTTCAAATAGAATAAGCTATAATTAAAACTAATTACAACTATTTGATGGTACGCAGACCATATTTGAATTGAAAAACAACTTTGGTACTTTAGACCAATTACATTCAAATTAATGGTACGCAGACCATATTTTCTATCCTATTTGGGCCATACTAGTCACTTCATAACCTGCAAAACAGTACATATACAATATATACCATTCACCCATTCATTATCATGAATGGCCCACATAGCTGGTTAGTAAAACACATTATGCATCACGTAAACATTTGCAGCAATTAATCAAGGGCACCAATAATCTACCAATTATTCAGTCCTTATTAATTCTAATCAAGTTGTTTTAACCTTAAGGATTTGTAGACCTAATCAAGAGTTTATGACTAAAAAGGGCTCCCACTTAAACCAATAAATTCATATGCTTTACTAATTTTAAACATAAAAATGTATTTCTAGTCTAACCGGAAACATACAAATTTAATTAAAATTTAAAGCTCATATAAATTTATAATTGAATCCAAAAAGTTTAATATAATTTCAGTCGTATTTAAATTAATTCATGATTTTAATTTTAGTAAAATAATTAGAATAAATAAAATTTATTATAATTACAATATTCAAAATTAAAATCCAAGAAAATAATTTAAATTATTAATTTTAAAATTAATTAAAATTACGTAAACTGAAAATTTCAAATTAAAAATTTCAAAACGATCTCATCGCAACGCAACAATCCCACGCATCGCACGCCCATGGGCCACACGCACACAACCATCGCTGGCCATGTGCGCGCAGCCCATGCTCTGCCTCGCATCGCTGCTGCTCACCATCGCAAGGCATCACGCATGGTGCTCGCTGCGCGCGCCAGCGCTCGACGCACGAGCATGCTGCCGCAGCCCATCGCTGGGCGCAGCGCTCGTCGCACGTCGCAACACGCACGCCATCGCTGGGCGCAGCGCTCGTCGCACGCACAACAAGCACTCGCACGCCATCGCTGGGCGCAGCGCTCGTCGCACGCACAATAGCGCTCGCTGCGCGCGAGCGATCGATGCTTGGCGCAGCACTCGTGGCACGCGAGCTTACGCTCGCTGCACGCGAGGCTCCGCACGCTTACGCGAGGCAGTGCGCGCTGTGGCGCAGCTCGCTTGCTGCCCACACGCGACTGCTCGTGCCTTGCTCTCGCCCTCGCCCATTCGCCCATTGCACACAGCCCACGACACAAGGCAGGGCTGCTGCCTTGTGCTCGTGCACCATGGCCTTGCTCATTGCATTCGTACCGCATGGGCGACGAGCTCCCTTGCTCGTCGTCACATGCCCGCACTATACAACACCCCTTAAGGGTAACACGTAGCGTCCATTGCTTTGTGCGTGCAAGTTATATGAGCGAATCGCATAAAAATTTAAAATTAATATTCAAAATTAATGACAAATTAATAAATAATATTAATTTCATAATTTTAGGGCGAAAAAATCGAAAATTTATTATTTAATTGATTTCCGATTAACATGGATTCAAGTCTAGGTCATAAAATTTTAAAATTTAACATAAATTTACAATTTTTATGGTGGTTTTTAATCATAGGTATCTAATTAAATTATAACTAATTATGAAAATCAAATTAATTCTAAATTATTCCAATTTTCAACAAATTAATCATAATTAAAAATTAGATTGCATAATTAACAAGGCTAGGCATTCAAACTTGTTAAACATATACAGTAGGTCAATCAAAAATTCAAGATTTATCAACAAGAATCGCAAATATTTAATTTAACATCTTAAATTTACGAAATTTTGCATTCGAAAAACTAAAACCTCGGAAAAGTCATAGTTAGGCTTCGAATTTGAGAATTCTGGGTTCGACCGAAAATTTTAGAATGCCTTTTACATGCGGAATTGACACAAAAATCACTCGATTTCGATGAGTAACGAAGAAACTGCCGAAAAACTACGTACGTATAATTAAATAAACGCAATTTGCAATTAATTAACAATTACGAAAATTAATCACCCCTTTTAATTCTTGCAAATTTGTAATATTTAACCATGTTCATGCAATTTAGATTATGAAAATAATAAGAGGCTCGTGATACCACTGTTAGGTTATGATACATATGACAATTCATAAATCATGCGGAAAAACCATAAAGCCAGGAAAGCATATTATTTACACATAATCATTTAGCATAGTTTAGATGCATACTCTTTGTTGCGTGCCTTCCCTAGCTGCGCCCGAACCGAACAAGAACAAGTCTTTAGGACTCCAAGTGTCGTCCCTCCGTAGATAGTCCACAGCACGTCCGGATCCGCCTTAAGCTTGACCAACTAGGATCGCCCTTAAGGTACTTAGAATTTTCGGCACTTATAGGCAATTGTGTGACTGAATTTTTGCTCTCAAAAATCACTTTGAATACTTGAATACTCGATGTAAATATGTGACCCTAGGCACCTATTTATAGAGTTATGGAAAAGGATTTGGAATCCTATTAGGATACTAATTTATTTAATTATAATCCTACTAGGACTCTAATTAAATAAACTAAATCTTTTAGGATTAGATTTAATCATATGACAAATCCCGGTAGCCTTAGGATTCGAGTAACACACTTCGAGTGATACGCTAGCACCGCACGCAGGCCTTGCGGCCCACGCACTGCGCTAGCCCACTCGTCGCAGCCCCGCGCGCGCGCCAAGGCCATTGCTGGGCCTGGCCTTGCGCTGGACCTGGCGTGGCTTGGCAGCGTGTTTTTGGGCGCTTGGGCTTGTTGAGCGTAGGCCTGGCTTCGTGCTGGGCCTTCGTCTAGCAAGTCTCGTCCGATGCTAATTCGTACGACGCGCTTCCGATTAAATTCCTGATTCCGGAATTTATTTCCGATACGAAACATATTTCCGTTTCCGGCAATATCATCGTTTCCGGAGCATTCATTTCTTGCCTGTGACGATCTCAGCTCCCACTGAAACCAAGATCCGTCGATTCCGAATATCCATAGATGGAGTATTTAATGCCATTAAATACTTGATCCGTTTACGTACTATTTGTGTGACCCTACGGGTTCAGTCAAGAGTAAGCTGTGGATTAATATCATTAATTCCACTTGAACTGAAGCGGCCTCTAGCTAGGCATTCAGCTCACTTGATCACACTGAATTATTAACTTGTTAATTAATACTGAACCGCATTTATTAGACTTTAACATAGAACGCATACTTGGACCAAGGGCACTATTTCTTTCAGTTGGGCGCAGGGGCTGCGCCTGGCGCCAGTGCTGGCATCCAGTACTTAAACAGATCAGTGGCTTGCTGCTCGAAATCTGCCCGCATTTTCGAATTGAAATTAGTAAAATCCCCAGTGGAGTCGCCATAATTGTAGGGGGTTTTTTTTGTGCAAAAAAAACTTGTTTCCCGTTCTACAAAAGGGGCGGTTCTTTAGAAAACCATAGAATTTTTGTACCTCGAAGGAGTCGCCACCAAAAATTGTTTAAAGTCTCGTTTGGATAGACCGCAAGTGACTCTATTTTCGGTAAGACTTTGAATCCTCGAAACGGATGGGTGAGATCCGGGCACGGGAACGAAATGCTTATTCCGCGAGCTTTTGAAATATTCAAGTACGTTGGCAGAACATTTTCGAAAAATATACCCTAGATTAGACTATGTGGGTTTGAATTTAGAGCAAATAGAATCTCTATTTTGTATGGTGGTCACTTTGATTTAAAGATTAATTTAAGGAACCTAAGGCCGGTTTGTCCAAGAAATTATCTTTGTTAAGCGTGATATAACCTTTGTATTTTTTTGTATTTAGCATGCGCGGTGATGAAAGCAATAAAGCAAATAAAGCAACATCACAATACTAAATAAAGTGTGGAACTAGTAAATACAAGACCCCCTAGAAATGGACTAGGCAAGTAAAGATGCGGAATTGAATGTGCGGAATTGAAATTGCGATATTGAAATTGCGGTATTGAAAGTGCGATATTGAAATTGTCGTATTGAAAGGTGCATAATTGAAACTTGTACTTGGGCACATGAGATTCGAACGCCAAGCGGCTCCTTAAAAATAAGTGCGCCCGACACGAATTCAAAGCCAAAAATCTCAACTTGGGAGAGGTTGCTCAACCCAAATATCCTAGATTTTGCATGTTAAACTTGAACTTGAAAGCTTGAATATTGAAGTTTTGAACTTGAAATAATTGAAATTTGAACTTGAAAGGATCTTAGTTTAGGGAAATAACCATGAACAACCCTAAACATGGTGGGATCTTGAAATTTGAAAACTTGAACTTGTATATTGAAAAATGGAGGTCTGAATCTCAAAATACTAAACTTTTAAATGTTAAAAGGTGTCATCTTTGATTACCCCATACTTGAAGGTGATTCTAGTCCAAAGAGGTGATTGTAAACAACTTTGGACATCCTTGAATCTTGAAAGTTTGCATTTTGTATTTTGAAAAAGTTTGTATTTTTGGAAAACATGTATGATTGTTGCAAGTGGTGTTTTTAATGATAAAAGACACCAACTTGCTAATCATTTTGAAATCAAAGCAACATAATTGTTTAGAATGGGATTCGGATTTACCTATTTAGGTTTAGGCAAGAGCTCCCAATTGCTTAGAATTTAGGAATTTTGTATGTGTTTTTGAGCAGTTTTTGAGTTGTATTTTGAGACGTAATGTCAGATATTACGACGTTGTATTGTGTTCTCCTCCTCAATATGCTGAAAATGAGGGGTATATATAGGAGAAATGGGTGCAAGGCGCCAGCACACGCCAGCGCAGTGCGCTGCTAACGTGGCTTGAATGCCGCCAAAGCAAGGACGCGGGCTCCGTCCTTGTTTCGTCTTGTAGTGTTGTACCTGTTGTACGAATAGTACTAGGTTTGGGGTTTTGTATTTTCTTAGAGGTTAAGGCATCATTTAGCGCCTAAAAACAAGCCTTTCTCGGGTTTTGAATTCCGGTTTTACGGGACGGGGCCCGACATGCTCGGTTTTGTGGGTCGGCGCCCGAACTCGACTTGCCTTATATGATTTTGAGTGGAAAAGGCCTAGTAAAACCAATGGGATGGTTTACTAGATGAGGTTGTACTTGGATATTGAAATTGGATTTGGAAAGTTGAATTTTGTACCGAGAACAGAAAGGGGAACGGTCTCGGGGGTTGGATTTTGGATCTTGAATTTTGGAAGTATTCATAGCAATTGGGATTTCCGCCCGGAGTTATTCCAATCACCTAGTAAGGATAATTAGGTGTCTACAATTTGAAAAGCTCGTTTTTCGGCACTCGTTCACGAGGTTTGGGAGCGTCCTTCCAGATTCAAATATAGACTAACTCCGAACACGAAAAGTTGAGCAGAAGTGGGCGACAAGCCACTGTGAGCCACTGTCCTGGATGTAGGCAGTGGCGTTGGGCGCAGGGGCTGTGCCTGGCGCCAGTGCTGGCATCCAGTACTTAAGCAGATCAGTGGCTTGCTACTCGAAATCTGCCCGCATTTTCGAATTGAAATTAGTAAAATCCCCCATGGAGTCGCCAGAATTGTAGGGGGTTTTTTTTTAGTGCAAAAAAAACTTGTTTCCCGTTCTACAAGAGGGGCGGTTGTTTAGAAAACCATAGAATTTTTGTACCTCGAAGGAGTCGCCACCAAACATTGTTTAAAGTCTCGTTTGGAGAGACCGCAAGTGACTCTATTTTGGATAAGGCTTTGAATCCTCGAAACGGATGGGTGAGATCCAGGCACGGGAACAAAATGCTTATTCCGCGAGCTTTTGAAATATTCAAGTACGTTGGCACAACATTTTCGAAAAATATACCCTAGATTAGACTATGTGGGTTTGAATTTAGAGCAAATAGAATCTCTATTTCGTATGGTGGTCACTTTGCTTTAAAGATTAATTTAAGGAACCTAAGGCCGGTTTGTCCAAGAAATTATCTTTGTTAAGCGTGATATAACCTTTGTATTTTGTTGTATTTAGCATGTGCGGTGATGAAAGCAATAAAGCAAATAAAGCAACATCACAATACTAAATAAAGTGCGGAACTAGTAAATACAAGACCCCCTAGAAATGGACTAGGGAGTAGGTCCACATTGCCTAGAAATGGACTAGGAAAGTAAAGATGCGGATTTGAAAGTGCGTAATTGAAATTGTGATATTGAAATTGCGGTATTGAAATTGCGGTATTGAAAGTGCGATATTAAAATTGCGGTATTGAAAGGTGCGATATTGTAATTGCAATATTGAAAGGTGCATAATGGAAACTTGTACTTGGGCACATGAGATTCGAACGCCAAGCGGCTCCTTAAAAATAAGTGCGCCCGACACGAATTCAAAGCCAAAAATCTCAACTTGGGAGAGGTTGCTCAACCCAAACATCCTAGATTTTGCATGTTAAACTTGAACTTGAAAGCTTGAATTATGAAGTTTTGAACTTGAAATAATTGAAATTTGAACTTGAAATGATCCTAGTTTAGGGAAGTAACCATGAACAACCCTAAACATGGTGGGATCTTGAAATTTGAAAACTTGAACTTGTATATTGAAAAATGGAGTTTTGAATCTCAAAAGACTAAACCTTTAAATGTTAAAAGGTGTCATATTTGATTGCCCCATACTTGAAGGTGATTCTAGTCCAAAGAGGTGATTGTAACCAACTTTGGACATCCTTGAATCTTGAAAGTTTGCATTTTGTATTTTGAAAAAGTTTGTATTTTTGGAAAACATGTATGATTGTTGCAAGTGGTGTTTTTAATGATAAAAAACACCAACTTGCTAATCATTTTGAAATCAAAGCAACATAATTGTTTAGAAAGGGATTCAGATTTACCTATTTAGGTTTAGGCAAGAGCTCCCAATTGCTTAGAATTTAGGAATTTTGTATGTGTTTTTGAGGAGTTTTTGAGTTGTATTTTGAGGCGTAATGTCAGATATTACGACGTTGTATTGTTTTCTCCTCCTCATTATGCTGAAAATGTGGGGTATTTATAGGAGGAATGGGTGCAAGGCGCCAGCACACGCCAGTGCAGCACGCTGGACCAGCGCAGTGCGCTGTTGACGTGGCTTGAATGCCGCCAAAGCAAGGACGCGGGCTTCGTCCTTGTTTCGTCTTGTAGTGTTGTACCTGTAGTACGAATAGTATTAGGTTTGGCGTTTTGTATTTGCTTGGAGGTTAAGGCATCATTTAGCGCATAAAAACAAGCCTTTCTCGGGTTTTGAATTCTGGATTTGCGGGACAGGGCCCGGCATGCTCGGTTTTTTGGGTCGGCGCCCGAATTCGACTTGCCTTATATGATTTTGAGTGGAAAAGGCCTAGTAAAACCAATGGGATGGTTTAAAAGATGAGGTTGTACTTGGATTTTGAAATTGGATTTGGAAAGTTGTATTTTGTACCGAGAACCGAAAGGGGAACGGTCTCGGGGGTTGGATTTTGGATCTTGCATTTTGAAAGTATTCTTATAAATTGGGATTTCCCCCTGGAGTTATTCTAATCACCTAGTAAGGATAATGGTATCGTCATCATCCTAAAGGGGAGACAAAAATTAGGTGTCTACAATTTGCAAAGCTCGTTTTTCGGCACTCGTTCACGAGTTTTGGGAGCGTCCTTCCAGATTCAAAAATAGACTAACTCCCAACACGAAAAGTTGAGCAAAAGTAGGCGACAAGCCACTGTGAGCCACTGTCCTGGATGCAGGCAGTGGCGTTGGGCGCAGGGGCTGCGCCTGGTGCCAGTGCTGGCATCCAGTACTTAAACAGATCAGTGGCTTGCTACTCGAAATCTTCCCGCATTTTCGAATTGAAATTAGTAAAATCCCCAGTGGAGTCGCCAGAATTATAGGGGGGTTTTTTTAGTGCAAAAAAACTTGTTTCCCGTTCTACAAGAGGGGCGGTTCTTTAGAAAACCATAGAATTTTTGTACCTCGAAGGAGTCGGCATTAAACATTGTTTAAAGTCTCGTTTGGAGAGACCGCAAGTGACTCTATTTTGGATAAGGCTTTGAATCCTCGAAACGGATGGGTGAGATCCAGGCACGGGAACAAAATTCTTATTCCGCGAGCTTTTGAAATATTCAAGTACGTTGGCACAACATTTTCGAAAAATATACCCTAGATTAGACTATGTGGGTTTGAATTTAGAGTAAATAGAATCTCTATTTTGTATGGTGGTCACTTTGCTTTAAAGATTAATTTAAGGAACCTAAGGCCGGTTTGTCCAAGAAATTATCTTTGTTAAGCGTGATATAACCTTTGTATTTTGTTGTCTTTAGCATGTGCGGTGATGAAAGAAATAAACCAAATAAAGCAACATCACAATACTAAATAAAGTGCGGAACTAGTAAATACAAGACCCCCTAGAAACGGACTAGGGAGTAGGTCCACATTGCCTAGAAATGGACTAGAAAAGTAAAGATGCGGAATTGAAAGTGCGGAATTGAAATTGCGATATTGAAATTGCGGTATTGAAATTGCGGTATTGAAAGTGCGATATTGAAATTGCGGTATTGAAAGGTGCGATATTGTAATTGCAATATTGAAAGGTGCATAATTGAAACGTTTACTTGGGCACATGAGATTCGAACGCCAAGCGGCTCCTTAAAAATAAGTGCGCCCGACACGAATTCAAAGCCAGAAATCTCAACTTGGGAGAGGTTGCTCAACCCAAATATCCTAGATTTTGCATATTAAACTTGAAATTGAAAGCTTGAATATTGAAATTTTTGAACTTGAAATGAGTGAAATTTGAACTTGAAAGGATCCTAGTTTAGGGAAGTAACCATGAACAACCCTAAACATGGTGGGATCTTGAAATTTGAAAACTTGAACATGTATATTGAAAAATGGAGTTTTGAATCTCAAAAGACTAAACCTTTAAATGTTAAAAGGTGTCATATTTGATTACCCCATACTTGAAGGTGATTCTAGTCCAAAGAGGTGATTGTAAACAACTTTGGACATCCTTGAATCTTGAAAGTTTGCATTTTGTATTTTGAAAAAGTTTGTATTTTTGGAAAACATGTATGATTGTTGCAAGTGGTGTTTTTAATGATAAAAAACACCAACTTGCTAATCATTTTGAAATCAAAGCAACATAATTGTTTAGAAAGGGATTCAGATTTACCTATTTAGGTTTAGGCAAGAGCTCCCAATTGCTTAGAATTTAGGAATTTTGTATGTGTTTTTGAGGAGTTTTTGAGTTGTATTTTGAGGCGTAATGTCAGATATTACGACGTTGTATTGTTTTCTCCTCCTCATTATGCTGAAAATGTGGGGTATTTATAGGAGGAATGGGTGCAAGGCGCCAGCACACGCCAGCGCAGCACGCTGGACCAGCGCAGTGCGCTGCTGACGATGCTTGAATGCCGCCAAAGCAAGGACGCGGGCTTCGTCCTTGTTTCGTCTTGTAGTGATGTACCTGTTGTACGAATAGTACTAGGTTTGGCGTTTTGTATTTTCTTGGAGGTTAAGGCATCATTTAGCGCATAAAAACAAGCCTTTCTCAAGTTTTGAATTCCGGTTTTGCGGGACGGGGCCCGGCATGCTCGGTTTTTTGGGTCGGCGCCCGAATTCGACTTGCCTTATATGATTTTGAGTGGAAAAGGCCTAGTAAAACCAATGGGATGGTTTAATAGATTAGGTTGTACTTGGATTTTGAAATTGAATTTGGAAAGTTGTATTTTGTACCGAGAACCGAAAGGGGAACGGTCTCGGGGGTTGGATTTTGGATCTTGAATTTTGGAATAATTCTTAGCAATTGGGATTTCCCCCTGGAGTTATTCTAATCACCTAGTAAGGATAATGGCATCGTCATCATCCCAAAGGGGAGACACAAATTAGGTGTCTATAATTTGCAAAGCTCGTTTTTCGGCACTCGTTCACGAGTTTTGGGAGCGTCCTTACAGATTCAAAAATAGAGTAACTCCCAACACGAAAAGTTGAGCAAAAGTAGGCGACAAGCCACTGTGAGCCACTGTCCTGGATGGAGGCAGTGGCGTTGGGCGCAGGGGCTGCGCCTGGCGCCAGTGCTGGCATCCAGTACTTAAGCAGATCAGTGGCTTGCTACTCGAAATCTGCCCGCATTTTCGAATTGAAATTAGTAAAATCCCCAGTGGAGTCGCCAGAATTGTAGGGGGTTTTTTTTTAGTGCAAAAAAAACTTGTTTCCCGTTCTACAAGAGGGGCGGTTCTTTAGAAAACCATAGAATTTTTGTACCTCGAAGGAGTCGGCATTAAACATTGTTTAAAGTCTCGTTTGGAGAGACCGCAAGTGACTCTATTTTGGATAAGGCTTTGAATCCTCGAAACGGATGGGTGAGATCCAGGCACGGGAACAAAATTCTTATTCCGCGGGCTTTTGAAATATTCAAGTACGTTGGCACAACATTTTCGAAAAATATACCCTAGATTAGACTATGTGGGTTTGAATTTAGAGCAAATAGAATCTATATTTTGTATGGTGGTCACTTTGCTTTAAAGATTAATTTAAGGAACCTAAGGCCGGTTTGTCCAAGAAATTATCTTTGTTAAGCGTGATATAACCTTTGTATTTTGTTGTCTTTAGCATGTGCGGTGATGAAAGCAATAAACCAAATAAAGCAACATCACAATACAAAATAAAGTGCGGAACTAGTAAATACAAGACCCCCTAGAAACGGACTAGGGAGTAGGTCCACATTGCCTAGAAATGGACTAGAAAAGTAAAGATGCGGAATTGAAAGTGCGGAATTGAAATTGCGATATTGAAATTGCGGTATTGAAATTGCGGTATTGAAAGTGCGATATTGAAATTGCGGTATTGAAAGGTGCGATATTGTAATTGCAATATTGAAAGGTGCATAATTGAAACGTTTACTTGGGCACATGAGATTCGAACGCCAAGCGGCTCCTTAAAAATAAGTGCGCCCGACACGAATTCAAAGCCAGAAATCTCAACTTGGGAGAGGTTGCTCAACCCAAATATCCTAGATTTTGCATATTAAACTTGAAATTGAAAGCTTGAATATTGAAATTTTTGAACTTGAAATGAGTGAAATTTGAACTTGAAAGGATCCTAGTTTAGGGAAGTAACCATGAACAACCCTAAACATGGTGGGATCTTGAAATTTGAAAACTTGAACATGTATATTGAAAAATGGAGTTTTGAATCTCAAAAGACTAAACCTTTAAATGTTAAAAGGTGTCATATTTGATTACCCCATACTTGAAGGTGATTCTAGTCCAAAGAGGTGATTGTAAACAACTTTGGACATCCTTGAATCTTGAAAGTTTGCATTTTGTATTTTGAAAAAGTTTGTATTTTTGGAAAACATGTATGATTGTTGCAAGTGGTGTTTTTAATGATAAAAAACACCAACTTGCTAATCATTTTGAAATCAAAGCAACATAATTGTTTAGAAAGGGATTCAGATTTACCTATTTAGGTTTAGGCAAGAGCTCCCAATTGCTTAGAATTTAGGAATTTTGTATGTGTTTTTGAGGAGTTTTTGAGTTGTATTTTGAGGCGTAATGTCAGATATTACGACGTTGTATTGTTTTCTCCTCCTCATTATGCTGAAAATGTGGGGTATTTATAGGAGGAATGGGTGCAAGGCGCCAGCACACGCCAGCGCAGCACGCTGGACCAGCGCAGTGCGCTGCTGACGATGCTTGAATGCCGCCAAAGCAAGGACGCGGGCTTCGTCCTTGTTTCGTCTTGTCGTGTTGTACCTGTTGTACAAATAGTACTAGGTTTGGCGTTTTGTATTTTCTTGGAGGTTAAGGCATCATTTAGCGCATAAAAACAAGCCTTTCTCAAGTTTTGAATTCCGGTTTTGCGGGACGGGGCCCGGCATGCTCGGTTTTTTGGGTCGGCGCCCGAATTCGACTTGCCTTATATGATTTTGAGTGGAAAAGGCCTAGTAAAACCAATGGGATGGTTTAATAGATTAGGTTGTACTTGGATTTTGAAATTGAATTTGGAAAGTTGTATTTTGTACCGAGAACCGAAAGGGGAACGGTCTCGGGGGTTGGATTTTGGATCTTGAATTTTGGAATAATTCTTAGCAATTGGGATTTCCCCCTGGAGTTATTCTAATCACCTAGTAAGGATAATGGCATCGTCATCATCCCAAAGGGGAGACACAAATTAGGTGTCTATAATTTGCAAAGCTCGTTTTTCGGCACTCGTTCACGAGTTTTGGGAGCGTCCTTACAGATTCAAAAATAGAGTAACTCCCAACACGAAAAGTTGAGCAAAAGTAGGCGACAAGCCACTGTGAGCCACTGTCCTGGATGGAGGCAGTGGCGTTGGGCGCAGGGGCTGCGCCTGGCGCCAGTGCTGGCATCCAGTACTTAAGCAGATCAGTGGCTTGCTACTCGAAATCTGCCCGCATTTTCGAATTGAAATTAGTAAAATCCCCAGTGGAGTCGCCAGAATTGTAGGGGGTTTTTTTTTAGTGCAAAAAAAGCTTGTTTCCCGTTCTACAAGAGGGGCGGTTCTTTAGAAAACCATAGAATTTTTGTACCTCGAAGGAGTCGGCATTAAACATTGTTTAAAGTCTCGTTTGGAGAGACCGCAAGTGACTCTATTTTGGATAAGGCTTTGAATCCTCGAAACGGATGGGTGAGATCCAGGCACGGGAACAAAATTCTTATTCCGCGGGCTTTTGAAATATTCAAGTACGTTGGCACAACATTTTCGAAAAATATACCCTAGATTAGACTATGTGGGTTTGAATTTAGAGCAAATAGAATCTATATTTTGTATGGTGGTCACTTTGCTTTAAAGATTAATTTAAGGAACCTAAGGCCGGTTTGTCCAAGAAACTATCTTTGTTAAGCGTGATATAACCTTTGTATTTTGTTGTCTTTAGCATGTGCGGTGATGAAAGCAATAAACCAAATAAAGCAACATCACAATACAAAATAAAGTGTGGAACTAGTAAATACAAGACCCCCTAGAAACGGACTAGGGAGTAGGTCCACATTGCCTAGAAATGGACTAGAAAAGTAAAAATGCGGAATTGAAATTGCGGAATTGAAATTGCGATATTGAAATTGCGGTATTGAAATTGCGGTATTGAAAGTGCGATATTGAAATTGCGGTATTGAAAGGTGCGATATTGTAATTGCAATATTGAAAAGTGCATAATTGAAACTTTTACTTGGGCACATGAGATTCGAACGCCAAGCGGCTTCTTAAAAATAAGTGCGCCCGACACGAATTCAAAGCCAAAAATCTCAACTTGGGAGAGGTTGCTCAACCCAAATATCCTAGATTTTGCATATTAAACTTGAAATTGAAAGCTTGAATATTGAAATTTTTGAACTTGAAATGATTGAAATTTGAACTTGAAAGGATCCTAGTTTAGGGAAGTAACCATGAACAACCCTAAACATGGTGGGATCTTGAAATTTGAAAACTTGAACTTGTATATTGAAAAATGGAGTTTTGAATTCAAAAGCCTAAACCTTTAAATGTTAAAAGGTGTCATATTTGACTACCCCATACTTGAAGGTGATTCTAGTCCAAAGAGGTGATTGTAAACAACTTTGGACATCCTTGAATCTTGAAAGTTTTCATTTTGTATTTTGAAAAAGTTTGTATTTTTGGAAAACATGTATGATTGTTGCAAGTGGTGTTTTTAATGATAAAAAACACCAACTTGCTAATCATTTTGAAATCAAAGCAACATAATTGTTTAGAAAGGGATTCAGATTTACCTATTTAGGTTTAGGCAAGAGCTCCCAATTGCTTAGAATTTAGGAATTTTGTATGTGTTTTTGAGGAGTTTTTGAGTTGTATTTTGGGGTGTAATGTCAGATATTACGACGTTGTATTGCTTTCTGCTCCTCATTATGCTGAAAATGTGGGGTATTTATAGGAGGAATGGGTGCAAGCCGCCGCACACGCCAGCGCAGCACGCTGGACCAGTGCAGTGCGCTGCTGACGATGCTTGAATGCCGCCAAAGCAAGGACGCGGGCTTCGTCCTTGTTTCGTCTTGTAGTGTTGTACCTGTTGTACGAATAGTACTAGGTTTGGCGTTTTGTATTTGCTTGGAGGTTAAGGCATCATTTAGCGCATAAAAACAAGCCTTTCTCGGGTTTTGAATTCCGGTTTTGCGGGACGGGGCCTGGCATGCTCGGTTTTGTGGGTCGGCGCCCGAATTCGACTTGCCTTATATGATTTTGAGTGGAAAAGGCCTAGTAAAACCAATGGGATGGTTTAATAGATGAGGTTGTACTTGGATTTTGAAATTGGATTTGGAAAGTTGTATTTTGTACCGAGAACCGAAAGGCGAACGGTCTCGGGGGTTGGATTTTGGATCTTGAATTTTGGAAGTATTCTTAGCAATTGGGATTTCCCCCTGGAGTTATTCTAATCACCTAGTAAGGATAATGGTATCGTCATCATCCCAAAGGGGAGACACAAATTAGGTGTCTACACTGACTAGATGCCGCCTCAGTTCAAGTGGAATTAATAATATTAGTCCATAACTTATTCTTGAATGAACCCATAGGGTCACACAAATAGTGCGTAAACGGATCAAGTATTTAAGTGAATATAATATTCATTAAGTACTCTATTTATGGTCATTCAGAAATGATGGATCTTGGTTTCAGTGGGAGCGAAAATCATCATTAGGCAAAGAAAGAATATTTCTCAGAAATGAAGACATTACTGGAAACGGAAATATGGTTCATAACGGAAATATAAATATTATCCAAGACGAAGATATAGCCGGAAACGAAAATATGGTTCGTATCGGAAAATATTACTAGAAATAGAAATATTGTCGAAATCGAAAATATTGCAGGAAACAGAAATATTACCGGAATCGGAAATATTTTCGGAATCGAAAATATTGTTCGAATCAGAAATAAATTCCGGAATCGAAAAACGAATCGGAAGCACGACGAGCGACTGCTCGACGAGCAAGCCTGCGAGACACAAGGCCCAGCACAAGCGCTAGGCCTAGCGCCTAGAAAGCTTGCACAGAGCAGCGCCAATTTGCTAGCAAGGCGCAGTAGCAATGGGTAACAACCACATGCGTGCCTGCTGGCATTGTGCGCCCACATCAGCGCCCAGCGATGGGCCGCGTGCTGTTGCGATGGCCAACCCATGCTCGCGGCAAGTAGCTTGGGCCTCAAGCCTTTGTTTTCCTAATCCTACAATTGTTTGAATTCTAGAATAATTCTAGTTTTATTATTTTTAGAATTCTAAAGAGTTTGCGTTTAACTAAAAGCCTAAAAGCATTAGTTATTCGATTCCTAACCGGATTACAATTCCCTATTTTCCTACCTATAAATATGTGGTTCATGATTACAATTTATAACACACATACAACATTGAATTAAGCACATACCTTTGCACAAAGTTTTAGGTATAAGTGGTTGTTTGGTTATCAATTGTTATTTTATTGAAAAAGTAGATGTGGTAGGAGTTAGTGGGGTATTTTTTTAATTGAATTAGAGAGGGTGTGGGGACAAAAAAAATTAGTGGGAAGAGAGATACAATATAATAATTGTGGGGTCATTCCTAATTTAGAAGTGTAACAACTAATTTGGGACGGAGGGAGTAATTCATAATCTTTGCTTATCACATTTGTGAGTTTCCCGAGTGCACAAAACCTTAGAGAATATTCTAGTTGGTTGAATCTAAGGCGGATACGGACGTATTGTGGACTTTCTACGGAGGGGCGACACTTAGAGTCATTTACTTGTCCTTATTCGGTTCGGGAACAGCTAAGGAAGGCACGCATCACATAGTATGTATACTAAAGTATGCTAATTGACTATATGGCAATTAATTTGGATTACTTGAAAATGGTTTTTCCGCATGAATATATTGTTCATAACCTTACACCTATTCTGATGTGCCTTCTCTCTAAACACTTTCTCTCTCTAGAAAATACTTACTTAAGCACCAGAGAGAATAATCCTACGGGAATTTCTTGTTTTGCAGGTTGACCAGAAGTTGTGCCAGCACATACCTTTTATCTCATTGGAAGGGTTAACATGTCAGCATCCTGAAAAAACCACATCATTTGCGCCTTCTGTGGGGAGGTACGATAGCATGGAAAACTTCAAGCCTACGACAGAAGGCGAACGTCTAGACGAGGACCCATTTATAACCTCACCACCAGTAGGTGTAATGACAGACCCGCTTGTCTCGGAAAGATCATTGCGGCAGATGCTACCCAGACTTCAGCAAGACATCAATGCAGAATGGCAGAAGCAAAAGCAACAATCCCTCAAGGAAGAAATTGCGAGAAATTTAGCGCATAATACCATCCTTGTTGACGTAGACAGTAGGATAGAGATTGTTAGGCCTTTTCCTACGAAGTCGCCTATCAAAAGCAGAGACTCAAAATTGTTTTGCCGATTTCACGATGACATAGGTCATGAAACAAAGGATTGCAAAATTTGAGAAGAACCCTTGACGGTCAACGCGCAAAGGGATTGTTGAAACTATATCTCCAAAAGGGCAATGAAGATGACGATAGGAGTCGAAAAAAATCCATGTCACTAGTGTTTGAAGACGATGGTAACTTCTATGATGGGGGATACGTAGCCGTCATTTCAGGTGGACTGGCGGACGGAGGTCCAACTAATCGAGGGCAAAGGGATTATGCACGAAGAATAAGTCAAGCAATGTTATCCAGACAAGAAAACTTCCCGCGGGTGAAAATTTCTGAGACAGACCAACAGAGATTAGCTACACCACATGAAGATCCGCTAATAACTGAGTTTAAAGTTGCCAATTTGAAGGTGAAAAGGGTCTTGATAGATACGAGAAGCTCGTCCGATATAATCAACTTTCAGTTCTTATAACAACTACAACACGATCTCAAGAGCATCGAAGATACTCATTACCCCATAGTTTGTTTCGGGGGAAGTATTATTCATCCTTGTTCGTCAAAATGGGAGACCTTCCTCTGCAACAAGAAGGGAATGTTCATTTTACCATTGTCAAAGATCTAACGGCATACAACATAATTCAAAGATCTAACATTAAATAATTTCAATGTCGTGGTTGTCACGCATCTAATGTTGATGAAGTTCGTGTGTAGAAATGGAAACATTGACACTATATATGGTAATCAACAATTGGCTAGAGATTGTCATCTCACTCGACGGAATAGGAAACGGATGCTAGACAGCTAGAGAACCAAGTAGCAAGCGTCGAATCCCTGAGAAGAAAAGAAAAGGGGAAGCATCTATGGGGGTTGTGCACTTCTCACAACGAGGAAACGCGCCCTGAACCTATCGGGGGACATTATGACGTGGTCCTAAATATGATAAGGCCTGAGCGGACGGTGCCAATATGAATTCATCTTGACGACCCATTGGTGGAAGAATTGGTCCACTTGCTAAGAGAGTACGAAGACATATTCACATTCATTGTTGAAAAAAAGCCGGAAATTTATCCAGCTTTGACCGTTCACAAGCCGAATGTGGACGAGAATATGAAGCCAGAAGTCAAGCTGCAGCAGCAGAGGTCCAAAAGTTAATGAAAGAAGGATTTATTCGACCCCGCTAATATCCTGACTGGGTAGCAAATGTTGTCCTCGTCCCCAAACCCAACGGCAGGTGGAGAATATTTGTGTAACACCCCGAGAATTCTCCCTTTTCTATAATAAACCTTTTTATAAATATGAATACAGAGAATTATAAGAGTATTATCGCCCGTGTGAAAACGTAATGACTTATTCAGAATTTTGCAGCGGAAAACATAAAACTAACTTTGAATTTATAAATAGTCAACTACGGGATTAACACCAAAACCAACCAACGAAAATAAAGTCAATGTAACTAATTCAACAAGTTTAAGTCAAATTAAACAAACCAAAGTCAACTTAACAAATCAAAACTAAACTACGAGCTCTCCAATCCCGAACCCAAGGATGTATCATCTTCAAACCTGTAGATGGACAATGCTTATTGATCCTTAGAGTCTGCTCACCAAAATGGGTCATCACAGGATAAATAAGGCATAGCCATGATCAACACACACAAACAACGCACGTAATCAACAAAGGTGAGTACTACATACTAAATCAATGAATAAATATTCCTAACATGATACTAATAAAGCATAATTAAGGGCAACCAAAACATATTAACTTGAAGACCACACTTAACTAGACTAGACTAGAATGGACAAGACTAGACTAGACTTTTATAACATTAATATTATTTTAGTTTCAATGGACCGAGTTGTCTAACCAGAAGCCTTCACTAAAGAAGACGGGGTACGGGCGCGACTCCGTAACCTCAGTGACATGCGATATCGAGGAACCTTTTAAATAAAATAGAACGCGGTGATCAATCCGGTTCAAGAAAAAGCCATGGGCTACCACCATCAACCCTAACTCCTGATTGTCCGTCACTTCAGACGTGCACAGTCTAAAGCTATTGCGATTCAATTTTACTTTACATGATTTACCAATTAATACCTTGTTATGACTCGTCAATCACATAAATCATATAATCAACAAGTATACACAATTTTTAATATCTTGGAATTAAGTAAGCGATCACAAAGTTATCAATCAAGAACGCATTCCAATTAATTCAACCTTTCCTTTAACAATGGTTAACCACCTATATATAGGTGTAAAGTATCAATTTACTAAACAAGGTCCTCGGCCCTCATAAAGTAGTGAAATGCTAAAAGGAAACAACGATCAATCGATCGAAACCAATATATATAAAATAATATAAAGTTCCCAACTGACATGCTATAAAGTTCTATGCTCAACGCATTCATTCAACGACATTGAACATGAAATTTCAACACAAACCAGTTCATACATACTTTCAACATAGTTTCAACAATAGCACATATCGACAAACACACAGGTATGTACGTACCTTGTGTAAACAAATTGATAGGCCACTTTAACGATTTCAAAAGTCGCCTACAGAAAATTTTCCGCCTAAAACAACCAATAAAGGTTCCCAATCAACTTCCAATAATTCACAACAATAATCAAGTATTCTAAATACATCCTAAACATATTTAGAACATTCCTCAATATCCAAACTTAACTACTAAATCTCCTAGCATAGTGATTACTTCACTAACGATCACGAATTATCATAAATTCAAATATAACACGCAATTTACAATTTTCAGCAATATAAAATAGTTTCAAACTACTGCAAAATATATCCAACATGCTTAAAATCATAAAAAAAATAACCTTCATAATTTATAATCATCCTACTATGATTTTAAAACTATTAAAACCTTAAAAATTCATGCTTTAATAAGTTAAAAACCTTATTTAACAAAATTAATAAATCTGGAAATTACATAATTCATAATGCAAAATATGAAATATGATTTCTATATTTACATAATTAAAATCATAAATTTAAAATATTAAAACATTAATTAAATTACTAAAACAAATTAAAGCATTAAATAGTATCAGGGTTAAACAAATAACCAAAAAGAGGAGGGGTAAGGGCACCGGCCGGAGGAGGGACGGCGGTGACGTGCAGGTGGTCGTGGGGCTGGGCGACGCTGCTGGTGGTCACGGTGGCCGTGCAATGGCGGCTGTGCTTGCGGGGCAGGAAGCAAGAAGAAACGAGAGAAGGGAATGTTGCTTGCGTGCGTGGAGGAGAAAGGAGGGTGACCGGTCGGAGGTTGGGCAGCGCGACAGCAGGCACAGTCGGCAGAGGTGAGTTCAGTAGTCGGTGGTTGCGCGGTGGTGGTTGTACCAGTTAACAAATCGACTATTAAAGAGGAGAGATGACGAAAGGGAGATGTAAAGAAACAGGAGAAGGAGGAGAAGGAAGAAGGAGTACCGGAACTACGGAGGAGGGAGGAACGCCGACGGTGGTCAGGCGGCTGAAGCAAAGAGGAGTACGGTGGTGGCTGAAGCAAAGAGAGGGAGTTTTGGTTTCACGTGAAAACGACAGTGAAGGGGAAGAGTACGTGATATTCGTTGTGGGGTTTGTGAGTTGAGAGGAGAGAAAAATAATTGTGAGTAACTTTTGGGCTTAGGAATCTAATTGGGTTAGGATTAGAATTCCTTTTTCAATTTTAGAGTGTTTGAATCCAAAATCGATTAGAAGTACATTTTCCAAAACCAAAGTGTTTCTATGTTTCAAATCGTTTTTGAATTATGATTCCGAAATTATTTGATTTCATAAATCATTACAATATTTAAAATGTATTTAAATAAAATAAATATACATTAAATATATATATTTATTACTAAAATTCACCAATTTCATTTAAATATAAATAATTATACGTATAATATATTAATAAACATTATAAATTCACGGGGGATTACAATCTACCCCTCTTAAAAGAAGTTTCGTCCCGAAACTTGACACAAAAATTCCCATATTTTTCAAGTATTTAACTCATTCTTATTAGAGAAGTACTTGTGCCACTCATGTGAACTCTTTTTCCAACTTAAAGTTGCTTGTGTTACTCATGAACACCTTTTTCTTATG
The DNA here is from genome assembly GCF_020520425.1 of Spinacia oleracea. Lineage (NCBI taxonomy): Eukaryota > Viridiplantae > Streptophyta > Magnoliopsida > Caryophyllales > Amaranthaceae > Spinacia > Spinacia oleracea. The sequence continues at coordinate 109,302,863 of NC_079489.1, forward strand.
CCGATGATCTATTTACTTTGCATCAACATATATAATTTGCTAAAAATGAGCATAAAATGCATAAAAATGACATAAAAATAGGTAAAAAGCGCGAATTTCTATCGCATTCTACCCCTCTTAAAGAAAACGAGTTACGCCCTCGTAACTCACCTTAGAAAATGAATCTGGATATATCTCCTTCAGCGAATTCTGCCCCCAATACTATATTTCACTCAAATCATTCCAGCAAGTGGGACTTCTACACTTCTTTCCATACAATGCCTCAACATGTGACATCTTAATGCTCGTATGTAACTATTGTTTTTAGAAATTTCAATCTAATCTAGGTGGTCTTCCCAACTACCCTTAAAGTCAATAACACAGGCTCTCCACATATATTCCATTGTTTGGTTAGTCCTCTCAGTCTGTCCATCGGTCGCAGGGTGGAAAGCAGTACTCATTTTCAATGTTGTTCCCAAGATTAACTGGACCTTTTCCCCAAAATTATAGACTTTAGGTCGGTAAAGATCTTACATGTTTCCCCATAAAGGTAATGTCTCCAAATCTTCAAAGCGAATACAATGGCAGCTAACTCGAGGTCATGGGTAGGGTAATTAGCTTCGTAAGGTTTTAATTGACGCGACGCATATGCAATCACCTTCCCATTCTACTACAATACACACCCCAAACCATTCTTCAAAGCATCACTATACACTTCAAACCCCTCATTCCCACCAGGCAATGTCAAAACAGGTGCGGAGGTCAAACGCTCTTTTAAAATCAGGAAATATTCCTCACATTTCTCACTCCACTCGAATTGATTCCTTTTTTCATTAAATTGGTCATTGGGTTTTCTCTCTTCGAAAAGTCTCTCACAAACCTCTTATAATAGCCAGCTAGGCCTAGAAAACTTCGGATATCAGACACGTTCTTTGGAGTAGGCCACTCACTTACAGCTTGGATCTTAACAGGATCTACATAGACTCCTTCATTCGACACGTAGTGACCCAAAAATGCTATTTTCTCCAAACGAAACTCATTCTTAGAGAACTTGGCATATCATTGATTCTTCCTAAGCATCTCCAATATAATCCTCAAGTGCTCACATGCTCCTTCTCACTCTTTGAATAAATCAGGATATCGTCAATGAATACAACAACGAAATTATCTAGGTATTCGTGGAAAACTTCATTCATCAAATTCATAACTATGGAAGGTGCATTGGTTAACTCAAAAGGCATTACTGTAAACCCAAAATGACCACAACGAGTCCTAAATGAGGTCTTAGGTATATCCTTATCAGCTATCCTCAATTGGTGATACTCCGAACGCAAATCGATCTCCATGAACACACTTGCCCCATTCAATTTATCAAATAGGTCATCTATCCTAGGCCAAGGATACTTTTTTTTGATGGTTACCTTGTTTAACTCCCTAAAATCGATGCACAATCCCATACTCCCATCTTTTTTCTTAACAAACAACACCGGAGCTCCCCACGGTGATGCACTAGGCCTAAAATAATCCTTATCGAACAACTCTTGCAACTGTGTCTTCAATTTGTTCATTTCAGGAGGTGTCATTCTATATGGTGCTTCAGATATATGTGTCGTTCTAGGAACTAAGTCTATAGGGGACTCAACGACTCTAGCAAGTGGCATACCTGCAATCTCACTAGGAAACACATCCATGAATTCATTCGCAATTGGAACATCCTCGGTCTTTATTCTGACTTCTTTACTCACATCTAGCACACAACCGAAAAATAGCTCACACTCCTTATTCACCAATTTCCTCACTTGCATCGCAGGAATAACCCCAAGGTTCTTGGGATTTTCAAATCATCTATATGAGGTCAACTTCCCAATAGGGTTCCTTAGACTTACTTTATGAATTTCACAATCTATCTTAGCCTTGTACAAACCTAGCCAGTCCATCCCCGAAATTACATCTAGGTCCCTCAGATTAAACTTTATCAATTTAGAAGGAAAAACACAATCTTTTATCTTCAAAGGCAAGTTCTTAAACAATTTGGTACACCTTATGGTTACACCAGTAGGCATACTAACATGTACATTATCATTTCAAAATCTACTAACTTTAGACTTTTAACAAAAGATGATCAAACAAAAGAATAAGTCGCCCCTGAATCAAACAATGTTTAACTAGCACGAAGTTAATAGAAAAAGTACCATAAACTACATCTGCAGAACGTTCAACTTCATTTCTACTCATCACGAACAGTTTATCCGGAGCCTTATTATGGTTGTTGTTCTCATTGGAAGACGTATTGTGGTTTCCCTGGTTGTTCTGTTCCCCTATAGGCTTCGAACCTTGGTTCCCTGAATGGTTAAACCCTAATTTCCCCTGGTTACCACTCCCATTACTATTCTGCTCCTTCTTCTGCTTAGTGAAGCACTCGTACTCCCTATGTCCCTTTTTCTAACAATAGTTGCTGGTCACTAATTCTCCCTTGCAGTTTCTACCAGGATGGATGTTACTCCACATCTTACAGTGATACACTCTCTCAGATTGGTTCCTATTGTTATGCCCCAGATTATTCCTTCCTTGAAAATTTCCATTTCCATTTCCACTCCCATTTCCATTCCCATTCCTATTCCTCTTGAAATTCCATTGACTTTCCCCAGCATTAAACTCTTTTATTTTCTCCCCAACAACAACATTCTTCTTGTCCCTTCTAGACTGCAAACCATAAATATAGGCAGCTCTCCCATACACAATGTCTAAATATGTAAAGGTTTCCCCACCTAATCTCAGTTGGATCTCATCGGTCAATCCTTGCTTAAACCTCTGAGCCTTTATCTCCTATGTGGCTACAACCTCAAGTGCAAACCTCAACAATGCTATAAATTTGCTATAGTAATCAACGATGGTCATACTCCCCATCCTAAGGTTTATGAATTCCTGTGCTTTTTTCTTTCACATAAAAGGAGGATAAAACTTCCCCCTCATTGCAACAACAAATGAGTCCCAATTAATCCCCTCAACAGCACTTAGCCTAGTTCCATTCTCTCTCCACCACAGATCAGCCTCATCTTTTAGGTAAAGGATAGCTTTACCTACTTTTATGTTTTCAGGACAGTTTACCACCCCAAAGAATTTTTCGAGCTCCCTAATCCAGTTTTCTAGGAAGGTCGGATCTGCTTGCCCCTTAAAGTATGGTGGCTTAACCTTAGCAAGTCTTTCAAACATGTCCCCTGCAGAATCGGAGCGTTCAGTTCTTTCCTGGGTCAGATTTTCCGCCAAGAGGCGAATAACAGCAGCTAGGTCATTATTGTTGGCCATTCAAGAGCGCGACCACAAATTAATATATTCTACTTTAGGTTCGATAACATATATGTATTCTCTAAAAGGAAATATTTGATCATAGAGATCGCATCAACAAACACTTATTCAATAAAGTACAACAATATTAGTATATTCATCATCACTCATCCCTAAAGAATATCCACATTCCGCACATAAGGCATAACATTTTGAATCATATTGGTCATAAGGGTATAGATCGCCCCTCATTTCCTTTATGCACTCAAATCACTTATTATTCTTGTGGAAATTCAATTGTTCCACAATTCACATTGAGTATGCACACAATAAAAGAATTAATCCCTTGCGTGCTACTTAGAGCTTGGAGTATTATGGAATTCTCAAAATGAAAAGAGTAATTTAACTTTTATTGCTAACTCTATAAAAGTTTATTACATCCTTGAAAAGAATAAAGAATAACTCCTGTTGCTTTAACTTTAAACTGTTGTAGCTTTGCTACTTATTCTCCAAAACATAAAAGGACTAACTAACTATTACAACTTCAAATTCTTGTGGCATCTTGCCTATCTGTTCTTTCCTTGGAAACTTGTGGAGTGAAATCTAGATCTTCAGTATTCGTCGAACTCTTCCTCCAGGCATAAGTCTTCTTCCATGTCTTTATCTTGATGAGGGTCACTTGCCACCTCACCATCACCTTCAAGCTCCACATCTGAATCACTAGAGATCTCAATGGTAAACACATGGGCCTCTGGGTTAGGGTTTTCTGCCTCAACCCCTACATTCTCATCCTCAACGGCTACATCATTTCCCTCTAGGTCATTATTTACACCAACTCCCATAGGTTCCTCTATAACTGCATCCCAAGCATGACTCCCTACGTCTTTACCCTCCTTGAACCCACTTTCTGCTACCTCAATAATGGTGGTCATAATCTCGGAGTCGTATCTCCACCTACCATCCCTAGTCCCATACTTAGCCAAATTAACCTATCCTTGAGCTATAGGTATGACATTTTGTTAGGTAAGCAATGAACAATAGTGGATGCTATGATGACTTCTCTTATTAAGATGGGTTGGTCTTGTATCCTAGCAAAATACTCACATCCAAACACAACTTTCTTAACATAAAGATGTGGGGTCTCTTCGTCGATCTTCTCAAGAGATCCTATGTTGGTGTACTTAGAAAGAAATATTTTATTCCTGAAAGAGACAAGTTAAGGTCTTACTAACGATTTTCCAACCAGACCATAATCAAAATACAATAAAACAATAAGTTTGTGGAATGAAACAATTTCTCCTATGCACATTTAAATGCAACACTTAAACATTTAACACATGCACATAACAATTAACTTCTTATGCTAGAATTAACTATCTACTAATGCACATATAATTCTATCCTATATTCTCTTTCCTAGACTACCCATCTCTCGTAATAAATCAAAATAAGTAAAGCATTGAAGCATTTGAATAATAAAACAAGGATGATTAGTAAAAAAAAATTAAAAATTTATTAAACGAATAAATAATAAACGACTAAATAATAATTTTTATTTTATTTTATACGGTATTGTAGCAGCAACGATATTTTTTCTTTTTTATGATTATTAAATTTCGAATATAATTAATTTAAATTCAAAAAGAAAACGCACTTAAGTCCCATAAACGAAAAGTTTTTGAATCACATAATCATAAAATACGAACCTTCCCCTTTTTTAAAAAAAATTTCAGACCCCTTTTTTGAAAGAATAAATATGTTTCATTCTATTTAATTTAATATTTGCAGCTTTATTCAACAAAATTCGTTTTAAGTAAATAATTAGTTAGTTAGGTGCCTAAAGACTTAAAAAGTAGACACGAAAAGTCAATAAAACCTATTGCTAAAAAATACCACTTTTTCATACCCCAAAAATTCTCCCTTTTCTAGAATAACCCTTTTTATAAATATGAATATTGAGAATTATCAAAGTATTATCGCCCGTGTGAAAACGTAACGCCTTATTCAGAATTTTGCAGCGGAAAACATAAAACTAACTTTGAATTTATAAATAGTCAACTACGGAATTAACTCCAAAACCAACCAACGAAAATAAAGTCAATCTAACTAATTCAACAAGTTTAAAGTCCAATTAAACAAACGAAAGTCAACTTAACAAATCAAAACTAAACTACAAGCTCTTCAATCCCGAACCCAATGATGCATCATCTTCAAACTTGTAGATGCACAATGCTTATTGACCCTTAGAGACTTCTCACCAAAATGGATCATCACAAGATCAATGAATAAATATTCCTAACATGATACTAATAAAGCATAAATAAGGGAAACCAAAACATATTAACTTTGAGACCACACTTAACTAGACTAGACTAGATTGGACTATACTTTTATAACATAAATATTATTTTGGTTGTAATAGTCAATGCACTGAGTTGTCTAACCAGAAGCCTTCACTAAGGAAGACGAGGTACGGACGTGACTCCGTAACCTCAGTGACATACGATATCGAGGAACCTTTTAAATAAAATAAAACGTGGTGATCAATCCGGTCCCAGAAAAAGCCATGGGCTACCACCATGAACCCCAACTCCATATTGTTCGTCACTTCCGACATGCACAGTCTAAATCTATTGCTATTCAGTTTTACTTTACATGATTTACCAATTAATACCTTGTTATGACTCGTCAATCACATAAATCATATAATCAACAAGTATTCACAAATGTTTTTATCTTGGAATTAAGTAAGCGATCACAAAGTTATAAATCAAGAACTCATTCCAATTAATTCAACCTTTCCTTTAACAATGATTCACCACCTTTATATAGGTGTAAAGTATCAACTTACTAAACAAGGTCCTGGACCCTCATAAAGTAGTGAAATGCTAAAAGGGAACAACGAACAATCTATCTAACCAATATATATAAAATAATATAAAGTTCCCAACTGACATGCTTGCACCAATCATCCATGCTAACATGTTATAATTCTTATAATAAAGTTCTATGCTCAACGCATCCATTCAACGAAATTGAACATGAAATTTCAACACAAACCAGTTTATACATACATTCAACAATAGCAACATCCACAAACACACAGGTATGTACGTACCTTGTGTAAACAAATTGATAGGCCACTGTAACGATTTCAAAAGTCGCATACAGAGAATTTTCCGCCTAAAACAATCAATAAAGGTTCCCAATCAACTTCCAATAATTCACAGCAATAATCAAGTATTCTAAATACATCCGAAACATATTTAGAACATTCCTCAATATCCAAACTTAACTACTAAATCTCCTAGCATAGTGATTACTTCACTAACGATCATGAATTATCATAAATTCCAATATAACACGTAATTTACAATTTATAGCAATATAGAATAGTTTCAAACTACTCCAAAATATATCCAACATGCTTAAAATCATAAAAATAATAACTTTCATAACTTATAATCATCCTACTATGATTTTAAGACTATTATAACCTTAAAATTCATGCTTTAATGATTTAAAACCCTTATTTAACAAAATTAATAAATCTGGAAATTAAATAATTCATCATGAAAAATATGAAATCCGATTTCTATATTTATATAATTAAAACCATAAATTTAAAATATGAAAACATTAATTAAATTACTAAAACAAAATTACAGCATTAAATAGTTTTAGGGTTAAAGAAATAACCAAAAAGAGAGGGGTAAGGGCGCCGACCGAAGGAGGGACGGCGGCGGCAGTGCAGGTGGTCGCGGGGCTAGGCGACGCTGCTGGTGGTCGTTGTGGCCGTGCAGCGGAGGCTGTTGTGAGGGGGTCAAAAAACACGACGGGGCGCCTCTTAGGAAGAGTGTACGGCCCGCACGACTTTTCCCCTCTGGATGTGGCAAGCATATTAAGTAAACCGGGACTAACTGTGGGCGTTAGCTTCTTTTTACTAGTTTTTAGGAGTTGCCATTCAATTTTAAAAAACTGACAAAACCCGGTTGTCGTGATATGCCTGGAATGCAAACATATGTGATTCACAACGGCCATAGGTCCCCTTGTGATCCCTGGTGTGGAGATCCCTCAACGTACATCTAGCGGAGGAGAGAATGAGAATTCAGGGGACGTTTGCTTAATACGGGGAGTACCCATCATTAGCCCACGCGGCGTGGTCCTTACTAGTTCAACTGTGACGATGATGGGACATGCCTTATGCTCTGTACTACTCTTGATTGATTTTAATGCACATATATTAATAAGCAGATGTCAGAACGCTGATTTAGATTGATTTGAGGTGCTTAACAATAAACCGATTTGTCCAAGTATTATCTGATTTAGGTGTGAGCAATATAACATATTAAAGTTAACAGATTTATATGGCGAGGAAAGCGATAAAAACATAGATTCAAGTTACAGCAAAGGGTAGGTTTTACTGCGATTTTCAGGAACAATTACCACTCGCCTTAGAAGGGCCTCCTTTTAGCTTTAGAACAACCTTTATACTGACTTTTAAATTTTTATCAGATTCCTTGGTTTTGGCTTATGAATTGGCTAGAACCTCGGTAGTAATTGGGATGATTTGAATACTTGTTTGGACAGAGTTCTGCTTAACAAGAGTTAATACGACAGAACTGTTATGAATACGGGGCAGGACGTCAACAAAAATTTAGTATACCAGAGAGGGAAGAGAGAATTCAGAATATCAGAGGAGTGAGACTGAATTGATGATTGAAAACGGGGTGCATAAGGGCTGTATTTATAGTGTAGGTAGTCGAAATAAGATGTATATTTGAGAAGCTCGAGCGCCGGAAAAAAAGTAGGGCTCAATTTGTCAGCACTGGAAATTTCCAGCGCTCAAAGGTGTAGCGCTAAAATATTACTCTGACCTAGGTGCACCGTTTTGACTTTTTGCACTATTCACATAATTCACTTTGACCCAATTTTATTTCTAGTATATGAAAACAAATGTTAGTATATAATATATTGTTGGCTTCATCTTACATATATTTTCAAACTATTAATATTTTTAAATGTTTTTATAATATGTAGTTAAATATATTGGTGGTCAAAGTTGTGCATTGGCAAGCGTGTGCAGTCAAAACAGTGCGAGTATTAAGGGATGGAGGGAGTATAGCGCTTCATAAGATAGGATTTGAAGAGTTTTAGTTTTTGTTAGAATCAATTTGCAGTGCTGGAAAAGAGTGGCACTTGAATTGTCAGCGCTGGAATTTTCCAGCGCTCGCTATGCCAGCGCTAGAAAATTCCAGCGCATGTAGATCTGCGGATTTCCATAATACTCGATATTTAATAACTCATAACTTCTTTATACAAACTCTTACTCTTGCAAATAATATCTTGTTGGAAAGCTACGGAATCCACCTTTCCAATTCGGCTAGTCTCGCACTAATAAGCTTCGTAAATCTCGAGTTATGGCCCAAATAGTGGAGGTCGGTCCGTTTCAGCGAAGCCCAAGTAAAAGCCTCATAACATATTCGTTTTAAATCGGATTTGGGCTTATGATAAGTCTATGGAAAGCTTATTCCAAAGCTTATACAATCATGTGATATGCATGATCTAAATCATAAATTATAAGACAAAATTTATCTTCGTAAGGACGTATCATTGGCTAAACGGGCTAACGAGCGTATTGTAAGAACTTTAAGTAACTTGGGTTTAACATTTACATGTATTGTTCCTAGTAAGTATGAGTTTGAGAAGTATTGAACTATGTTATTCTAGAGCCTGAAGGCAAGCACTAGAACATTGTGGCGCACACAGGTGTGCTGTAATGCGGATAATCATATTCTATCTTTCTATTGATACAACCATATATTAAGCCGTATCAGAACGCGAAAGACACTAAATATGTGTCCAATCTATTTGAGGAAGCTTTCTATTTATGGATGTTTACTAAGAAATTTGGAGAGGGAGGTTCATTACCTATGAGCCTCATGCACTCCTATGTCATCTAAGGGATAGATGTCATGTGAGGCATCAACCCGATGGCCAAACTGTTGGTAACAGGGTTGATGAATTGGCTAATTTAAAGAGCAATCTCAAACTCATTGCCCCACAAGAATCGTATCTGGAAGTTCAGCTTCTAGAGGCACAAAAGCGCATTTACAAGGCTATGATTGATTATACGGATATTTCATGGAATGCCCTCGAGTTTTTCCATAATTCACCAAACGCCCATCAAGTTTCAATAATTCATAAAATACCCCTCACAATTCGTACAAATACCCAACATACCCTTACTAATAACGGACCGTTAGTCTGCCGTTAGCCAAGTTTTCAATTCACCCAAATGCCCCTATTCTGAAACTTATTTCACCAAATGCCCCTATTAGGAAACTTATTTCACCAAATGCCCCAAACTTAACTATAGCTATTTTGATGTTTCAGCGACTAGTTTTTGTGTTTGAAAGGTAGCTGTTGGTCACGGTTGACTATAAAAGCCCCTTTGCTGAATTGTTCTTGTAAGTTAGATGTTATTTTGATTTGCTTTGCTAATTTCATAAGATTTTTGTCATGAGTTTTCTTTCAAAATCATCATCTACACCCAATGAGTCCACATATATTAGAGTACCTACCAAATTTTGTTATTGTGCTAGGAAATTTGTCATTCGAAGCTCTGATACAACACTCAATCCACAAAGGTTGTACTACAAGTGTGATCCTTGAAACAATCTGAGATGGTGAAAGGGAGTAGTTGAGCAAAAAAACAAGGGGCAACAACACGAAGGACAATGCGGGGGAAGCTTAGACGAAGGAGAAAGTATTGAAAACAGGCGAAACAGTAAGATGCAAGAAGAATTTAAGCAAATGAAGAAGAAGCTAAAACAACAACAAAAAGTAGTCAAAGTTGTAATACAAATGGGGATATTGATGTTTGTAATTTTACTGTTTGTAATCATGAAGTAAACACAAGTAATGAGAAACAAATTCACATTTCATAAATAATTGATGTTGCATAATCTGCACAAAATACCAAACTGGGAAGCATTTCTGTTTTTAGCTTCACTTACAAAACATCTTTGCACCAACTACATTTAATGTTATTTTGTACTCAATGAATATGTGCAAGATCAAAACAGATGTGCAAAAAACTACCCCAAAAAGCATTAGCAGCTATCCAGAAGAGCTTGTGGAACACCACTTCAACCTCCATTCCTACCACAATAACAAAATTTGTTAGGTACCCTAATATATGTGGACTCATTGGGTGTGGAAGATGATTTTGAAAGAAAACTCATGAATCAAATCTTATGAAATTAGCAAAGTAAAGTAAAATAACATCTAAAATACAAGAACCATTCAGCAAAGGTGTTTTTATAGCCAACCATGACCAAGAACCACTTTTCAAACACAAAAACTAGCCGCCGGAACATCAGAATAGCTATATTTAAATTTGGGGCATTTGGTGAAATACGTTTCCTAATAGGGGCATTTGGTGAAATAAGTTTCAGAATAGGGGCATTTGGGTGAATTGGAAACTTGGCTAACGGCGGACTAACGGCCCGTTATTAGTAAGGGTATGTTGGGTATTTGTACGAATTGTGAGGGGTATTTTATGAATTATTGAAACTTGATGGGCGTTTGGTGAATTATGGCAAAACTCGAGGGCATTTCATGAAATTTCCGTTGATTATAATACACCAATTCGGTCTCATGCGAATATGATGATGGGTCTATTTTTCACAATTGAGAGACTTGGTGGTACCGTCAAAGATCCAATAGCCATATCCCTTGTTCTAAACTCTCTTCATAGGGATTATAAGAGATTCAAGATGCATTATCTCTTTAATAAAAAGGAGAACACATTCAGTGAACTTATGAAAATGCTTGAGAAATTCGAGAAAGTCCTACAGTTCAAGCAAGACCCAATGAATATGAAATGCATAAAGTTCAAGAAAGTAAGCAAGGGGAAGAAAAGCAAGGCTGCATCTTCATCCACTCTCGGAGGGCAAGAGGCGCCTTCTAAGAGAAAGATGAAGAAAACCACTTCTCTTCTACAGTGCAATGCTTCTATTGTAGTGAAATCGATCATTACAAAAGAAATTTCCCTAAGATAAAGGAAGATGAGAAGGATGGAAACGTTGCTTCTCCTTTAGGTATATATATTATACATTGTAATATTTCAAATTCTACTTCTTGGGTATTAGATACAGGTTGTGGCTCACACTTATGTTCCAATTCATAGGGACTGAGGAGAAGTAGAAAGCTTGATAAAGGCGAGATGGATCTACGCGTGGGAAATGGAGCACGGATTGCTGCATTAGCCGTAGGGTCTTATTTTATATCTTTGCCTAGTGGTTTTGTTTTGGAACTAGAAAACTGTTACTATGTTCCTAGTATCACCAGAAATATCATTTCCATTTCAAGTTTGGATGATGAAGGTTTTAGTTTATTTAAAGGCAATAGTTGTTCTTTTTCTTTAAATGGAATGTTTTATGGTTCAGCACAACAAGAAAATGGTCTATATGTGCTAGATATAAGCAAACAAATCTATAACATAAATGCCAAAAGGGCTAAAACTGGTGATTCGGATTTCACATATCTGTGGCATTGTCGATTAGGCCATATAAACACAAAACGCATGGAAAGACTTCAGAAGAAGGGCATTCTAGAATCATTCGACTTAGAGAAGATTGATCAATGCGAATCTTATTTACTTGGAAAAATGACAAAGCGACCTTTCTCAAAAGTGGGAGAAAGAGCAAGCGAACTACTAGGGATAATACATACAGACGTATGTGGGCCTATAAGTATGAAAGCCATAGGTGATTTCAGCTATTTGATACGGTCATGGTTGAAGTTGATGGTGAAGGTGACGGTCTTATGCTAACAATTGGAACCAAAGCTGATTTAGGTTCAATGTCTCATTTTGTGTGCATGGTGACTTGGATTGAATGAGTTCGCTTGATGGTTCGTTTAATCAAGGTGGTACGTGAAGGAAATAATGCCCTTGGTCCAAGTATGCATTCTATGTTAAGTCTAATAAATGCGGTTCAGTATTAATTAACAAGTTAATAATTCAGTGAGATCAAGTGAGCTGAATGCCTAGCTAGAGGCCGCTTCAGTTCAAGTGGAATTAATGATATTAATCCACAGCTTACTCTTGACTGAACCCGTAGGGTCACACAAATAGTACGTAAACGGATCAAGTATTTAATGGCATTAGATACTCCATCTATGGATATTCGGAATCGACGGATCTTGGTTTCAGTGGGAGCTGAGATCGTCACAGGCAAGAAATGAATACTCCGGAAACGATGATATTGCCGGAAACGGAAATATGGATCGTATCGGAAATATAAATATTATCCAAGTCGTAGATGTTGCCGGAAACGGAAACATGGTACGTATCGGAAAATATTATCGGAAATGGAAATATTGCCAGAATCGGAAATATTGCCGGAAACGGAAATATTGTCAGAATCGGAAATATTATCGGAATCGGAAAATAATTCCGGAAACGGAAATATTAAATATTTGTTCGAAACGGAAATTGATTCCGGAATCGGAAATATTAAATATTGTTCGTATCGGAAATGAATTCCGGAATCGGGAATTTAATCGGAAGCGTATCGTACGAATTAGCATCGGACGAGGCCCGCTAGACGAAGGCCCAGCACGAAGCCAGGCCGTCGCCCAGCAAGCCAACGCACACCAGCGCACGCCAAGCCTCGACCAGGCCCAGCGCAAGGCCAGGCCCAGCCAAGGCCTTGGGCGCGCGCGCGCGGAGCGCAGCAATGGGCCGAGCGCTGTGCGCCTAGCGTGGGCCGCAAGGCTTGCGCGGGTGTACGGTGCTCGTGCATTGCTTGCGCGGGAATCCTGAAGCAATCAGGATTCGAAGTGTTATTAAATCCTAAAACTATTAGATAATGATTATTTAATTAGAGTTCTAGTAGGGTTATAATTAAATAAATTAGTATCCTAATAGGATTCCAAAACCCTTTCCATAACTCTATAAATACGTGCCTAGGGTCACATATTTTAAGAGATTATTCAAGTATTCAAAGTGAGTTTTTGAGAGAAAATTCAGACACATTTCTTACCTAAGAGTGCCGAAAATCTTTAGTACCTTAAGGGCGATTCTAGTTGGTCAATCTTAAGGCGGATCCGGACGTGCTGTGGACTGTCTACGGAGGGACGACACTTGGAGTCCTAAAGACTTGTTCTTGTTCGGTTCGGGCACAGCTAGGGAAGGCACGCAACAAAGAGTATGCATCTAAACTATGCTATATGATTATGTGTAAATAATATGTATTCCTGGCTAAATGGTTTTTCCGCATTATTTATGAATTGTCATATGTATCATAACCTAACAGTGGTATCACGAGCCTCTTATTATTTTCATAATCTAAATTGCATGAACATGGTTAAATATTACAAATTTGCAAGAATTAAAAGGGGTGATTAATTTTCGTAATTGTTAATTAATTGCAAATTGCGTTTATTTAATTATACATACGCAGTGTTTCGGCAGTTTCTTCGTTACTCATCCAAATCGAGTGATTTTTGTGTCAATTCCGCATGTAAAAGGCATTCTAAATTTTTGACAAAAATAGTATTTTTCTGCCGAACCCAGAATTCTCAAATTCGAAGCCTAACTCTGACCTTTCGAAGGTTTTAGTTTTTCGAATGCAAAATTTCGTAAATTTAAGATGTTAAATTAAATATTTGCGATTTTTGTTGATAAATCTTGAATTTTTGATTGACCTACTGTATATGTTTAACAAGTTTGAATGCCTAGCCTTGTTAATTATGCAATCTAATTTGTAATTATGATTAATTAGTTGAAAATTAGAATAATTTAGAATTAATTTGATTTTCATAATTAATTATAATTTAATTAGAAACCTATGATTAAAAACCACCATAAAAATTGTAAATTTATGATAAATTTTAAATTTTTATGACCTAGGCTTGAATCCATAATAATCGGAAATCAATTGAATAATAAATTTTCGATTTTTCGCCCTAAAATTATGAAATTAATATTATTTATTAATTTGTAATTAATTTTAAATATAAATTTTAAATTTTTATGTGATTCGTTCATATAACTTGCACGCACAAAGCAATGGACGCTTCGTGTTACCCTTAAGGGGTGTTGTATAGTGCGGGCATGCGACGACGAGCAAGGGAGCTCGTCGCCCGTGCGGCACGAATGCAATGAGCAGGGGCATGGTGCACGAGCACGAGGCAGTAGCCCTGCCTTGTGTCGTGGGCCACGAGCTATGGACGAATGGGCATGGGCGAAGGCAAGGCACGGCAGTCGCGTGTGGGCAGCAAGCGAGCTGCGCCACAACGCGCACTGCCTCGCGCAAGCGCGCGCAGCCTCGCGCGCAGCGAGCGCAAGCTCGCGTGCCACGAGCGCTGCGCCCAGCGTCGATCGCGCGCAGCGAGCAATTGCTCACGCGCAGCGAGCGATGGCTCGCGCACAGCGAGCGATGGCTCGCGTGCATCGAGCGCTGGCGCGCGCGCAGCGAGCACCACTTGTGCGATGGCTTACGATGGAAGATGCAGCAGCTATGCAACGAGCGCATGGGCTGCGCGCACATGGCCAGCGATGGCTGTGTGCGTGTGGCCCATGGGCGTGCGATGCGTAGGGTGTTTGCGTTGCGATTATATCGTTTTGAATGTTTAATTTGAAATTTTTCAGTTTACGTAATTTTAATTAATTTTAAAATTAATAATTTAAATTATTTTCTTGGATTTTAATTTTGAATATTGTAATTATAATAAATTTTATTTATTCTAATTATTTTACTAAAATTAAAATCATGAATTAATTTAAATACGACTGAAATTAAATTTAACTTTTTGGATTCAATTATAAATTCATATGAGCTTTAAATTTTAATTAAATTTGTATGTTTCCGGTTAAACTAGAAATACATTTTTATGTTTAAAATTAGTAAAGCATATAAATTTATTGGTTTAAGTGGGAGCGCTTTTTAGTCATAAACTCTTGATTAGGTCTACGAATCCTTAAGGTTAAAACAACTTGATTAGAATTAATAAGGACCGAATAATTGGTAGATTATTGGTGCCCTTGATTAATTGCTGCAAATGTTTACGTGATGCATAATGTGTTTTACTAACCAGCTATGTGGGCCATTCATGATAATGAATGGGTGAATGGTATATATTGTATATGTACTGTTTTGCAGGTTATGAAGTGACTAGTATGGCCCAAATAGGATAGAAAATATGGTTTGCGTACCATTAATTTGAATGTAATTGGTCTAAAGTACCAAAGTTGTTTTTCAATTCAAATATGGTCTGCGTACCATCAAATAGTTGTAATTAGTTTTAATTATAGCTTATCCTATTTGAAGAAAATGGTGCCTCCCACGGAGATTTTCAAGACGGACTTTGAAGTCAAAACTTCAAGATGAAGTCGGGCCATACTAGATCACCTTTATCTTATGCATGCTTTAAGTTATTTATTGCTTTAAATATGTCTTAATTATGCATAAGATTATGGCTTGATTATATTGCATGATTAAGGATTTTAGTTCACTTAAAATCTAACCAACATAGTAAGAGCCTTAAGTTCCAAACTTAAAAATTGAGTTAAAAGGTGCCATGCCATAATATACACTTGCTTGGATATCCTTTACATCAATCTAGTAATAGTTTTCGCTCAGCGAGGTGTTACTTATTGGTCCTAAAGGGGCAAGGTACACAAATAATTGTGAGTACATGTTAGTTTTGGTGAAACTCAACGATATAAGTAAGGAGTCCTTTTATGTCGTGGCAAAATCGATAGGTTTTCCTAATAAGTTCTTAGACGTACCTATCAACCAAGAGTAGTTTCTAGACTATTAGCAAAAGGCTTTTGCTTACCTAAAATGTTTTAGAATTGAGTCGACAAACTGTGCTTAATTCTTCAATGGTTTTAGGGTCTTGGAATCATTTTATTCACACCTGCCGGAACAATAAATTCGAATAAAATGCTAATAACTTGTTGAAATTGCATGATTGCTTTAATTTTCAAGTTATTACTCATGATAAATGTTTAGACTTTGCATGCTTCAATGTATGTTTTAATTATTGTTTATAATTAAATATCTTGCACTGCAGTAAATCCTTTTAGAAAGGTAACAGTAAATTTCCTCGATTGGTAGTGAATCCAAGAACGATTCACGGAAATGAGAGAAAGTGAGCAATTTAAAATGTACGTTTCCTTTAGCGACTTTTATGGTTGTTTTCGAATATCAAAATCGAATGGCAAACCAATTGGTGCTTGTGAATTCAAAATACAATGTAGTTTTGAGATCATAAAGCATTGAGTTTAATACGCTCAGCTTTACCAATGGTTAAACAACCTAATATCTTTGTCCATTTAATTCTCGAATGAGTCTAGTCCCTAGACATTCGAATAGATAGATGCTTAGAGAACTTTAGAAGCTTCTGGTAAGATCATCCAGTTGAAATATAATGTTCAACATAAATTAAAATGGTAAGAACTTTGTTATAATGACATTGGACATGTCTAAACAAAGTATAAAAGTCAACACTAAAGAATTCAATTCTTAAGACTATAAGAAAGGGTACAAGAAATAGGAAAACAAAGGAACAAATGAAAGGAATTTACGATTCCGTTTCTACCTATAAGTTTATGTTTAAAGAGAAGTGACCTAGCAATCAAACTTCCTTGGTATCATATACCGCTTGAGGTTCTTACTTCGGTAATAACTCAAACAATGGAAGCTAGGCTACACTAATGACCTACAAGTGGGAAATGAAGCATGGCAATGCTACATTAGTTGTAGGGTCATCTAGTTTGTTTTAAGTCCTTTCAAGGCTGGAACTAAATGGCTATTTTGTTCCATAATCAGCATACCTAAATTTCTGCTTCAAACACAGAAAGACTCACATTCATAAGAACAAAAACAATGTTTTTTTGTTTGTTTATTTGAATAAAATGGTCATTTACGGGATGAGTCAATATGCTTGATTAAAACAAACAACTCTTTAACAATAAAACTTTACTAGGTTCAAATCAACCCCTTGATTTGAGTTCCACTAATCTTTGGCATTGTTGCTTAGACCATATCAACAAGTTAACATTCAAAAGCTCTATTTTGATGGAATTTTGAAAGTTGATTGATTTCTAGATCAATTTAAGACAACTAGTCTTACTTGTTGAAAGTAACAAAAGATATGAACTATTGTTAGAACGCCTAGACAATAGAGTTCAAAGCTAAAGAAAGGTTTTATGACTTTATTATTTCACACAGATTTGAGTGAATATAGGTTTATTTACTCAATGTGATATAAGTTTGAATCTGTTTGGCTAGTTCAAAGATTCAGAAGTATAAATCCCACTTGGTAAGAAATCACAAAGATCTAGGTTAGATCATGTTGATGATTACTTAAATCAAGAATGATCATCAATGATTGTTAGTAAAATTCACAATCTAGCTCCATAAGATATGGCATATCTAAATTGGAATGATCGAAGTCGATTAATACTTGATTCGATCAATGATGGATCATAAAGACTTTTCCTTTAATTTCTAAAACAAAATGCTCAACCACCACCAAACTAAACTAAATTCGTCAAAGCTATAGAAAAGAAATTTCAGAATATCTTTTCGATAATATATATCTAGAGAGTTGCTAAACTCAGTGGGAGCTTAGTGTTTGTTATTCAACAAACTAAGGCCCAAGTCTAGATATATGTTTCATTGTGATTTTTTCAAATGAGACACAAGGGTATTGTTTCTACCACGAATTTTTGAGAACATAATGTTTGTTTGCTCGAAATAATGTCCTTTTGGAGATTCGTTTCCAAAATGACAAGTGGGAGAAAATAGACCTCGAAAGTCTTCGAGGCGAACAACAAATATAAACGGACATTCCAGAGGCTTTTCAAAGTGCTTCAGAAAAACCGAACTTATTCTTTAAGGACTTTAGAAGTGGCTTTAAAGAATAGACTTCTCTTAGAAGACTTTACAAGTGCTTCAAGGAGAACAGAATATTCAAAGGACTTTCAAGTGGCTATTGATATTCTGTTGTTTGATGTTCTATACCCAAGTAGGCATAGAGTTCAAGTCACTGGAACTATGAGATTCTTCTATTAGATAGTAAACATAGAGTTCTGGTTAATGAAACTATGATATTCTTCTATTAGATAGTGAAGAAACCTACAACTTGCAGTCAAACTATTATCATGTAAATTAATGAGTTTGTGACCTGTAAGAAAGCTATGACGAAACCCAAATTCCCTAAAATGGTTAGAGGCCATATATAGACTCAAATGTTTAATGGTTAGAGGCCATAAAACATACTCAATGTTTTGATGACAAAATTAAAATTTTGTTGATTTGCAAGAATAGTTTCACACCTATTGGTTGCAAGTTTGTTTCAAGGATAAAAACCATCAAACATGAAATTGTGTTCACACACAAAGCTAGATTAGTTGCTAAAGGTTACAAGCAAATTCATGACATGGATTGTGTTGAAACCTCATGCATAATCGTAATGCTCAAGTCTATATTCAAGCAATGATTGCATATTGGTACATATAGCAATTGGATGACAAAACGTATTCCTCAATCAAATGTTGGAATAAACTATGTACATGGTATGTCATAGTATTTGTGGATCCAAATAAATGCTTGAAAAGAAAAGCTAGTTTATAAAATCTAAGTACAGATTTAAGCAAGCAATTGGGAATTAGAAATGTATTTTAGTGAAACTAATAAGTATTTTAGTTTCATAAAATGTACATGATTCTTATAGATATATAAGAAGTTTAGTGGGAGTACATAAAACTTAATTGGTCCTATGTGTATCACACACATATCTCTCTATTGTGAAATAACATTCAAATGCTAAATACTTAGATTTGAGATTATTTATCAATGACGGACCAAGGCGAAACTTAGTTCATACTGGGTACTAAGATCTATTTACAAAGATCTTATAATATTGTTTTGGATTAAGTAATGGCATTTACTAAATCAAACACGAAAGACTCCATTGGAGATATTTGACCCATGTGAATAAATCTAAGTAAAGGATGTTTGAACTATGTATAAGCATTTACTAAGTTAAACATCAAAGAGTCTAAATGAGATTCTTAAACCTATATTATATGTCAAAGAATTTAGCTGGATTCAGTATCTGCTGAAATTGAATGAGCTAAAGTTACATGAATAGAATTCAATTGGGAATTATTCTGCAAAAGAATTTATCATGTATGATATAATATGAGGATCGCCAAAAACGTATCGTATGACTTTAGGCATGACGAACATACACCAATCTCTATTGATCTAAGTGAAGATCAACTAGATTGAGATCAAGAATACTTATGGTACTTGAAAAGGTACATAGGAATAGTTCTTGATTCAAGGAAATAAAGATATGCTAAATATTGATGCTACACGCATAAACACTGGCAAAGAATCAAGCAAGACCCTTTGGAGTTAACCATTGATAAGGACGAGCTATAGAGCATCGTGTTTTGAAATGGCAACATGGATTGGAGACCATGAGTTGTTGCGTGGGAAATTAAAATATTAATTTCTATGTTCTAAGATACAGCTGCAAAGTCTTCCACATGTATGTGAACTGCTTGGATAAGTAAATCCAAACATAGCATCACTAGCAACCTAAACAGTTGAAGTAAAAGTACTTATTGCCTAAGAAGCAATAAAACAGAGTTTTTTATATTAATGAGTTCTTCATTGAACTTTGGTGGATCACATGTCTGCTAACTTGATGGCTCTTCATTGCAAAATGCGTAGAACCACTATCGAAGTAAGAAAGACTAGATCACATAATAAACAAACTCAAAAGATCTTATCATCCTATCTCGAATATCATTCGATGAAAAAGATATTAAGATTGGCAAAGCATGATAACTAAACCTATGCAACAAGTGAGAAAGCAACACTCACATTGTAGCACTAGAAATCAAGCATAGCTTTGAAATCCATGAAATGTTTTAAAGATGGGTTCGAGGCCCATGGTTGTAAAACATTGGGGTTGAACATTTATCATATATGAAATGAATTTTCATATTCCATTTAATCTTGGTTTAGTATTAAATGATGAGTCCCTTCAATTTGACAATATATTCAAGATAGAATGTCAGGACCAGTCCTGTGACTAAGAAATGTCTATCAAGTGAACTTGAATGTCAAAAGTTGAAAATGGTCCCTAGTCGGAGTTTTTTATAAAATTGGACGCATAGAAAACGTTAGACGATTAGAATGCAAGATGACTAGTAGTTCTGTTTCTTGAACTATGTGGACATGGCAATGTCATAATCATTTGCATAGATACTTACTTTGGGAAGACTAGTATCGGACAAGACCTATGAAACTTTACTGTAAGAGATGAAAATCTGTCATAAGTAAATTTCATTAAAATTATTAGACACTAAATCCTCAATACCTGAGTGATTTGAGATTACTTGTTTGAGAACTGGTTGCTTTGACGTTGACCAACCGTCGCACCGTAAAAGGAGGCTATAAAGGCAACGCTCAGGTAATCACCTATCAAACGAAGTCTAATCTCAAGATCGCAAGATTGGGATTGTCCTCCCATAAATCGGGATGAGATGCTTAAAAGTTGTACAAGGCCACTCGGAGAGCTAGAAACTGTGAAATGCATGGCCGTGCTCGGATGAATCATAGGCTATGATTATCTGTTTATTTGATCAGTTGAACTCTGAAACCGAGAAACACCTCTAGACATAATAAGGATGACAACTCTTACCTTATGTTCAAGAGCAAGCATCGAGCGACAAAGGAATTAGGAAATGCACACTTGTCCCTAAGGACAAGTGGGAGACTGAAGGAAATAATGCCCTTGGTCCAAGTATGCATTCTATGTTAAGTCTAATAAATGCGGTTCAGTATTAATTAACAAGTTAATAATTCAGTGAGATCAAGTGAGCTGAATGCCTAGCTATAGGCCGCTTCAGTTCAAGTGGAATTAATGATATTAATCCACAGCTTACTCTTGACTGAACCCGTAGGGTCACACAAATAGTACGTAAACGGATCAAGTATTTAATGGCATTAGATACTCCATCTATGGATATTCGGAATCGACGGATCTTGGTTTCAGTGGGAGCTGAGATCGTCACAGACAAGAAATGAATACTCCGGAAACGATGATATTGCCGGAAACGGAAATATGGATCGTATCGGAAATATAAATATTATCCAAGTCTTAGATGTTGCCGGAAACGCAAACATGGTACGTATCGGAAAATATTATCGGAAATGGAAATATTGCCAGAATCGGAAATATTGCCGGAAACGGAAATATTGTCAGAATCGGAAATATTATCGGAATCGGAAAATAATTCCGGAAACGGAAATATTAAATATTTGTTCGAAACGGAAATTGATTCCGGAATCGGAAATATTAAATATTGTTCGTATCGGAAATGAATTCCGGAATCGGGAATTTAATCGGAAGCGTATCGTACGAATTAGCATCGGACGAGGCCCGCTAGACGAAGGCCCAGCACGAAGCCAGGCCGTCGCCCAGCAAGCCAACGCACACCAGCGCACGCCAAGCCTCGACCAGGCCCAGCGCAAGGGCAGGCCCAGCCAAGGCCTTGGGCGCGCGCGCGCGGAGCGCAGCAATGGGCCGAGCGCTGTGCGCCTAGCGTGGGCCGCAAGGCTTGCGCGGGTGTACGGTGCTCGTGCATTGCTTGTGCGGGAATCCTGAAGCAATCAGGATTCGAAGTGTGATTAAATCCTAAAACTATTAGATAATGATTATTTAATTAGAGTCCTAGTAGGGTTATAATTAAATAAATTAGTATCCTAATAGGATTCCAAAACCCTTTCCATAACTCTATAAATACGTGCCTAGGGTCACATATTTTAAGAGATTATTCAAGTATTCAAAGTGAGTTTTTGAGAGAAAATTCAGACACATTTCTTACCTAAGAGTGCCGAAAATCTTTAGTACCTTAAGGGCGATTCTAGTTGGTCAATCTTAAGGCGGATCCGGACGTGTTGTGGACTGTCTACGGAGGGACGACACTTGGAGTCCTAAAGACTTGTTCTTGTTCGGTTCGGGCACAGCTAGGGAAGGCACGCAACAAAGAGTATGCATCTAAACTATGCTATATGATTATGTGTAAATAATATGTATTCCTGGCTAAATGGTTTTTCCGCATGATTTATGAATTGTCATATGTATCATAACCTAACAGTACGTTGCACTTAATCAAGATGGTTCGTTTAATCAAGGTGGTTCGTTGGTTAAAATATCATTGTTATTTTCTTTTGTTTAATTCAGTTTAATAAGGGGACAATTGTTTTAATCCCATTTAAATTCAGTCATTTCAATAACTTTAAAGGTTGCTGATTGTAAGGGGGGTTTTAAGCCCTTTATAACTGCAAATTAGTGACTGAATTAGGGAGGCTCTCATTTCTTTGTAACCACCGAATTTTAAGGCCCTCCAATGGCTTTTAAATATCTGTTTAAAGCTTTGTAACTGTCGTTCTTTGGCTGTTGTTTTAGGCTATTTATAGCCAGCTTGCTGAATGGAATAAACAACCAATTTTGAAGAATAAACACTTGTTTTCAGTTTACTTTGAATTAGTGATTATAATTCAACCTTTTTCTTTGTTTTGGACGTGTTTTCTACTCAAAGAGCTGATTGTGAGTCAATAGGTCTTGCCTTTCAATCACGTTTGACGAGCTATAGGTCTAGCTTGTTAATCAACTATCCTTACTCATACAACGAGTTTTCAAACTCGTATCATTAGTGGTATCAGAGCAAGGTTCGTGATTCTTACGAGCAAAAAAAAATGGATTTTGACGATCCAGACTTTCTACAACATCTCCAAGAAGCCTTGAAGAACATTCGAGATGGGGGATTTCTAAGGCATTCTAGACCTGATCCACTATGGGTTGTGGATGAATTCAAAGTCACGGAACTTCTTGAATTTGTTGGTGGAACAGATCCGGAAGCTTATTTGGAGTGGGAGCGCAAGATAGAGCGAATGTTCGATTTCAAGGACATTGACGATGAGAAGCGTTGCAAATATGCCATATTGAAGCTAGGACGAGGAGCTTCATTGTGGTTTGAGGGACTGATATCCAAGAGAATTCGTGATGGGAAGGAGAAAATCACCTCTTAGGAGTCTTTGAAATGTAAGCTACGTAAAAGGTATGTGCCAACAACTCATAGAATAACGACTTATCGTAAAATTGCTGAATTGAGGCAAGGAAAAATGAGTGTGGCTGAATATATAGATGAGTTTGAAAAGTTGTCCTTAATGGGGGAAATTGAGGAGATTGAGGAACAAAAACTGTCCAGATTTTTAAGGGGTTTAAACTACAATATTTCCAATACCGTAGACCTTTATCCATATTCTGATTTTGATACTCTTTGTGGACTTTGTTTAAAATTGGAAAACCAAGGGAAGGAAAAATATGGGGGAGGGTCAAGTATGGATGGTAAGGCCAAGTCTTGGGCTAAATCCGAAACTGTCTTGAAACCAAACACATTACCTAGTACCGTAGGTTCAAGTAATTCTACGGCTGCCCCAGAATTAACTAACCCAACCAAAGAAACAAGTCTGTCCAAGGTGCGTTGTTTTAAGTGTCAAGGGTTTGGGCATTATCAAAATGCGTGTCCAAATAAACGGGTAGTGACCTTGAGAGAAGCTGTTGAGTGCCGTGAGGAGTTGTTTGAAGAGGAGAAGAGGTTGGGGGACGTGTTTGTATTTGATGAGAGTGATCATGAAGAGGAGGAAGAGGGATATGAGGCTCCAATTTATGACACAAATCTGGTTCTTAGAGCGCTACAAACTCAGATTTCACCTACTGATTTGGACCAACGAGATCAGTTATTTCATACTAAATATCTAGTGAAGGATAAGTGGTGTAGTGTGATTGTTGATGGGGGGAGTTGTACCAATGCTGCTCCTAGTGAAATGGTGTCAAAATTAGGCTTAATCACTACTGCCCATCCTAGGCCATACGCACTCCATTGGCTAGATGATGGTAATAGTGTGAAGGTGTCGAAGCAAGTAAGGGTTGGTATGACTATGGGTTCGTATGTGGATGAGATTCTTTGTAATGTTATTCCTATGAATGCTTGTTATATTTTGTTGGGTCGTCCTTGGCAGTTTGATAGGGATGTGGTTCACAAGGGGAGAAGCAACGAGTTTGAATTGAGAGACAAAGGCAAGAAGATTGTGCTAAAGCCTATGTCATCACAAGCGGTTCGATCCATGAGTGTGAAGCAAAAAAAGAAGCCGAATCTCACCATGTTGGCTAGTGAACCAGAAATTGAGCAAGCTCTAGATCATGGAGAGTTGGTATATTTGCTCGTGGCTAAGGAGACTCCAATTGAAGGCCAAAATTGGAAAGAAGGCAGCCTCGTTGCCGAGTTGCTGTTTGAGTTCAAAGATGTATTTCCCGATGAATTACCACCAGGTTTGCCTCCTATTCGTGGTATTGAACATCAAATTGATATTATTCCAGGAACTTATTTGCCTAATAAGGCTGCCTATCATTGAAATCCGGAGGAAACAAAGGAGTTGCAAAAGCAAATTGATGAACTTGTGAATTGAGGCTATGTGAGAGAAAGTTTGAGTCCATGTGCTGTTCCGGTGTTGCTTGTGCCTAAGATAGATGGGACATGGCGAATGTGTGTTGATAGTAGGGCTGTGAATAACATTACCATCAAGTATCGTTTTCCAATTCCGAGACTTGATGATATGTTAGATGAACTCCATGGTTCGAAGTTGTTATCAAAAATTGATTTGCAGAGTGATTATCATCAAATTCGGATGCGTGAAGGAGATGAGTGAAAAACGGCTTTCAAGACAAAGCATGGTTTGTATGAATGGACCGTCATGCCATTTGGTCTCACTAATGCTCCTAGTACGTTTATGAGGCTAATTAACGAAGTACTTAAATCATTTTTGGGCAGATTCGTTGTGGTATATCTTGATGACATCTTGGTGTATAGTAAGAACGAAGAGGAGCATCTGATTCATTTGAGGGATGTTTTTGAAACCCTTAGAGCTCAAACACTCTTTGGGAAGCTAGAGAAGTGTTCATTCCTTGTTGACAATGTGGTATTCTTGGGCTATGTGGTTTCGAAGGATGGAGTATCCGTGGATCAGTCCAAGATCGAGGCTATCAAATAGTGGCCTAGTCCTAAAACTATAAGTGAGGTGCGTTCATTTCATGGTCTTGCTTCGTTTTATAGACGTTTTATTCGTGATTTCAGTACCATTACTAGTCCTATTACTAGTTCCTTGAAGAAAGGTGCTTTTGTATGGGGAGAGGACGCTCAAAAGGCGTTTGATGTGATTAGAGAGCGTTTGTGTGCTGCTCCTATTTTGGCACTGCCAGATTTTTCTCTACCTTTCGAGGTCGAGTGTGATGCTAGTGGTGTGGGAATTGGTGCTGTTTTGATCCAAGGTAAGCGTCCCATAGCTTATTTTTCGGAAAGTTAGGGGGTGCTCGTTTGAATTATTGCACTTATGATAAAGAGTTCTATGCTATTGTTAGAGCTTTGGATCATTGGAGTCATTATTTGCGTTCTAGCCACTTTGTGTTGCATTCTGATCATGAATCTTTGAAGTATATTAATGGGCAACAAAAATTGATCCCAAGGCATGCTAAATGGGTTGAGTTCTTGCAATCCTTTCATTTTGCTTCGAAGTACAAAGATGGTAAAAGCAATGTGGTGGCTGATGCACTATCTCGAAGGTATACTTTGCTTGCTACACTTGATGTTCGTCTATTGGGGTTTGAGACCTTGAAAGACTATTATCGTGATGATGGTGACTTTGGTGTCGCATTTGAGAAATGTGCAGTTGGTGCCTATGGAGAATATATGTTGCATGATGGGTTTCTTTTCAAAGGCAATCGTCTTTGTATTCCTAAACACTCAATTCGTGAGCTACTAGTTCGTGAGGCTCATGGTGGAGGATTGGCTGGTCACTTTGGCATGCCCGCATTTGCCACGCCATTCTGAACATGTGACGCAAATAACAAATTTTAGCATAAAATATACTCATTTGCGTCGCAGCTTTGCTAAACTGCGAAGCAAATAACTCTAGGATGCCCGCCAGAGTCATTTGCGTCGCAGATTAGTAAAACTGCGACGCAATTTACTAAATCAAGTGCATCGCAGATTTACTAATCTGCGGCGCAAATGACTCTAGGATGCTCCTAGAGTCATTTGCCACGCTGATTTGTAAATCTGCGACGCACTGGAATTTTTTTTTTTCCTCAATTTCCCGCTCACGCTTATTCCTTTCAACTTTTCATTCTGACTTAGGTTTTGCGACAAACAACAACAGTGCTTCAATTCACTCCCACCAAACGAAACAAACAACATTGCTTCAATTCACTTCACCGGCGCCGCCGCCCACGGCCAAGGAATTGGTCTTCACCCGCCGTTTCCCTCACCTTCCCTTGCTCTCACATCCGTCGCCCCCTGCACAGTGTCGCCGCAGCTCACCCGCAATTGCTCTCACACCCGTCGCGGCTCACAACCGCCCCTGCGCACTTCCCTTAATTACTACCACCGCCCCCTACACGCCGTCCCCTGCTCACAGCCGCCGCCCCATGTGTTGTCTCTCCTCTCTTCAATAATTAATTAGGTATTATTTACATTTAAGATTGAATTTTAATCTTGATATTATTTAGTTGAATTTTAATTGAATTTTAATTGAATTTTAATTGTGCATTTTAATTATAATTCTGGATATTTTGATTGAATTTTAATTGTACATTTTAGTTGAATTTTAAGATTGAATATATTATGATTGTGGATATTATTTAACTGAATTTTAATTGTGCACATTTAAGATTTAGGTTTTGTTGAATTTTAATTGTACTTTTTGATGAATTGTAATAGGTTATTATAATAGTTGGTTTTATTCAATTTATTTGTTTATTACATTTTGGTTTTATTGAATTAAGGTTATGAAATGAATTTTTGGTTTGTGTAGGTTTATGAGATGGTTTGGGTAGGTTATGAAATGAATTTAGATGATGAAATGATGTTTTGGGTTTGCTACAAAATTCGGGTTTGTGAATTTGTGATGTGAAATGAATTTTACTATGGGAACTTGTTATTAGTTATGGTAGGTTTTGTTGGAAGCCATGGATTTATAATGATATGAATAGCCTAGTTTATATTCTAACCTTTGACAAAATTTGGTCATATTGTTTTATCTTTAGTGGTTGAAAATGGATCGGAGTTGGATGTATGGTAGTAAACGATTTTCTACAAGGTTCTTACAAGGGATTCAAGAGTTCATTAAGGTTGCCTTGAAACATCAATCAGAACATGAATCAAGTTTAATTCTGTGTCCTTGTTGTGATTGCAATAATTCAAGGGGGTATCGGGATATTGATGATATTGTTGATCACATAGTTCGTCGCGGTTTTAAGGGTAACTACACGAGGTGGACATGGCATGGTGAGAGCATAGATCATGGGGCAAGTTCTAGTATGCCGAGCTCGAGTCAGCATAATCATTGTGATAATGGTGATTATAATGAAATTGAGGATGATATTGGTGTTGAAAGTGAGGAAGAAGAGGAGAAAGATAGGATAGATGATATGATGCATGATGTGGAAGACCATCATTTCGTTGAGCGTCCCCATATGTATGATAGTATAATCAAAGCTTCCGCAACACCGTTATATCCTGGTTCTACACAAACTGTACTTGGTGCCGTCATTGAATATTTCAACTTAAAGGTGGAAAACGGTTGGACCAACAAGAGTTTTTCACAGTTTTTGGAGGCCACGTCTGGTAATCTTCCTGAAGGAAACAAACTTCCAAGGTCTAACTATGAGGCCCAGAAGCTTATGTGTCCTTTGGGTATGGATTATGAGAAGATACACGCGTGTCCAAATGATTGCGTGTTGTATCGAAAGCAGTATGCAAATCTGCATGAGTGTCCAACATGCGGATTGTCCTGTTACAAGATCGTGGAGAATGATGCAACATCAACTAAGAAGAAACCTTCTCCGGCTAAGGTGCTTTGGTATCTTCCAATTATACCAAGATTTAAGCGCCTTTTCTCAGAAGAGAAAACTGCAAAACTCTTGAGGTGGCATGCCGAAGGGAGGAAGAAAGATGGGTTAATGAGGCATCCTGCTGATTCTCCACAATGGAGGAACATTGATCGAAAGTACAAGGTCTTTAGGGAAGAAGTTCGGAATCTCAGGCTTGGTCTTTGCACGGATGGAATGAACCCATTTGGGACACTTAGTACCCAATATAGCACTTGGCCGGTTCTTCTCACCATATACAATTTGCCTCCTTGGTTATGCATGAAGCGTAGATACATCATGTTGTCTCTCTTAATCTCTGGGCCTAAACAACCCGGAAATGACATACATGTGTATCTAGAGCCACTCATTGAAGATTTGAAATTGTTGTGGGATGAAGGGGTGTTAATGTTTGATGCATACGCCAAAACCAATTTCACTTTACGTGCCATGATTTTTTGTACGATAAATGATTTTCCGGCTTATGGAAATTTGTCAGGGTATTCTGTAAAGGGAAAGAAGGCATGTCCAGTTTGTCATGATGATTTGGTCTCGAGGCGCCTAAAATTTTGTGGGAAAGATGTGTACATGGATTACCGGATATATCTTCCTGAAGATCACCCATTTCGAAAAGAGAAGGAAGCTTTTAATGGAGAATTGGAGATGAGAGAAGCTCCTGCCCCCTTATATGCGTGTGAGGTTTATGAACGGGTTAAAGAAATTGAGACAGAGTTTGGTAAGCCTTATAAAGGTCAGCCAAGTGGTGGTTACAAGAAGAGGTCTATCTTTTGGGATCTCCCATATTGGAGAGATTTGGAAGTTAGGCGTTGTTTGGATGTAATGCATATTGAGAAAAATGTTTGTGATGCCATTGTTGGGACATTGTTGAATATGCAAGGGAAAACGAAGGATGGGCCTAAAGTTAGACAAGATATGGCTGCTATGGGTCGCTCCGAGTTGGCACCTCAAGAAAGGGGAAAACGCTGGTACCTTCCCCCATGAGTGCACTTAGTTCTAAGACATTCATCTTATGTCCATACTACGAAAAGTATGAAAATTACTTTGAACTTCGTTTTTAATTGATTGTTATAAATTTAACTTTTTTTTCTAACTACTTACGTTTATTGTTTGTATGTAGGAGTCACTGGATGCTTTTAGTTCTTTGCTTGTCAAAACGTGAGGTCTACATATTTGATTCTCAACAGAAGAAGAGAAATTTGATGATTAAGGAGCCACTAAACAAGTAAGTAAAGTATGCATATGAAAATGCCATTTTTGCCTAAATTTTTGCCTAAAAATGACCTAGAACGACCCAATTAGCCTTAAATGTGAAATAATAGATTGTAAAGAGCCTTAGAAAGTTGTAAATATGCATATTAAACGTGTAATAAGTTTGAAAACATTCCTTAGGTTCTTTAGTTCAAAGTTGGGTTCGAAAACTTCATTTTTGCCTAAAAATGACCTAGAACGACCCAATTAGCCTTAAATGTGAAATAATAGATTGTAAAGAGCCTTAGAAAGTTATAACTATGCATATGAGACGTGTAATAAGTTTGAAAACATTCCTTAGGTTCTTTAGTTCAAAGTTGGGTTCGAAAACATCATTTTTGCCTAAAAATGACCTAAAACGACCCAATTAGCCTTAAATGTGAAATAATAGATTGTAAAGAGCCTTAGAAAGTTGTAAATATGCATATTAAACGTGTAATAAGTTTGAAAACATTCCTTAGGTTCTTTAGTTCAAAGTTGGGTTCGAAAACTTCATTTTTGCCTAAAAATGACCTAGAACGACTCAATTAGCCTTAAATGTGAAATAATAGATTGTAAAGAGCCTTAGAAAGTTATAACTATGCATATGAGACGTGTAATAAGTTTGAAAACATTCCTTAGGTTCTTTGGTTCAAAGTTGGGTTCGAAAACATCATTTTTGCCTAAAAATGACCTAGAACGACCCAATTAGCCTTAAATGTGAAATAATAGATTATAAAGAGCCTTAGAAAGTTATAACTATGCATATGAGACGTGTAATAAGTTTGAAAACATTCCTTAGTTTCTTTATTTCAAAGTTGCGTTCGAAAACATCATTTTTGCCTAAAAATGACCTAGAACGACTCAATTAGCCTTAAATGTGGCTACTACGCATATAATTGCATTTACATGTGTAAACAAAGTATATAATTGCACTTACATGTAAAATATTCTTTGCATTTACATGTGTAAACAAAGTATATATAATTGCATATTTTATCGAATGTGTAGTGCTTTTCGGAGTTACAAGAGACTAGGTGGACAATCTAAGGGAACTAAATTAACATGGATTCCGGCACAGGTATAATTAGTTTATTATTTACCTAAGAAGCAAGTTTTTCAAAATTATAACATACAATGTGATAGAAATTTTACTTGTGTTATTTATTTTAATGCATTTAGTGTGCTCAACAACCGGGATCACTAGATTGTGGCTACTACGTCATGCGTTTTATGTACGACATAATAATGAATCATGGTAATAGTCAAGATCTTACTAAGGTATGTTCTCATAAACTACGTACTTTATATAATAAATTGAAGTACACAAAACTATTATATTGATCAATCGTTGATAAATTGAATTATTTACACTTTTTTAGGATTTTTCAAGAACATTGCCTTATTCACCGGAGGAGATTAATGAGGTGAAAGATTTTTGGGCAGATTACTTCATGAACAATGT
Source organism: Spinacia oleracea (assembly GCF_020520425.1). Classification (NCBI taxonomy): domain Eukaryota; kingdom Viridiplantae; phylum Streptophyta; class Magnoliopsida; order Caryophyllales; family Amaranthaceae; genus Spinacia; species Spinacia oleracea. The sequence continues at coordinate 109,333,869 of NC_079489.1, forward strand.
CGAATTTTTAGCTTAATTTGTAATATGAACTTGATCTCTAGCTAGCTACGTACCTTTGTTGTAATAATTTTATGTTTGTTGTAACATGTTGGTTGATCGATCTATGACGAATTTAATTGCCTTTTATTGGGAACGTTAATTACGTTGGGACAGGTATTATTTATAAATGTATTCCCAGTATTGGGAATGAAGCGTCTAATTTCAAAGACGATCATGTCGGAATTTCCAACTAAAATATTAAAAAACAAATTTTTTTTTTAAAAAAATAAGTCATTTGCAACGCACGTTAGCTCAATGTGCGAGGCAAATGACTTAATTTTTTGGCGCTAAAATTGTCATTTGCGTCGCACATTAAGCTAATGTGCGTGGCAAATGACTTTTTTTTTTGGCGCCTAAAAGTCATTTGCGTCGCACATTTAGCTAATGTGCGTGGCAAATGACTTTTCAACATGGTGCCTGAAAAGTCATTTGCCACGCACATTAGCTAAAGGTGCGACGCAAATGACTCTTATTTGCGTCGCACATTTAGCTAATGTGCGTGGCAAATGACTTTTCAACATGGTGCCTGAAAAGTTATTTGCCACGCACATTTGCTAATTGTGCGACGCAAATAAGGGTCATTTGCGTCGCACAAATGTGCGACGCAAATGACTAAAAGTCATTTGCGTCGAGAGCTTTTGCCACGCACGATGTGCGACGCAAATATGCTTAAAAGTGCGATGCAAATGACCCTTTTTCCACTAGTGGCATAGCCAAGACCTTGGAGATTTTAAGAGAGCATTTCTTTTGGCCTAAATGTTAGGCGATGTAACAAACATTGTGAATAAATGTGTGACTTGTCATATGGCCAAGAGTTCTTTCAAGCCCGGTTTATACTCACCTTTGCCGGTTCCAGTTCGTCCTTGGGAAGACATTTCTATGGATTTTATAGAGGCTTTGCCTCGTACTCAAATAGGTAAGGATGCTATTATGGTCGTGGTTGATAGATTTTCAAAGATGGCTCACTTCGTTGCTTGTCACAAAATGGATGATGCTTGTAATGTGGCTGATTTGTATTATAAAGAGATTGTTCGTTTGCATGGAATTCCCAAAACTATTGTTTCTGATCGTGACTCCAAGTTCTTGAGTTACTTTTGGAATACATTATGGAGAAAGGTGGGAACCAAGTTGTTGTTTAGCACTTTACATCACCCTCAAACTGATGGGCAAACGGAGGTTACAAATTGAACCTTGGGAACTTTGTTGCGAGGGTTGGTAAGTAAAACGCAAAAGGATTGGGATGTCAAGCTTGCTCACGCTGAATTTGCTTATAATCGTTCTCCTACCTATGCTACTGGTCATTCTCCATTTGAAGTGGTATATGGGATTAATCCTTACTTGCCATTGGATCTGATTCCATTACCAAAAGATGAGTTGGTTCACAAAGATGCCGATGCCAAGTTGAAGTCTATGATGAAACTGCACCAACATGTTCGTGACCGTATTGAAGCTATCAATGCCTCTTATAAACAGAAATCAAATAAGAATCACAAGGCTCGGGTGTTTGACTAAGGTGATTTGGTTTGGGTTCATTTGAGGAAAGAGCGTTTTCCAATCAAACGCAAAAACAAGCTTATGCCTAGGGCAGAAGGTCCTTACAAGGTGGTTGCACGTGTGAATGATAATGCTTACAAGATCGAGCTTCTGGGAGATTATGGTGTCCATGCTACTTTCAATGTAGGTGATCTCTCACCCTATCTTGATGATGATGGTCTTGCTGAATTGAGGTCAATTCCTTTTAAAGGGGGAGGGGATGATACGGTCATGGATGAAGTTGATGTTCAAGGTGACGGTCTTATGTTAATAATTGGAACCAAAGCGGATTTAGGTTCAATGTCTCATTTTGTGTGCATGGTGACTTAGATTGAATGAGTTCGTTTGATGGTCCGTTTAATCAAGGTGGTACGTTGCACTTAATCAAGATTGTTCGTTTAATCAACGTGATCCGATGGTTAAAATCTGATTGTTATTTTCTTTTGTTTAATTCAGTTTAATAAGGAGACAATTGTTTTAATCCCATTTAAATTCAGTCATTTCAATAGCTTTAAAGGTTGCTGATTGTAAGGGGGGTTTTAAGCCCTTTGTAACTGCAAATTAATGACTGCATTAGGGAGGCTCTCATTTCTTTGTAACCACCAAATTTAAAGGCCCTCAAATGGCTTTTAAATAGCTGTTTAAAGCTTTGTAACTGCCGTTCTTTGGCTGCTGTTTTAGGCTATTTATAGCCAGCTTGCTGAATGGAATAAACAACCAATTTTGAAGAATAAACACTTGTTTTCAGATTACTTTGAATTATTGATTACAATTCAACCTTTTCTTTGTTTTGGACGTGTTTCCTACTGTGAGGGGGTCGAAAAAGCACGAGGCTAATGCATGACCTCGTCCCTCGTGGGCGTGACGTTCGTCAGATCAAGTGTAGTTAGATTTCCTGTGAGTTTACACCCAATCGACTAGTAATATAGGAGTCGCCATTTAGTTTTTAACGACAATGAGAAAAACTGACAAAACCCGGTTATCGTGACATAAAGGGAGTGCAATTATGTTCTACCACGACGACCATAGGTTCCCTGGTGGGGATCGCTCAACGTACACCCGCAGGGCAGAGATTGAGAGTTCGGGGGACTGTAACTACCGAGAGGAATGCTCATCGATAACTCCAGAGGCAGGTTATCCTTACTAGCTCAGCATAAATAATTGAAGGGACATGCGTTAAACTATTAAGCTATTCTGAATTGATTTTAGCAATATGCAACATATAACACTAAATCGATCGTGATTATCTTATTTAGATTGATTTAAGGTACCTAGAGTGATAATTCAATTGTCCAAGGTATTATCTTATTAGGCGTGATAGATCAATCAAGTTAATAGTTCGACAATTTTATAAAAGGGTGATGAAAGCGATTAAATCATATGAGGGACATATTACAACGCACCCTTGAGAGGTGCGTCACGGTTCTTAGAAAACCAACCACTTGGCTTTGCTATTTCTCCTTTTATTTAATGAATCTCGGGTTTCTAAGCAGTGTTCCAGTATTTAGGCTTCATTCATCAGCTACAAGGGACAGGATGCGTTCTGTTCGACTTTTGGGTCGATTGCGACAGAACGCCGGATCAATTTCGCAGCGTGAGGCTAGGCTTAAGGCTAGAGTCAATACTCAGGTTATGGAATTGTGTGTTCTGTTCACGTCAGTTTTTAGGCTGTATTTATAGGGAAAGAGTTTGTGGAAAGATAGATTTTTAGAATACGAATCCAAAAAGAATTCGGAGACGACACGGCCCCAAGTATTTTCAGCGCCCAGGGCTGGGCGCCGAAAATTTCGGCGCCCAGACCCAGACGTTGAAAATAGGATCTGAGCCGAGCCTTTTTGTCAGATTTGGACTCTTAAACACGGAGCTTTTGAGACTTATCCCAGTTTCTTAGTGCGTATTAACTTATGACGGAATGCGTCTGGGCCCGTTACGAACTCTAAGTTCGTTAGGAATTTAATTAATACGTAACTCTTATTTCCGAATTATAGCAGGAATAGAATTCCTTTTGCCAATTCTATCTCTTTTAGGACTTATGTTAGAGTGCAACACCTAATTCTGACAGATTTCTATCTTTTATGACTTTGCCACTTTTAACAACTACTTCTTACGGTAGTTACTATTCTTAGCAGGTTCCTATAAATAGCAGTTTTGGCTGAAATGAAAGGGTGATTGAGATTCGTTATTTTATAGGAGATGCGTTGCCAAGTGGAGATTTACGTTCTCATCATCGAACCTTCCCTTTCGGGAATGGGGACAAAAGTAGGTGTCTACAGTTAGCCCCCACTTTGACTGAGTCTTGGAGTAAGAGGATGGTCAAAGTATCAGACGGAGTGCGTCATACAAGCCATGGTGTATGTGACCTATTTTGCGAGGGTCTCACGAGCCCCCGAGTGATAACATTTGACTTAAGGGTCATCACTTGAAGTGTTAACACATTCCTCACGTGTCATTGGAATTTTTTAAGTATAGAAACTCCCTCACTTTGTCATTGAAAGTACCTACAGATGTATAGAAACTCCCTCACTTTGTCATTGGAAGTACCTACAGATGTTTTCGAAATCAAAGCTATAAAGTGTAACCAGGCCTGGCCAAGCCCAATCACGAGGTAAAAATGTTTTTAAAGATTCTCATTTTCAGGTTTAACTAAACGAGAAAACCCCCTTGTTTTTATAGGACGTAAAACGAAGGAAAATCCAGCACATCGCTCTTTTTTGGAAAAGCGGAAAACCAATCCTTTGATTTTTGGAAAAGGGAAACCATCTTTTGATTTTTGGAAAAAGATAAACCATCTTTTGATTTTTGAAAAAAGATAAACCATCCTTTGATTTTTGGAAAAGGGAAACCATCCTTTGATTTTTGGAAAAGGGAAACCAGGAAAAGTTATCGCTGCAGCGACTAAGGACTTGCGCGGTTAGTGACGCAGACCCCGCCCGCTGAAGGTGGGCGAGCCTGTCCTGCTGAGGGTGGACGCCCCGTCCGATAGAAGTAGACGAATCTGCTTTGATGTTTTGAAAATGAGGACCTACGCGGTTTGTGACGTAGACCCCGCCGGCTGAAGATGGCGAGCCTGTTTTTTGAAGATTTTATTTTATTATTTTCTTTTGTTTTCGAAAACTGAGGACCTGCGCGGTTTAGTGACACAGACCCCGCCCGCTGAAGGTGGGCGAACCAGAATTCGTTTTTTTTATTTGGGACTCGCATGGTTCTGACGCGATCCTGCCTGATCGAGGTGGGCCAGAACCTTTTTCATTTATCCTTGGGATTTCTTTTGAGAATTTTTTATTCATTCTTTTAAGAGCGAGTTCTCTCGAGAAATGCTCAGGTTTAGTTGTAACCTGAATGTGGGTTGGCAACGTGTCTAAACGGACCATCGTTTCGTGGCCGTCTGCCTTTCATTGTTTTGAACAAGTCTTTGCGGCCCATAGGATGTATCTCACCGTTTAGAACTGGCCTAGTTATGCCATTACTTAGGTCCTTGCGAAATGACTGGTGGGACCATATGCAAATGTTAACGGAGACCTTTGCTTTGAGGTCGAGTCCTTTTTTTGAATTTGTCCAAGCACGGGACGCAGCCTGAAAGTGTTATTTCAACTTGCATCGTATATTTTCTTTAAAGCCGCCAAGCATTCGTACTTGGTGGTTGCTCTTTGCCAAGAAAAGTGCGTATTTTATAACGTCCTTGATCGTGTTTGGGATCGTGCTCGTAAGTGCGAGCGACCTTGGTAGTGGTATGCTACTTTGATGAAATTGTGGAGTGCGACTTCATTTTCCGGGCGACAAAGTTTGCTTCATTTTTCAATGATTAATACATCGAGCTTACTTTGGCCCGGATTGATCTTTTTGACAAATAAACGCTTTTAATTTGCGAAACCAACGACGTAATGAGTTTTTTGTTTCCAAGAATGACCTTGATTATTATACGTTTTTTTTGTATTGCTTTGAAAAATGTACACATAATTTTTGAGACGAGTCTAAGTTTCGACATTTGCTTTCACTATTTGGGCTCTAAAAGTGCTTTGGGCTTGATCTTGATTACAACAGGGCCCCGTGTCTACTAACACGGTTTTAGGCATTTTCCTGGTTCGCGTTTTGGAAGATTTGGGCCTTGGGCTGCATTTTCATCGCCCCAGGCCAGGCGTTAGATATTTCGGCGCCCAGCCTCGGGAGCTGAAAATGCTACCTTAGCAGCCTTTTTTATTTTTCCAGATTTCTCAACGCGTTTCAGAATGGGATCAGGATGATTTCGTGTATATATAGGGGGTTAAGTACGTCTTTCTTTTTCACCACTGCCAACTTCTTCTCTCCTACAATTATCTAGCTTCATTTTTTTCTACTCTTGCCATGTCGATTCCTCCTTTCTCCCTCCAACGAGTTGTTAGGCGCTGGCTTAGAGCCCTTAATTCCACAGAAAAGGTTTTGTTGAAAGGATACGACTTAGAGGCACTTTTAGGCTTACAACAAATTAACATTGACTATAACTTTCTGTATGCCGCCCTAAACTTTTGGAATTCTGATCACCGTGTTTTTCTTTTTCGGGGCAATGAGGTATGCCCTTTGCCAGATGAATTTGCCGCAATCCTGGGTTATCCTACCAATGCTACTCCTGCTACCCCTGGCACTGTTGAAGAGGGTAAACCAACTATAAGGGCTTTCCTAGGACTAGATGACGAAACGCTTGCTGAGATCATTGTGGGTGATAAGGTTAATTTGGCGAAGCTTGCAAAACATCACTTTAGGCCTAGTAAAAATATGACTGAACAGAAATTGAAAATTCGGGCACTTGTATTCTGCTTGTTGAACCACTATTTACTGTCGAATAACAATGCTGAGTTTGGTGACATAAGGTTGATTCCCCTAATCAGTCAGATGGAGTGTTGCTATTCCATTATGTCGTTGATTGTTGCCGAGACCTTGTTGGGTACGGATGAGTTAAAGAAGGATGCCAAGTCTGAAAATTTTAAGGGGAGCCCCCTATTGCAGCAGGTAATTGATCGTTTGTTTGCGCGCATATAATTATTTTTTCTTTTTGTTTGCCTCTGCCTGTAGCTGATTTTCAGCGCCCAGGCCTGGGCGTCGGAATTTCTGGCGCCTGGTCCTGGGCGTTGAAAATGCATCCCAAGCCTTAATATTTTTCTGATCGTACCCTTTTTTTTTGGCAGACTTGGCTCATGGAACGACTTAGGCTTCTAGAAGCTCCTGCCGATCCTAAACATTATCGCCCTATAGCCTTAGGCAACCGAAAGTATTTGCACCAAGGCCAAGACGAGGCCGAATGGGCCTCCTATTTTACTCATGGCATATGCTCTATTAAGTGGGTGGTACCGTGGTGGGGTTTGACTAATATGACGGGGGTTCCGAGACGTTAGTTCATGTTTCTTTGTTGGGATTATCTCGGCCTGTTTACATCTTTCCTTACCGAGTCATGCGACAATACGGCTTAAGGCAGACTATCCCATTTGCTGATACGGTACCACTGATGAGTCATATTTGTATAGTGTATTTTAGGCGCATTTAGGTTGAATTATTAGGCATTTATATCATTTTAGTTGCATTTAGGATCACATTTGCATAAGTTAACGTTGTCATACTCTATTACGCCCCGTTTGTGTTTTCTTAATGTTTCAAATAATTTTACGGTCATTTGGGTGCTTTCGGAGTGTTATGAGTTGATTTGGATGATGAACGGATGGAATGTTGACTCGAGGATCATTGCATGTCTCTAGGGATAATTTTGAGTCAACAACGAAGCTAAACGCTATTTTTCTAAGCATAAAAACGGACATACGTTCACTCTTTTGATGATATCTCAAGTTCTACATGTCGGAATGAGACGATATTGATTGGACTAGAAAGTAGACTTCAAGAGCTTTCCAACGCCAGGTCACACGTCCTTATAAGCATTGTAAAACAAGAGTTATGACATAAACAAGATGGCTCGACTATCTGATTCGCCCACGGCCCAAAACGTAGGCCCAACTCTCCTCCTTGGGCGCGAAAACCAGCGACCAACCAGCGGGCCCGCTGGTTTCTGCGCCCAAGTGAATTCCGCGCGTGTTTTGGTCTTCGTGATCGTCCAATTAAATCTTAGCTTATGTAATTGTTATTTATTCCTATTTTGTTTAGAATTTAGGAAGCATATAAATACTTCAAGGGATTGCTTTATTTTCCTAAGTTTTTAATTCTCCTAGAACTCCTCTTTCACGTTTTTTTCTCTGTTTTCTTTGTCATGAATCATAGTTTTTCTACAAACTCCATAAATGTAATTCTTTGAGGCAATCTGATCAATTGTTTGATTAAATCATGCTAATAAGGTTTAGAATCGAAAGATCGAATTTTAGAGGCTTACCTACAACTAGCAATTCTGATTATGTTAGCGATCGTACTGCATATGTTGAATTCAGAGTGTTAAGACCCGACCGTAGGATTAACTTGTGATCTAGATAATTTGAATATTTGAATTGTTGATGATGTTTTCATTGATTCTGAATTATGAACATGGTGAAGCGTTGCCCTAGATCTTTTAGTTTATTTTTCTATTTATTTTAGTTTAAACATTAAAACCTAAATTTCGTACATTGTTAGTTTCGCCATACCTTGAAAGCTAGATTTAAATAGCCATCTCTCTGTGGATTCGACCCTGCTTACCCTACTGCATTGTTAGGAGGTTTCGCTAGGATTTTATTTTTGACGGGTGTACGACATCCTATCAAATTTTGGCGCCGTTGCCGGGGAGACGGTTTTATTTTTCTTTTTAGCTTTTATTTTTGGTGAGGCTACATTGTATATATTTTTTCGGTTTGTGTATAAAATTCCTTTTTTAAAAATATACATGGCTTCTATTTGTTTTCCTCCATTCGAGAATGAAGTGTTTTGGAGGTATTATTATAGGCTCGGAGATTTTCTTGGTCCAAATCATCTTTTTGAACAATGGGAACTATGTATGGTGATTTATGAGGGATTGAATGAAGATACAAGATTGGTTTTGGATTCCATGAGTAGTTATATATTTGTGGAGAAGACTCCAGAAGAGTGTTGGGATTTGATTGAGCAATTAGCTAGGGATACATATGAGTGGGAGATGACAATGTTTGTTGAACCTACTCTGCAAAATTTCTCTTTTCCTATTCCTCAAACTCACACCCCTCCCCCATATTATTGTTCTTATTGTCATTGTCATGACCATGATACTTCTCTTTGTCCCTATAACGAGTCATATGTTAGTACTGTCAACCCTTTCCTTCGATTTGATATGCAAAATTTCCAACTTGAACCATCTTATTGTGACATGAAAATCCTTTATAATGATGATGATGATGATGGTGGATTTGTTGAGAATGCTAGTTCCTTAGAGGAAGGTTATCATTTGACTTTTGGCACTGAAGAGGAAAAGTTGGATATAACGGAGACTTTGGATGATGAAGAATCACTAATGGTTGTAGAATCGAGGGTTGAGAAACCGTTGGTTGCGAAACTTTTGGTTGACGATTTTAGTGACGAGTTTGTACACGAGGGTGGAATTATAGGTAAAAGCATTAATGTTGAGCCTATATCTCCTCCAGCCTACGTTCCGTTCTCGCAGAGGCTTGATCTTTTTCCTACATCCCCCATGTTAAGTCTTTCGCACTTTATCAATAGGCCTCCATTCCATGATACATTTGACCTTGCCGACCTTGATGCTCATTCTAAAACGTTTACATTGCCCGAGGAGCAATTAGAGGGAAGTTGTAAATATTCTCCTTTTTCTTCTTCTTTTGATTTTTCTTCTACTTCTGATTCTTTTTCTTTTGGTTTTATTTTTTCTGCTCATTTATCTAATACCCTATTTAAGCCATACGTAGTGCTCAATGACATGTTTGCAGGGGCATTTGATAAATTACTCAAGGCGTTGGATTCTTCTGATTAACAATTTGAGTGGAGTCAAGCTAAAGACTTAAAACGAGCGCTTATCGGGAGGCAACCCGATTCCTAACTTTCCCTCATTTCAATTTTCTTCATTTATTTCCATTTTAATTTAGTATTTTATTTCTATTTGCTTAATTTATTGAAAAAAAATAAAAAATAAAAAACAACAAAAGCACAAAAATATTTTCTTTGAGTTCACTTGAATTCATAATTTTATTTTATTTTTAGATTAGTTTTCGTTAAACGTATTTATTTATTTATTTATTTTGCGTTTGATTTTACTAATGTTTTTTTTCCCCCTTTGAGTTCGCTTGGATTCATATTTTTATTTCATTTTTAGATTAGTTTTTCGTTAATCGTATTTATTTATTATTTTGTGTGTTTAATTTTCACTAACGATTCTAACTTTGAGTTTAGTGGTACTTGAATTTTTTTTTTTTTCAGAATTAAGGTTTTTGCGTGTTCTAACTTTTACTAACGATCCTCATTTTTTAGTGTAGTGGTGCTTGTTTTTTTTTAGGATTTGTAGGTGCACGATCAAGTTTTTGGATGAATCGACAAGCTTTGCACCTCGCTCCAGCACATGCGCAAGCCAGCACTTGCCCAGCGAGTTAGCTGGTCGCTGCTCCTTCATCCGCGCATAATCCAGCGCCCAGCCAGCTACGTCGCTGGCCTTTCTCCCCTCGCAACTCAACCCTCTGCCTTGCCCGCTGGATTGCCAGCGACCACGCTGGATTCCCGCCCTCCCCTTATTCAAAAAACAAGAAAAACAACTGGCCTACCCTCACCCACAACACCGCCTACCACCCAGCCCATCCTCCAACCTCTCCCTCCGTTACTCGTCGGCCACCACTCCCCAACAACCGCCGGTCGGCGAAACCTCTGCCACCCGCCCTCTCTCACCCGCGCAACAGCAATTGCGCACCAGAAGTTGCGCCACCACCATCGCAACGAACCATCGCACCACCGCGCCACCAACCAGCCGACCATTGCACCTCGGTGGTCGGCGCACCACCTGCACCTCGCCTCCAACCACCATCACCTGGCCGGAATACCACCGCCCCTCTCTGCTCCTTTTCACAAACCCACGCGATAGCCCAACCACTCTTTCGAATCTCTCCGACGCCAGCCTCCCTTCCCGCCACCACTCCTTCAAACCATCGCCACGCCGCCAGCCTTCCACCACCAGCCCACCAACCACCAACTTCCCTCCTCTTCTCCTCTCCAATCTCCCATATTCACCATTATTTTGTTCATGAATTTTAAACCCTAACTTTTGAAATCAATTTGGGGGTTTTTAATTCTTTGTGGACATTGGTAAATTGTGTAGTATTGGTGCTCGTTTGCGAAATTCACGTGAGTTCACAACTAAATTATGGTGTTTGTGGTGCACAAAAAATATTAAAATTTCAATTTTTCTAAAGTTTATTCACTTGAATCATGTTTTGAAAATAAAATTGGAATTTTAATGACAATAATGGTTTTTGAATTCAAATGGTTGTCGTTGTTGTGAATATTATATGAATTATTTGTTGAGATTGGTTAACGTTTGTTGGTTTTTTAGTTTGAATTATTAGCATTGAGCGAATATTGTTATTGCTTGGATTGCTTGTTGGGATTGATCGTTGAATCTTGAAGTATGCACCGTCTTGGTTGATTGGAGTATTTTAAAGTGTGGTTGTTGCATCATGAAAGCAACTAAACCAACTAGCTTTCACCCAAATCCACCACATCCATGGAGATTGGCTCTTTGCGTCGTCAGTTTGAAGCTTCTGGCCACACCGCTTCTACTGCCGACAGTGCTATCGAGTGATACTCGACAGATGAGGCTCATCACGAGTGAGCACTTTCCATCTCTCTCCCTTGTTTGAGTTATATTGTTGCTATTTTCACAGTGAGGGCACTGTGTTTTGTTTAGCTTGGGGGAGGGATATCTATCTTTATTGCTTTCTAGTATAGTTTTATTGTTTTTTTTAGGTGTTGTACGCTTTGTACCATCCATTAGGGGTGGGAGTTTACGTGCAACGAAAAAAATGTACTGCTTTCCTAGTGTAATTGTTCAATTTAGTTGCATTTTTGCATTCGTATGTCTTTATACCCTGCATTGTGCAATTGACCTTCAAACTACGTTCGGGCTTTATTTGACTCTCTTGAGCTTCTTTTGAACTTAGTTGTGATTCTGAAATTCAGTCGGTCATGCTATACATTGATAACTTCTTGGCATTGTGTGAACCAATTGAATGGTATGCGGTAAGATGTTGGTCTCGTGTCAAGAATAGCTAGCCAATTATCTTGTAGGTCACCTTACTATGTGTTTGTGTGATTGATGTGACTTGTTATCGTATGATTTTGGCTTGAGATTCATTAGTAGTTTAGTTGCAACTCACGCATGCCGCGTATGCCAGAGGCCATTCTCTTAGGAAGCCTTCAGACGAATTTAGAAACATCAGTTCCTGCCTTTCATACCCATGTTGTAGCCTTGTCCGTTTATTCTTTTAACTCCACAAAATTGAGCCCTATTAGCCCCGTTGGTTACTTGTCCCGAGTCTAGCTTGGGGGAGCTTCGGTGTTCGTAATGGTTTCATTAATGTTGATTGATTGGCACACTAAGCCAATAGATCGTGGTTCGAGGCTATGTTTTGATTTGTGGTTTGGAAATGGTGTATATTATTGTTGGCACCCAAGCTTGTAACAGTTAGCATTAGATTTATTTATGTACTTTCGATTTCTTATTTTGTTTCATTTCAAAAAAAATAGAAAAAAAAAATAATAATAAAGAAAAAAAAAATTATATGTTTTTCGTTTTTGTATGTAGTTTGAAAGCATGGAAAGGGGAATGAAGAGAGATCATTGACATTATATTATGTTTTTCCCCTTGGTTATAACTTGGTTGATTGTTCGGGTTTCATGGTTCGATGGAGTTGGATTTTCGGCATTATCACGCCGACGCATATAGTTCACATTTGCTCCCCAAGTTGGACCTTACTCTCACTTTTTCCCAAATTATACCCTACCCTTCCTTTTAACCTAGCCCTATTACAAGCTTATTATAAAGACCTCTTGATCGGCATGTTTGTTTTGTGATTGAATGAAAATCGTTTCTTGCTATTGTCATCTTACCCCATGTTGCATCATATATTTATATTCTACAAGGTATGCGGCGATGACTAGCTTGATTGAGAATAGTTTGTGGCTAAGCTTGGTTGTTTCAATTGTGGATCATGATGCTTTGTGGTTCTATTTGTATCTGAGCTAGATTTCTGTCTCAATAACTCTGTTTGATTTTTTGCTCGAGATTTGGGTTGGTCTTACCATGGTTATATGAAAGTCATGTGCATCTTATTTCCCTATCTTTGGTTTAGTGTTGCTTGGGGACAAGCAACAGTCTAGCTTGGGGGAATTTGATGAGTCATATTTGTATAGGGTATTTTAGGCGCATTTAGGTTGCATTATTAGGCATTTATATCATTTTAGTTGCATTTAGGATCACATTTGCATAAGTTATCGTTGTCATACTCTATTATGCCCCGTTTGTGTTTTCTTAATGTTTCAGGTGATTTTACGGTCATTTGGGTGCTTTCGAAGTGTTATGAGTTGATTTGGATGATGAACGGATGGAATGTTGACTCGAGGATCATTGCATGTCTCTAGGGATAATTTTGAGTCAACAACGAAGCTAAACGCTATTTTTCTAAGCATCAAAACGGACATGCGTTCACTCTTTTGATGATATCTCAAGTTCTACATGTCGGAATGAGACGATTTTGATTGGACTAGAAAGTAGACTTCAAGAGCTTTCCAACGCCAGGTCACACATCCTTATAAGCATTGTAGATCAAGAGTTATGACATAAACAAGATGGCTCGACTATCCGATTCGCCCACGGCCCAAAACGTAGGCCCAACTCTCCTCCTTGGGCGCGAAAACCAGCGACCAACCAGCGGGCCCGCTGGTTTCTGCGCCCAAGTGAATTCCGCGCGTGTTTTAGTCTTCGTGATCGTCCAATTAAATCTTAGCTTATGTAATTGTTATTTATTCCTATTTTGTTTAGAATTTAGGAAGCATATAAATACTTCAAGGGATTGCTTTATTTCCCTTATGCTTTTATTTTCCTAAGTTTTTAATTCTTCTAGAACTCCTCTTTCACGTTTTTTTCTCTCTTTTCTTTTTCATGAATCATAGTTTTTCTACAAATTCCATTAATGTAATTCTTTGAGGTATTATTGATTTTCGTTTTTATTTTATTTATTGCTTTTAATTATGTTTTCATTCTTAGATTTGATTTTCATTGTTCGTTTCATGATTGAGTAGTTCGCTTTCTAGGGTTTGGGAATCCATGTTTATATTATGAATCTTTATTATTATTGTTGATGGTTTGATTATTCATTGATGTTTCTAGTTGATTAGGTTTATATTGTTAATCTTTGCAATCTGATCAATTGTTTGATTAAATCATGATAATAAGGTTTAGAATCGAAAGATCGAATTTTAGAGGCTTACCTACAACTAGCAATTCTGATTATGTTAGCGATCGTATTGCATATGTTGAATTGAGAGTGTTAAGACCCGACCGTAGGATTAACTTGTGATCTAGATAATTTGAATATTTGAATTGTTGATGATGTTTCGATTGATTCTGAATTATGAACATGGTGAAGCGTTGCCCTAGATCTTTTAGTTTATTTTTCTATTTATTTTAGTTTAAACATTAAAACCTAAATTTCGTACATTGTTAGTTTCGCCATACCTTGAAAGCTAGATTTAAATAGCCATCTCTCTGTGGATTCGACCCTGCTTACCCTACTGCATTGTTAGGAGGTTTCGCTAGGATTTTATTTTTGACGGGTGTACGACATCCTATCAACCACCTAAAGTAGCGGTCTTTTCACGAGCACGGGTTCAAGCGTGGGCTATGTATTATGGTGGCCTCCCGCGTTGGACCGTGACTACAGATGGCTTTGTGGGTCTTTCCGAGAATTATAAGTTGTGGATGAGTTCCGATGATAAGGCTGTGAGAACTAAGGCTCGAAATGAAGAGCCGGCTGAACTTTTGATACCTCGAGGTAGGGCTAAGTATGAAAACCGTAATCCTGCTAACCCTCGCGAAAATGGCATTAAGACTGTGAAAGCTCGTCCTGATCGAAAGCGAAAGGAAATTCCTCCCCGTTCCAGTTCTAGGCCTAAAAAGGGGCCTGCTGTTCCCAAAAGAAATGCAAGCTCTTGCGGAGATCGTCGCCGGAATAATGTATGGGTTAGGAAAGTTCAGCCCCTAGTAGAACCAGTGGCTGATCGAATTGATGTCGATAATTCTTCCCCTACTATTGTTTGTGCCCTTGAGGCTGAGCGGGCTATACCTGTTCAGACTAAAGATGTTTCTGAGGCCTTGGCATCCTTGGAAGTTAGTGTCAAGGAGCCTGTTCTTATGGAGATTGACATAGGGGTAGCGCAGAAGCCTGTGGGGGTGGACCCTGCGAACATTGCCCTCTACAAAACTCTATTTGATGATCCGGAAGAACTCGAGTAGTGTAGTTCTTGCTAGGGTGTATGGGGTGTAGGTGCCCTTTATTTATTTCAGTTGTGTTTGTTTTTCATTCCTTAGCACTTTTGTTTTCCTTCTTATTATTTTTAAATATTAATAAAGGCGTAATTTTATTTTTCTGGTTTCTTTGCTTTCTTGTTCTCGCTTTGCTTTTCTTTTTTATTCGCTCATTTCCAACACTTATGCACATTATATATTTTTTGATTGGACCGAATCCATAAATAGGATTGCCTACGTATCCTTGTTAAATAACTTAAACTTAGAATCAGGTCGCGCGTAGTTCTAGCTAGAATGAATTCTAGGATGCCGAATTTGATAAGTATGTTCTGAGATGGAAACATATTATTTGAAACGGTAGAATAGGCGAAGTTTATTTTAATCTGCTGCTTTGCCGTAAGTCGAAATTTGCTTTATGATTTTTTTTTGAGTACATGTATTTTGCGCATTGTTTTTTCATGTGTTTATTTTGGGGTATGTATATCTGAATACGTGAACACGTGCTGTACCCCCCCAAGTGTTTGTTATTTTTCGTGTATGTGCGGATAAAATGACGAGCACTTTTGGGTAAACTTCGGCAAGCAGAGAGTTTCAATGCCCAGACTGGGGCGTTAATGATTTCGGCGCCCAGCCCTGGGCGCTGAAAATGATTTCTGGGGTGATTTTTGGCGGGTTGCTTCTTCTCTTTCACATGTTTCTTGCTTTTATTTCTTTTTCTTTGTTTTGTTTTACTTTTTATTCGTCAGAAATCAATTTTGACACTATTTCGGAAGCTTTTTGGACTGTTAGCGTGAGATGCATTTTTGTCCGGATAAATTTTTTCTATTCGTGACTCAAAACGGCTTTGAAAATGGAGTTAGGGTGCGAAAGATGTGAAGATCTTTGTGTAGGGCTTTTTGGTGGGTTGAGGTGCGTGTTGTTAATGAAGGGTATGGTGGGGTTACGTTTTAATAATTTTCTTTTTAAGCAACATTTGCACTTGTTATGGATTTCATTTCCTTTGGTTTCTTTGGGTTGCACGGGTTAGACCCTTAGATGTTTGAGTGATTAACTGGGTTGGATTGAAACCTTCATCTTGCAGGGCTAGGGTGGTTATTACAGTCTCGTCCTCCATAGGCCTCGATTCGTTAAACAATGTCCATAGAGCTTGGTTGTCTAATATTTCAGCTGTTTCAGTCTTGGTGAGGTGGGGTGCCTCATCCATAGTATGACAGTCATGGAAAATCTCAAATCCGGGTTTTAGCAGGCCATTCTGAACAAAGGGTTCAGGGAAGTCGCAGCATGGGTGTTCTTCTCCTTCTCGGACAAACATACCGTTAAGGGTTCTTTGGTATGGGGGAAGAAGGGTGGCTTGTTTTGTACTGTTTTTGTGAGGTCATCCTTGATCTTTATTCCTACATCGTAAACCCTCTTGAAGGTATCAAGGCCCAAGTATCTAAGATGTTGTTTATAAGCTAGGTCTAGGTTGTCAATGAATTTTTGGACCAATTCAGTTTCAGGAGGCCTATTGATTAGTTGGGCCGCTTGGTCCCTCCATCTAGCGAAGTAGGTCGTGAAACCTTCATTTTTCTTTTGGAAGAGGACTTTCAGCTCGCGCATGGTGACTTGAAAATCCATGTTCGACGAGTATTGCTTGATGAAAACATCTACAATGTCCTACCAAGTGGGGAAGAGCTTAGGGTCCTGGTGGTAGTACCATTTGAGTGGCACAGGTTCCAAGGACAAAGGAAAGGCAGGCAGATACATAGACTTGTCCACACCTTTCAAGTTCATGGCATTCACAAAGATCAAGAGATGATCACGGGGATTGTCCGTGGCTTTGAACTTCGGTAAGTCGGATGAACTAAACTTTTCCGGTAGTTTGCCGGGAAAAGGTTCAGGATCGAGGGAGAAATACTTGCTCCCCATAGTTTGCTGCAGAACCATTTTTTCGATCTTCATCTCGTTATCGAGGTCATGTTTGGCTTGCGCAGCCGCTAAGGATTCGTTTTCCATTTTCAGTTGATTCATAAGTAGGGTCATTTGGGCCATTTGGTCCCGCAGCTCTTCCATGGACATGTTTGAGGGTGCGAATCGAGGTTGGGAAATCGGAGATCCTAGAAAGGGGGAGTGACGGATGGAGCTTGGAGTTGCTAAACCTTGTGTTGGTGATGGATCTTCGAGATGTACTAACCTTTGATTTTCAGATCGACGCCAAGTGGCAGAACCAGCCCTATGCATAAGACAAGCTAAAGTTTAGGCCCAAAGTTAAGCATTACTTAGTCTAGACTCTTGACTCATCCTATCCGTTTTCTATTCTCACTCTTGTTGGTATATTTTAGCTTTTCTTTTGGTCATTCTTTAGATTTTCGAAACACTTACCCGCGTGACATTCAAAGTTATATTAATTGGCATGCTTGGTTTTGGTGCCGAACATTGTCGTCATAGGAGGCCTAATGACGACGCAAGGAGTTATTTATTTTATAAGTCGTTTTTAGAATTGAGTGCCTTTTTCATACGTCCTCGTAGCAAATTTGTTACGAATTTTTTTATTGCTACGTATATTTTGTGCGCAGGCACCGAGGCTGCGGTGCCTGGCCCAAAGGCCAAGCAACAACTTCAGCGCCCAGCAGGGGCGATGAAATAATTGGCGCCTAGCCAGGGGCGCTGAAAATGCGTCCCTGACTGGTACTCGTATTCTGTTCGTCTATTTTTTTCGTACATACGACTTAATTTTGCGTGCTTGCCCAATAACGTCATTTGCGCGTTATGCAGCGTCGTGGGATCCGTTACAGGCCGTCCTGGGCGTCGCTTATTTTTGTGGCGATCGCCCGGGACGGCGGGACACGTATTTAGGTATAACTCTTTGGCCAATTGGTGTTTATGAAAGTTTGGGCAATTTTTAGGGTCTTTGGTTTTCTAGCGTTTATTTGTCACACACAATCACAACACAATCACGTAATTCGCTACACACAACTAACATTACAACATGAAGCAAAAATAATATGTCACGTAGTTTATGATAAGCTTCTATGGGTAATATTTGTGCCGGCTTGGTACCGCTTCTATCGTAGATCCAACACATGCCCCGGTCGAGGCAATGCATTCAACAGACGAATTTCGTCCCAAGAGGCCAATCACGATGTAAGCCAAGGGGGCATGCACCAATGAGAGGGACCTTAGTGGGCGAGCGATTGGGTTTGGGACGGGTGTACTACTAGCGAAAAGTGCCGAGTGGAAAACATTCGAAGCGTATCACCCCCCGGTTGGCGATGGGTATCCTTAGTCCCAACTCCCGAGATGAAACATGCCAAGGGAGCCGAGATTCGTTATGCGGTTCTGTCCGTTCACATTAATATGCTGATTTTCAGGTCGTCCCAACTTGATAAGGAAATAAACGCGGAGTAGGATCGATTCACTCTTCGGCTATTTTGATTACCTACGAGCACGAGTATTTCATTAACGTTCCCAGTGGAGTCGCCACTGTGAGGGGGTCGAAAAAGCATGAGGCTAATGCATGACCTCGTCCCTCGTGGGGGTGACGTCGTCAGATCAAGTGGTAGTTAGATTTCCTGTGAGTTTACACCCAATCGACTAGTAATATAGGGGTCGTCATTCAGTTTTTAACGACAATGAGAAAAACTGACAAAACCCGGTTATCGTGACATAAAGGGAGTGCAATTATGTTCTACCACGACGACCATAGGTTCCCTTGTGATCCCTGGTGTGGGGATCGCTCAACGTACATCCGCAGGGCAGAGATTGAGAGTTCGGGGGACTGTAACTACCGAGAGGAATGCTCATCGATAACTCCAGAGGCAGGTTATCCTTACTAGCTCAGCATAAATAATTGAAGGTACATGCGTTAAACTATTAAGCTATTCTGAATTGATTTTAGCAATATGCAACATATAACACTAAATCGATCGTGATTATCTTATTTAGATTGATTTAAGGTACCTAGCATGATAATTCAATTGTCCAAGGTATTATCTTATTAGGCGTGATAGATCAATCAAGTTAATAGTTCGACAATTTTATAAAAGGGTGATGAAAGCGATTAAATCATATGAGGGACATATTACAACGCACCCTTGAGAGGTGCGTCACGGTTCTCAGAAAACTAACCACTTGTCTTTGCTATTTCTCCTTTTATTTAACAAATCTCGGGTTTCTAAGCAGTGTTCTAGTATTTAGGCTTAATTCATCAGCTACAAGGGACAGGATGCGTTCTGTTCGACTTTTGGGTCGATGGCGACAGAACGCCGGATTAATTTCGCAGCGTGAGGCTAAGCTTAAGGCTAGAGTCAATACTCAGGTTATGGAATTGTGTGTTCTGTTCACGTCGGTTTTTAGGCTGTATTTATAGGGAAAGAGTTTGTGGAAAGATAGATTTTTAGAATACGAATCCAAAAAGAATTCGGAGACGACACGGCCCCAGGTATTTTCAGCGCCCAGGGCTGGGCGCCGAAGATTTTGGCGCCCAGACCCAGGCGTTGAAAATAGGATATGAGCCGAGCCTTTTTGTCATATTTGGACTCTTAAACACGGAGCTTTTGAGACTTATCCGAGTTTCTTAGTGCGTATTAACTTATGACGGAATGCGTCTGGGTCCGTTACGAACTCTAAGTTCGTTAGGAATTTAATTAATACGTAACTCTTATTTCCGAATTATAGCAGGAATAGAATTCCTTTTGCCAATTCTATCTCTTTTAGGACTTATGTTGGAGTGCAACACCTAATTCTGACAGATTTCTATCTTTTATGACTTTGCCACTTTTAACAACTACTTCTTACGGCAGTTACTATTCTTAGCAGGTTTCTATAAATAGCAGTTTTGGCTGAAATGAAAGGGTGATTGAGATTCGTTATTTTATAGGACATGCGTTGCCAAGTGGAGATTTACGTTCTCATCATCAAACCTTCCCTTTCGGGAATGGGGACAAAAGTAGGTGTCTACACCTACTCAAAGAGCTGATTGTGAGTCAATAGGTCTTGCCTTTCAATCACGTTTGACGAGCTATAGGTCTAGCTTGTTAATCAACTATCCTTACTCATACAACGAGTTTTTAAACTCGTATCACTATTTCATAACGTTTACGGATTTTTTCAGTAGATATGGCTATATTTACTTAATGAAACACAAGTCAGTCTGAATCGTTAGAGGCCATGAAATCTTAGATAGACTCCATGTCTGAAAATCAAGTCTGGGATCTTGTTGATTTGCCGGATGGGTTTACACCTATCGGAAGCAAATGGGTCTTCAAATTGAAGAAAGAAAAATATGGAATTGTATACATATACAAAGTTAGATTGGTAGCAAAAGGTTACAGACAAGTTCACGGCATTGACTATGATTAAACCTTTTCTCCAGTCGCTATGCTTAAGTCTATTCGGATAATCCTTGCGATTGTCGTGTTTCATGACTATGAAATATGGCAAATGGATGTCAAAACTTCCTTCTTGAATGGTGTTCTTGAAGAGAATGTGTTTATGACACATCCGGAGGGTTTTGTTGATCTAGAGAATCAAGGAAAGGTATGCAAGCTTAAAAAATCTATTTATAGATTGAAGCAAGCATCAAGGAGTTGGAATATACGATTTGATGAAGCAGTCAGTGAATTTGTCTTCATCAAGAATCAGGACGAATCTTGTGTATACAAAAACGTCAGTGGCAATAAAATTGCATTACTAGTCTTGTATGTTGACGGCATACAACTTATTGGAAACGACATTCCTATGCTGGAGTCTGTAAAGACTTGGCTTGGAAAGTGTTTCTCAATGAAAGACTTAGGAGAGGCACAGTACATATTCGGCATCCAGATCTATAAGGATAGATATAAGAGGATTATTGGACTAAGCCAAAGCACTTACATTGACAAAGTGCTAGCTAGGTTCAGTATGATGGAAGCCAAGAGAGGCCATCTACCCATGTCATATGGCGTATATCTAAGCAAAACTCAGTGTCCCAAGACATCTGATGAACGTAGAAAGATAAGTGAAATTCCATATGCTTCGCCTATTGGATCTATCATGTAAGTTATAATTTGTACAAGGCCGGGTGTTTTGTTAGCAGTCAGTGCAACGAGCAGGTACCAGTTAGACCCAAGAGAGGCACATTGGACTGCTGCCAAGAATATCCTAAAGTACATGAAAAGGACAAAGGATCAATTTCTAGTCTATGGTGGTACATATGACTTGATTGTTAAAGACTATACGGACGAAAGCTTTCAAACCGACATAAATGATTTCATGTCACGGTCTGGTTTTGTGTTCTGCCTTAATGGCGCATCGGTAAGCTGGAAAAGTGCTGAGCATAGCACTATTGCGGATTCTACAACTGAAGCCGAGTACATTGCTGCCTCAGAAGCAGCAAAGGAAGTTGTTTGGATTTGAAATTTCATTGAAGAACTTGAGGGTGTCCCCTTCATAAAAGGACCAATGGATTTGTATTGCGATAATAGTGGAGCCATTGCCAAGGCAAAGGAGCCTAGGAGCCACCAGAAGTCCAAGCACGTACTGCGGCAATTTCACAAACTTCGAGAAATCGTGAACGGAAAGAAATCGAGATTTACAAGGTTGGAACTGACGACAACGTCGCAGATCCCTTTACTAAACCGTTGCCACAAGTGAAGAACAACGCACATGTAGCAACCATGGGAATCAAGCATGTTGGAGAATGGCTTTGATTTTCTAAAGTTTGTTTTAGAACATTTCTCGGATATGTGTTTAAAACAATTAGTTTAACCATTTCATATTTATGAAATCTTTATTTCATATTCATTTAATTTTGGTTTAGTCTTAAATGAGAAAGTCCAAGTGATTCAAATCATTCAAATGGGATGTCAAGATGGATTCTTTGACAAAGAAACACCCATAAGTGAACTTGAATATTGAAGTCACAAAGGATCCCTAATCCAGGTCATTGAAAGGTTGGACGATCAATGACTAATGAAGATTAGATTGCAAGTAAATTTTTAGTTCAGTTTCTTGAACTAGATAGACATGTTATGTTAGAAATCTTTTGCCTAGATACTTATTGGATCTTGTATCGGATTGACCATGAGAACACTTTAAGAGATTAAAGGCTTGTCATAAGTATTTCTCATTAATGGTGATTAGAAACATTCCTCAAAACATGAGTAATTATGATTGCTCGTTTCAAGATTAGTTCGCTTTGATTTTCGCTAAACATCGCATCGTAAAAGGATACTATAAAAGCAGTTATTGGGCGTACTATAAATCAAAGTGAGTATTCATAGATTACAAGAATGGATTGTCCTCCTGTCATTTATGGGACATGGTGTTGCTGTGTAACAAGGCCTCTAGGAGAGTTAGATACTGTGGAAATGCATGGCCGTGCTCATAATGGTTAAGGCTTAACCTTCTGTAAAAGTTTAATAGTTGAACTCAGTAATCCGCGAAACACTTCTAGACCTAATAAGGATGGCTTGGATCTTACCTTATGTTTAAAAAGAAACACTAAGCGACAAAGGAACACACTTGTCTGAATGACAAGTAGGAGCCTAAAGGAAATGTGTCCTTCATCCAACGTGCATTAGTCTAATACCAAAGGTTCAAGATTAATTACGAATAATTAATTCAGTTAGATCAAGTGATTGGAACAGCTGGCTAGAGCAATGCTTCCAATCAGTGAGTTCTAATCCTAATTAGGCTCACAACTTACTCTTTTAATTGAACCTATAAGGTCACACCATTGGCATGTAACAGATCATCAAATTAAATGAATAAGAAATTCATTTAATAGCTTTTCGGGAAATTAGTTGGGAAAACATAATTATACGATTTAACATTGGATCGTGAAATCGTACATTGCGTTGCGTATATTCATAAGCTAGGCGAAACGAATAATCGTATCGCACGACAATGTATCCTCAAGTATGAAATAATAAATGAATTCGCTAATGATAATCCAATAAAGCAAACACGGAAGCAAGCCCACGAGAAAGGCACACAAAGGCGCCAATCCCATGGCCTTGTTGCCTTGGCTGCACGTGCGAGGAAGCCACAGCAGTAGCAGGAGCGACGACTGAAGGCCTACTGCGTGTTATGCTGTACGCGTGAGTGTGTCAGCGTGGTCGTGGGCCTTGCTTGCCAGTCGAGCTCCTTTCTTGACCGCTTGGCTTGGTTTATGTGATAGGATATTATAATATCATATTCCACATGTTTTCCTAACCTAATGCAATCATAATATTCTAACCTAAGGCAAGAGAAACCCTAATTCTCTCTGTGCCTCCATTAGAGTGTTCATCCCAAAAGATAAACTATCTTGAGTGAGGTCTAAGCCATCAATCTCAAGACGGATTTGAAGGTGTCGGTGAACCAAGTAGAGGAACGAAATTTAGAGTTCTTGGTCGTGTTCGTGTTTGTTGAACTAAAGGGAAAACACGCTACAAACGTAAGTAATGCTTGATCTGTACTTTATACATGCTTCCCGGCTTTGGGGTTATTCCGCTATCATTTTATGTATTTAAGTGTAAACCCCTATATTATGCACTCTATGCAAGTCCATAGGTAAGGCTAGTGTATAAGCTACCTTTCCTATCCGTTCTAGGATTTCATATGGGACTATGTACTTTGGGATTAACTTTCCCTTCCTTCCAAACCTCATCACACCTTTCATTGGCGAAACCTTGAGCAACATCTTGTCACCTACTTGGAATTCTTCATCCCTACGTTTCAAGTCTGCATAACTCTTTTGGCGATCTTGTGCTGCTTGAATCCTTGATTGAATAGTCCTAACTTGGTTGATGGTGTCCTCTATCATTTGAGGTCCTAGCACAAATGTCTCACTAATGTCGTTCCAACATAGTGGACTTCTACATTTTCTTCCATACAAGGCCTCAAATGGTTTCATTTATATACTGCCATGATAACCTATTGTTATATGAAAACTCGATCAAATCTAAGCTACCCTCCCAACTTCTTACACATGCTCGAAGCATATCCTCAATTGTCTGAATGGTTCTCTCAGTCACGTCTGTCCATATGTGGCCGGATGGAACGTTGTACTCATTCTCAATGTTGTACCAAAGCTCTTATGTACACTTTTCCAGAAGTTCGAAAGAAACCTTGAATCCCTATCTGATACGATATCCTTAGGAACTTTATGTACTCTCACAACATGTTTAATGTAAGCTTTAGCAAGTTGTTCCATCTTCCAGGTCTCCTTCATTGGTATAAACACTACTGACTTGGTCAATCTATCTACCACAACCCAAATGGTATCATTTCCAATTTTCGACTTGGGTAAACAAGTGACAAAGTCCATTGAAATACAGTCCCATTTCTAACTCAAAATTTCTAATGGTTGAATCTTTCCTTGAGGTCTCCTATGCTCTATTTTGACTTTCTGACAAGTCAGGCATTTAGCAACAAACTCAGCTACTTTATTCTTAATTCTCAGCCACCAATAGACCTTCTTTAGATCCTTATACAACTTGTCACCTCCTGGGTGAAAAAAAATATGGTGTATTGTGACCTTCTCTCATAATATAGTCCTTCAATTCTTCGCACTTTTGAGGCACACACCACTTTCCTTTGTACCTCAAACTTCCATTGTCATGGATCTTAAAATCCGACTCTTTTCCTTGCGAAATATTTTCCTTGATTAGCTCTAACTTCATATTACCGGTTTGATTCTCTTTAATCTCGTCAAATACTGATGGGTGAATAGAATATGGTGTATTGTGACCTTCTAGACATTCACCACCCACGATTTCCAGATTTAACTGTTTCATATCTTTGCACAACTCGTTAGCAACTAATAATGCATTCACACTATGACTTGATTTCCTACTCAAGGCATCTGCAACTACATTAGCTTTACCTTCGTGATACTGGATGTCCAAATCATAATCCTTAATCAGTTCTAACCATCTTCTTGACGCATATTCAAATCCTTCTGTGTGAAGATGTACTTCAAACTCTTATGATTCGTGAATATCTTACACTTCACACCATAAAGGTAATGTATCCAAATTTTCAATGCATCCACTATGGCTTCTAGCTCTAAGTCATAGGTAGGGTAATTAGCTTCATACGGCTTCAATTGCCTTGATGCGTAGGCAATGACTTTCCCATTCTGCATCAATACACACCCTAAACCATTCTTTGACGCATCATTATATCTATCATAGGTATCACTTATATCTGGCAAAGTTAGCACTAGCGCGATTGTCAATCGCGTCTTAAGAGTTTGGAAGGCTTCCTCACATTGCTCATTCCACTCAAACTTAGTTTCCTTCTTCATCAAAGTAGTCATTGGTTTTTCTTTCTAGATAAATCTCGCACAAATTGTCTATAATATCTAGCTAAACCTTGAAAACTTTGAATATCCGTAACACTCGTAGGTGTAGGCCATTCACTAACAGCTTTAATCTTTGTTGGGTCCACTGCAACTCCTTCTTTTGTCACAAAATGTCCTAAGATTGCAAATTTCTCCAACCAAAATTCACACTTCCAGAACTTGGCGTACAACTAATTTTCTCTAAGCGTACTCAACACAGACCTTAGATGCTCAGATCCTCCTAGTTCTTCGTAAATGCAGTCTTTGGTATATGATGGGGCGATTTTCGCGTCGTTATACGAATACCACCTAATCAAACAAAATTTATAAACTCCTAACTAACCGGCTATATTGACTATAGAGGCAAGCATAGGGATCGTCCCAAGAGAATGAATATGTTTGACTTTTCAATCTAATGTGTTCAAAAGCTAATTCGAATGGAAAATGAGTTTTTTGAAATAATCAAATGAAAGCAAGAAAAGCACGAAATACAAACAAGCAAAGAAACTCTAGAGATTTCGGGAATCGGCAATGGAAATTGAATTAAGGGAAGAACAAGGTCAAAACAATCATGATGATGCAAATACTTAGTGCATAGGGGAATAGAAACTAATGACGTGCTCGCCACCTCTCGGATGGAGCACGCGAAGAATCTAATCGATGGAAAAGCTTCCGCATAGTCCTAAACTAGACCACTTGCATATAAGACCTACTATTCACTTGCATAAAAGAGGTTCATAATGTCTTGCCAAACCTAAGCTATGCATTCCAATCAATTATAATCAACTAGCATTTTCAACTACTACTTAATTAGTCATGGAATCCTATCACCAACTCACATTTAATCACAACATCAACATGAATTTCCCTATAATTTCCCAAATTCATTCCCAAGGGTTCAACCCTAACCTCTAGACTAAGACTACTCAATTAGCATGATTAACATCAAAATTAAACTAAAACTAATCCTAATCATGAATCTAACTGAATTAAAGAAACTAATTGAATCAACAAAATTCAGAAAATTCAAACATCCAAAATTTGGGGGAAAATCAATGAAATTCAAAACATGAAACTAATTCTAGAATTCAACAATGAAATCAAAGCAAGAACGAAATTAATGAAGCATTAAAGAATTGAATGAAAAAAATCAAAAGAAGAATTAGAATTATACCTTGAATAGTTGAAATTGCATCAAACTTGAAGAAAAAAATTGGAATGAAAGAGAAAAGATATCTGAAATTTAGAGTTTGAATTCAACTAGAAGTTGAAAGATTAAGCTAAGAATCCTAATCCTAATCACTAATCTAAGCCCTAATCTAATTCTCTCTCTAGAATCCTAATTATCAAAACTAAAACTAATTACGTTATTCTTCAATGCTGCTATTTAAAGCTTTATAATATCAATCCCGCGCAGCTTTGTGGTGGCACAAAGGGTGTGTTCGGTCGCACAAGGGCTATTTGGTCGCACAACAAAGCATGTTTGGTCGCACAACAAAACAGAAACTTCTTAATTTTCAAATGGCAGTTTGTGCGCTTGTGTTCTGTAGCTCGCCCGTGTTAGGTTATGATTCATATGACAAAACATAAATCATGCGGAAAAACCATAAAGTCAGGAAAGCATATTATTTACACATAATCATTTAGCATAGTTTAGATGCATACACTTTGTTGCGTGCCCTCCCTAGCTGCGCCCGAACCGAACAAGAATAAGTCTTTAGGACTCCAAGTGTCGTCCCTCCGTAGATAGTCCACAGTGCGTCCGGATCCGCCTCAACATTGACCAACTAGAATCGCCCTTAAGGTGCTAGGATTTTCGGCTAGGTTAGTGCAAGTGTATGGCTGAATTTTTCTTTCAAAAACTTACCCTTTGAATACTTCAATTGTATCTATAAATTATGACCCTAGGCTCCTATTTATAGAGGTATGGAAAAGGAATTATAATCCTACTAGGATTTGGATTTATTAATTAGAATCCAACTTGAACTCTAAATAATAAATATAATCTTATTAGGATTAGGATTTAATCAATATGTAGAATCCCGATAGCTTTAGGATTCGTACAGGAACAGAAACACTTACGCACGCACGAGCCGCACGCCCATGCGCAAGCCTCGCGGCCCACGCACGGCGCACATCCCTTTGTCCGCAGCCCATTATGCGCGCGCGCCAAGGCTTGGCTGGGCCTGGCCTTGCGCTGGGCCTGGTCGAGCTTGGCGTGTGTTTTTTGCGTGTGGCTTGCTGGGCGACGGCCTGGCTTCGTGCTGGGCCTTCGTCTAGCAAGCCTCGTCCGATGCTAATTCGTATGATACGCTTCCGATTAAATTCCCGATTCCGGAATTCATTTCCGATACGAATAATATTTAATATTTCCGAATCCGGAATTAATTTTCGTTTCGAACAAATATTTAATATTTCCGTTTCCGGAATTATTTTCCGATTTCGATAATATTTCCGATTCTGACAATATTTCCGTTTCCGGCAATATTTCCGATTCCGGTAATATTTCCGTTTCCAATAATATTTTCCGATACGTACCATGTTTCCGTTTCCGGCAACATCTACGACTTGGATAATATTTATATTTCCGATACGATCCATATTTCCGTTTCCGGCAATATCATCGTTTCCGGAGTATTCATTTCTTGCTTGTGACGATCTCAACTCCCACTGAAACCAAGATTCGTCGATTCCGAATATCCATAGATGGAGTATTTAATGCCATTAAATACTTGATCCATTTACGTACTATTTGTGTGACCCTACGGGTTCAGTCAAGAGTAAGCTGTGGATTAATATCATTAATTCCACTTGAACTGAAGCGGCCTCTAGCTAGGCATTCAGCTCACTTGATCTCACTGAATTATTAACTTGTTAATTAATACTGAACCGCATTTATTAGACTTAACATTGAATGCATATTTGGACCAAGGGCATTATTTCCTTCAGTCTCCCACTTGTCCTTAGGGACAAATGTGCATTACCTAATTCATTTGTCGCTCGATGCTTGTTCTTGAACATAAGGTAAGAGTTGTCATCCTTATTATGTCCAGAGGTGTTTCTCGGTTTCAGAGTTCAACTGATCAAATAAACAGATAATCATAGCCTATGATTCATCCGAGCACGGCCATGCATTTTACAGTTTCTAGCTCCCCGAGTGGCCTTGTACAACTTTTAAGCATCTCATCCCGATTTATTGTAGGACAATCCCTATCTTGCGATCTTGAGATTAGACTTCATTTGATAGGTGATTACCTGAGCGTTGCCTTTATAGCCTCCTTTTACGGTGCGACGGTTGGTCAGCGTCAAAGTAACCAGTTCTCAAACAAGTAATCTCAAATCACTCAGGTATTGAGGATTTAGTGTCTAATAATTTTGATGAAATTTACTTATGACAGATTTTCATCTCTTACAGTAAAGTTTCATAGTTCTGTCCGATACTAGTCTTCACAAAGTAAGTATCTATGCAAATGATTATGACATTGCCATGTCCACATAGTTCAAGAAACAGAACTACTAGTCATCTTGCATTCTAGTCGTCTAACGTTTTCTATGCGTCAAATTTTATAGAAAACTCCGACCAAGGACCATTTTCAACCATTGACATTCAAGTTCACTTGATAGACATTTCTTGGTCACAGGACTGGTCCTGACAGTCTATCTTGAATATATCATCAAATTGAAGGTACTCATCATTTAATAAACCACAAATTAAATGGAAAAATGAATTCTATTCATTTATTGTGAATGATTAACCAATAATGTTTTACAAAGAATTAAACTCTAAAACTTTAAAACATTAAATAAGGACATCAAAGCCATTCTCCAATATGCTTGATTCCCATAGCTGCAGTGTGCGAGTTGTGCTTCGCCTGCGGCAGAGGTTTAGTCAATGGATCAGATATGTTGTCATCAGTTCCAATCTTGCTTATCTCGACTTCTTTTCTTTCAACGAACTCTCGTAGAAGGTGAAATCTACGAAGTAAATGCTTGACTCTTTGGTGGTGTCTAGGCTCCTTTGCCTGTGCAATAGCTCCGTTATTATCACAATACAGGGCTATTGGTCCTTTAATGGAGGGGACTACACCAAGTTCACCTATGAACTTCCTTAGCCATATAGCTTCCTTTGCTGCTTCATGTGCAGCAATGTACTCCGCTTTAGTTGTAGAATCCGCAATGGTGCTTTGCTTAGCACTTTTCCAGCTTACTGCACCTCTGTTGAGGCAGAAGACAAACCCAGACTGTGATCTGAAATCATCTTTGTCGGTTTGGAAACTTGCGTCCGCATAGCCTTTAACAATTAATTCATCATCTCCACCATAGACCAGGAAGTCATCTTTGTGCCTTTTCAGGTACTTCAGAATGTTCTTGGCAGCAGTTCAATGTGCCTCTCCTGGGTCTGACTGGTATCTGCTCGTAGCACTGAGTGTGTACGCTACATCCGGGCATGTACATATCATAGCATACATAATTGAACCAATCAATGATGCATACGGAATCCCATTCATTCGTCTACGCTCATCAAGTGTTTTTGGGCACTGAGTCTTGCTTAGAGTTATTCCATGAGACATGGGTAGGTAGCCTCGCTTGGAGTCTGCCCTCTTGAACCTATCAAGCACCTTATTGATATAAGTGCTTTGACTAAGTCCAATAATCCTTTTAGATCTATCTCTGTAAATCTTGATGCCCAATATGTACTGTGCTTCTCCTAGATCCTTCATCGAAAAACATTTCCCAAGCCAAATCTTGACAGAGTTCAACATAGGAATGTCATTTCCGATAAGTAATATGTCATCGACATATAATACTAGGAAAGCAATTTTGCTCCCACTGACCTTCTTGTATACACAAGATTCGTCTGCGTTCTTGATGAAACCAAAGTCACTGACTGCTTCATCAAAACGTATATTCCAGCTCCTGGATGCCTGCTTCAATCCGTAGATTGATTTCTTTAGCTTGCATACCTTTTTAGCATTCTTTGGATCCTCAAAACCTTCAGGCTGTGTCATAAACATAGTTTCTGTTAAAACGCCGTTTAAGAAAGCGGTTTTGACATCCATCTGCCATATTTCGTAATCGTAATATGCAGCGATTGCTAACATTATCCGAATAGACTTTAGCATTGCAACTGGCGAAAAGGTTTCATCGTAATCCACACCGTGGACTTGCCTGTAACCTTTTGCAACCAATCTAGCTTTGAAAACTTCAAGTTTCCCATCCTTGTCCTTTTTCAGTTTGAAAACCCATTTGCTTCCAATGGCTTGGTAGCCATCTGGCAAATCGACCAAATCCCATACTTGGTTTTCTGACATGGAGTCTAATTCAGATTGCATGGCTTCTTGCCATTGCTTGGAGCTAGGCCTCGTCATAGCTTGTTTGTAAGTTGCAGGTTCATCACTTTCAAGTAATAGAACATCATAGCTCTCATTCGTCAAAATACCTAAGTACCTTTTCGGTTGAGATCTATATCTCTGCGATCTATGCGGGGTTACATCTCTAGATTGACCATGATCCTTACCAGATACTTCTAAAGATCTCTGAGTTTCATCTTAAATGTCATCTTAAGCATTCTCTAGAATTTGTTGTTCAACTCGAATTTCTTCGAGGTCTACTTTTCTCCCACTTGTCATTTTGGAAATGTGATTCTTTTCCAAAAAGATACCATCTCGAGCAACAAACACCTTGTTCTCAGATGTATTGTAGAAGTAATACCCCTTTGTTTCCTTTGGATAGCCCACACGGATACATTTGCCAGATTTTGGATGAAGTTTGTCTGAAATTAATCGTTTTACGTATACTTCACATCCCCAAATCTTAAGAAAAGACACTTTTGGAGGCTTTCCAAACCATAATTCATATGGAGTCTTTTCAACAGCTTTAGACGGAGCTCTATTTATAGTGAGTGCAGCTGTATTTAGTGCATGTCCCCAAAATTGTATTGGAAGTTCGGCCTGACCCATCATTGACCTAACCATGTCTAGCAAGGTTCTGTTTCTCCGTTCCGACACACCGTTCCATTGTGGTGTTCCAGGAGGTGACAATTCTGATAGAATTCCACATTCTTTCAGATGGTCATCAAATTCATAGCTCAGATATTCACCGCCTCTATCAGACCGCAGTGCCTTAATCTTCTTGCCTAATTGATTCTCTACTTCACTCTGAAATTCCTTGAATTTATCAAAGGATTCAGACTTATGCTTCATTAGGTAGACATAACCATATCTACTGAAGTCATCAGTGAAAGTGATAAAGTAGCTGAAACCACCTCTAGCATTTGTACTCATTGGTCCACATACATCTGTATGGATTAAACCCAATAGTTCAGTTGCTCTTTCTCCAACTTTAGAGAAAGGTTGCTTTGTCATTTTTCCAAGTAAACATGATTCGCACTTACCATAATCCTCTAAGTCAAATGGTTCTAGAATTCCTTCCTTTTGAAGTCTTTCCATGCGTTTCAAGTTAATATGGCCTAATCGACAATGCCACAGATAGGTGAGATCTGAATCATCCTTTTTGGCCTTTTTGGTATTTATGTTATAAACTTGTTTGTCGTGATCTAATAAATAAAGTCCATTGACTAATCTAGAAGATCCATAAAACATCTCTTTAAAATAAAACGAACAACTATTGTCTTTTATTAAAAAGGAAAATCCCTTAGCATCTAAGCAAGAAACTGAAATGATGTTTTTAGTAAGACTTGGAACATGGAAACACTCTTCCAGTTCCAAAACTAGCCCAGAGGGCAACGACAAATAATAAGTTCCTACAGCTAATGCAGCAATCCTTGCTCCATTTCCCACTCGTAGTTCGACTTCACCCTTGCTTAACTTTCTACTTCTTCTTAGTCCCTGAGAATTGGAACATAAGTGTGAGCCACAACCTGTATCTAATACCCAAGAAGTTGAATGAGCAAGTGTACAGTCTATAACGAAAATACCTGAAGATGGAACGACTGTTCCGTTCTTCTGATCTTCCTTTAGCTTCAAGCAATCTCTCTTCCAATGCCCCTTCTTCTTGCAGTAAAAGCATTCGGATTCAGAAATGGGTTGTCTCACCTTCCTCTTTTCAGACTTGGCGCCAGTTTGCTTAGTTGGGCTGGCCTTGTTGCCACCTTTCTTAGCATTCCTCTTCTTTTCAGATTTCTT
Organism: Spinacia oleracea; assembly: GCF_020520425.1. NCBI lineage: Eukaryota > Viridiplantae > Streptophyta > Magnoliopsida > Caryophyllales > Amaranthaceae > Spinacia > Spinacia oleracea. Next base: position 109,366,312 of record NC_079489.1, read on the forward strand.
GAACATTCCCCCACACACCATAAGCACATCTTGCTTATCACTTTTGAGCGTCTTTTCAGCGGTCTTCAGCATACCGTGAAGCTCAGTGAGCGTTTTGTCCAGACTATTCATACTGTAGTTCAGTTTGAACTGATCATACCCGTTATGAAGAGAATGGAGGATGGTGTCTACAGCCATTTCCTGATAGAATTGTTGATCCAGCCGACTCATATTCTCAATGAGTCCAATCATTTTGAGAACATGTGGACTTACGGGCTCGCCTTTCTTAAGCTTGGTCTCAAGAATTTGCCTATGAGTCTTGAATCTTTCGACTCGAGCCAGATCTTGGAACATGTTCTTCAACTCACTGATGATTGTGAAAGCATCTGAGTTGATGAACGTTTTCTGCAGATCTGCACTCATGGTGGCGAGCATTAGACATTTCACATCCTTGTTGGCATCAATCCAACGATCGAGGGCTGCCTGAGTGACACCTTCGCCTGCGGCTTCGGCCATCGCCTCTTCCAGGACATACTCATTTTCTTCCTGCATAAGAACTATTTGCAAGTTCCTTTGCCAATCAAGGAAGTTTTTCCCGCTCAACTTCTCCTTTTCGAGAATTGATCGAATGTTGAATGAATTGTTGTTTTCCATAATTAAAACTACAATTGAAAAAGAATAAATAAATAAATAATCATTCACAGTTTCTCTTAATAAACTTAAATTCTAGCATACATGCATAATTCAATGTTCATTAAGCATTTTATTCAAGTTATGTGTTCCGGCAGGTGTGAATAAAATGATTCCAAGATCCTAAAATCCATTGAAGAATTAAGCACATTATGTATTTAGACTCAATTCTAAAATCTTTTAGGTAAGCAAAAGCCTTTTGCTAATAGTCTAGAAACTATTCTTGGTTGATAGGCACGTCTAAGAACTTATTAGGTAAACCTATCGATTTTTCCACGACATAAAAGGACTCCTTACTTATATCGTTGAGTTTCACCAAAACTAACATGTACTCACAATTATTTGTGTACCTTACCCCTTTAGCATCGATAAGTAACACCTCGCTATGGCGGAAAACTATTACTAAGATCGATGAAGAAAGGATATCAAGTAAGTGTTATTTTGGCATGGCACCTTTTAACTCAATTTTTAAGTTTGGAACTTAAGGCTCTTACTATGTTGGTTAGATTTTAATTGAACTAAAATCCTTAATCATGCAACATAATCAAGCTTTGATCTCATGCATATTTAAGATATATTTAAAAGCAATAAATAATTTAAAACATGCATAAGATAAATGTGATCTAGTATGGCCCGACTTCATCTTGAAGCTTCAACTTCAAAGTCCGTCTTGAAAATCTCCGTGGGAGGCACCATTTTCTTCAAATAGGATAAGCTATAATTAAACTAATTACAACTATTTGATGGTACGCATACCATATTTGAATTGAAAAACAATTTTGGTACTTTAGACCAATTACATTCAAATTAATGGTACGCAGACCATATTTTCTATCCTATTTGGGCCATACTAGTCACTTCATAACCTGCAAAACAGTACATATGCAATATATATACCATTCACCCATTCATTATCATGAATGGCCCACATAATTGGTTAGTTAAAACACATTGTATGCATCACATAAACATTTGCAGCAATTAATCAAGGGCACCAATAATCTACCAATTATTCAGTCCTTATTAATTCTAATCAAGTTGTTTTAACCTTAAAGGATTTGTAGACCTAATCAAGAGTTTATGACTAAAAATTCTCCCACTTAAACCAATAAATTCATATGCTTTACTAATTTTAAACATAAAAATGTATTTCTAGTCTAACCGGAAACATACAAATTTAATTAAAATTTAAAGCTCATATAAATTTATAATCGAATCCATTAATTTAATTTATTTCAGTTGAATTAAACGAATTTAAATTAATTCAAGATTTAATTTTAATAAAATAATTAGTATAAATAAAATTTATAATAATTATAATATTCAAAATTAAAATCCAAGAAAACAATTTAAATTTCGAATTTTAAAATTAATTAAAATCATTTCCGAACTGAAAATTAAAATTAAAATCAAAACGTACCAATCGTCGCGAGACGAGGCACTTGGGCTTGCGCCCAAGCCCCATCAAGCTATGAGGCTCGCGCCCCGTTCGATTGATCGTAGCACAAAGCACACACAGCGACACCCCACAGCTGGCCACGCTGCGCGCAGCCTTGTGCTGTGTCGCGTGTTGCTGCGAAGGCCAGCGCGCGCCGAGCGAGGGATCGCTCCATGCTCGCGCGTTCTGCTTGCTGGCTGGGCGAGCCAGGCGCGCTGTGGCGCGGCAGCATCGCTGCCCATACGCGTCTTGCTCGTCGCTCGCGCATTGCATCGTCGCCCTCGCTCATCGCATAGCACACACGCATAGGCTGCGTTGCCTCGTGCGCGCGCCATGCGCTATGTTGCTCGCTGCATTCGTACCGCACGGGCGACGAGCTCCCTTCGTCGTCGTCGCGTGCCCGCACTATACAACACCCCTTGAGGGTAACACGTAGCTTCCATTGCTTTGTGCGTGCAACATCAATGAGCGTTTTCATAAAAATTTAAAATTTTTAATTCAAAAATTAATGACAAATTAATAAAACATATTAATTTCATAATTTTAGGGCGAAAAATCGAAAATTTATTAATAAATGATTAACATGGATTCAAATCTAGGTCATAAAAATTAAAAATTTAACATAAATTAACAATTTTTATGGTGAATTTTAATCATAGATACCTAATTAAACTATTAATTAATTATGAAAATCAAATTAATTCTAAATTATTCGAATTTCAACAAATTAATCATAATTACGAATTAGGTTGTATAATTAACAAGGCTAGGCATTCAAACTTGTTAAACATATACTGTAGGTCAATCAAAAATTCAAGATTTATCAACAAGAATCGCAAATACTTAATTTAACATCTTAAATTTACAAACTTTTGCGTTCGAAAAACTAAAACCTCCGAAAAGTCATAGTTAGGCTTCGAATTTGGGAATTCTAGGTTCGGCCGAAAAACACTATTTTTGTCCAAATTTTAGAATGCCTTTTACATGCGGAATTGACACAAAAATCACTCGATTTGGATGAGTAACGAAGAAACTGCCGAAAAACTGCGTACATATAATTAAATAAACGCAATTTGCAATTAATTAACAATTACGAAAATTAATCACCCCTTTTAATTTCTTGCAAATTTGTGAAATTTAACCATGTTATGCAATTTAGATTATGAAAATAATAAGAGGCTCTGATACCACTGTTAGGTTATGATTCATATGACAAAACATAAATCATGCGGAAAAACCATAAAGCCAGGAAAGCATATTATTTACACATAATCATTTAGCATAGTTTAGATGCATACACTTTGTTGCGTGCCCTCCCTAGCTGCGCCCAAACCGAACAAGAACAAGTATTTAGGACTCCAAGTGTCGTCCCTCCGTAGATAGTCCACAGTACGTCCGGATCCGCCTCAAGATTGACCAACTAGATCGCCCTTAAGGTGCTAGGATTTTCGGCTAGGTTAGTGCAAGTGTATGGCTGAATTTTTCTTTCAAAAACATACCCTTTGAATACTTCAATTGTATCTATAAATTATGACCCTAGGCTCCTATTTATAGAGGTATGGAAAAGGAATTATAATCCTACTAGGATTTGGATTTATTAATTAGAATCCAACTTGAACTCTAAATAATAAATATAATCTTATTAGGATTAGGATTTAATCAATATGTAGAATCCCGATAGCTTTAGGATTCTTACAGGAACACAAACACTTACGCACGCACGAGCCGCACGCCCATGCGCAAGCCTCGCGGCCCACGCACGGCGCACAACCCTTTGTCCGCAGCCCATTATGCGCGCGCGCCAAGGCTTGGCTGGGCCTGGCCTTGCGCTGGGCCTGGTCGAGCTTGGCGTGTGTTTGTTGCGTGTGGCTTGCTGGGCGACGGCCTGGCTTCGTGCTGGGCCTTCGTCTAGCAAGCCTCGTCCGATGCTAATTCGTACGATACGCTTCCGATTAAATTCCCGATTCCGGAATTCATTTCAGATACGAATAATATTTAATATTTCCGATTCCGGAATTAATTTCCGTTTCGAACAAAAATATTTCCGTTTCCGGAATTATTTTCCGATTTCGATAATATTTCCGATTATGACAATATTTCCGTTTCCGGCAATATTTCTGATTCCGATAATATTTCCATTTCCAATAATATTTTCCGATACGTACCATGTTTCCGTTTCCGGCAACATCTACGACTTGGATAATATTTATATTTCCGATACGATCCATATTTCCGTTTCCGACAATATCATCGTTTTCGGAGTATTCATTTCTTGCTTGTGACGATCTCAGCTCCCACTAAAACCAAGATTCGTCGATTCCGAATATCCATAGATGGAGTATTTAATGCCATTAAATACTTGATCCGTTTACGTACTATTTGTGTGACCCTACGGGTTCAGTCAAGAGTAAGCTGTGGATTAATATCATTAATTCCACTTGAACTGAAGCGGCCTCTAGCTAGGCATTCAGCTCACTTGATCTCACTGAATTATTAACTTGTTAATTAATACTGAACCGCATTTATTAGACTTAACATTGACTGCATACTTGGACCAAGGGCATTTTTTCCTTCAGCCCGCACAGCAGGTCTGTCCGACCGCACAGCTGGGCTGTTCGACCGCACAGAGCCAAGCTACCAGTTCTGCTGTTCTGATTGTTGCGTGTTGCTGCTTGTATTGCGTGTTGCTGTGGCTGCATTTCTTGCTCATTGTTGCTGTTCTTAGGATGCTGCAAGGGAGCTTGTTGGTGAGCTTAGAGAGCTGCTGAAAAGCACGAGCTTGGCTGCTGCAAAAGCAAGTGCACAAGGCTGATGTGCTGTAGCCATTCGAGTGCAGCGTGGCTGTTCTTGCTCGTGTTGCACCTGTTCTGTGATGTTGTTGTTCTTCTTGTGCATAGCTGCTATTCTTGCCTTGCTAATCCCCTTTGTTGCTGCTGTCAAAACACTTCCAAGCTCGTGGAAATGAGTCCACGAGGCTACTGTGGTTGAAATCATGTGGGGCTGTTTGTGTTGCTCGTGAGGCTGCTACTATGGCTGCTATTCTGCTTGCTTTGTTGTGACTTTTCGAGTGCTAATGCATAGCTGCTGTTCTTGTGATGCTCGAGTGGGCAGCAACCAAGAGGATTGCTTCGTCGCTGCACAAAGAAATCGTAAAGCATATTATTGAAATTCGAAAATCAAAATAATAATCCGTTTAATATTTTTACAATCGCAAAATATATAACTCGTCGACAAGCATAATGACACATTATTAACACGTTAATACTCAAAACGACTCTTACGCAATGAGAATGCGCATAAAAGGCACGTTTAGAGCAAAAACGACTAAAATATACGCAAGACGAGAAAATGTTATGATAAATGCAAAAATGCAATAAACGAACTAAAAACGATAAAACTAAGCAAAAATAATAATAAAATTCTAATAAAATGAACTAAAATCCTAAGCTAAGAGCGGCATAAATGTCGCTCATCAGTATATCGTTATCCGCAATTCTCAACTGATGATAACCTGAACGGAAATCGATCTTCGAGAAGATTCCGGCTCCTCTCAATTGGTAAAACAGGTCATCTATCCTAGGCAAAGGATATTTGTTCTTGATTGTGACTTTATTGAGCTCCCTGTAGTGTATACAATGTCTCATACTCCCATCCTTTTTCTTCACAAATAGAACTGGTGCTCCCCATGGTGAAGCACTTGGCCTAATATAACCCTTTTCTAGAAATTTCTCCAATTGACCTTTCAACTCGTTCATTTCTGTTGGGGCCATTCGATATGGAGCTTTCGAAATAGGTGTAGTTCCAGGCACTAAATCTATGGTAAAATCGATTGATCGATTTAGAGGAATTCTCGGGATCTCTTCCGGAAACACATCTAAGAATTCACTCACAACCGCAATGTCCTCAGGCTTATCCTTTGCGGACTAATTTCACGAGTTCCATTGCCGTGATGATTCCTACGTTTCTAGGATTACCAAAACGACGATAGGATACTACTTTACCTAAGCTAGACTTCAATTAAATCCTCTGCTTCTCGCAGCCAATCTTGGCTTTGAACAAAGTCAACCAGTCCATGCCTAAAATTACATTCAACTCTCCTAACTCGAACTCAATTAGGTTAGATAAGAAAAAAGTCTTAGCTATTGTCAAAGGCACATTCCTATGAATCTTGGTACATTTTACTATGCTGCCGGTTAGTATTACTACGGGTACTTCAATTGTTTCGGGTTTTCTCAAACCTAATTTTCCCTAGGCATCTACTGAGACAAATGAATAAGTCGCACAATAATCAAATAATACTTTAACTAAGACGGATTTAATAGAAAAAGTACCAGCTATGATATTAGGCGAATTTTCTGCTTCTTGTCTAGAGATCACATTCAGCTTTCCTGAAACAATTCCTTTTTTGTTGCCACTTCCTTTGGCATTTCCATTGTTGCCTCTATTCCTGATATGGGTAAAAATACCCAGCCTACATGGCCCAATAGCATCGTGCCACGTGGCACGTCCCAACTGGTGAAATGTCTACTTGGCAGCCATTATGGAATGGACAAATGATGATGTATGGCTGAGATAAGTGTACAAACACCTCTTTAAGCCCATGGCCCAATACAGAGAATGTTATGACAAAGACACTTGTCATGTCATGGGGACCCAACCAATCATATGATTCCCTCCTAGGGTTTCCCCTAAAAGGGGGAGGAAATAAATACACTCAATTCCCAATAAATAGACACAAGTTCCTAGATAGAGAAACACCCTTCAATTTCAGATAGTAAATGCTTTCTTTTTACTAAGCACTTCTTTCTAAAACCCTAATCTTACTTAAGCATCGGAGGGAATATTCCTTCGGGAATATTCTTGTTTTGCAGGAAAGCCGCCCGACGTGGGCTGGACTTGACTCTACGTGGAACCGGATACCTCCTCGTCATCAACCATTGGAAAAACTCCCACAACATTTGGCACCGTCTGTGGGGAGGTAAGGTAACATGGTAGACGTCCAACACTTCGGAGACGCGCCCATCAATCGCAACGAGATGAATGAGACCACAGTTAATGGTGACCGTCCTCCTCGAGGGAGGGACGGGAGAAGCAATCACTCTGCGGGGCAGGAAGACCGTCCTGATCCCCCTCCTGAACAAAAACCTGAGCAAGTGCTAGTGGAAGATGAGACGGGTCAACCTTTATTTCCCATTGGTGGTCACTTGAGGGCTGACGCTGATACCGTCATGGAGGAGAATCCAGATCTGCCAGTGTCAGCGGGCCAGCTCAAAGATATTCTGGCCGGATTTAAGGCGCAGATGGACACACTTCAAGATGAGATCAAGACCATCCGCTCTCAGTCTCAAGGGACGGGGATAACATTCTTTAATGGACTCACTCGGTCAAATGTCTAGCGGCAAGACCAAGCTCGAAATGAGGAGCGTGACAGACGTTTTGACAGGCCTAGAACCTCTTTTCAACCTATGGCTCCACGTCGAATTTTAACAACTGCTCGGCCCGAACCGGGACCGTCCAGAAGAGTACCAGTGATTCAGCTAGACAGGCCCCAAGAAACCGAGTTGTCTAACACTGGCTCCACTCCTGTTATGGAAGATTCACCCCTTGCTGCTCCTTCGCGCCGTCCCACCAGAACCAATGTGAGTCGCATGAACAGAGAGCGGCGTAGAACCTGCCGGGGTAGGAGGCAAGACCCAATATGTCACATTCAACAAGGAGTAGCTGGCCTCATTCTTGACTACACCACCCCGTTTTGTGCTGATATTATGAATGCGCCTATGGTGCCTAAAGTGAATCTGCCAACTATTGACGCCTATGAAGGCACCTCTGACCCTGATGTACACCTCTTGGCCTATCGTCACCACATGTATGTCCAAGGGCCCACTGAAGCAACTTGGTGCAAATACTTCCTGACTACTTTGAAAGGTGTCGCCTCAAAGTGGTTTGAGAAATTGCCTGCTGGAACAATCAACACTTATGCAGAGCTAGAGATGTTGTTTTCTGCAAGGTTTATGGCCTATAAAGAAGAAAAGAAGACGATCATGCATTTGGGCCGAATACAGCAAGGAAAAGACGAGTCCTTGCGAAGCTATGTGCGACGCTTCAACTTGGAATCAGGGCAATTTCTGGATTTTCCTGATGGGGTGGCCTTTGATAACTTTTTTAGAGGACTTAAGAAAGGTTCCTTTAAGTTTGACTTGGTAAAAAAGAGTGTGAGAACCTTGGCTGACGCCATGGACGAAGCCGAATCTTTTATCCATGCCACAGAAATCTGTTTCGTCCCAAAAGAGTCTAAGGGAACTGAGACTACAGACCACCCTCAGCGCAAGGATAAGGCAGATAAAAAGACCAACCGTCCAAATGGAACGTGGGTCATTGAGAAGAAGGGGTATCAGGCTAACTCCTCACAAGGGAAGAAGAGAGAACGACCCTATGATAAAGAGAAATTTGAATACAACACCGACTTGTACACTATACTACTAGATGTCAGCGATAGATATGAGATTGATTGCCCGTTCCCTATGAAGTCACCGGTGGAAACCCGGGACAGCTCCCTTTATTGCAAGTTCCATTGTGACGTAGGCCACGATACGAAAGATTGCAAAAGCTTGCGTAGAGCTCTTGATGGATTAGCCGCCAAAGGTTTTCTGAAATCATACCTCAGCACGAGTGCAGGGGGGAGCGGGAAGAAGTTCTATAAGAAAAGTAAGTCACCGTCATAACGGCGTGATGATAATGACACGGATCCAGAGTGCGTAGCAGTTATCTCAGGTGGCCTAGCCCCTGGGGGCCCAACAATGAGAGGGCAAAAGGATTATGCAAGCTGGTTGGGCCAGGTAATTTTGTCAGGCAAGGCTCCAATAGATCACTTCCCAAAAGTGGAAATTTGTGAAGCTGACAGAGAGAAGATAGCCACCCCCCATGACGATCCCTTGGTCATTGAGCTGAAAGTGGCAAATCTAAAAGTGAGACGTATCTTAGTAGACACGGGAGTTCGTCAGATATTATCAGTACATCTTTTCTAAAACGTCTTGAGCACGACCCTAAGACGATTGAAAAGATCCATTACCCAATCATTAGATTTGGAGGCGGCATAATTCACCCCTAGGGAATCATTACTCTACCTCTCTAAGTAGGAGGACGGCATCAAAGTAGGAACTTGAACGTCCGTTTTCTGATAGTGAAGGACCTCACTGCTTACAATATCATCCTGGGGCGTCCCACTCTATATCAGACCAAGGCAGTATTCGTAACTCATCTTATGCTTATGATGTATGTATGTGATAAAGGTCAAGTCGGCACTATTCATGGTGATCAGCAGCTAGCTAGAGATTGTTATCTTACCACGCTGAGTCCTGAGGCTTGGGGAGGAAGCAAGGCTAATGAAGCCAGAGCTGGTTCGAAGAGAAAGTTGGACGAGACAGAGGATAAAGTCAAGAAAGAAACCTTCACCATTGCCACGTCCTGTTAGGTTATGATACATATGACAAACATAAATCATGCGGAAAAACCTTAATGCCAGGAAACATATTATTTACACATAATCAGTTAGCATAATTCAGATGCATACACTTTGTAGCGTGCCCTCCCTAGCTGCGCCCGAACCGAACAAGAACAAGTCTTTAGGACTCCAAGTGTCGTCCCTCCGTAGATAGTCCACAGGACGTCCGAATCCACCTTAAGATTGACCAACTAGAATCGCCCTTAAGGTACTATTATTTTCGGCTAAATGGGCAAGTAATGTGACTGATTTTTCTGCTAAAAAATCACAACTTTTATTGTATGAATACTTGTTAAAAAACTCGTGTATAAATTTATGACCCTAGGCATATATTTATAGAACCATGGAAAAGGATTTCGAATCCTGTTAGAATACTAATTAATTAATTAGAATCCTTTTAGAACTCTAAATAATTAATTTTATCTTTTAGGATTAGGATTTAATCATAGCACGAATTCCGATAGCTTTAGGATTCGTATAGCACGCACACGAGTACGAGCACCGCACAACCCGCGCGCATGCCTCGCGGCCCACGCGAGCTGCACGGCACCTTGGCCCAATGCTCGCAGCCCATTCGCTGAGCGCGCGCGCCATGCTTTGATGGGCCTGGCCTTACGCTGGGCCTGGCGAGGCTTTGGTGTGTGTTGATGCGTGTGGCTTGCTGGGCGACAGCCTGGCTTCGTGCTGGGCCTTCGTCTAGCAAGTCTCGTCCGATGCTAATTCGTACGATACGCTTCCGATTAAATTCCCAATTCCGGAATTTATTTCCAATACGAACAATATTTAACATTTCCGATTCTGGAACTAATTTCCGTTTCGAAAAAATATTTAATATTTCCGTTTCCGGAATTATTTTCCAATTCCGATAATATTTCCGATTCTGACAATATTTCCGTTTCCGGCAATATTTCCGATTCCGGCAATATTTCCATTTCCGATAATATTTTCCGATACGTACCATGTTTCCGTTTCCGTCAACATCTACGACTTGGATAATATTTGTATTTCCGATACGATCCATATTTCCGTTTCTGGAAATATCATCGTTTCCGGAGTATTAATTTACTTGCCTTTGACGATTTTAGCTCCCACTGAAACCAAGATCCGTCGATTCCGAATAACCATAGATGGAGTATTTAATGCCATTAAATACTTGATCCGTTTACGTACTATTTGTGTGACCCTACGGGTTCAGTCAAGAGTAAGCTGTGGATTAATATCATTAATTCAACTTGAACTGAAGCAGCCTCTAGCTAGGCAATCAGCTCACTTGATCTCACTAAATTATTAACTCGTTAATTAATACTGAACCGCATTTATTAGACTTAACATTAAATGCATACTTGGACCAAGGGCATTATTTCATCTCCCCTTGAGAATAGCGTCTCGAGACACCACGAATGCGCCGGAAAACAAGATTAGGCAACCGACATCTTAGCATGACAATCCATTCCATAAACTTGACCAAATCCTCCCTCCACCGACAATGACTCAACTCAAAAGGGTCAAGAGGACTTTTAGGGTGAAACGTAGGCTAGGGGTAAGGTGTGGAACAAATTTGGTAATTTGGTGCTCATACCTAAAGTGATGCGCAATGAATGAACTCAACTCAAGCAATCGAACCATAACAAACTCATACCACTTATTTGGGGTACCCCCAAGCTTATTCAACAACTATTCTAAACTACAACTCTTTTTGCACTTTTCTTGATTTCATTTTCTCTTTTTTTTAGTGTTTCAATTGAAACTTTTCTTATTGCCTTGTTTTTCTCTATTTTTGGCTTTTTCAAAACTTTTTCTTTTGCTTATTTATTCACTATATACATCATACTTCCCAAACTTTTCCATTCATGCCAATAAACATCATTCCTCAAATATGCATAATCATTCAAAACCAACAAGCATCATAACTCAAAGCTTCACTATCACTTCTAAGGGTGAAAACAAAACAAAGGCTATTAAGCTTGTAATGTGCTTATAAGAAATGAAGGGTCAAGGCTCAAATGGCTAGCAAAGGGGGAAAATGCAAACAAAAACATATGAGAAATATAGAAAATAAAGTCCTAAACTAAAAAGAAAAATAGTCACCGAAAGAAATGCCTCTATCATCCCCTAAAGTAGTTCGGTCGCGGTCTCGAGAAGGAAATAGTCAAATTCGGGAGATAAGAAAGTCAATGCCAAGGATCCATGCCACTCAAAATATATGAATATGTGTTTGGGCTAATTTGAACATGAACCTAACATGGGATCAAATACCACTCTCTCCGGTTTCAAGTCACTAGAGAGATCGACACCATCTTACCACAAGCCAAGGGTTCAAGACGCATGCTACCCAAAGTTCAACCAACTTTCTTGAAACCTAAATCCTAGATTCGACCCAAGACATTGAAAACCGTGCAACCATCTACCAATTAGGAATAATAGCATTCTAGTCTACAAGTTCCAATTTTATTTTCCCAAATCAAGAATAATGCCTAAAAAGCTAGAAAAGACTTGCCTTGACAAAGATCGAAAAGGAAAAAGAAAGAAAAAGAATGAAAAAGGAAAACAAGAAAAAGAAAGAAAGAAAAATAAAGAAAATATTCACAAAATCCAAAATATTCACAAAATCAAGCAATCCATCACATGGAGATCAAAGTAGCAACAATAGAATCTCCCATTTTGATAAGTGTGTTTTTCCGTCGTTGAATAGAAATACACCTCACCAAAAAAAATTTATAAAACACCTAACTAACCGGCTATATGGACTATAGCGGCAAGTATAGGGATCGTCCCATAGGAATGGATATGTTTGACCATTCAATCTATGCGTTCACAAGCTAGTTCGAATCAAATTTGAGTTTTTGAATTAATCTATTCTAAGATAGAAATGCAAACGAATAAAGAAACTCTAGAGGATTCGGGAATCGGCAAGGGAAATCGAATCAAAGAAATAACAAGGTCAAGACATTCATGAATATGCAACGACATAGCAAATAGGGGAATGAAAACTAATGACGTGCTCACCACCTCTCGGATAGAGCACGCGAAGCAACCTAGCCTATAGAAAAGCTCTCGCATAGTCCTAAGCTAGATTAGCTAGCATATAATAGGTGCTATCATTCACTTGCATGAACTAGGCTCACAATGTCTTGCCAAACCTAAATCATACATTCCAATCTAACTCAATCAACTAGCATTTGCAACTACTACTCAATTGATCATGGAAAATCCTATCACTAAATCAATTTTAATCACAACATCAATCATGAATTTTCCCTAAAATTCCCCAAATTCAATGCCAAAGCTTCATCCCTAACCTCTAGACTAAACTACTCAATTAGCATGATTAACATCAACATTAAACTAACATTAATCCTAATCATGAAACTAATTGAACTAATGAAGCTAATTGAAACAATAAAATTGAGAAAATCAAATATCCAAAAATTGGGGAAAAATGAAGAACATTCAAAGCATGAAACTAATCCTAGAATTCAAGTATGAAATCAAAGCATAAACGAAATTAATGAAGCAATTAAAGAATTAAAGAACAAATCAAAAAGAAAATTAGAATTATACCTTGAATTGAAGAATTAGCATCAAACTTTGAAGAACAAAATGAAGAACAATACTCAAAGTAAAAGGAAAGAAATCTGAAAATTAAATGATTGAATTGAATTTAGAATCAAGAATTTTAGGCTAAGAATCCTTAATTCTAATCTCTAATCTAAGCCCTAAACTAATTCTAGAGAGAGAATTCTAAAATCTGAAAATTACGTAATTAATAAAATGAAAGCCTAACTAAGCCTAATGAAGAAAATGCTGCGATTTCGTTTTTATAATAGCAGCCCGCAGCAACATTCGATCGAATTGAGGGTACATTTGGTCGCACAGATTCTGTGCGGTCGCACAAGACCCATCGTTCGGTCGCACAACAATTTTAAGAGCTTCTGCCAGAGAATTCCATTCTTGTTCGACCACATAGGCTGTTGCACTCGATCGCACAGCAAGGACTCGAGCGCACAGGACAACACTCGATCGCACAGGCTGCTCATTTCTGGTTCTGCGCGTGCTGCTGCGCTTCTTGCTGCATTGCTGTGCTGTGCGATTGCTGCTGTATTGCTACACTGCTTTGCTGCCTTGCTGTGGTTGTGTAGAGCTCCTGTCAATGCTCTCAAAGTGAGCACTAAGGCTGCTGCAAAGGCAAATGAACAGCTGCTGTCATTGCCTTGTTTGCGTGCCATTGCCTTGGCTGCTTCTGTTCTGTTGCGTGCTGTGCTTATGCTCGTGCATAGCTGGTCTGCTTGCTTTGCTTTGCTGCTCGTGTGTTGCACAGAGAACATCATTGCTGCACTTAACAAACAACGAATAGTTAATGATATCGAAATCGCATAGCACACTTATTAAATCACATAGCATGTTTATTAATTCGTATCGTACTTTTGTAAATCGTAAATCATTTTAAACATCGTCAAGCAAAATGACACAATATAAAACACGTTAATACTCGAAACGACCCTTGCGCAACGAGAATGCACACAAAAGGCACGTTTTAGAGCAAAAACGACTAAAATCTACGCAAGACGAGAAAATGTAACGATTAATGCAAAAATGCGATAAACGAACTAAAAACGATAAAACTAAGCAAAAATAATAATAAAATACTAATGAAATGAACTAAAATCCTAAGCTAAGAGCGACATAAATGTCGCTCATCAAACTCCCCCAAGCTAATTCCTTTGCTTGTCCTCAAGCAAAGCTAGAATGAGAAACGGGGAGGAGAATGAGCTTATTTATTAAGAATTGAAATTACGAAAAAAAGATCTACAAGAATGCACACTAACTCACTTTCGTAGGAATCGCGGTTGCATTTAAGCGCATGCAACAAGCTCTTTGAACCCCACAATCGCTCATGAGGGCGAGTGGGATCTCGCAAGGGTTTCCAAAGAGAAACACCCATAACTCTTCCAAAAATTTGAATCAAGGCAAGAACTGAAATGGAAAACAAACCAAGAAAAGAAAAGAAAAAGAAAAGAAAGGAAAAGAAAAGAAAAGAAAGAAAAAGAAAAAGAAAAACGAAACTACAAAACTCAAGATAAGGGCCTTTATTATGGAACGAGCACAAAAGCATGCTAATATTACTAACTAAATAGACGAATGCACGCTAAACAATGTCCTAAATCGAGTGAAAGATTCAAATGCCAAGCAAACTGAACTAAGGGTAAACACTTATCAATTCCCCTACAACCGAGCATACCACGTCAAATCTCTAGATCCTATCTCCCCTTGAGAATAGCGTCTCGAGACACCACGAAGGCGCCGGAAAACAAAATTAGGCAACCGACATCTAAGCATGACAATCCATTCCATAAACTTGACCAAATCCTCCCTCCACCGACAATGACTCAACTCAAAAGGGTCAAGAGGACTTTTAGGGTGAAACGTAGGCTAGGGGTAAGGTGTGGAACAAATTTGGTAATTTGGTGCTCATACCTAAAGTGATGCGCAATGAATGAACTCGACTCAAGCAATCGAACCATAACAAACCCATACCACTTATTTGGGGTACCCCCAAGCTTATTCAACAACTATTCTAAACTACAACTCTTTTTGCACTTTTCTTGATTTGAATTTCTCTTTTTTTTAGTGTTTCAATTGAAACTTTTCTTATTGCCTTGTTTTTCTCTATTTTTGGCTTTTTCAAAACTTTTTCTTTTTCTTATTTATTCACTATATACATCATACTTCCCAAACTTTTCCATTCATGCCAATAAACATCATTCCTCAAATATGCATAATCATTCAAAACCAACAAGCATCATAACTCAAAGCTTCAGTATCACTTCTAAGGGTGAAAAGAAAACAAAGGCTATTAAACTTGTAATGTGCTTATGAGAAATGAAGGGTCAAGGCTCAAATGGCTAGCAAAGGGGGCAAATGCAAACAAAAACATATGAGAAATATAGAAAATAAAGTCCTAAACTAAAAAGAAAAATAGTCACCGAAAGAAATGCCTCTATCGTCCTCTAAAGTAGTTCGGTCGCGATCTCGGGAAGGAAATAGTCAAATTCGGGAGATAAGAAAGTCAATGCCAAGGATCCATGCCACTCAAATATATGAATATGTGTTTGGGCTAATTTGGACATGAACCTAACATGGGAGCAAATACCACTCTCTCCGGTTTCAAGTAACTAGAGAGATCGACACCATCTTACCACAAGCCAAGGGTTCAAGACGCATGCTACCCAAAGTTCAACCAACTTTCTTGAAACCTAAATCCTAGATTCGACCCAAGACATTGAAAACTGTGCAACCATCTACCAATTAGGAATAAAAGAATTCTAGTCTACAAGTTCCAATTTTATTTGCCCAAATCAAGAATAATGCCTAAAAAGCTAGAAAAGACTTGCCTTGACAAAGATCGAAAAGGAAAAAGAAAGAAAAAGAATGAAAAAGGAAAACAAGAAAAAGAAAGAAAAAAAATAAAGAAAAAATTCACAAAATCAATGAAACTAATCAAGAAATATGCACAAAATCCAAAATATTCACAAAATCAAGCAATCCATCACATGGAGATCAAAGTAGCAACAATAGAATCTCCCATTTTGATAAGTGTGTTTTTCCGTCGTTGAATAGAAATACACCTCAGCAAACAAAATTTATAAAACACCTAACTAACCGGCTATATGGACTATAGCGGCAAGTATAGGGATCGTCCCATAGGAATAGATATGTTTGACTATTCAATCTATGCGTTCACAAGATAGTTCGAATCAAATTTGAGTTTTTGAATGAATCTATTCTATGATAGAAATGCAAACAAATAAAGAAACTCTAGAGGATTCGGAAATCGGCAATGGAAATCGAATCAAAGAAATAACAAGGTCAAGACATTCATGAATATGCAACGACATAACAAATAGGGGAATGAAAACAAATGACGTGCTCACCACCTCTCGGATAGAGCACGCGAAGAAACCTAGCCTATAGAAAAGCTCTCGCATAGTCCTAAGCTAGATTAGCTAGCATATAATAGGTGCTATCATTCACTTGCATGAACTAGGCTCACAATGTCTTGCCAAACCTAAATCATACATTCCAATCTAACTCAATCAACTAGCATTTGCAACTACTACTCAATTGATCATGGAAAATCCTATCACTAAATCAATTTTAATCACAACATCAATCATGAATTTTCCCTAAAATTCCCCAAATTCAATGCCAAAGCTTCATCCCCAACCTCTAGACTAAACTACTCAATTAGCAGGATTAACATCAACATTAAACTAGCATTAATCCTAATCATGAAACTAATTGAACTAATGAAGCTAACTGAAACAATAAAATTCAGAAAATCAAATATCCAAAAATTGGGAAAAAATGAAGAACATTCAAAGCATGAAACTAATCCTAGAATTCAAGTATGAAATCAAAGCATAAACGAAATTAATGAAGCAATTAAAGAATTAAAGAACAAATCAAAAAGAAAATTAGAATTATACCTTGAATTGAAGAATTGGCATCAAACTTTGAAGAACAAAATGAAGAACAATACTCAAAGCAAAAGGAAAGAAATCTGAAAATTAAATGATTGAATTGAATTTAGAATCAAGAATTTTAGGCTAAGAATCCTTAATTCTAATCTCTAATCTAAGCCCTAAACTAATTCTAGAGAGAGAATTCTAAAATCTGAAAATTACGTAATTAATAAAATGAAAGCCTAACTAAGCCTAATGAAGAAAATGCTGCGATTTCGTTTTTATAATAGCAGCCCGCAGCAACATTCGACTGAATTGAGGGTACATTTGGTCGCACAGATTCTGTGCGGTCGCACAAGACCCATCATTCGGTCGCACAACAATTTTAAGAGCTTCTGCCAGAGAATTCCATTCTTGTTCGACCACACAGGCTGTTGCACTCAATCGCACAGCAAGGACTCGAGCGCACAGGACAACACTCGATCGGACATGCTGCTCATTTATGGTTCTGCGCGTGCTGCTGCGCTTCTTGCTGCATTGCTGTGCTGTGCGATTGCTGCTGTATTGCGACACTGCATTGCTGCCTTGCTGTGGTTGTGTAGAGCTCCTGTCAATGCTCTCAAAGTGAGCACTAAGGCTGCTGCAAAGGCAAATGAACAGCTGTTGTCATTGCCTTGTTTGCGTGCCATTGCGTTGGCTGCTTCTGTTCTGTTGCGTGCTGTGCTTATGCTCGTGCATAGCTGGTCTGCTTGCTTTGCTTTGCTGCTCGTGTGTTGCACAAAGAACATCATTGCTGCACTCAACAAACAACGAATAGTTAATGATATCGAAATCGCATAGCACACTTATTAAATCACATAGCATGTTTATTAATTCGTATCGTACTTTTGTAAATCGTAAATCATTTTAAACATCGTCAAGCAAAATGACACAATATAAAACACGTTAATACTCGAAACGACCCTTGCGCAACGAGAATGCACACAAAAGGCACGTTTTAGAGCAAAAACGACTAAAATCTACGCAAGACGAGAAAATGTAACGATTAATGCAAAAATGCGATAAACGAACTAAAAACGATAAAACTAAGCAAAATTAATAATAAAATTCTAATGAAATGAACTAAAATCCTAAGCTAAGAGCGACATAAATGTCGCTCATCAAACTCCCCCAAGCTAACCCTTTGCTTGTCCTCAAGCAAAGCTAGAATGAGAAACGGGGAGGAGAATGAGCTTATTTATTAAGAATTGAAATTACGAAAAAAAGATCTACAAGAATGCACACTAACTCACTTTCGTAGGAATCGCGGTTGCATTTAAGCGCATGCAACAAGCTCTTTGAACCCCACAATCGCTCATGAGGGCGAGTGGGATCTCGCAAGGGTTTCCAAAGAGAAACACCCATAACTCTTCCAAAAATTTGAATCAAGGCAAGAACTGAAATGGAAAACAAACCAAGAAAAGAAAAGAAAAAGAAAAGAAAGAAAAAGAAAAGAAAAGAAAGAAAAAGAAAAAGAAAAACGAAACTACAAAACTCAAGATAAGGGCCTTTATTATGGAACGAGCACAAAAGAATGCTAATATTACTAACTAAATAGTCGAATGCACGCTAAACAATGTCCTAAATCGAGTGAAAGATTCAAATGCCAAGCAAGCTGAACTAAGGGTAAACACTTATCAATTCCCCTACAATCGAGCATACCACGTCAAATCTCTAGATCCTATCTCCCCTTGAGAATAGCGTCTCGAGACACCACGAAGGCGCCGGAAAACAAGATTAGGCAACCGACATCTTAGCATGACAATCCATTCCATAAACTCGACCAAATCCTCCCTCCACCGACAATGACTCAACTCAAAAGGGTCAAGAGGACTTTTAGGGTGAAACGTAGGCTAGGGGTAAGGTGTGGAACAAATTTGGTAATTTGGTGCTCATACCTAAAGTGATGCGCAATGAATAAACTCAACTCAAGCAATCGAACCATAACAAACCCATACCACTTATTTGGGGTACCCCCAAGCTTATTCAACAACTATTCTAAACTACAACTCTTTTTGCACTTTTCTTGATTTGAATTTCTCTTTTTTTTAGTGTTTCAATTGAAATTTTTCTTATTGCCTTGTTTTTCTCTATTTTTGGCTTTTTCCAAACTTTTTCTTTTGCTTATTTATTCACTATATACATCATACTTCCCAAACTTTTCCATTCATGCCAATAAACATCATTCCTCAAATATGCATAATCATTCAAAACCAACAAGCATCATAACTCAAAGCTTCACTATCACTTCTAAGGGTGAAAACAAAACAAAGGCTATTAAGCTTGTAATGTGCTTATGAGAAATGAAGGGTCAAGGTTCAATGGCTAGCAAAGGGGGCAAATGCAAACAAAAACATATGAGAAATATAGAAAATAAAGTCCTAAACTAAAAAGAAAAATAGTCACCGAAAGAAATGCCTCTATCGTCCTCTAAAGTAGTTCGGTCGCGATCTCGGGAAGGAAATAGTCAAATTCGGGAGATAAGAAAGTCAATGCCAAGGATCCATGCCACTCAAAATATATGAATATGTGTTTGGGCTAATTTGAACATGAACCTAACATGGGAGCAAATACCACTCTCTCCGGTTTCAAGTAACTAGAGAGATCGACACCATCTTACCACAAGCCAAGGGTTCAAGACGCATGCTACCCAAAGTTTAACCAACTTTCTTGAAACCTAAATCCTAGATTCGACCCAAGACATTGAAAACCGTGCAACCATCTACCAATTAGGAATAAAAGCATTCTAGTCTACAAGTTCCAATTTTATTTGCCCAAATCAAGAATAATGCCTAAAAAGCTAGAAAAGACTTGCCTTGACAAAGATCGAAAAGGAAAAAGAAAGAAAAAGAATGAAAAAGGGAAACAAGAAAAAGAAAGAAAAATAAAGAAAAAATTCACAAAATCAATGAAACTAATCAAGAAATATGCACAAAATCCAAAATATTCACAAAATCAAGCAATCCATCACATGGAGATCAAAGTAGCAACAATAGAATCTCCCATTTTGATAAGTGTGTTTTTTCGTCGTTGAATAGAAATACACCTCAGCAAACAAAATTTATAAAACACCTAACTAACCGGCTATATGGACTATAGCGGCAAGTATAGGGATCGTCCCATAGGAATAGATATGTTTGACTATTCAATCTATGCGTTCACAAGCTAGTTCGAATCAAATTTGAGTTTTTGAATGAATCTATTCTAAGATAGAAATGCAAACAAATAAAGAAACTCTAGAGGATTCGGGAATCGGCAATGGAAATCGAATCAAAGAAATAACAAGGTCAAGACATTCATGAATATGCAACGACATAACAAATAGGGGAATGAAAACAAATGACGTGCTCACCACCTCTCGGATAGAGCACGCGAAGAAACCTAGCCTATAGAAAAGCTCTCGCATAGTCCTAAGCTAGATTAGCTAGCATATAATAGGTGCTATCATTCACTTGCATGAACTAGGCTCACAATGTCTTGCCAAACCTAAATCATACATTCCAATCTAACTCAATCAACTAGCATTTGCAACTACTACTCAATTGATCATGGAAAATCCTATCACTAAATCAATTTTAATCACAACATCAATCATGAATTTTCCCTAAAATTCCCCAAATTCAATGCCAAAGCTTCATCCCCAACCTCTAGACTAAACTACTCAATTAGCAGGATTAACATCAACATTAAACTAGCATTAATCCTAATCATGAAACTAATTGAACTAATGAAGCTAACTGAAACAATAAAATTCAGAAAATCAAATATCCAAAAATTGGGAAAAAATGAAGAACATTCAAAGCATGAAACTAATCCTAGAATTCAAGTATGAAATCAAAGCATAAACGAAATTAATGAAGCAATTAAAGAATTAAAGAACAAATCAAAAAGAAAATTAGAATTATACCTTGAATTGAAGAATTAACATCAAACTTTGAAGAACAAAATGAAGAACAATACTCAAAGCAAAAGGAAAGAAATCTGAAAATTAAATGATTGAATTGAATTTAGAATCAAGAATTTTAGGCTAAGAATCCTTAATTTTAATCTCTAATCTAAGCCCTAAACTAATTCTAGAGAGAGAATTCTAAAATCTGAAAATTACGTAATTAATAAAATGAAAGCCTAACTAAGCCTAATGAAGAAAATGCTGCGATTTCGTTTTTATAATAGCAGCCCGCAGCAACATTCGATC
This sequence comes from Spinacia oleracea, assembly GCF_020520425.1. Lineage (NCBI taxonomy): Eukaryota > Viridiplantae > Streptophyta > Magnoliopsida > Caryophyllales > Amaranthaceae > Spinacia > Spinacia oleracea. Next base: position 109,387,617 of record NC_079489.1, read on the forward strand.
GAATTGAGGGTACATTTGGTCGCACAGATTCTGTGCGGTCGCACAAGACCCATCATTCGGTCGCACAACAATTTTAAGAGCTTCTGCCATAGAATTCCATTCTTGTTCGACCACACAGGCTGTTGCACTCGATCGCACAGCAAGGACTCGAGCGCACAGGACAACACTCGATCGCACAGGCTGCTCATTTCTGGTTCTGCGCGTGCTGCTGCGCTTCTTGCTGCATTGCTATGCTGTGCGATTGCTGCTGTATTGCTACACTGCTTTGCTGCCTTGCTGTGGTTGTGTAGAGCTCCTGTCAATGCTCTCAAAGTGAGCACTAAGGCTGCTGCAAAGGCAAATGAACAGCTGCTGTCATTGCCTTGTTTGCGTGCCATTACCTTGGCTGCTTCTGTTCTGTTGCGTGCTGTGCTTATGCTCGTGCATAGCTGGTCTGCTTGCTTTGCTTTGCTGCTCGTGTGTTGCACAAAGAACATCATTGCTGCACTCAACAAACAACGAATAGTCAATGATATCGAAATCGCATAGCACACTTATTAAATCACATAGCATGTTTATTAATTCGTATCGTACTTTTGTAAATCGTAAATCATTTTAAACATCGTCAAGCAAAATGACACAATATAAAACACGTTAATACTCGAAACGACCCTTGCGCAACGAGAATGCACACAAAAGGCACGTTTTAGAACAAAAACGACTAAAATCTACGCAAGACGAGAAAATGTAACGATTAATGCAAAAATGCGATAAACGAACTAAAAACGATAAAACTAAGCAAAAATAATAATAAAATTCTAATGAAATGAACTAAAATCCTAAGCTAAGAGCGACATAAATGTCGCTCATCAAACTCCCCCAAGCTAACCCTTTGCTTGTCCTCAAGCAAAGCTAGAATGAGAAACGGGGAGGAGAATGAGCTTATTTATTAAGAATTGAAATTACGAAAAAAAGATCTACAAGAATGCACACTAACTCACTTTCGTAGGAATCGCGGTTGCATTTAAGCGCATGCAACAAGCTCTTTGAACCCCACAATCGCTCATGAGGGCGAGTGGGATCTCGCAAGGGTTTCCAAAGTGAAACACCCATAACTCTTCCAAAAATTTGAATCAAGGCAAGAACTGAAATGGAAAACAAACCAAGAAAAGAAAAGAAAAAGAAAAGAAAGAAAAAGAAAAGAAAAGAAAGAAAAAGAAAAAGAAAAACGAAACTACAAAACTCAAGATAAGGGCCTTTATTATGGAACGAGCACAAAAGAATGCTAATATTACTAACTAAATAGACGAATGCACGCTAAACAATGTCCTAAATCGAGTGAAAGATTCAAATGCCAAGAAAACTGAACTAAGGGTAAACACTTATCAATTCCCCTACAATCGAGCATACCACGTCAAATCTCTAGATCCTATCTCCCCTTGAGAATAGCGTCTCGAGACACCACGAAGGCGCCGGAAAACAAGATTAGGCAACCGACATCTTAGCATGACAATCCATTCCATAAACTTGACCAAATCCTCCCTCCACCGACAATGACTCAACTCAAAAGGGTCAAGAGGACTTTTAGGGTGAAACGTAGGCTAGGGGTAAGGTGTGGAACAAATTTGGTAATTTGGTGCTCATACCTAAAGTGATGCGCAATGAATGAACTCAACTCAAGCAATCGAACCATAACAAACCCATACCACTTATTTGGGGTACCCCCAAGCTTATTCAACAACTATTCTAAACTACAACTCTTTTTGCACTTTTCTTGATTTGAATTTCTCTTTTTTTTAGTGTTTCAATTGAAACTTTTCTTATTGTCTTGTTTTTCTCTATTTTTGGCTTTTTCAAAACTTTTTCTTTTGCTTATTTATTCACTATATACATCATACTTCCCAAACTTTTCCATTCATGCCAATAAACATCATTCCTCAAATATGCATAATCATTCAAAACCAACAAGCATCATAACTCAAAGCTTCACTATCACTTCTAAGGGTGAAAACAAAGCAAAGGCTATTAAGCTTGTAATGTGCTTATGAGAAATGAAGGGTCAAGGTTCAATGGCTAGCAAAGGGGGCAAATGCAAACAAAAACATATGAGAAATATAGAAAATAAAGTCCTAAACTAAAAAAAAAAATAGTCACCGAAAGAAATGCCTCTATCGTCCTCTAAAGTAATTCGGTCGCGATCTAGGGAAGGAAATAGTCAAATTCGGGAGATAAGAAAGTCAATGCCAAGGATCCATGCCACTCAAAATATATGAATATGTGTTTGGGCTAATTTGAACATGAACCTAACATGGGAGCAAATACCACTCTCTCCGGTTTCAAGTAACTAGTGAGATCGACACCATCTTACCACAAGCCAAGGGTTCAAGACGCATGCTACCCAAAGTTTAACCAACTTTCTTGAAACCTAAATCCTAGATTCGACCCAAGACATTGAAAACCGTGCAACCATCTACCAATTAGGAATAAAAGCATTCTAGTCTACAAGTTCCAATTTTATTTGCCCAAATCAAGAATAATGCCTAAAAAGCTAGAAAAGACTTGCCTTGACAAAGATCGAAAAGGAAAAAGAAAGAAAAAGAATGAAAAAGGAAAACAAGAAAAATAAAGAAAAATAAAGAAAAAATTCACAAAATCAATGAAACTAATCAAGAAATATGCACAAAATCCAAAATATTCACAAAATCAAGCAATCCATCACATGGAGATCAAAGTAGCAACAATAGAATCTCCCATTTTGATAAGTGTGTTTTTCCGTCGTTGAATAGAAATACACCTCAGCAAACAAAATTTATAAAACACCTAACTAACCGGCTATATGGACTATAGCGGCAAGTATAGGGATCGTCCCATAGGAATAGATATGTTTTACTATTCAATCTATGCGTTCACAAGCTAGTTCGAATCAAATTTGAGTTTTTGAATGAATCTATTCTAAGATAGAAATGCAAACAAATAAAGAAACTCTAGAGGATTCGGGAATCGGCAATGGAAATCGAATCAAAGAAATAACAAGGTCAAGACATTCATGAATATGCAACGACATAACAAATAGGGGAATGAAAACAAATGACGTGCTCACCACCTCTCGGATAGAGCACGCGAAGAAACCTAGCCTATAGAAAAGCTCTCGCATAGTCCTAAGCTAGATTAGCTAGCATATAATAGGTGCTATCATTCACTCGCATGAACTAGGCTCACAATGTCTTGCCAAACCTAAATCATACATTCCAATCTAACTCAATCAACTAGCATTTGCAACTACTACTCAATTGATCATGGAAAATCCTATCACTAAATCAATTTTAATCACAACATCAATCATGAATTTTCCCTAAAATTCCCCAAATTCAATGCCAAAGCTTCATCCCCAACCTCTAGACTAAACTACTCAATTAGCAGGATTAACATCAACATTAAACTAGCATTAATCCTAATCATGAAACTAATTGAACTAATGAAGCTAACTGAAACAATAAAATTCAGAAAATCAAATATCCAAAAATTGGGAAAAAATGAAGAACATTCAAAGCATGAAACTAATCCTAGAATTCAAGTATGAAATCAAAGCATAAACGAAATTAATGAAGCAATTAAAGAATTAAAGAACAAATCAAAAAGAAAATTAGAATTATACCTTGAATTGAAGAATTAACATCAAACTTTGAAGAACAAAATGAAGAACAATACTCAAAGCAAAAGGAAAGAAATCTGAAAATTAAATGATTGAATTGAATTTAGAATCAAGAATTTTAGGCTAAGAATCCTTAATTCTAATCTCTAATCTAAGCCCTAAACTAATTCTAGAGAGAGAATTCTAAAATCTGAAAATTACGTAATTAATAAAATGAAAGCCTAACTAAGCCTAATGAAGAAAATGCTGCGATTTCGTTTTTATAATAGCAGCCCGCAACAACATTCGATCGAATTGAGGGTACATTTGGTCGCACAGATTCTGTGCGGTCGCACAAGACCCATCATTCGGTCGCACAACAATTTTAAGAGCTTCTGCCATAGAATTCCATTCTTGTTCGACCACACAGGCTGTTGCACTCGATCGCACAGCAAGGACTCGAGCGCACAGGACAACACTCGATCGCACAGGCTGCTCATATCTGGTTCTGCGCGTGCTGCTGCGCTTCTTGCTGCATTGCTATGCTGTGCGATTGCTGCTGTATTGCTACACTGCTTTGCTGCCTTGCTGTGGTTGTGTAGAGCTCCTGTCAATGCTCTCAAAGTGAGCACTAAGGCTGCTGCAAAGGCAAATGAACAGCTGCTGTCATTGCCTTGTTTGCGTGCCATTGCCTTGGCTGCTTCTGTTCTGTTGCGTGCTGTGCTTATGCTCGTGCATAGCTGGTCTGCTTGCTTTGCTTTGCTGCTCGTGTGTTGCACAAAGAACATCATTGCTGCACTCAACAAACAACGAATAGTCAATGATATCGAAATCGCATAGCACACTTATTAAATCACATAGCATGTTTATTAATTCGTATCGTACTTTTGTAAATCGTAAATCATTTTAAACATCGTCAAGCAAAATGACACAATATAAAACACGTTAATACTCGAAACGACCCTTGCGCAACGAGAATGCACACAAAAGGCACGTTTTAGAGCAAAAACGACTAAAATCTACGCAAGACGAGAAAATGTAACGATTAATGCAAAAATGCGATAAACGAACTAAAAACGATAAAACTAAGCAAAAATAATAATAAAATTCTAATGAAATGAACTAAAATCCTAAGCTAAGAGCGACATAAATGTCGCTCATCAAACTCCCCCAAGCTAACCCTTTGCTTGTCCTCAAGCAAAGCTAGAATGAGAAACGGGGAGGAGAATGAGCTTATTTATTAAGAATTGAAATTACGAAAAAAAGATCTACAAGAATGCACACTAACTCACTTTCGCAGGAATCGCGGTTGCATTTAAGCGCATGCAACAAGCTCTTTGAACCCCACAATCGCTCATGAGGGCGAGTGGGATCTCGCAAGGGTTTCCAAAGTGAAACACCCATAACTCTTCCAAAAATTTGAATCAAGGCAAGAACTGAAATGGAAAAGAAACCAAGAAAAGAAAAGAAAAAGAAAAGAAAGAAAAAGAAAAGAAAAGAAAGAAAAAGAAAAAGAAAAACGAAACTACAAAACTCAAGATAAGGGCCTTTATTATGGAACGAGCACAAAAGAATGCTAATATTACTAACTAAATAGACGAATGCACGCTAAACAATGTCCTAAATCGAGTGAAAGATTCAAATGCCAAGCAAACTGAACTAAGGGTAAACACTTATCAATTCCCCTACAATCGAGCATACCACGTCAAATCTCTAGATCCTATCTCCCCTTGAGAATAGCGTCTCGAGACACCACGAAGGCGCCGGAAAACAAGATTAGGCAACCGACATCTTAGCATGACAATCCATTCCATAAACTTGACCAAATCCTCCCTCCACCGACAATGACTCAACTCAATAGGGTCAAGAGGACTTTTAGGGTGAAACGTAGGCTAGGGGTAAGGTGTGGAACAAATTTGGTAATTTGGTGCTCATACCTAAAGTGATGCGCAATGAATGAACTCAACTCAAGCAATCGAACCATAACAAACCCATACCACTTATTTGGGGTACCCCCAAGCTTATTCAACAACTATTCTAAACTACAACTCTTTTTGCACTTTTCTTGATTTGAATTTCTCTTTTTTTTAGTGTTTCAATTGAAACTTTTCTTATTGTCTTGTTTTTCTCTATTTTTGGCTTTTTCAAAAATTTTTCTTTTGCTTATTTATTCACTATATACATCATACTTCCCAAACTTTTCCATTCATGCCAATAAACATCATTCCTCAAATATGCATAATCATTCAAAACCAACAAGCATCATAACTCAAAGCTTCACTATCACTTCTAAGGGTGAAAACAAAGCAAAGGCTATTAAGCTTGTAATGTGCTTATGAGAAATGAAGGGTCAAGGTTCAAATGGCTAGCAAAGGGGGCAAATGCAAACAAAAACATATGAGAAATATAGAAAATAAAGTCCTAAACTAAAAAGAAAAATAGTCACCGAAAGAAATGCCTCTATCGTCCTCTAAAGTAGTTCGGTCGCGATCTCGGGAAGGAAATAGTCAAATTCGGGAGATAAGAAAGTCAATGCCAAGGATCCATGCCACTCAAAATATATGAATATGTGTTTGGGCTAATTTGAACATGAACCTAACATGGGAGCAAATACCACTCTCTCCGGTTTCAAGTAACTAGAGAGATCGACACCATCTTACCACAAGCCAAGGGTTCAAGACGCATGCTACCCAAAGTTTAACCAAATTTCTTGAAACCTAAATCCTAGATTCGACCCAAGACATTGAAAACCGTGCAACCATCTACCAATTAGGAATAAAAGCATTCTAGTCTACAAGTTCCAATTTTATTTGCCCAAATCAAGAATAATGCCTAAAAAGCTAGAAAAGACTTGCCTTGACAAAGATCGAAAAGGAAAAAGAAAGAAAAAGAATGAAGAAGGAAAACAAGAAAAAGAAAGAAAAATAAAGAAAAAATTCACAAAATCAATGAAACTAATCAAGAAATATGCACAAAATCCAAAATATTCACAAAATCAAGCAATCCATCACATGGAGATCAAAGTAGCAACAATAGAATCTCCCATTTTGATAAGTGTGTTTTTCCGTCGTTGAATAGAAATACACCTCAGCAAACAAAATTTATAAAACACCTAACTAACCGGCTATATGGACTATAGCGGCAAGTATAGGGATCGTCCCATAGGAATAGATATGTTTGACTATTCAATCTATGCGTTCACAAGCTAGTTCGAATCAAATTTGAGTTTTTGAATGAATCTATTCTAAGATAGAAATGCAAACAAATAAAGAAACTCTAGAGGATTCGGGAATCGGCAATGGAAAAATCGAATCAAAGAAATAACAAGGTCAAGACATTCATGAATATGCAACGACATAACAAATAGGGGAATGAAAACAAATGACGTGCTCACCACCTCTCGGATAGAGCACGCGAAGAAACCTAGCCTATAGAAAAGCTCTCGCATAATCCTAAGCTAGATTAGCTAGCATATAATAGGTGCTATCATTCACTTGCATGAACTAGGCTCACAATGTCTTGCCAAACCTAAATCATACATTCCAATCTAACTCAATCAACTAGCATTTGCAACTACTACTCAATTGATCATGGAAAATCCTATCACTAAATCAATTTTAATCACAACATCAATCATGAATTTTCCCTAAAATTCCCCAAATTCAATGCCAAAGCTTCATCCCCAACCTCTAGACTAAACTACTCAATTAGCAAGATTAACATCAACATTAAACTAGCATTAATCCTAATCATGAAACTAATTGAACTAATGAAGCTAACTGAAACAATAAAATTCAGAAAATCAAATATCCAAAAATTGGGAAAAAATGAAGAACATTCAAAGCATGAAACTAATCCTAGAATTCAAGTATGAAATCAAAGCATAAACGAAATTAATGAAGCAATTAAAGAATTAAAGAACAAATCAAAAAGAAAATTAGAATTATACCTTGAATTGAAGAATTAACATCAAACTTTGAAGAACAAAATGAAGAACAATACTCAAAGCAAAAGGAAAGAAATCTGAAAATTAAATGATTGAATTGAATTTAGAATCAAGAATTTTAGGCTAAGAATCCTTAATTCTAATCTCTAATCTAAGCCCTAAACTAATTCTAGAGAGAGAATTCTAAAATCTGAAAATTACGTAATTAATAAAATGAAAGCCTAACTAAGCCTAATGAAGAAAATGCTGCGATTTCGTTTTTATAATAGCAGCCCGCAACAACATTCGATCGAATTGAGGGTACATTTGGTCGCACAGATTCTGTGCGGTCGCACAAGACCCATCATTCGGTCGCACAACAATTTTAAGAGCTTCTGCCATAGAATTCCATTCTTGTTCGACCAGACAGGCTGTTGCACTCGATCGCACAGCAAGGACTCGAGCGCACAGGACAACACTCGATCGCACAGGCTGCTCATTTCTGGTTCTGCGCGTGCTGCTGCGCTTCTTGCTGCATTGCTATGCTGTGCGATTGCTGCTGTATTGCTACACTGCTTTGCTGCCTTGCTGTGGTTGTGTAGAGCTCCTGTCAATGCTCTCAAAGTGAGCACTAAGGCTGCTGCAAAGGCAAATGAACAGCTGCTGTCATTGCCTTGTTTGCGTGCCATTGCCTTGGCTGCTTCTGTTCTGTTGCGTGCTGTGCTTATGCTCGTGCATAGCTGGTCTGCTTGCTTTGCTTTGCTGCTCGTGTTTTGCACAAAGAACATCATTGCTGCACTCAACAAACAACGAATAGTCAATGATATCGAAATCGCATAGCACACTAATTAAATCACATAGCATGTTTATTAATTCGTATCGTACTTTTGTAAATCGTAAATCATTTTAAACATCGTCAAGCAAAATGACACAATATAAAACACGTTAATACTCGAAACGACCCTTGCGCAACGAGAATGCACACAAAAGGCACGTTTTAGAGCAAAAACGACTAAAATCTACGCAAAACGAGAAAATGTAACGATTAATGCAAAAATGCGATAAACGAACTAAAAACGATAAAACTAAGCAAAAATAATAATAAAATTCTAATGAAATGAACTAAAATCCTAAGCTAAGAGGGACATAAATGTCGCTCATCAAACTCCCCCAAGCTAACCCTTTGCTTGTCCTCAAGCAAAGCTAGAATGAGAAACGGGGAGGAGAATGAGCTTATTTATTAAGAATTGAAATTACGAAAAAAAGATCTACAAGAATGCACACTAACTCACTTTCGTAGGAATCGCGGTTGCATTTAAGCGCATGCAACAAGCTCTTTGAACCCTACAATCGCTCATGAGGGCGAGTGGGATCTCGCAAGGGTTTCCAAAGTGAAACACCCATAACTCTTCCAAAAATTTGAATCAAGGCAAGAACTGAAATGGAAAAGAAACCAAGAAAAGAAAAGAAAAAGAAAAGAAAGAAAAAGAAAAGAAAAGAAAGAAAAAGAAAAAGAAAATCGAAACTACAAAACTCAAGATAAGGGCCTTTATTATGGAACGAGCACAAAAGAATGCTAATATTACTAACTAAATAGACGAATGCACGCTAAACAATGTCCTAAATCGAGTGAAAGATTCAAATGCCAAGCAAACTGAACTAAGGGTAAACACTTATCAATTCCCCTACAATCGAGCATACCACGTCAAATCTCTAGATCCTATCTCCCCTTGAGAATAGCGTCTCGAGACACCACGAAGGCGCCGGAAAACAAGATTAGGCAACCGACATCTTAGCATGACAATCCATTCCATAAACTTGACCAAATCCTCCCTCCACCGACAATGACTCAACTCAAAAGGGTCAAGAGGACTTTTAGGGTGAAACGTAGGCTAGGGGTAAGGTGTGGAACAAATTTGGTAATTTGGTGCTCATACCTAAAGTGATGCGCAATGAATGAACTCAACTCAAGCAATCGAACCATAACAAACCCATACCACTTATTTGGGGTACCCCCAAGCTTATTCAACAACTATTCTAAACTACAACTCTTTTTGCACTTTTCTTGATTTGAATTTCTCTTTTTTTTAGTGTTTCAATTGAAACTTTTCTTATTGTCTTGTTTTTCTCTATTTTTGGCTTTTTCAAAACTTTTTCTTTTGCTTATTTATTCACTATATACATCATACTTCCCAAACTTTTCCATTCATGCCAATAAACATCATTCCTCAAATATGCATAATCATTCAAAACCAACAAGCATCATAACTCAAAGCTTCACTATCACTTCTAAGGGTGAAAACAAAGCAAAGGCTATTAAGCTTGTAATGTGCTTATGAGAAATGAAGGGTCAAGGTTCAAATGGCTAGCAAAGGGGGCAAATGCAAACAAAAAAATATGAGAAATATAGAAAATAAAGTCCTAAACTAAAAAGAAAAATAGTCACCGAAAGAAATGCCTCTATCGTCCTCTAAAGTAGTTCGGTCGCGATCTCGGGAAGGAAATAGTCAAATTCGGGAGATAAGAAAGTCAATGCCAAGGATCCATGCCACTCAAAATATATGAATATGTGTTTGGGCTAATTTGAACATGAACCTAACATGGGAGCAAATACCACTCTCTCCGGTTTCAAGTAACTAGAGAGATCGACACCATCTTACCACAAGCCAAGGGTTCAAGACGCATGCTACCCAAAGTTTAACCAACTTTCTTGAAACCTGAATCCTAGATTCGACCCAAGACATTGAAAACCGTGCAACCATCTACCAATTAGGAATAAAAGCATTCTAGTCTACAAGTTCCAATTTTATTTGCCCAAATCAAGAATAATGTCTAAAAAGCTAGAAAAGACTTGCCTTGACAAAGATCGAAAAGGAAAAAGAAAGAAAAAGAATGAAAAAGGAAAACAAGAAAAATAAAGAAAAAATTCACAAAATCAATGAAACTAATCAAGAAATATGCACAAAATCCAAAATATTCACAAAATCAAGCAATCCATCACATGGAGATCAAAGTAGCAACAATAGAATCTCCCATTTTGATAAGTGTGTTTTTCCGTCGTTGAATAGAAATACACCTCACCAAACAAAATTTATAAAACACCTAACTAACCGGCTATATGGACTATAGCGGCAAGTATAGGGATCGTCCCATAGGAATAGATATGTTTGACTATTCAATCTATGCATTCACAAGCTAGTTCGAATCAAATTTGAGTTTTTGAATGAATCTATTCTAAGATAGAAATGCAAACAAATAAAGAAACTCTAGAGGATTCGGGAATCGGCAATGGAAATCGAATCAAAGAAATAACAAGGTCAAGACATTCATGAATATGCAACAACATAACAAATAGGGGAATGAAAACAAATGACGTGCTCACCACCTCTCGGATAGAGCACGCGAAGAAACCTAGCCTATAGAAAAGCTCTCGCATAGTCCTAAGCTAGATTAGCTAGCATATAATAGGTGCTATCATTCACTTGCATGAACTAGGCTCACAATGTCTTGCCAAACCTAAATCATACATTCCAATCTAACTCAATCAACTAGTATTTGCAACTACTACTCAATTGATCATGGAAAATCCTATCACAAAATCAATTTTAATCACAAAATCAATCATGAATTTTGCCTAAAATTCCCCAAATTCAATGCCAAAGCTTCATCCCTAACCTCTAGACTAAACTACTCAATTAGCATGATTAACATCAACATTAAACTAAAATTAATCCTAATCATGAAACTAATTGAACTAATGAAGCTAATTGAAACAATAAAATTCAGAAAATCAAATATCCAAAAATTGGGGAAAAATGAAGAACATTCAAAGCATGAAACTAATCCTAGAATTCAAGTATGAAATCAAAGCATAAACGAAATTAATGAAGCAATTAAAGAATTAAAGAACAAATCAAAAAGAAAATTAGAATTAAACCTTGAATTGAAGAATTAGCATCAAACTTTGAAGAACAAAATGAAGAACAATACTCAAGGCAAAAGGAAAGAAATCTGAAAATTAAATGATTGAATTGAATTTAGAATCAAGAATTTTAGGCTAAGAATCCTTAATTCTAATCTCTAATCTAAGCCCTAAACTAATTCTAGAGAGAGAATTCTAAAATCTGAAAATTACGTAATTAATAAAATGAAAGCCTAACTAAGCCTAATGAAGAAAATGCTGCGATTTCGTTTTTATAATAGCAGCCCGCAGCAACATTCGATCGAATTGAGGGTACATTTGGTCGCACAGATTCTGTGCGGTCGCACAAGACCCATCATTCGGTCGCACAACAATTTTAAGAGCTTCTGCCATAGAATTCCATTCTTGTTCGACCAGACAGGCTGTTGCACTCGATCGCACAGCAAGGACTCGAGCGCACAGGACAACACTCGATCGCACAGGCTGCTCATTTCTGGTTCTGCGCGTGCTGCTGCGCTTCTTGCTGCATTGCTGTGCTGTGCGATTGCTGCTGTATTGCTACACTGCTTTGCTGCCTTGCTGTGGTTGTGTAGAGCTCCTGTCAATGCTCTCAAAGTGAGCACTAAGGCTGCTGCAAAGGCAAATGAACAGCTGCTGTCATTGCCTTGTTTGCGTGCCATTGCCTTGGCTGCTTCTGTTCTGTTGCGTGCTGTGCTTATGCTCGTGCATAGCTGGTCTGCTTGCTTTGCTTTGCTGCTCGTGTTTTGCACAAAGAACATCATTGCTGCACTCAACAAACAACGAATAGTCAATGATATCGAAATCGCATAGCACACTTATTAAATCACATAGCATGTTTATTAATTCGTATCGTACTTTTGTAAATCGTAAATCATTTTAAACATCGTCAAGCAAAATGACACAATATCAAACACGTTAATACTCGAAACGACCCTTGCGCAACGAGAATGCACACAAAAGGCACGTTTTAGAGCAAAAACGACTAAAATCTACGCAAGACGAGAAAATGTAACGATTAATGCAAAAATGCGATAAACGAACTAAAAACGATAAAACTAAGCAAAAATAATAATAAAATTCTAATGAAATGAACTAAAATCCTAAGCTAAGAGGGACATAAATGTCGCTCATCAAACTCCCCCAAGCTAACCCTTTGCTTGTCCTCAAGCAAAGCTAGAATGAGAAACGGGGAGGAGAATGAGCTTATTTATTAAGAATTGAAATTACGAAAAAAAGATCTACAAGAATGCACACTAACTCACTTTCGTAGGAATCGCGGTTGCATTTAAGCGCATGCAACAAGCTCTTTGAACCCCACAATCGCTCATGAGGGCGAGTGGGATCTCGCAAGGGTTTCCAAAGTGAAACACCCATAACTCTTCCAAAAATTTGAATCAAGGCAAGAACTGAAATGGAAAACAAACCAAGAAAAGAAAAGAAAAAGAAAAGAAAGAAAAAGAAAAGAAAAGAAAGAAAAAGAAAAAGAAAAACGAAACTACAAAACTCAAGATAAGGGCCTTTATTATGGAACGAGCACAAAAGAATGCTAATATTACTAACTAAATAGACGAATGCACGCTAAACAATGTCCTAAATCGAGTGAAAGATTCAAATGCCAAGCAAACTGAACTAAGGGTAAACACTTATCAATTCCCCTACAATCGAGCATACCACGTCAAATCTCTAGATCCTATCTCCCCTTGAGAATAGCGTCTCGAGACACCACGAAGGCGCCGGAAAACAAGATTAGGCAACCGACATCTTAGCATGACAATCCATTCCATAAACTTGACCAAATCCTCCCTCCACCGACAATGACTCAACTCAAAAGGGTCAAGAGGACTTTTAGGGTGAAACGTAGGCCAGGGGTAAGGTGTGGAACAAATTTGGTAATTTGGTGCTCATACCTAAAGTGATGCGCAATGAATGAACTCAACTCAAGCAATCGAACCATAACAAACCCATACCACTTATTTGGGGTACCCCCAAGCTTATTCAACAACTATTCTAAACTACAACTCTTTTTGCACTTTTCTTGATTTGAATTTCTCTTTTTTTTAGTGTTTCAATTGAAACTTTTCTTATTGTCTTGTTTTTCTCTATTTTTGGCTTTTTCAAAACTTTTTCTTTTGCTTATTTATTCACTATATACATCATACTTCCCAAACTTTTCCATTCATGCCAATAAACATCATTCCTCAAATATGCATAATCATTCAAAACCAACAAGCATCATAACTCAAAGCTTCACTATCACTTCTAAGGGTGAAAACAAAGCAAAGGCTATTAAGCTTGTAATGTGCTTATGAGAAATGAAGGGTCAAGGTTCAAATGGCTAGCAAAGGGGGCAAATGCAAACAAAAAAATATGAGAAATATAGAAAATAAAGTCCTAAACTAAAAAGAAAAATAGTCACCGAAAGAAATGCCTCTATCGTCCTCTAAAGTAGTTCGGTCGCGATCTCGGGAAGGAAATAGTCAAATTCGGGAGATAAGAAAGTCAATGCCAAGGATCCATGCCACTCAAAATATATGAATATGTGTTTGGGCTAATTTGAACATGAACCTAACATGGGAGCAAATACCACTCTCTCCGGTTTCAAGTAACTAGAGAGATCGACACCATCTTACCACAAGCCAAGGGTTCAAGACGCATGCTACCCAAAGTTTAACCAACTTTCTTGAAACCTGAATCCTAGATTCGACCCAAGACATTGAAAACCGTGCAACCATCTACCAATTAGGAATAAAAGCATTCTAGTCTACAAGTTCCAATTTTATTTGCCCAAATCAAGAATAATGTCTAAAAAGCTAGAAAAGACTTGCCTTGACAAAGATCGAAAAGGAAAAAGAAAGAAAAAGAATGAAAAAGGAAAACAAGAAAAATAAAGAAAAAATTCACAAAATCAATGAAACTAATCAAGAAATATGCACAAAATCCAAAATATTCACAAAATCAAGCAATCCATCACATGGAGATCAAAGTAGCAACAATAGAATCTCCCATTTTGATAAGTGTGTTTTTCCGTCGTTGAATAGAAATACACCTCACCAAACAAAATTTATAAAACACCTAACTAACCGGCTATATGGACTATAGCGGCAAGTATAGGGATCGTCCCATAGGAATAGATATGTTTGACTATTCAATCTATGCATTCACAAGCTAGTTCGAATCAAATTTGAGTTTTTGAATGAATCTATTCTAAGATAGAAATGCAAACAAATAAAGAAACTCTAGAGGATTCGGGAATCGGCAATGGAAATCGAATCAAAGAAATAACAAGGTCAAGACATTCATGAATATGCAACAACATAACAAATAGGGGAATGAAAACAAATGACGTGCTCACCACCTCTCGGATAGAGCACGCGAAGAAACCTAGCCTATAGAAAAGCTCTCGCATAGTCCTAAGCTAGATTAGCTAGCATATAATAGGTGCTATCATTCACTTGCATGAACTAGGCTCACAATGTCTTGCCAAACCTAAATCATACATTCCAATCTAACTCAATCAACTAGTATTTGCAACTACTACTCAATTGATCATGGAAAATCCTATCACAAAATCAATTTTAATCACAACATCAATCATGAATTTTGCCTAAAATTCCCCAAATTCAATGCCAAAGCTTCATCCCTAACCTCTAGACTAAACTACTCAATTAGCATGATTAACATCAACATTAAACTAAAATTAATCCTAATCATGAAACTAATTGAACTAATGAAGCTAATTGAAACAATAAAATTCAGAAAATCAAATATCCAAAAATTGGGGAAAAATGAAGAACATTCAAAGCATGAAACTAATCCTAGAATTCAAGTATGAAATCAAAGCATAAACGAAATTAATGAAGCAATTAAAGAATTAAAGAACAAATCAAAAAGAAAATTAGAATTAAACCTTGAATTGAAGAATTAGCATCAAACTTTGAAGAACAAAATGAAGAACAATACTCAAGGCAAAAGGAAAGAAATCTGAAAATTAAATGATTGAATTGAATTTAGAATCAAGAATTTTAGGCTAAGAATCCTTAATTCTAATCTCTAATCTAAGCCCTAAACTAATTCTAGAGAGAGAATTCTAAAATCTGAAAATTACGTAATTAATAAAATGAAAGCCTAACTAAGCCTAATGAAGAAAATGCTGCGATTTCGTTTTTATAATAGCAGCCCGCAGCAACATTCGATCGAATTGAGGGTACATTTGGTCGCACAGATTCTGTGCGGTCGCACAAGACCCATCATTCGGTCGCACAACAATTTTAAGAGCTTCTGCCAGAGAATTCCATTCTTGTTCGACCACACAGGCTGTTGCACTCGATCGCACAGCAAGGACTCGAGCGCACAGGACAACACTCGATCGCACAGGCGGCTCATTTCTGGTTCTGCGCGTGCTGCTGCGCTTCTTGCTGCATTGCTGTGCTGTGCGATTGCTGCTGTATTGCTACACTGCTTTGCTGCCTTGCTGTGGTTGTGTAGAGCTCCTGTCAATGCTCTCAAAGTGAGCACTAAGGCTGCTGCAAAGGCAAATGAACAGCTGCTGTCATTGCCTTGTTTGCGTGCCATTGCCGTGGCTGCTTCTGTTCTGTTGCGTGCTGTGCTTATGCTCGTGCATAGCTGGTCTGCTTGCTTTGCTTTGCTGCCCGTGTGTTGCACAAAGAACATCATTGCTGCACTCAACAAACAACGAATAGTCAATGATATCGAAATCGCATAGCACACTTATTAAATCACATAGCATGTTTATTAATTCGTATCGTACTTTTGTAAATCGTAAATCATTTTAAACATCGTCAAGCAAAATGACACAATATAAAACACGTTAATACTCGAAACGATCCTTGCGCAACGAGAATGCACACAAAAGGCACGTTTTAGAGCAAAAACGACTAAAATCTACGCAAGACGAGAAAATGTAACGATTAATGCAAAAATGCGATAAACGAACTAAAAACGATAAAACTAAGAAAAAATAATAATAAAATGCTAATGAAATGAACTAAAATCCTAAGCTAAGAGAGACATAAATGTCGCTCATCAAACTCCCCCAAGCTAACCCTTTGCTTGTCCTCAAGCAAAGCTAGAATGAGAAACGGGGTGGAGAATGAGCTTATTTATTAAGAATTGAAATTACGAAAAAATGATCTACAAGAATGCACACTAACTCACTTTCGTAGGAATCGCGGTTGCATTTAAGCGCATGCAACAAGCTCTTTGAACCCCACAATCGCTCATGAGGGCGAGTGGGATCTTGCAAGGGTTTCCAAAGTGAAACACCCATAACTCTTCCAAAAATTTGAATCAAGGCAAGAACTGAAATGGAAAACAAACCAAGAAAAGAAAAGAAAAAGAAAAGAAAGGAAAAGAAAAGAAAAGAAAGAAAAAGAAAAAGAAAAACGAAACTACAAAACTCAAGATAAGGGCCTTTATTATGGAACGAGCACAAAAGAATGCTAATATTACTAACTAAATAGACGAATGCACGCTAAACAATGTCCTAAATCGAGTGAAAGATTCAAATGCCAAGCAAACTGAACTAAGGGTAAACACTTATCAATTCCCCTACAACCGAGCATACCACGTCAAATCTCTAGATCCTATCTCCCCTTGAGAATAGCGTCTCGAGACACCACGAAGGCGCCGGAAAACAAGATTAGGGAACCGACATCTTAGCATGACAATCGATTCCATAAACTTGACCAAATCCTCCCTCCACCGACAATGACTCAACTCAAAAGGGTCAAGAGGACTTTTAGGGTGAAACGTAGGCTAGGGGTAAGGTGTGGAACAAATTTGGTAATTTGGTGCTCATACCTAAAGTGATGCGCAATGAATGAACTCAACTCAAGCAATCGAACCATAACAAACCCATACCACTTATTTGGGGTACCCCCAAGCTTATTCAACAACTATTCTAAACTACAACTCTTTTTGCACTTTTCTTGATTTGAATTTCTCTTTTTTTTAGTGTTTCAATTGAAACTTTTCTTATTGCCTAGTTTTTCTCTATTTTTGGCTTTTTCAAAACTTTTTCTTTTGCTTATTTATTCACTATATACATCATACTTCCCAAACTTTTCCATTCATGCCAATAAACATCATTCCTCAAATATGCATAATCATTCAAAACCAACAAGCATCATAACTCAAAGCTTCACTATCACTTCTAAGGGTGAAAACAAAACAAAGGCTATTAAGATTGTAATGTCCTTATGAGAAATGAAGGGTCAAGGCTCAAATGGCTAGCAAAGGGGGCAAATGCAAACAAAAAGATATGAGAAATATAGAAAATAAAGTCCTAAACTAAAAAGAAAAATAGTCACCGAAATAAATGCCTCTATCGTCCCCTAAAGTAGTTCGGTCGCGGTCTCGGGAAGAAAATAGTCAAACTCGGGAGATAAGAAAGTCAATGCCAAGGATCCATGCCACTCAAAATATATGAATATGTGTTTGGGCTAATTTGAACATGAACCTAACATGGGAGCAAATACCACTCTCTCCGGTTTCAAGTAACTAGAGAGATCGACACCATCTTACCACAAGCCACGGGTTCAAGACGCATGCTACCCAAAGTTCAACCAACTTTCTTGACACCTAAATCCTAGATTCGACCCAAGACATTGAAAACCGTGCAACCATCTACCAATTAGGAATAAAAGCATTCTAGTCTACAAGTTCCAATTTTATTTGCCCAAATCATGAATAATGCCTAAAAAGCTAGAAAAGACTTGCCTTGACAAAGATCAAAAAGGAAAAAGAAAGAAAAAGAATGAAAAAGGAAAACAAGAAAAAGAAAGAAAGAAAAATAAAGAAAATATTCACAAAATCAATGAAACTAATCAAGAAGTATGCACAAAATCCAAAATATTCACAAAATCAAGCAATCCATCACATGGAGATCAAAGTAGCAACAATAGAATCTCCCCCCAAGCTCGAATTAGGCCATGTCCTCAAGGACTAAAACGAAACTAGGAGGGGCACAGCTACCCATCCAACCAATGCCCCGCAATAAAGATGCCCAACCCAAAGAATGCATGTGAGTTAGAAGGCTATTACCGGTGATGACGTGGGAGCAAGTCCCGCAAAGAACCGTAATAACGAACGAATTCACCAAGAAGATTAGCCGGACATGGCAAAGATGGATGGAAAGATTTCCACATCAAGATAGCTTGAGGCACAAAAACTTCAAAAATCAAGAAAAATTATTATACATGGGCCAAATGGCGAACAACCACGGGTTGCCTCCCGAGAAGCGCTCTTTTTACGTCATTAGCTTGACGCTTCTTACCTCTAGTAAGTACCCCGACAACGATCGCAATAGTTTGTCATATAAAATGGCAAACATATCAAATAGTAACAAGTAGGAAAGAGTCAAATGATATGCAAGCACAAAGTAGAATGCAACTCTATGCCTACAAGGGGTGGGGAACCAAAAATAAGAAAAATCAAAATGAAAAACAAAAGAAATACTCCCTTCTTCATGCTCCTTTGAGTAAGGAGAATCATTAGGATCAATTGAGGAAAAGGAATCCTCAAGCGGCGGGAGTTTGGACAAAAAGGGAAAAGAAATGGGAAATGAAGGATAAATGTTGAGTTTTCTCTTTCGGAATGGGGAATGAGGGAAGGGAGTGGGAACAAGAGATTCACAAACAACTTCACTCACATCACATAAAGCACAAGAAATCTCAACATAAGATCCTTTATTCACTTTAAAATCTTTTTGGTTGGCACATTCACTCTTTTCCTCAATTTGAATCGATTTAAGCACTTCAAGGCAAAATGGAGCAAATAGATTTTCATCACCATCATCGAGGCATTCACTCAAAGAGGAACGAGTAGGAACAAACTCTGCAATACTCAAATCCTAAATGTCGTGCATCAATGGTGGCAATGTAGCCTCAAACTCATCTCTTCTCCATGATACTTCCTTAATAGACTCTTGCAATAGGTTAGAAATTCCCAAAAAGCCTTTGATAACTTGTTGGGGCATGACCTCAAATGAATTCCAACAAGAATCTATTCTTAGCTCTTCTTGAATTTCAAGATATTTTATGAAAGCAACCCTCATAATTAATGATTTTGGAGGTTCAAAATTCAAAGAGCTTAGGAAATTATCATGGAGAAAGAGAAGATCATCAAGCGAAATTGATTCGTCAATTTAAGCAACAAGAGAATTTGCCATTTTTTTGTTTTTAAAGAAAAAGAAAATGAAAAATAAACTAGACTAGCAAACTAGAATGAAGAATCAAACAATGATGCCATTCCCCGGCAACGGCGCCATTTTGATAAGGTGTTTTTCCGTCGTTGAATAGAAATACACCTCACCAAACAAAATTTATAAAACACCTAACTAACCGGCTATATGGACTATAGCGGCAAGTACAGGGATCGTCCCATAGGAATGGATATGTTTGACTATTCAATCTATGCGTTCACAAGCTAGTTCGAATCAAATTTGAGTTTTTGAATGAATCTATTCTAAGATAGAAATGCAAACAAATAAAGAAACTCTAGAGGATTCGGGAATCGGCAATGGAAATCGAATCAAAGAAATAACAAGGTCAAGACATTCATGAATATACAACGACATAGCAAATAGGGGAATGAAAACTAATGACGTGCTCACCACCTCTCGGATAGAGCACGCGAAGCAACCTAGCCTATAGAAAAGCTCTGGCATAGTCCTAAGCTAGATTAGCTAGCATATAATAGGTGCTATCATTCACTTGCATGAACTAGGCTCACAATGTCTTGCCAAACCTAAATCATACATTCCAATCTAACTCAATCAACTAGCATTTGCAACTACTACTCAATTGATCATGGAAAATCCTATCACAAAATCAATTTTAATCACAACATCAATCATGAATTTTGCCTAAAATTCCCCAAATTCAATGCCAAAGCTTCATCCCTAACCTCTAGACTAAACTACTCAATTAGCATGATTAACATCAACATTAAACTAAAATTAATCCTAATCATGAAACTAATTGAACTAATGAAGCTAATTGAAACAATAAAATTCAGAAAATCAAATATCCAAAAATTGGGAAAAAATGAAGAACATTCAAAGCATGAAACTAATCCTAGAATTCAAGTATGAAATCAAAGCATAAACGAAATTAATGAAGCAATTAAAGAATTAAAGAACAAATCAAAAAGAAAATTAGAATTATACCTTGAATTGAAGAATTAGCATCAAACTTTGAAGAACAAAATGAAGAACAATACTCAAAGCAAAAGGAAAGAAATCTGAAAATTAAATGATTGAATTGAATTTAGAATCAAGAATTTGAGGCTAAGAATCCTTAATCCTAATCTCTAATCTAAGCCCTAAACTAATTCTAGAGAGAGAATTCTAAAATCTGAAAATTACGTAATTAACAAAATAAAAGCGTAACTAAGCCTAATAAAGAAAATGCTGCGATTTTGTTTTTATAATAGCAGCCCGCAGCAACATTCGATCGAATTGAGGGTACGTTTGGTCACACAGATTCTGTGCGGTCGCACAAGACCCATCATTCGGTCGCACAACAATTTTAAGAGCTTCTGTCTGAGAATTCCAGTCTTGTTCGACCACACAGGCTGTTGCACTCGATCGCACAGCAAGGACTCGAGCGCACAGGACAACACTCGATCGCACAGGCTGCTCATTTCTGGTTCTGCGCGTGCTGCTGCGCTTCTTGCTGCATTGCTATGCTGTGCGATTGCTGCTGTATTGCTACACTGCTTTGCTGCCTTGTTGTAGTTGTGTAAAGCTCCTGTCAATGCTCTCAAAGTGAGCAGTAAGGCTGCTACAAAGCACGGGCTTGGCTGGTGCAAAGGCAAATGAACAGCTGCTGTCATTATATTGCCTTATTTGCGTGCCATTATTGTGGCTGCTTCTGTTCTGTTGCGTGTTGTGCTTATGCTCGTGCATAGCTGGTCTGCTTGCTTTGCTTTGCTGCTCGTGTGTTGCACAAAGAACATCATTGCTGCACTCAACAAACAACGAATAGTCAATGATATCGAAATCGCATAACACACTTATTAAATCACATAGCATGTTTATTAATTCGTATCGTACTTTTGTAAATCGTAAAATCATTTTAAACATCGTCAAGCATAATGACACAATATAAAACACATTAATACTCGAAACGACCCTTGCGCAACGAGAATGCACACAAAAGGCACGTTTTAGAGCAAAAATGACTAAAATCTACGCAAGACGAGAAAATGTAACGATTAATGCAAAAATGCGATAAACGAACTAAAAACGATAAAACTAAGCAAAAATAATAATAAAATGCTAATGAAATGAACTAAAATCCTAAGCTAAGAGCGACATAAATGTTTCTCATCATCGGCGAAGGAACCCTTTTGCTGGGACCAGCTCCTCCCTTGCCGTCCCCCTCCTAGCCGAACCTTCCGGCGGAGGATGCTACCTCAAAGGAGTCACAGCCATGGGGACGACCTCGATAGGGGAGTCGGCCGATCCCTCAGCAACGTCCTCTCTCTCCAGACGCTTGATTCCTGCCTTCACCCTGGGACGCTTCCCAGCTATAGAAGCAGCCTTGTCCTCGGCCTTGCGTTTGTGGCCGGCCGGACCCTTTTCACCGTACCCTTCTGCAAAAATCAGTTAAATTAAAGACATATGCCGAGCCATAACCCATAATGCAAACTGATAGAACAATGAATTCACCATTGTCGGGGTACCACCGACAATCCCCTTCAACTTCTGATCAACCATCTGCGTCAACCATTCCTTGGTACTGATTTGTCCTTTTTCCTGAGCCGGGAGCTTAGACATGGCAACGGCTGCAAAAGAAACGTACATGTTAGTAAAGAAAAAATATCCAAACCACTAAACAAGAGTGCTCTGATACCTTGGTCTAACACATGATCTAGACCAGCCGCTGACATAGACATAAACACTGGGTCCTTAAACTGAGAGCACGACGGGAGCCAGGACTTGGGAATGTTCAAATTCTTGCCCGGCACTGCCACCGTCTCGGCCTGAAAATGAACGGCAATTTGGTCCCACTCTTGTGTCGTTAATGCCGGCAGCTCCTCATTCCCTCCAGTGAATCGAGGCTCTGACTGCCAGCGGCTGAACTTCAGCTCCATGTCCTCGTCGGCAGTCCACATCACCACCCACCTTAGCCTCCAAAAATGGTGCTTGGAGGCTTATCAAAGGTGGTAGCATACCCCCCTTTGTCTGCCAGTTGGAACCAACCTTCGGCTCCCTTGACTTTCTGAAAATGTACCAACCTCAGAAAAGCATTGAAAGACGGTCTCATACCTAGCAACTCACACTTAGCCACGTACCCCAGTACGTTCGTCCATGAGTTAGGAGTCAGTTGGCAGAGATCAATGTCGAACCCGTCCAGCACTTCCTCCACAAAAGGATGGACGGGAAAGCGCAAACCACTCTTAAAAGCCCCACTGTACACTGGGAACTCACCAGGGCCCACGTCAAAAATAGTGGACGCCTCACTCTTAAGGAATCTCATCTCATATCCGGGGCCGATGTTCACACCCGCGACATACCTTTCTCCATGCTTCTCGAGCCATTTTAGCCACTTTGGATCAACACCAATCTGATCCGCAGAAATCTCGCCGTTCTCTCTCTGAACACCCACGGCAGCGGCTTGAGGCTCCTCTTCCATCACCTCATCCTCAACAACTTCGCCGACAACCCCACCGTCGCTCTCATCTTGCTTCGACTCCTCGAATGAGTCGGCGGGTGTTTTGGACGGACAAGCATCCTCCATCTCCTCCATCCAAAACTCATCAAACTATGTAACTTCTTGACGAGAGCTTTGAGCCTCGCCTGGAGGAGTCCGACTTATTTCTCTCCGCCGGCACTCTGATGGATCTTCCTCCTGGGAAAGAAGGGGTCATTTGCTGACCCTGTAGTCGTAAGTCAGCTATATTAGCCGTCTTTTTCGTCCTCGCCATCATGTCCTTCATAAGACGCATAATGGGAGGCTGAAATTAACGACGGGCTTAAAAAATGAGGGATATTGGTGCGGCGCAGATCAGACCACCATATTCAGAAGTTCCAACCTTAACGACTCAAGAACCTTAACACCGTCAAAATAACGACGGTGCAAAAATTGTCGAATGACAAAAGTATACAAAAAATAAATAAGGAAAACGGCAGAAATAGAATCTGAGACGAGATGGTTAGAAAATTACCTTAAAAACGTTGGAGGTGATGACTTTGAAATTAGGCGGTACAGAAAGGGGACGGAGTGGTCGTAAAATCCTTCCTCGTCCTTGAAATCTGCCGAGCCAAAGGATTCGTCAGAAACTTCTATGTAATTTCTCTCTCTAGAAAGAAAGGAGGTTGATTTTCGAAAGTAAAAATCGAAAATTTTACCCCTCCATATGTATAGGGGGGATAGAATTGGAAAAGTCGCCACTTGGCGCTCCCTCTTCAGTTCCAAGAATCTGATTGAGAAATCCAACAATCAAGAATGGGTACTACAAAAGCTGATTTACTCTACTACCCTTCTTGAGGGGAATATGATGTGGGTAAAAATACCCAGCCTACGTGGCCCAATCGCATCGTGCCACGTGGCACATCCCAGCTGGTGAAATGTCTACTTGGCAGCCACTATGGAATGGAGAAATGATGATGTATGGCTGAGATAAGTGTACAAACACCTCTTTAAGCCCATGGCCCAATACAGAGAATGTTATGACAAAGACACTTGTCATGTCATGGGGACCCAGCCAATCATATGATTCCCTCCTAGGGTTTCCCCTAAAAGGGGGAGGATATAAATACACTCAATTCCCAAGAAATAGACAAAAGTTCCTAGATAGAGAAACACCCTTCAGTTTCAGATAGTAAATGCTTTCTTTTTACTAAGCACTTCTTTCTAAAACCCTAATCTTACTTAAGCATCGGAGGGAATATTCCTTCGGGAATATTCTTGTTTTGCAGGAAAGCCGCCCGACATGGACTGGACTTGACCCTACGTCACTAGTGGAAAAAGGGTCATTTGCATCGCACTTTTAAGCACATTTGCGTCGCACATCGTGCGTGGCAAAAGCTCTCGACGCAAATGAACCTTATTTGCGTCGCACAATTAGCTAATGTGCGACGCAAATAACTTTTCAGGCATGGTGCTGAAAAGTCATTTGCAACGCACATTAGCTAAATGTGCGACGCAAATGACTTTTCAATATGTTAAAAAAAATGTCATTTGTAACGCACATTAGCTAAATGTGCGACGCAAATGACTTTTCAATATGTTAAAAAAATGTCATTTGCAACGCACATTAGCTAAATGTGCGACGCAAATGAATTTTCAATATGTTAAAAAAAATGTCATTTGCGTCGCAGATTAGCTAAAGTGCGACGCAAATGACTTTTGGATATTCTAAAAAAAATGAGCTGCTGATTTTATTTAATCCATAGATTAAATAAAATAAGCAGCTTTCAGTACTAGTATATTCAGAGCATAAAAATAAAAGTAAACTAGGTGAAAATTTTGACAATATTTCCTTTGTAATTTGACCCTCCCCAATACCGGGAATGTTATAATACATTAATATATACCTGTCAAAACAGTTTACAACCCAATAAAAGGCAAATTCACCATAGATCAACCAACATGTTGATAACCTAACTACACTTTAAACATAAAAGTTTAAGTAAATATTACAATAAACTAGCTAAATATCGACATTGCTCATAATGTAATCAGCCCAAATAAAACAAACAAAAATAGCAGAACAATCACATTCTTAGCAACAAAGGCAATACATATTCACCCTTATTAAGAAAAGAAAAACATTAGAGTTGCATAACCCCAAACCTACTCTCAACAGGAGGTATAATAGTCTGCTAGTCTTGCTACCATTTGCAGTTTGAATTGCATTCAGAACAATTATATTCATATAAGGAAACAATAATTAAACCTCAATTATATGGGAACATTTCAGAAAAAGTAATAAACGCTAGCAAGAATTGGGGAATCAACAACAGAACATTAAAATTTGAACTTAGACCTCACAATAATCAAACACACGAGCTGTTATTTATTGTATGCACAAAATGGCAATGTGAAAAACATGTATCATTGGATAAGCAACTGAACATTTCAAACATAAGAAACAATTCAAACTACAAGCAATACCAGATGATGTACAAATGTGTTCACCTAAGCAGTGTTTCGAGGCAAACGTATACAACGGAATACATGCCGTTCATTGCTTTCTTCTCAACGGTGTTATCTGGTTGTCCTGATCCAAGGAAACATGCAGAGATGCCATGTTTTGATAGATTTAAGCACTGGTCATGCATCAATCTTATCAATGGAGAAATCACGACCACGACCTTCCCTGTCAAAAGCGCAGGTAGCTGAAAGCACAGAGATTTCCCTGTAGAAACATTAAAGCCTCAAAAAAATTGACACAGTATATACATTGTACAAAGGATTCAAGAAGAAATGCACAGAAAAGGGAGAATAAGAATCAGAAAATAAATACCAGACCCTGCTGCTGCAAGAACAAGACAGTCTTGCTGAGAAAACCAAGCTAGTTAATCATGGTAGACACTGGTCATGCATCAAGCTTATCGATGTACAAATGTGTGTCTATTAAGTTCTTGCTTCTACTGCAGGGTTGCCTAGCAATCATGGTAGAC
The DNA here is from genome assembly GCF_020520425.1 of Spinacia oleracea. Lineage (NCBI taxonomy): Eukaryota > Viridiplantae > Streptophyta > Magnoliopsida > Caryophyllales > Amaranthaceae > Spinacia > Spinacia oleracea. The sequence continues at coordinate 109,413,748 of NC_079489.1, forward strand.
AAAGAAAAAAATCCAAAGGTAAATCTTACTGAATTTTTTCAACTGGATGGACTATATGTTTCATGATACTGTCTTAGCTAGTTAATGAATCTCTTTTAAGAGTTCGACATAATCAAAATCCTAAAATCAAAATCAAAATCTAGGGTTCAAACAATCAAAATTTAGATTCATCTGAAATCAAAATCCTAAAATCAAAATCAAAATCCTAAACAGATTCGACATAATCAATAACAAACTACAACATCTGAAATCAAAATCCTAAAAAGGTCACATTACATCAAATTCAATTCAACACTTAATTTATCATCAAATTCAAATCAATCACTTAATTTATCATCAAATTCAAAGCGAAACTCATAAAAAATTGAAAAAAAAATACTTGAATTCACAAACTAACGAACATAACTAAACCCTAAATTCAAATGAAAAAAACCAGAGAAAATTAATTGAACATGGAAATCAAGATACTCAAATTAACAATCCAAACAATTGGGCAAAAAGATACTCAAATTCACACATTAACCAAAATAATTAAACCCTAGATTCATAAGATTTTTTTTAAAATGTGCAAAACTAATTGAATTTGGAAATCAAGCAATATGACCCAGCGTGTTTCTTACCCTTCAAAAACCAAGCAATATGACCCGCCGGAAAATGCAAACCAATCGTATTGACATTTTCGCGGCGCCGACACCTAGGGTTTGCCTCTTCGCGGTAGTTTAGCATGTTTCTTAGAGGCAGTTCGGCGTATTCGGCGTTTCTTAGCCTTTTTCGCGGCAGTTCGGCATGTTTCTTAGCCTTCTTCGCGGCGCCGACACCTAGGGTTTGCCTCTTCTTGACATCGCAGATCTTGAATTTTCAGAGAAACCCAATTGACTATATTTGTGACAACTTTGGTGAGAGGAGATGTCGAAAAATAAGGTTGATATTGTGTTATTGGAGGAGAGATGAAGAGGTGTTGGAGTACCAACAATGGAGATTCTAAAAGAATAGATGAGAGAGAAAGATAGAAGAGGCGGAAAGTTTGCGGTGTTGGTGTGGTGTGCTGGGTCAAAGCGAGAAAGTACATTCCTAGGTGGACACGCATTGCATCGCAGATTTACAAATCTGCGTGGCAAATGACTCTAGGATGCTCCTAGAGTCATTTGCCACGCAGATTTGTAAATCTGCGATGCACTTGATTGAGTCATTTGCCTCGCAGCTTTGTAAATCTGCGATGCAAATGACTCTGGGGGGCATCCTAGAGTCATTTGCCTCGCAGTTTAACAAAGCTGCGACGCAAATGAGTAAATTTTTTGCTGAAATTTGTTATTTGCATCACATGTTCAGAATGGCGTGGCAAATGCGGGGATGCAAATAAGCCTTTTTCCACTAGTGCGTGGAACCAGATACTTCCTCGTCACCAACCATTGGAAAAACTCCCACAACAATCCCATTTTGTTGCTGGTTTCCCCCAGATTTTGCATTATTCTGACCATTGTTGTGATTGTTGTTTCTTTGGTAACCCTTCTGGTTTCCTCCATTGTTGCCAGAATACCCTCCCTTTCTGTTCTGGTTGTTTTGGTTGTTCTGGTTAATATTCTGGTTAGGCTTTCCATTCTTGGCATAACACTTATATTCTTTGTGGCGTAACTTCTCACAAAACCCACAAGTCACTAGCTTGCCATTACAGTCCTTTCCAGGGTGATTCTGTTACAAAATCTACAATTATAGGTCCTTTCTCCATTCCTTCCAGTCCGGTTTCCATTACCCTCGTGGTTGTTATGGTTGTTGTTGCGGTTTCCACCATAGTTCCCTTGAATTGGTAATGGTTGTTCCCTTTGTTTTTCTTGAAGTTCCCCTGGTTCTGTTGGTTACCTCCTTGACCTTGGTTTCCAACATCCTTCCTCTTCTCACCAGCATTCTTCCTCAATTGTAGTCCATACAGATGAGCAGCTCTTCCACATAGGGTATCTAGAGAAGTAAAGGTTTCTCCAGACAACAACAATTATAAATCCATTGACAGTCCATTCTCAAATCTTTGAGCCCTAAGCTCCTCAGTTTCCACCACTTTTGGTGCAAACCTAGGCAGTTATATAAACATAGAATAGTACTCAGTTACTGACTGAAGTCCATCTTTAGCTCAATAAACTCATGGGGCTTTTGCTTCTTTAGGTATGGTGGGTAAAATTTATTCCTTAAAGCAACCTTAAATGATTCCCATCCAAAATTAGGTGTAGCTCTCAAAGCATTCTCACATCTCTGCCACCATAAGTCTGCTTCTCCTTTAAGGTAATATACAACACTATTAACCCTTAGATGTTCTGGACAGTTCACAGCTGCTATCAGCTTATCAAATTCTCTTAGCCAATTCTCCAATATACTCGGGTCAGACTCTCCTTGGTATAGTGAAGGCATACTTTGAGAAACTTTCTTAAACATCTCCCCAGCCGGATAATGTACTGGGTTATGCATAGCCTCTGTTAAGTTCTGGACTAAGTAAGCTATTTATCTAACCACTTCAGCTAATCCCTGATTAGCCATTTCTCTCCTCCGGAGTGTAATAAAGGACTAATTAATGGCTGGGTTTGACATAGATACTACTAAAGTTAAAGTTCTAACAAGTAATTCACTTTGTATACAACAAATCATCAAATATCTCGAACAAAATGGAAAAAGTGGTGCCACTCATGGCCCTCCTTTCGATTGTTCGTATTTTCGGAGGGAGTTGAAAAGAGAAACTAAGTTCCAGTGCAAGTGCAGATCGGTGCGCCCGCACCCAGTCTTGGTGTGCGCGCCCCAATTGGAACAAAGTTGCAGGAACTTTTCAAAATTGCACAATTAAGCTTTCTAGGCCGGTGCGCCCACACTGTTATTGGTCGCGCCCGCACTAACGGGAAACCCCTCTGTAGCAAATTTCTAAAAGCATTATGGTTGAGGCAAAACAGGCACTTCTGGAACAGTGGGCCCACACCCATTTTGGTGCGCCCGCACCATTCCCTGTAGCTGACTTCTTCATTGACAGTTGAGCCTCACTGTGCCCCCAATGTCTCAGAGGCGCGCATCCGCATCCTACTTTGGTGAGCCCGCACCGAAGACGTAACTTTGAATTTCTAGTTTTTTCTCACTCATCGGTGCGCCCACACCCGATTTTGGGGCGCCCTTGAAGACCCTTATTTGTGCGCCCGCACCAACGTCCGGAATTCTATTTTTTAGTTATTTTGTTCTTTTTTAGGAAAGAGTATAAATACTCCTTTTCCCCCAATTTTTGGGGATCCTATTATTGTTCTTATTTTCTGAGTTTTAGAAGTTTCAGAGAGAGAAACACTTAGTCTAGCTTATTGCTTTTGATAATCAAACTCCAAGGTAGAATCTTTTGAAGCTTCAAGTAATTTCTTTCATCTTGTTCTTTCAATTTTGCTCTTCAAATTTTGTTCTCTTGTATGTTGTTGCTAGTTTTCTTCATACTTAGAATTCCCTAAAAAGCTTACTTGTTTGATTTTGTTGATTTCAATTGCGATTTTCTTAATTAGTATGCTTCTTTGTTTGAATTCCATACTTAGATTGCTTTTCATTTTCATTTCCATGTCTTGTGAGTAGTTCCAAGCGAACACGAACGAGAACGAGAACTCCACTTGTAGTTCCTCTAAAACTGTCCACCAACACATTCAAATCCGCCTTGGTTCTGTTATCTTAGAACTTCCACAAGGTATTTGGCTTTTGGGAATTATCAATCTTGGAGGTACACAAAGAATTAGGGTTCTTGTGTTTGATCTAGGGTTTGATCAAGTGTGTAGCGTGGAAAACTGACATAGGTTTAATGAATAAACCTTTGGAAAAAGATATAGGCCAACCGACCAAAAGCACAAGATAATGCTCGGCCATCAATGCACAGCCCACAAGAAGGCAAAGATATATTTACGTTTTCTAAACTAAATTCCCGAATATCCAATTAAATGAATTAGTCAAGAGTAAGTTGTGAGCATAATAAGGATTAGAACTAACTGATCGGAAACATTGCTCTAGCTAGGTGTTACGATCACTTGATCTTACTGAATTAATTATTCGTAATTAATCTGAACCTTGGTAATAGACTAATAATCCTTGGGTGAAGGAAACATTTCCTTCAATATTTGAACTGTGAGCCCTACTCGGGTAAATATAATGATTTGTTTACTTTATGATGTCTCGTTTCAAGGGAGATTTTAACTTGTTTTGTCTTTCTTGTGTGCAAATAGGTGGTTTGGTCCCCATGGGCCCAGCTGGGGGCCATTGAGGTTGTGGAGGAGAACCGCGGCTTGAATAGTTGTCGGATATTGTTTCTGGGACCGAGAGGTTCGACATTGTACGTTGAAGAGCGGGTATTCATGTAGCGCTCGACTTCTTCTGGGTACCTCAGACACCTCCGGCCAGCATGTTGTACACGATTGGTATTCCGGACATGCTAGCTACGCAGCTTGTGTGTGTGATCGGATATTGTTGCCTCCATTAGTTCAGGTATGCGTATTTCTGTTTCATTTGTATGCACAAACTTGTTTCAGCCGTTTTGACTTAATTTGGTGCATGTAGCCCGAGTCGACTACAAATGACGGTTTGGTGCCGCCTAACTGTAGCATCAGCTACATCGCCAAGGGTGGTTTCGAGATGACGAAAGTGGTGCACGCCGTTCTCGAGGGAGAGGGGTTTCACCCCTTGATACCCGAGGGTGCTCGTCCGGAATGAATTTCGGTTTTTTCATGAAATACGCATGAATTTTGGCATAATTCACCAAATTCTCCTCGACTTTCAGAAATTCACCAAATGCCCCTCACAAATGACTAAATACCCAAAATGCCCTTACTAAGGACGCGCCCTTAGTCATCCGTTAGCCTAATTTTCAAATTCACCAAATACCCTATTTTAATACTTATTTCACCAAATACCCTTATTATTTAATTTACCAAATACCCACAACTTAAAATTATCCATTTTGATCGGTACTCAGCGGCTAGTTTTTTTGTATGAAAATTAGCCATTTCTATTTGTTTGGTTATAAATACCCTTTTTTCTGACTATTTATTGAAGTTTTTCTATTGTTTTGTTAATTTCATATCATTTTTAAATACCACTACTTAGTGTCATATAGTCGCCATATATGATTTTGTTAGATTGGTTTCATTATTTTGTATGATAGTATATATATATATATATTCACGTATACTTAACTCTTACGTAGTAGATGCTAATGTTACACTCCAGGCCAGTAACTAAGGCAAGTACAAGTCCCAAAAGCCATTAGATATATTGGTAGTTGAGAAGGACAAGATGAATGGATTTGAAGAGGCAACAATTTCCTCTGTGGGTGCAACATGCAATAATAGAAATGAAAGCAAGGAAGAAGAGAAGAATGAGAGTAACACTTGTAACAAAGTGCCTTTCTACAAAATCTTTGCTTTAGCTGATTCTACCAATAAGGTATTGATGTTCATATGATCCATTGGTGCTATTGCAAATGGTGTTGCAATGCCCTTGATGGCCATACTTTTGGGTGATTTGGTTATGCTTTTGCCCAAAATCAAAATACTACGTAAGCCATCCATGTTGTTTCCCAGGTACAAATATAGACAATCTTATTGTTAACTCTACTCCCAATTAGTGTAGCTAGTGTGGCTAAGGAAATATTAATGATGAATGAATGCTATATTAGGAAATGTGACACCTTTTTTTATTATGGTTGTATGATTTCATTAAAAAAAAGAAAGGAAAAAGGCCACACGACAATAATAAGATAAAATGTTATGAAGAAATGAAGCTACTGCATCTCCAACAACCAAGTAAGCAAAGTTTAGAGACACATGTAAAAAGTCTAAGGTCAGCATGATTTTAATTGAAGGTGCAAAACTACAAAAATAGAAATTCATATTTACAAGTAGATACTAATTTTCCTATTGTTTTGTTAATTTCATATCATTTTTGTCATGAAATTAACAACACAATAGGAAACTTACAATAAACAGTCAGAAAAAGGGGTATATATAAGCCACGACCAATTTTTTAAACAGAAAAGTAGTCGTTGACCATCAAAATGAGTAATTTTAAGTTATGGGTATTTGGTGAATTATGTTTCACAATACGGGTATTTGGTGAAATAAGTATTAAAATAGGGGTATTTGGTTAATTTGAAATTTTGGCTAACAAAGGACTAACGACGCGTCATTAGTAAGGGTATTTTGGGTATTAATCATTTGTGAGGAGCATTTGGTGAATTTCTGAAAGTCGTGGGGCATTTGGTGAATTACGCCAAAACTCAAGGGTATTTCATGAAAGAATCGTATTTATTTTTGTGTGTGGATGCTACTAACAATGGTTGCGTGTTTCTTCAGTTGCCTGTTAGCATGGCTAACGTAACGGCGAAGGTGATCAACCGGTTAAAGGTCGCGTTGATCAAGACTCGGACGACACTCTCTTGCCGTAACCCGAGTTCGGAAGAGGTGGTATGCCTAAGCCTTGGTTTCCGCTTTTAGCACATGTACATATGTTGGCTTGCTGTTTATATTTTACAAACCAGAGTAAGGCAGCCAGAACCTTAGGAGCCGATGCGGACTCCTCGTAGGGGATGAGATTCTTTCGAGGGCGGTCGTTGTTCCGTTGGGCCACAGGCGCTAGGCCATGGATGCTCGATTTAAGGACGTGCCACAAGCCCTTGTCGCAGAGGGATGAGCCCAAGAGGAGATACGCGGGCCAACAAGAGGTTTGAATGCCTCAGATGGTTTGGTAGCCACCGCTATTCCTTACCACTCAGCCAGGCTGGACTGGACCACCAGTCCAGCAGCCTTTCAGCACGGGATGGGTTCCAGCATTGTCGTTGTCACCGCCGTCATGGACGGGCTAGAATCTCAGGGTTGAGGACCTGACCCCTTCTCCCAATTCATGAGCCAGGATTCGTTTGACGGAGCTCAGACTATGTAGGGCAAGAGCCCTGGTGGAGGTGATCCTCATCCAGAGGATGATCTCTTTTCGGGTGAAATCTGTCCTCTGGGGTTTTAGAGGGGATATAGTGCACGAGAGACAGTTTTTTAAGACCATGTACATATATTTGGATATGTAGTTGTATTTTTCGTATGCCGCAGATATTACGTATTTTACCAGACTTTTACGTATTTATTAGTCCATTTACTTTTCTGTACTTGCATTTTCATTTTGTCTGAGTTGCTCGATTCACAAATTTGTTAAAATATGTTATTTTTAGATGGATTTATATGGAGGCAGTCCGACTTACCCTAAAAATAAACACATTAAAAATACTCCCTCCGCCCCAGAATAGTCGTTACACTCTCCTGGGCACACAGTTTAATGCGAGAAGTAGTAGTGTAGTATCATTTATTATTTTATTAATAAGCAGATGGGAAGGAAGTTATATTAGAAGAAAGGGAATGTATGATATTTTTTTATATTGAAGGATATGAGAGTTGAAATTAAAATATTTGTGTGGTGGGCCAAAGTGAGAAAGGGACATCTATTAAAATATAATAAAAGCTTTACTAAAATGGGTTGGAAAAAAAGTGTAATGAGTAATCTAGGGCAGATGAAAAAGGAAAGTGTAACTAGTATTATGGGACGGAGGGATTAAAAATGAAGCATTTTATGTTTTTAGAGCCAACACCATTTTTTGAAATGGTCGAAACACTTTTATTTAGAAATAGAATCCAAATAGAATTGTAAGTCAAACAAAATCCTAATTGTCCTAGAATAGATGAATTATATACGAGTTTACGCATGATTTAGAAACGAATTAAACGTAAATCTACGAATTCCTGAAGTCTCCAAGTGTTTGTAGGAGACCAAACTGCTTGCACTAGAAAGTTCTATCGCTACACTTCATGCGTTGGGATTTTCTGGCACTGGTGTGGTTAGCGCTAGAATTTTCTAGCTCTTGTTCTCGGTTCTGTAGAAACTCAAATTTTGTTTCCTTTTTCAAACTAACTTAGGATTTTCTTGGTACGCTTGCATAAATATATGTCGTTCTGCTCGCTTATTCTTCATCCCTTGCTTTGCATTATTTTGCTTGTTTAAGTAATTCCCGATTCTTGGTTTTGTCATTTATGTTTCTAACATGTCTCTGAAATCTGATGTTAGCAAGTGGCTTCGTGCACTCACTCAGAGTGAGAAAATATTGCTGAAAGAATATAATTTACATGATTTTCTAGGTCTACAGAAATAAAAATAGACTTTTGGTTTATTCATGTAGCCCTGAATTTTTGGGATCCTGGTCATCAAGTTTTCGTGTTTAGAAATATCTAAATTGTCCTTTTGCCTGAAGAATTTGCTGCAATCTTGGGTTACCCTGTTAATGCACTTTCTGTTACGCCTAGTGTTGTGGGGTTTTTCCGATCAGCTGGTGACTAGGAGGTTTCCAGTAGAACACGGCACGATCTCAGCTCCGACCTGCAAAACAAGAATATTCCTCTCGGAATATTCCCTTCGATGCCTAAGTAAGTATGTGTTTTTAGAGAGAGAAAGTAGAGAGAAGGCAGATCATATAATACTTTTGGTTGTTGTGAATTGAATGTCCTTGTCCTTGGGATCTGGTGCTTTACATAGCACTAGGTTTAGAAGGAATGACCTAGAATTCTCCTCATATGATTGGCTGAGCTTGGAGAAGAGGACAAGTGTCCCTCTTCTGGAGCAGTGACCATGATAAGAGACATATATGGGCTTTTTGGGCCCTGGTGTGAAGTAATGAGTCCAAAAGGCTGGCCTCAACCCTTCTTCTAGAAAATAGGGGAGTGATTTGTCCACGTGTAGGGCAGTGAAGAAGGCATGTAGTCTCCTCTTTGTGGTCTGTAGACCGGTTACTAGGAATGAAAGGTGCCACGTGTCACCATCTTACAGGTATAGGTTGGCACGATAATTTTTCCTACAACATTTACCCCTCAAGGAGGGTATTTCTGGAAACAATCTTTCACATGTCCCTTCTTGACCCTTGATACCCATACGACACTTGTGGATTTTTTGAGAGATGGTGACAAGTGTAATGAATCTCACTTTTGCCCCTCTATAAATATGGGGGTAACTCCTCATTTTTCACTTTCAATTTTAGTTTTTACAGAGCTCAGACATAGGCGATTTCCGGCGAGAGGAAACACCAGTAGACGATTTTCGGCCACCATGTTACTCAACCTGTTCTTCGAGCTTCAACGTGTGCTTCGCCAAACTCATCTTGTTCTTCACTTCAGATTCGTTAAGGTTAGTGGTTTCACTTGTCATATATGTTTTCTTTGACAATAGTGATTTTAGCATTAATAATGGAGTATGGTTAGTGGGCGGCAATCTAGCGTTAGACAAGCGTTGGTTAGGCTTTTAGCGCTATGCGGCTGGTTTTTGGCAGAGCACATACTCGATCGTCCTTTTTCCTTATTCTCGATCTTCCCTAAGCCGTATTTTGTTAAACTATGCAGACGACATGGCGAGAACCAAACAGACGGCAGATCTGACCCGCCTACGCTTACGGGACGACGACGTTGTAGGGCCTCCTGAATGAAACTCTTCCACAGAGCCGGGCCCAGAGGATAAATATGCCAACCTTTGCCAGGAGATTTACGAGTATGTAGGTTATGGAGCTGAAGGGACGGCCAGTTCATCTGATCGCACAAGGGTGGATGAGACTTTATTGGTAGGCCGGGTGGCGCGAGAGGAAGCGCCGGCCAAGACTAAGGAATCGGCTAAGCCGGGTGGCAAGGATGAGGCTCACATTCTCCCTTTGGACATTGATCCGGATCAAGGATGGATGAAGTGGCTGGACAAGCATGGGGCCGACCTTAGAGACGGCCTGTGCGTCGGCCAGGGATATGAAATGAGAGTGCTGGCAGACCTGGAATCCATCGTGCGTCTCCTGGCTGATGGAGAGTTCCCTGTATATGCTGTCGCCATTAAAATGGGCATGTGTTTCCCTCCGCACCCCTTTGTGGTGGAGGTTCTTGATGGGTTTAACATTGGGGTGGCCTAAGTGACCCCAAATTCATTGGCCGATGTTTTTGGCTACATTGCCAAGTGTGCGTTGAAGAACGTTCAGCCATCTTTTAATGCATTTCTCCATTTGGTCTCTATTTCTTGGTCTCCTAATGCCGCCAAGGGTTGTTTCACTCTGAGCAGTCGTGGCACCTATCAGACGGTGGTAGGTAAGCATTCCAAGTGGCATATGTGGCGGAAGAGGTGGGCCGTCTTCCACACAGACGACAGGGATATGTACTATAGGATGGGCCGCTGGAGCGAAGCGACCAACTACATGGATAGTGACGAGGCACTCCCTCATTTGACTGCCGCAGAGTGGGATCAGATTAATGTCGTTTTCAAGACGGACACGTACCAACTCATTGTTGACAAGTCTTTTCATGTGTCGGCTCAATGGTTGTTGCACATAAGCCAAACTTCCAGATGAGGCGTTCTTAGCTGCCACTGGCCTAGGATATTCCATGACTAGAGGTGGCGTCTTTAGATCGCCGGCCAAGAAATTTAGTTCTTTGTTTTCTTACTGCAATGTTTACCTTTTTCCTTTTTCTTGACCATGATTCATGCTTGTCTATGTAGAGGAAGGGATGAGTCAACCGAAGGATGTCGACGTGGGGAAGGGACACATGACTGACTGGATGGCTAATATTTATGAGGCCAAGATGAAAAAGGCTACTGCTGAGCTGGAGGTGAAAGTTAGTCATTAGATATAGACTTAATTGAGTATGCCCCGTTATTACTTGGACGGGCGGACCTTTTTGATGACGAGTCATTTCTTAGAGAATGACTTGTGATCACTAAAGTCCCCCTCGTTATTTATTTGGGATGAGCGGCACTCATTGATGACGGGTCACTGCTTAGGGAATGACTTGTGATCACTAAAGTCCGCCTCGTCATTTATTTGGACGAGCGACTCCTTTTGATGACGGGTCATAACTTAGGGAATGACTTGTGATCACCATAGTCCGCCTCGTCATTTATTTAGGACGAGCGGCCCTTTTTTATGACAGGTCACTACTTAGAGAGTGACTTGTGATCACTAATGTCCGCCTCGTCATTTATTTGGGACGAGCAGCCCTTTTTTATGACGGGTCACTACTTAGAGAGTAACTTGAAGGAAATAATGCCCTTGGTCCAAGTATGCATTCAATGCTAAGTATAATAAATGCGGTTCAGTATTAATTAATTATGTAAGTTAATAATTCAGTGAGATCAAGTGAGCTGAATGCCTAGCTAGAGGCAGCTTCAGTTTGACTGGAATTAATAATATTAATCCACAGCTTACTCTTGACTGAACCCGTAGGGTCACATAAATAGTAAGTGAACGGATCAAGTATTTAAGTGAATTAAATACTCTAATTATGAATATTCGGAATCGACGGATCTCGGTTCCAGTGGGAGCTGAAATCGTCAAAAGGCAAAATATGAATACTCCGGAAATTATGATATTGGCGGAAACGGAAATATAGATCATAACTGAAATATAAATATTATCCAAGTCGTAGATGTTGCCGGAAAAGGAAACATGGTACGTATCGGAAAATATTATTGGAAATTGAAATATTGCCGGAATCGGAAATATTGCCGGAAACGGAAATACTACCGGAATCAGAAATATTGTCGGAATCGGAAATAAATTCCGGAATCAGAAATATTAAATATTTGTTCGAATCGGAAATAAATTCCGGAATCGGATATCTTAAATATAGTTCGAATCGGAAATGAATTCCGGGATCGGAAAACGAATCGGAAGCGCGACGTACGAAACGATCGACGAACGAGCTTGCTAGACGCAAGGCCCAGCACGAAGCCAGGCCCGCACCTAGCGAAGCCCGCGCGCAGCAAGCAAGGCAAAGCCAAGCTCGCAGCAAGCGAGCCGTGCAAGGCCCAGCAGCAGCGCCCAAGTATGGGCCGCGTGCTGCTAGCGCCTGCCTTGGGATGAGCCGCGCACCACGCCCATGCGGGTTGTGTGTGTGTGTGTGTGTGTGTGTGTGCAATGCTACGTACGACCGAATCCTTGGTCGTTTAGGATTGCTTGATTAATCTTTTTCCTAATTCCACAAGAATTAAATGTTTTGCATTTAATTAAACATTAAATTCTAATGGATTAATTTAACTAAAATTCTGATAGAATTAGTTATTTGAATCCTATTTGAAATCTAAGTCTGATATTTCCTCCCTATAAATACGTGGTTCATAATCACAATTTATACATCACAATCAATAAGTAATCATATAGTTTAAGTTTAAGCACGAATTATAATTTGCCTAAAACTAATAACTAAGCTTTCGAATAAACATAATACCTTAGATAATATTCTAGTTAATTGAATCTAAGGCGGATACAAACGTGCTGTGGACTATCTACGGAACGGAGGGGCGACATTTGGAGTACTAAACTTGTTTTTGTTTGGTTCGGGAGCAGCTAGGGAAGGCACGCATCACATGTATGTATATATCCTAAATTATGCTAATTGACTATGTGGCAATTAATTTGGATTCCTGGCTTAATGGTTTTTCCGCATGAAATATATGTTTTATATTTGTCATAACCAAACAGTGGTATCACGAGCCTCTAATTAATTCCATAATCAATTATAGTTAACATTGTTAAATTTTATAAATTTGCAATGAATTAAAGGGGTGATTAATTTCGTTGTATGTAATTAATTGCAAATTCTGAAGGAAATATGTCCTTCACCCAAGGTGCATTTAGTCTAATACCAAGGTTCAGATTAATTGCGAACAATTAATTAAGTGAGATCAAGTGATCGGAACAGCTAGCTGGAGAAATGCTTCCGATCAGTGAGTTCTAATGAATATTAAGCTCACAACTTACTCTTGACTGAACCTACAAGTTCACACCAACGGCACATAACAGATCACTGGATTAAATGAATCAGAAATTGGCTGTGCGCGGGTCCGTGTGGTCGTGTGTACAAGTGTGGCCGGTCAAGGCCTTGTCTTGGCCGGTTACACAAGATAATATTAAGTTATTATATTTTTGCACACACCCCAATACACACATTAGTTTTCCAAACTCTAAATCTAATTCAGAAATTACGTTCTATAGTTTTCTCTCTCTGTGAAAACGGTTCTTCCCAAAAGCAAAAACTCTTGATTAATTGTCTAAGCTACGGTTATCAAGTCGGATCTGATCATGTAGGTGAACCAAGTAGAGGAACGACAAGTGGACTTCTAAGTTCGTGTTCGTTGACAGATTACTAGGGAAAACACGTTTTGATTGTAAGTTTGCTTAATTTGTGCTTTATACATGTTTCCTGGCTTTGGGGAATGTTTCCGCACATGTTATTATGTTTAAATGTATTCCCCTACAGTGGTATCACGAGCTTTATGTATTCAAAGCATGTTTTAGCATGATTTTTTTGTGTTTTTGCTGTTGTCGAAATATTGGGAATTTTTGTTGATTTTTCGGAAATTTGATGGATTATTGGATTAATTTTGTAACCTGTTCTGAAATCAAAAAGATTCGTTTTTTCGACTTTTCCGACCCTAATCTGATTGAAAACGATTTTCTGAGATCAACTCATCAGAACGGAATTGCAAAAACAGGCCTCGAAGTGATGTTTTTTGGGCGTTTTTGTTAATTTTCGAATTAAAATTAAAAGTGTCGGAAAGTACTTCAATTAAAAGGTCGACCTAAATAACTCGGAATTGATTGAAATTTTGACACGATGTTGGTCGGTATATTCTTGATCTATGTTAAAAGTTTCAGATTTTTCCAATAAGTATAAACCCTAATTTTTTTTCCCCAAATTCGTAAATTTTAGATACCTAATTGATTTTTTAAATAATTTAGATCTAATAATTCGGTTAATTGGGAAAGGGAATATAATTTCTTGGGTCAGTGGCTAATTTTAAGAATTATTGGATTAAAATTTTGAATGGTTTCGTTAATTTTAATCGCACTTAAACCAAATTATTAAAATCTGAAATTTAAATGTTTAAAGAACGATTTAAAGTTTTGGATTTTAATATTAAAAGTTCAAATTTTTGGTTGAATCGTTCGTTCTTAAAATTTGAATAATTATAGCCTTGATTTAATATTTTACGAAATTGTATTGTCGTTAATTTTATTAAATCGTAAAAACCGTTGTTTTTCGAAAATAAAAATCGTAACTTTTTATGAAAAATAACATAAATGCAAACGTTCGTGAATTTTTTTTTTTAATTGAGTTGTTTCGTAGTACGAACCAAAGGCACGAACACATGGGTGGGGTGGACGTGTGGCTCGTCGAGCCACGCGGGCTGCCACATCAGTGCCGAGCCGCAGCGACGCGGGCAACAGCATGGGCGCTGCATGCTGCGCCCGCGCTGGGCGAGGGAAGGGGCAAGCAGGCAGGGCCTTGCTTGTGAGGGCTGCGAGCAAGCAAGGCGCCTAGCCTTGCGATGCGCAGCAACAGGCAGCGACGAAGCGCGCATGGGAAGCAGTGGTTGTGGGCACGCGTGCTTGGCTGCGGGGTATGCGGGCATTGCTCGTGTGCCTCGTAGGCCACACAGTGCTGCGATGGGCTGGGCGTAAGCCTAGCCCGAGCAAGCACATGAACATTTTTTTTAAAAAAATTGTTTATTTCTTTGAGCTTGACCATGTTTGCATTAATTTGGGCTAATGGGATATTTAATTTAATATTTTATTTACTTGGGCTAGGCCACGAGTTTTAATTTAATATTTAATAATTAATTATCCGGAATAATTTAGGATAGTTAAATACGGTATGTGAACCATTCTATCTTTGAATGTAAAGTTTTAAATATGGTCAGCGTACCATGGAATTTTGATGTAATTTATTATTTTCAAGTATTTCTAAGTTTAGAACTTTAAGTTAGCAATTGAACGAAGATTCAAGACGATGCCAAACTAACAAGATGGAGATGAAGATTGGATGCTTCAAGACAAGATGTTTCGGGCCATACTAGTTCACCATTTTATTTATGCATTTGATATATATATAGCACTTACAAAAATCTAAGGACCTAACGTAGTAGGTTTACGCCAAAGCGAGGTGCTATATTAGTTGACTTAGATGGTAAGGCTCCCAAAGGAGCACGTTGATTGTGGTTTCAACTCAAGCAACAATGGCATTATGTTGTGGCAATGGGATAAATTATGGTATTAATTTATTAACCAAGAGTAATTTGGAGATTACTAGCAATAGGTTTTGCTTACCTAGAATCTTAAATTACTTAAGACATGCCAAAGCTGCTTAATGATTTAGGACTTTTGGGGTCTACGAATCGTTTCATTCATTTTGGACCATGTTTTTCTTTTTGCATGAATGAAATGTTAAATAGCTTTAATGATTGCATGTTAGCTTTTATTTCAAAGTTATTAAAGTTATGAATGGTTATTTATTGCGAATTCTTTTCAAATGTAGTAATCAAATGGCCACAAACAATAACAACACTTTCAACCTGCGTTCAATTCTCGACAAGGGGAAGTTGAATGACAACAATTTCCTCGACTGGGAAAGGAACTTACAAATAGTTCTAATGCATGAGGAAAAATAATATGTCCTCGAGGAAAAGTTACCGGAGGCCGCCGGGCCGGACTTAACTCAAGCTACCCTTAACCGTTGGATCCAGGCCAACATGGATGTCAAATGTGTGATGCTTGCATCCATGAGTCCTGAACTTCAGAAAACGTTCATTAACTCAGACTCTTAGAAAATCATCTCGGAGTTGAAGAACATGTTTCAGGACCAAGCCAGAATCGAAAGATTCGAGACTCAGAGTTTGATCCTTGAGACTAAGCTTAAGAAAGGAGAACCAGTGAGCCCACATGTTCTTAAAATGATTGGACTCTTTGAGAATATGAGAGCTCTAGATTCTGACGTATCAAATGAAATGGCTATTGACATCATTCTCCATTCGCTTCATAGTGGATATGATCAGTTCAAGTTGAATTACAACATGAACAACATTGAGAAAACTCTTACTGAGCTTCACGGTATGCTGAAAACTGCTGAAAAGACGCTCCAGCAAGAGAATAAGCACGATGTGCTTATGGTGCGTAAGGGCAAGAACTTCAAGAAATCTGGCAAGAATAAGGGCAAGAAGGGTAAGGGCAAGGCTACGCCCTCACCTAAGTCCAACGACACCAGTTCTGGTAAACAGAAGAGGGTGACTCGTTCTCCTGCTGACTTTGAATGCTTCTACTGCAAGAAGAAGGGGCATTTGAAGAGGGATTGCTTGAAGAGAAAGGAAGATGAGAAGAACGGGAACGTTGCTTCTACTTCAGGTATGTATGTTATACATTGTAATCTTGCTAATTCTACTTCTTGGGTATTAGATACTGGTTGTGGCTCACACTTATGTTCCAATTCGCAGGGACTAAGGAGAAGTAGAAGGATTGATAAAGGCGAGATGGATCTACGCGTGGGAAATGGAGCACGGATTGCTGCATTAGCCATAGGATTTTATTTTGTTTCTTTGCCTGGTGGTTTTGTTTTGGAACTAGAAAACTGTTACTATGTTCCTAGTATCAACAGAAACATTATTTCCGTTTCAAGTTTGGATTCTAAAGGTTTTAGTTTTCAATTTAAAGACAATAGTTGTTCTTTTCCTTTGAATGGAATGATTTATGGTTCAACACAACAAAAAAATGGTCTATATGTGCTAGATACGAGCAAACACATTTATAACATAAATACTAAAAGGCTAAAACTGGTGATTCAGATCTCACATTTCCGTGGCATTGTCGATTAGGCCATATAAACACAAAGGCATGGAATTACTTCAAAGAAAGTGAATTCTAGAATTATTCGACTTAGAGAAGATTGATCAATGCGAATCTTGTTTACTTGGCAAAATGACAAAGCAACCTTTCTCAAGGGTGGGAGAAAGAGCAAGTGAACTACTAGGGCTAATGCATACGGACGTATGTGGTCCTATGAATACGAAAGCTAGAGGTGAGTTCAGCTACTTCGTAACGTTTACGGACAATTTCAGTAGATATGGCGATATTTACATAATGAAACACAAGTCTGAATCGTTTGAGAAATTCCGAGAATTTCAAAATGAAGTAGAGAATCAACATGGCAAGAAAATCAAAGCTCTAAGATCGGATCGAAGAGGTGAATATCTTAGCCACGCGTTTGATGACCATCTAAAAGAATGTGGTATTCTTTCTGAATTGACTGCTCTAGGGACACCTCAATGGAATGGAGTGTCGGAACGGAGAAACAGAGCCTTACTCGATATAGTCAGGTCAATGATGGGTCAAGACGAACTTCCTTTACGATTTTGGGGACATGCGTTGCAAACTGCAACACTCACACTGAATCGTGCTCCGTCAAAAGCTATTGAAAAGACTCCATACGAATTATGGACTGGGAAACTTCCAAAGTTGTCTTTTCTAAAGATTTGGGGTTGCGAAGCATATGTCAAGCGATTAATTTCGGACAAGCTCGAACCAAAATCTGACAAATGTTTCTTCATTGGGTATCCAAAAGAAACAAAGGGGTATTATTTCTACAACAAGTCAGACAACAAGGTATTTGTTGCTCGTGACGGTGTCTTTTTGGAAAGAAATCATATTTCCAAATTGACAAGTGGGAGAATAATAGACCTCGAAGAGATTCGAGACGAACAACGAACTAAGAACTCTTTGGAAGCAGTTCAGGTTGATGAACCTCCAAGGTCTTTAGAAGAGCCAGTGGGAGTAGTTCCTCAAAACGTTGTTGCCCCTCGTAAGTAAAAAAGAACTATATTTCTGCCGGACAGATGGACAGGTGTCCTCATGACTGAAAACTTAGACGTTCTCATATTAGATAGTGATGAACCTATGACTTACAAGCAAGCTATGACGAGCCCAAGCTCCACTAAATGGTTAGAGTCCATGTCTGAGAATCAAGTCTGGGATTTGGTAGATTTGCCGGATGGGTTTACACCTATCGGATGCAAATGGGTCATCAAATTGAAGAAAGACAAAGATGGAATTGTATACATATACAAGGCTAGATTGGTAGCAAAAGGTTACAGGCATGTTCACGGCGTTGACTACAATGAAACCTTTTTTCTCCAGGCAAGATGCTTAAGTCTATTCGGATAATCCTTGCGATTGTCGCATTTCACGACTATGAGATATGGCAAATGGATGTCAAAACTTCCTTCTTGAATGGTGTTCTTGAAGAGACTGTGTTTATGACACAGCCGGAGGGTTTTGTCTATCAAAAGAACCAAGGAAAGGTATGCAAGCTTAAGAAGTCCATTTACGGACTAAAGCAGACATCAAGGAGTTGGAATAAACGATTTGATGAAGCAGTCAATAATTTTGGCTTCATCAAGAATCAGGACGAATGTTGTGTATACAAGAAGGTCAGTGGGAGCAAAATTGCATTCCTAGTCTTGTATGTTGACGACATACTACTTATTGGAAACGACATTCCTATGTTGGAGTCTGTAAAGACTTGGCTTGGAAAGTGGTTCTCGATGAAGGACTTAGGAGAGTCACAGTACATATTGGGCATCAAGATCTATAGGGATAGATCTAAGAGGATGATTGGACTAAGCCAGAGCACTTACATTGACAAAGTGCTAGCTAGGTTCAATATGATGGAAGCCAAAAGAGGCCATCTACCCATGTCACATGGCACATATCTAAGCATGAGTCAGTGTCCCATAACATCTGATGAGCGTAGAAAGATGAGTGGGATTCCATACGCTTCGGCTATTGGATCCATCATGTATGCTATGATTTGTACAAGGTCGGATGTTTTGTTTGCACTCAGTGCAACGAGCAGGTACCAGTCAGAACCAGGTGAGGCACATTGGACTGCTGCCAAGAACATCCTAAAGTACCTGATAAGGACTAAGGATCAGTTTCTGGTTTATGGTGGTACAGATGAGTTGATTGATAAGGGCTATACGGACGCAAGCTTTCAAACCAACAGAGATGATTTCAGATCACAGTCTGGGTTTGTGTTCTGCCTCAACGGCGGAGCAGTAAGCTGGAAAAGTGCTAAGCAAAGCACTATTGCGGATTCTACAACTGAAGCCGAGTACATTGCTTCCTCAGAAGCAGCAAAGGAAGCTGTTTGGATTCGGAAGTTCATCGAAGAACTTGGGGTTGTCCCCTCTATTAAAGGACCAGTGGCTTTGTATTGCGACAATAGCGGAGCCATTGCCCAGGCAAAGGATCCTAGGAGCCACTAGAAGTCCAAGCACGTACTGCGGCGATTTCATATACTTCGAGAGATCGTTGAAAGAAAAGAAATCGAGATTTGTAAGGTTAGAACTGACGACAACGTCGCGGATCCATTGTCTAAAGCGATGCCACAAGCGAAACACAACGCACATGTAGCAACCATGGCAATCAAGCATGTTGGAGAATGGCTTTGATTTTCTAAGTTTTGTTTTAGAACATTTATTAGATCTATGTTTAAATCAATTGGTTTAACCATTTCATATTTAAGAAATTTATTATTTCATATTCATTTAATTTTAGTTTAGTATTAAATGATAAGTCCATGTGATTCAAATCATTTAAATAGAATGTCAAGATAAATTCTTCGACAAAGAAACACCCATAAGTGAACTTAAATATTGAAGTCACAATGGATCCCTTATCCAGGTCATTGAAAGGTGGACGACCAATGACTAATGAAGATTAGATTGCAAGTAGATTTTTAGTTCTGTTTCTTGAACTGAGTGACTGGATGTTAGAATCTTTTGCATAGATACTTATTGGATCTTGTATCGGATTGACCATGAGAACACTTTAAGAGATTAAAGTCATGTCATAGGTAGTTCTCGTCAATGGTGATTAGAACCGTTCCTCAGAACATGAGCGATTATGTCTGCTCGTTTGAGAATTAGTTCGCTTTGATGCTAGCTAAACGTCGCACCGTAACAAGAGGCTATAAAAGCAGTTATTGGGCGTACTATGAATCAAAGTGAGTGTTCATAGATTGCAAGAATGAATTTTCCTCCTATCTTTGATAGGATATGGTGTTGTTGTGTAACAAGGCCTCTCGGAGAGTTAGATACTGTAAAATGCATGGCCGTGCTCAGAATGGTTAAGGCTTAACCTTCTGTAAATGTTTAACAGTTGAGCTCTGTAATCCGAGAAACACTTTTGGACCTAATAAGGATGGCTAGAATCTTACCTTATGTTCAGCAAGTGACACTAAGTGACAAAGGAATATGAATGCACACTTGTCTGATTGACAAGGGGGAACCTGAAGGAAATATGTCCTTCACCCAAGGTGCATTTAGCCTAATACCAAGGTTCAGATTAATTGCGAACAATTAATTCAGTGAGATCAAGTGATTGGAACAGCTTGCAGGAGCAATGCTTCCGATCAGCGAGTTCTAATGAATATTAAGCTCACAACTTACTCTTGACTAAACCTACAAGGTCACACCAATGGCACGTAACAGATCACCGGATTAAATGAATCGGAAATTAATTTAATAGCTTTTCGGGAATTAGTTTTGGAAAACGTATTATACGGTACGACTTTTCATTGGAATCGTATATCGTATCGCGAATATTCGTAAGCTGGGCGAAACGAATAAATCGTATCGTACGACGGTGATTCGTCATATACGAAACGATAAATAATATCCGGAAGGAAATAGTCGCGAATACGAAGGGCATCGGAGTTGCCGGCCCGTCGAGCCAAGCACGCAAGCGTGCAAGGCCCAACAAGTCAGCAAGCTCGCGAGCAAAGGTGAGCAGCCAGCCCGCGTGTGGGCACGAGCACGCAACACAAGCAACGCATTAGCGAGCATGCGAGGCCCACGGCCCAGCAGCTCGGCCGTGCGCGCTGTGGGCTTCTGCCTGCAACGTGTTGGCTGTGGGCGGGTCCGTGCGGTCGTGTGTGCAAGTGTGGCCGGTCAAGGCCTTGTCTTGGCCGGTTACACAATATAATATTAAGTTATTATATTTTTGCACACACCCCAATACACACATTAGTTTTCCAAACCCTAAACCTAATTCAGAAATTACGTTCTTGTTAGGGGGTCGAAAAAGCATGAGGCTAATGCGTGATCTCGTCCCTCGTGGGTGTGACGCTTCTTTTTGTTAAATCAAGTGTAATTGGATTTCCTGTGAGTTTACACCCAATTGACTAGTAATATAGGAGTCGTCATTCAGTTTTTAACGACAATGAGAAAAACTGACAAAACCCGATTATCGTGACATAAAGGGAGTGCAATTATGTTTGACCACGACGGTCGTAGGTTCCCTTGTGATCCCTGGTGGTGGGAATCGCTCAACGTACACCCGCAGGGTAGAGATTGAGGGTTCGGGGGACTATAACTACCGAGAGGAGTACTCGCTCTTCGATAACTCCAGAGGCAGGATATCCTTACTAGCTCAGCATAAATAATTGAAGGGACATGCGTTAACTATTAAACTAATCTGAGTTGATTTTATCAATATGCAACATATAGTACTAGATCGAACGCGATTATCTCATTTAGATTGTTTTAAGGGACCTAGCATGATAATCCAATTTTCCAAAAATATCATATTTATTAAGCGTGATCGAACAATCAGATTTCAGTTAGTTTAACAGTTCATAAAAGGGCGAGGAAAGCAATTAAACCATGGAAAAGGGACACATTACGACGCACCCTTGAGATGTGCGTCACGGTTCTCAGAAAACTAACCACTTTGACTTTGCTATTTCTCCTTTTATTTAACGAATCTCAAATTATGGGACGGGATACGTTCTGTTCGATTTATGGATCGATTGCGACAGAACGCGTGATCAGTTTTGCAGCGTGAGGCTTAGGCTTAGGGGTTTAGAGTCAATACTCAGAATACAATTGTGTGTTGTTGTTGTCTTTTTCACGTCGAACTTAAGGCCCTATTTATAGAAAAGAGTTCGTGGAAAGATAGAATTGTAGAACTCTAATCCACGAGGAATTAGGAAAAAACACGTACCAGGTATTTTCAGCGCCCAGGGCTGGGCGCCGAAAGAGCCAGGCGTTGAAAATAGGATCTGGGCAATTTCAGCGCCCAGGGCTGGGCGTTGGAATTGATGTTTTGGCCTTTTCTTTGTCAGATTCGGACTCTTAGAATCCGGTGCGTATGAGACTTAATTGAGTCTTTTAGTGCGTATTAACCTTGTGACGGAATGCGTCTGGGCCCGTTACGAACTCTAGGCTCGTTAGGATTTTAATTAATACGTGACTCTTATTTTCGAATCATATTAGGAATAGGATTCTCTCATAATTTCTATCTCATTTAGGATTTATGTTGGAGTGCAACACCTAATTCTGACAGGTTTCTATCTTTTATGACTTGCCACTTTTAACAACTACCCATTACGGCAATTACTATTTTTAGCAGGTTTCCATAAATAGCAGGTTTCGGGTGAAATGAAAAGAGGAATTGAGATTCGTTATTTTATAGGAGATGCGTTGTCAAGTGGAGATTTACGTCTTCATCATCGAACCTTCCCTTTCGGGAATGAGGACAAAAGTAGGTGTCTACAGTTAGCCCCCAGTTTGACTGAGTCTTGGAATAAGACGATGGTCAAAGTACTAGACGGAGTGCGCCACACAAGCCATGGTGACCAGTTTTTGCGAGGGTCTCACGAGCCCCCGAGTGATAACATTTGACTTAAGGGTCATCACTTAGAGTGTCGACATATCCCTCACGTGTCATTGGGATTTGTCAACGGATAGTATAGAAACTTCCTCACTTTGTCATTGGAAGGATCTAAAGAAGTGTAGAAACTCCCTCACTTTGTCATTGGGAGTAGCTACAGATGTTTTCGAAATCAAAGCTATAAAGTGTAATTGGGCCTGGCCAAGCCCAACCACGAGGTAAAAATATTTTTAAAGATTCTCATTTTCAAGGCTAGTTAAACGAGAAAACCCCCTTGTTTTTATGGGACGCAAAACGAAGGAAAATCCAGCACATCGTTCTTTTTTGGAAAAACGGAAAACCAATCCTTTAATTTTTGAAAAAAAGAGAAAACCAATCTCATCGTTCTTTTTTGGAAAAACGGAAAACCAATCCTTTAATTTTTGGAAAAAGGGAAAACCGATCTCATCGTTCTTTTTTGGAAAAACGGAAAACCAATCCTTTAATTTTTGGAAAAAGGGAAAACCGATCACATCGTTCTTTTTTGGAAAAACGGAAAACCAATCCTTTAATTTTTGGAAAAAGGGAAAACCTGAAGGAAATAATGCCCTTGGTCCAAGTATGCGTTCAATTTTAAGTCTAATAAATGCGGTTCAGTATTAATTAACAAGTTAATAATTCAGTGAGATCAAGTGAGCTGAATGCCTAGCTAGAGGCCGCTTCAGTTCAAGTGGAATTAATGATATTAATCCACAGCTTACTCTTGACTGAACCCGTAGGGTCACACAAATAGTACGTAAACGGATCAAGTATTTAATGGCATTAAATACTCTATCTATGGATATTCGGAATCGACGGATCTTGGTTTCAGTGGGAGCTAAGATCGTCACAAGCAAGAAATGAATACTCCGGAAACGATGATATTGCCGGACACGGAAATATGGATCGTACCGGAAATATAAATATTATCCAAGTCGTAGATGTTGCCGGAAACGGAAACATGGTACGTATCGGAAAATATTATCGGAAATGGAAATATTGCCGGAATCGGAAATATTGCCGGAAACGGAAATATTGTCAGAATCGGATATATTATCGGAATCGGAAAATAATTCCGGAAACGGAAATATTAAATATTTGTTCGAAACAGAAATTAATTCCGGAATCGGAAATATTAAATATTGTTCGTATCGGAAATGAATTCCGGATTCGGGAATTTAATCGGAAGCGTATCGTACGCATTAGCATCGGACGAGGCCCGGTAGACGAAGGCCCAGCACGAAGCCAGGCCATCGCCCAGCGAGCCAACACGCACCATCGCACGCCAAGCCTCGACCAGGCCCAGCGCAACGCCAGGCCCAGCCAAGGCCTGGGGCGCGCGCGCGAGAGCACAGCAGCAGTGGGCCGAGCGCTGTGCGCCTAGCGTGGGCCGCAAGGCTTGCGCGGGTGTACGGAGCTCGTGCAATGCTTGTGCCAGAATCCTAAAGCAATCGGGATTCGAAATATGATTAAATCCTAAAACTATTAGATAAAGATTAATTAAATAGAGTCCTAGCAGGATTCTAATTAAACTAATTAATATCCTAATAGGATTATAATTCCTTTTCCATACCTCTATAAATAAGTGCCTAGAGTCATAATTTATAGACACAATTGAAGTATTCAAAGGGTAAGTTTTTGAAAGAAAATTAAGCCACAGTCTTGCACAATAATAGCCGAAAATTCCTAGCACCTTAAGGGTGATTCTAGTTGGTCAATCTTGAGGCGGATCCGGACGTACTGTGGACTATCTACGGAGGGACGACACTTGGAGTCCTAAATAATATGCTTTCCTGGCTTTATGGTTTTTCCGCATGATTTATGTATTGTCATATGTATCATAACCTAACAGTGGTATCACGAGCCTCTTATTATTTTCATAATCTAAATTGCATAAACATGATTAAATATTACAAATTTGCAAGAATTAAAAGGGGTGATTAATTTTCGTAATTGTTAATTAATTGCAAATTGCGTTTATTTAATTATATGTACGCAGTTTTTCGGCAGTTTCTTCGTTACTCATCCAAATCGAGTGATTTTTGTGTCAATTTCGCATGTAAAAGGCATTCTAAAATTTTGACAAAAACAGTATTTTTCGGCCGAACCCATAATTCTCAAATTCGAAGCCTAACTATGAAGTTTCGGAGGTTTTAGTTTTTCGAACGCAAAAGTTTGTAAATTTAAGATGTTAAATTAAATATTTGCGATTCTTGTTGTTAAATCTTGAATTTTTGATTGACCTACTGTATATGTTTAACAAGTTTGAATGCCTAGCCTTGTTAATTATGCAATCTAATTTGTAATTATGATTAATTTGTTGAAAATTGGAATAATTTAGAATTAATTTGATTTTCATAATTATTTAATAATTTAATTAGATACCTATGATTAAAAACCACCATAAAAATTGTAAATTTGTGTTAAATTTTAAATTTTTATGACCTAGACTTGAATCCATGTTAATCGGAAATCAATTAATTAATAAATTTTCGATTTTTCGCCATAAAATTATGAAATTAATATGATTTATTAATTTGTCATTAATTTTGAAAATAAAATTTTTAATTTTTATGCGATTCGCTCTTATAACTTGCACGCACAAAGCAATGGACGCTACGTGTTACCCTTAAGGGGTGTTGTATAGTGCGGGCATGCGACGACGAGCAAGGGAGATCGTCGCCCATGCGGTACGAATGCAATGAGCAAGGCTATGGTGCACGAGCACAAGGCAGCAGCCCTGCCTTGTGTCGTGGGCTGTGTGCGAGGGGCGAGTGGGCAAGGGCGAGAGCAAGGCAGCGAGCAGTCCCGTGCAACACGCACTGTCTCGCGCAGCGATCGAAGCCTCGCGCGCAGCGAGCGCTGGCTCGCGTGCGACGAGCGCTACGACTGCATCGAAGCCCATGCGAGCCAGCGCTCGCTGCGCGCCCAGCGATGGTGAGCAGCGAGCGTGCTTCGATGATGCCTTGCGATGGTGAGCAACAGCAGATGCGACGCAGCACATAGGCTGCGCGCACATGGCCAGCGATGGCTGCGTGCGTGTGGTCTATGGCTGTGCGTTACGTTGTGAGTTACGATTAGATCGTTTTAAAATTTTAATTTGAAATTTTCAGTTTACGTAATTTTAATTAATTTTAAAATTAATAATTTAAATTATTTTCTTGGATTTTAATTTTGAATATTATAATTATAATAAATTTCATTTATTCTAATTATTTTACTAAAATTAAAATCATGAATTAATTTAAATACGACTGAAAATAAATTAAATATGTGGATTCAATTATACGAGCTTTAAATTTTAATTAAATTTGTATGTTTCCGGTTAGACTAGAAATACATTTTTATGTTTAAAATTAGTAAAGCATATGAATTTATTGGTTTAAGTGGGAGCCCTTTTTAGTCATAAACTCTTGATTAGGTTTACAAATCCTTAAGGTTAAAACAACTTGATTAGAATTAATAAGGACTGAATAATTTGTAGATTATTGGTGCCCTTGATTAATTGCTGCAAATGTTTATGTGATGCATAATGTGTTTTACTAACCAGCTATGTGGGTCATTCATGATAATGAATGGGTGAATGGTATATATTGTATATGTACTGTTTTGCAGGTTATGAAGTGACTAGTATTGCCCAAATAGGATAGAAAATACGGTCTGCGTACCATTAATTTGAATGTAATTGGTCTAAAGTACCAAAATTGTTTTTCAATTCAAATATGGTCTGCGTACCATCAAATAGTTGTAATTAGTTTAATTATAGCTTATCCTATTTGAAGAAAATGGTGCCTCCCACGGAGATTTTCGAGACGGACTTTGAAGTTGAAGCTTCAAGATGAAGTCGGGCGATACTAGATCACATTTATCTTATGCATGCTTTAACTTATTTATTGCTTTAAATATGTCTTAATTATGCATGAGATTGTGGCTTGATTATGTTGCATGATTAAGGATTTTAGTTCACTTAAAATCTAACCAACATAGTAAGAGCCTTAAGTTCCAAACTTAAAAATAGAGTTAAAAGGTGCCATGCCAAAATATACACTTGCTTGGATATCCTTTACATCAATCTAGTAATAGTTTTCACTCAGCGAGGTGTTACTTATTGGTCCTAAAGGGGCAAGGTACACAAATAATTGTGAGTACATGTTAGTTTTGGTGAAACTCAACGATATAAGTAAGGAGTCCTTTTATGTCGTGGCAAAATCGATAGGTTTACCTAATAAGTTCTTAGACGTGCCTATCAACCAAGAATAGTTTCTAGACTATTAGCAAAAGGTTTTTGCTTACCTAAGATGTTTTAGGATTGAGTCGACAAACTGTGCTTAATTCTTCAATGGATTTTAGGATCTTGGAATCATTTTATTCACACCTGCCGGAACACATAACTTGAATAAAATGCTTAATGAACATTGAATTATGCATGTATGCTAGAATTTAAGTTTATTAAGAGAAACTGTGAATGGTTATTTATTTGTTTATTCTTTTCAATTGTAGTTTTAATTATGGCAAACAACAATTCATTCAACATTCGATCAATTCTCGAAAAGGAGAAGTTGAGCAGGAAAAACTTCCTTGACTGGCAAAGGAACT
Source organism: Spinacia oleracea (assembly GCF_020520425.1). Lineage (NCBI taxonomy): Eukaryota > Viridiplantae > Streptophyta > Magnoliopsida > Caryophyllales > Amaranthaceae > Spinacia > Spinacia oleracea. The sequence goes on from NC_079489.1 coordinate 109,440,911, forward strand.
TGCAAATAGTTCTTATGCAGGAAGAAAAGGAGTATGTCCTGGAAGAGGCGATGCCCGAAGCCGCAGGCGACAGGGTCACTCAGGCAGCCCTCAATCGTTGGATTGATGCCAACAAGGATGTGAAATGTCTAATGCTCGCCACCATGAGTGCAGATCTGCATAAAACGTTCATCAACTCAGATGCTTTCACGATCATCAGTGAGTTAAAGAACATGTTCCAAGATCTGGCTCGAGTCGAAAGATTCGAGACTCATAGGCAAATTCTTGAGACCAAGCTTAAGAAAGGCGAGCCCGTAAGTCCACATGTTCTCAAAATGATTGGACTCATTGAGTATATGAGTCGGCTGGATCAACAATTCTCTCAGGAAATGGCTGTAGACACTATCCTCCATTCTCTTCATAACGGTTATGATCAGTTCAAACTGAACTACAGTATGAATAGTCTGGACAAAACACTCACTGAGCTTCACGGTATGCTGAAGACCGCTGAAAAGACGCTCAAAAGTGATAAGCAGGATGTGCTTATGGTGCGTGGGGGAAAGTTCAAGAAATCTGGAAAGAAGAGGAATGCTAAGAAAGGTGGCAACAAGGCCAGCCCAACTAAGCAAACTGGCGCCAAGTCTGACAAGAGGAAGGTCAATCAACCCACTTTTGAATCCGAATGCTTCTACTCCAAGAAAAAGGGGCATTGGAAGAGAGATTGCTTGAAGCTAAAGGAAGATCAGAAGAACGGAACAGTCGTTCCATCTTCAGGTATTTTCTTTATAGACTGTATACTTGCTAATTCAACTTCTTGGGTATTAGATACAGGTTGTGGCTCACACTTATATTCCAATCCACAGGGACTAAGAAGAAGTAGAAAGTTAAGCAAGGGTGAAGTCGACCTACGAGTGGGAAATGGAGCACGGATTGCTGCATTAGCTGTAGGAATTATTATTTGTCGTTGCCCTCTGGGCTAGTTTTGGAACTGGAAGAGTGTTTCCATGTTCCAAGTCTTACTAAAAACATCATTTCAGTTTCTTCCTTAGATGCTAAGGGATTTTCCTTTTTAATAAAAGACAATAGTTGTTCGTTTTATTTTAAAGAGATGTTTTATGGATCTGCTAGATTAGTCAATGGACTTTATTTATTAGATCACGACAAACAAGTTTATAACATAAATACCAAAAAGGCCAAAAAGGATGATTCAGATCTCACCTATCTGTGGCATTGTCGATTAGGCCATATAAACTTGAAACGCTTAGAAAGACTTCAAAAGGAAGGAATTCTAGAACCATTTGACTTAGAGGATTATGGTAAATGCGAATCATGTTTACTTGGCAAAATGACAAAGCAACCTTTCTCTAAAGTTGGAGAAAGAGCAACTGAACTATTGGGTTTAATCCATACAGATGTATGTGGACCAATGAGTACAAATGCTAGAGGTGGTTTCAGCTACATTATCACTTTCACTGATGACTTCAGTAGATATGGTTATGTCTACCTAATGAAGCATAAGTCTGAATCCTTTGACAAATTCAAGGAATTTCAGAGTGAAGTAGAGAATAAATTAGGCAAGAAGATTAAGGCACTGCGGTCTGATAGAGGCGGTGAATATCTGAGCTATGAATTTGATGACCATCTGAAAAAATGTGGAATTCTGTCAGAATTGACACCTCCTGGAACACCACAATGGAATGGTGTGTCGGAACGGAGGAACAGAACTTTGCTAGACATGGTCAGGTCAATGATGGGCCAGGCCGAACTTCCAATAGAATTTTGGGGACATGCACTAAATATAGCTGCACTCACTATAAATAGCGCTCCGTCTAAAGCTGTCGAAAAGACTCCATATGAGTTATGGTTTGGAAAGCCTCCAAATGTGTCTTTTCTTAAGATTTGGGGATGTGACGTATACGTCAAACGATTAATTTCAGACAAACTTCATCCGAAATCCGACAAATGTATCCTTGTGGGCTATCCAAGGAAACAAAGGGGTATTACTTCAACAATACATCAGAGAACAAGGTGTTTGTTGCTCGAGATGGTGTCTTTTTGGAGAAAGATCACATTTCCAAAATGACAAGTGGGAGAAAAGTAGACCTCGAAGAAATTCGAGTCGAAAAACAAACTCTAGAGAATGCTCAAGATGACATTCAGGATGAAACTCATAGATCTTTAGAAGAATCTAGGTGAGAATAATGGTCAATCTAGAAATGTTACCCCGCGTAGATCGCAAAGATATAGATCTCAACCGGAAAGGTACTTAGGTATTTTGACGAGTGAGAGCTATGACGTTGTATTACTTGAAAGTGATGAACCTGCGACTTACAAACAAGCTATGACGGGCCCTAGCTCCAAGCAATGGCAAGAAGCCATGCAATCTGAATTAGACTCCATGTCTGAAAACCAAGTATGGGATTTGGTCGATTGGCCAGATGGCTACCAAGCCATTGGAAGCAAATGGGTTTTCAAACTGAAAAAGGACAAGGATGGGAAACTTGAAGTTTTCAAAGCTAGATTGGTTGCAAAAGGTTACAGGCAAGTCCACGGTGTGGATTACAATGAAACCTTTTCACCAGTTGCAATGCTAAAGTCTATTCGGATAATGTTAGCAATCGCTGCATATTACGATTACGAAATATGGCAGATGGATGTCAAAACCGCTTTCTTAAACGGCGTTTTAACAGAAACTGTGTTCATGACACACCCTGAAGGTTTTGAGGATCCAAAGAATGCTAAAAAGGTATGCAAGCTAAAGAAGTCAATCTACGGATTGAAGCAGGCATCAAGGAGCTGGAATATACGTTTTGATGAAGCAGTCAGTGACTTTGGTTTCATCAAGAACGCAGACGAATCTTGTGTATACAAGAAGGTCAGTGGGAGCAAAATTGCTTTTTTAGTATTATATGTCGACGACATATTACTTATCGGAAATGACATTCCTATGTTGAACTCTGTCAAGATTTGGCTTGGGAAATGTTTTTCGATGAAGGATCTAGGAGAATCACAGTACATAATGGGCATCAAGATTTACAGAGATAGATCTAAAAAGATGATTGGACTTAGTCAAAGCACTTATATCAATAACGTGCTTGATAGGTTCAAGATGGCAGACTCCAAGCGAGGCTACCTACCCATGTCTCCCATGTCTCATGGAATGACTCTAAACAAGACTCAGTGCCCAAAAACACTTGATGAGCGTAGACGAATGAATGGGATTCCATATGCATCATTGATTGGTTCAATAATGTATGCTATGATATGTACACGCCTGGATGTTGCGTACGCACTCAGTGCTACGAGCAGATACCAGTCAGACCCAGAAGAGGCACATTGGACTGCTGCCAAGAATATTCTGAAGTACCTGAAAAGGCACAAAGATGACTTCCTGGTCTATGGTGGAGATGATGAATTAATTGTTAAAGGCTATATGGACGCAAGTTTCCAAACCGACAAATATGATTTCAGATCACAGTGTGGGTTTGTCTTCTGCATCAACGGAGGTGCAGTAAGCTGGAAAAGTGCTAAGCAAAGCACCATTGCGGATTCTACAACTGAAGCGGAGTACATTGCTGCACATGAAGCAGCAAAGGAAGCTATATGGCTAAGGAAGTTCATAGGTGAACTAGGTGTAGTCCCCTCCATTAAAGGACCAATAGCCCTGTATTGTGATAATAACGGAGTTATTGCACAGGCAAAGGAGCCTAGACACCACCAAAGAGTCAAGAATGTACTTCGTAGATTTCACCTTCTACGAGAGTTCGTTGAAAGAAAAGAAGTCGAGATAAGCAAGATTGGAACTGATGACAACATATCAAATCCATTGACTAAACCTCTGCCGCAGGCGAAGCACAACTCGCACACTGCAGCCATGGGAATCAAGCATATTGGAGAATGGCTTTGATGTCCTTATTTAATGTTTTAAAGTTTTAGAGTTTAAATCTTTGTAAAACATTTTTGGTTAATCATTCACAATAAATGAATAGAATACATTTTTCCATTTAATTTGTGGTTTATTAAATGATGAGTCCCTACAATTTGACAATATATTCAAGATAGACTGTCAGGACCAGTCTTGTGACTAAGAAATTTCTATCAAGTGAACTTGAATGTCAAAAGTTGAAAATGGTCCCTGGTCGGAGTTTTCTATAAAATTGGACGCATAGAAAACGTTAGACGACTAGAATGCAAGATGACTAGTAGTTCTGTTTCTTGAACTATGTGGACATGGCAATGTCATAATCATTTGCATAGATACTTACTTTGGGAAGACTAGTATAGGACAGACCTATGAAACTTTACTGTAAGAGATGAAAATCTGTCATAAGTAAATTTCATTAAAATTATTAGACACTAAATCCTCAATACCTGAGTGATTTGAGATTACTTGTTTGAGAACTGGTTGCTTTGACGTTGACCAACCGTCGCACCGTAAAAGGAGGCTATAAAGGCAATGCTCAGTTAATCACCTATCAAACGAAGTCTAATCTCAAGATCGGAAGATTGGGATTGTCCTCCCATAAATCGGGATGAGATGCTTAAAAGTTGTACAAGGCCACTCGGAGAGCTAGAAACTGTAAAATGCATGGCCGTGCTGAAGGAAATAATTCCCTTGGTCCAAGTATGCATTCTATGTTAAAGTCTAATAAATGCGGTTCAGTATTAATTAACAAGTTAATAATTCAGTGAGATCAAGTGAGCTGAATGCCTAGCTAGAGGCCGCTTCAGTTCAAGTGGAATTAATGATATTAATCCACAGCTTACTCTTGACTGAACCCGTAGGGTCACACAAATAGTACGTAAACGGATCAAGTATTTAATGGCATTAAATACTCCATCTATGGATATTCGGAATCGACGGATCTTGGTTTCAGTGGGAGCTGAGATCGTCACAGGCAAGAAATGAATGCTCCGGAAACGATGATATTGCCGGAAACAGAAATATGGATCGTATCGGAAATATAAATATTATCCAAGTCGTAGATGTTGCCGGAAACGGAAACATGGTACGTATCGGAAAATATTATCGGAAATGGAAATATTTCCGGAATCGGAAATATTGCCGGAAACGGAAATATTGTCAGAATCGGAAATATTATCGGAATCGGAAAATAATTCCGGAAATGGAAATATTAAATATTTGTTCGAAACGGAAATTAATTCCGGAATCGGAAATATTAAATATTGTTCGTATCGGAAATAAATTCCGGAATCGGGAATTTAATCGGAAGCGCGTCGTACGAATTAGCATCGGACGAGACTTGCTAGACGAAAGCCCAGCACGAAGCCAGGCATACGCTCAGCAAGCCCAAGCGCCCAAAAACACGCTGCCAAGCCACGCCCGGTCCAGCGCAAGGCCAGGCCCAGCAATGGCCTTAGCGCGCGCGCGGGGCTGCGACGAGTGGGCTGGCGCTGTGCGTGGGCCGCAAGGCCTGCGTGCGGTGCTAGCGTATCACTCGAAGTGTGTTACTCGAATCCTAAGGCTACCGGGATTTGTCATATGATTAAATCTAATCCTAAAAGATTTAGTTTATTTAATTAGAGTCCTAGTAGGATTATAATTAAATAAATTAGTATCCTAATAGGATTCCAAATCCTTTTCCATAACTCTATAAATAGGTGCCTAGGGTCACATATTTACATCGAGTATTCAAGTATTCAAAGTGATTTTTGAGAGCAAAAATTCAGTCACACAATTGCCTATAAGTGCCGAAAATTCTAAGTACCTTAAGGGCGATCCTAGTTGGTCAAGCTAAAGGCGGATCCGGACGTGCTGTGGACTTTCTACGGAGGGACGACACTTGGAGTCCTAAAGACTTGTTCTTGTTCGGTTCGGGCGCAGCTAGGGAAGGCACGCAACAAAGAGTATGCATCTAAACTATGCTAAATGATTATGTGTAAAAAATATGCTTTCCTGGCTTTATGGTTTTTCCGCATGATTTATGAATTGTCATATGTATCATAACCTAACAGTGGTATCACGAGCCTCTTATTATTTTCATAATCTAAATTGCATGAACATGGTTAAATATTACAAATTTGCAAGAATTAAAAGGGGTGATTAATTTTCGTAATTGTTAATTAATTGCAAATTGCGTTTATTTAATTATACGTACGCAGTTTTTCGGCAGTTTCTTCGTTACTCATCCAAATCGAGTGATTTTTGTGTCAATTCCGCATGTAAAAAGGCATTCTAAAATTTTCGTCCGAACCCAGAATTCTCAAATTCGAAGCCTAACTATGACTTTTCGGAGGTTTTAGTTTTTCGAATGCAAAATTTCGTAAATTTAAGATGTTAAATTAAATATTTGCTATTCTTGTTGATAAATCTTGAATTTTTGATTGACCTACTGTATATGTTTAACAAGTTTGAATGCCTAGCCTTGTTAATTATGCAATCTAATTTGTAATTATGATTAATTTGTTGAAAATTGGAATAATTTAGAATTAATTTGATTTTCATAATTAGTTATAATCTAATTAGATACCTATGATTAAAAACCACCATAAAAATGGTAAATTTATGTTAAATTTTAAATTTTTATGACCTAGACTTGAATCCATGTTAATCGGAAATCAATTGAATAATAAATTTTCGATTTTTCGCCCTAAAATTATGAAATTAATATTATTTATTAATTTGTCATTAATTTTGAATATAAATTTTAAATTTTTATGCGATTCGCTCATATAACTTGCACGCACAAAGCAATGGACCCTACGTGTTACCCTTAAGGGGTGTTGTATAGTGCGGGCATGTGACGACGAGCAAGGGAGCTCGTCGCCCATGCGGTACGAATGCAATGAGCAAGGCCATGGTGCACGAGCACAAGGCAGCAGCCCTGCCTTGTGTCGTGGGCTGTGTGCAATGGGCGAATGGGCGAGGGCGAGAGCAAGGGACAAGCAGTCGCGTGTGGGCAGCAAGCGAGCTGCGCCACAGCGCGCACTGCCTCGCGCAAGAGTGCGGAGCCTCGCGCGTGCCACGAGTGCTGCGCCAAGCATCGATCGCTCGCGCGCAGCGAGCGCTATTGTGCGTGCGACGAGCGCTGCGCCCAGCGATGGCGTGCGAGTGCTTGTTGTGCGTGCGACGAGCGCTGCGCCCAGCGATGGCGTGCGAGTGCTTGTTGTGCGTGCGACGAGCGCTGCGCCCAGCGATGGCGTGCGGGTGCGTGTTGCGACGTGCGACGAGCGCTGCGCCCAGCGATGGGCTACGGCAGCATGCTCGTGCGTCGAGCGCTGGCGCGCGCAGAGAGCACCATGCGTGATGCCTTGCAATGGTGAGCAGCAGCGATGCGAGGCAGCGCATGGGCTGCGCGCACATGGCCAGCGATGGCTGTGTGCGTATGGCCCATGGGCATGGGCTGCGATGCGTGGGATTGTTGCGTTGCGATTAGATCGTTTTGAAATTTTTAATTTGAAATTTTCAGTTTGCGTAATTTTAATTAATTTTAAAATTAATAATTTAAATTATTTTCTTGGATTTTAATTTTGAATATTGTAATTATAATAAATTTTATTTATTCTAATTATTTTACTAAAATTAAAATCATGAATTAATTTAAATACGACTGAAATTAAATTAAACTTTTTGGATTCAATTATAAATTTATATGAGCTTTAAATTTTAATTAAATTTGTATGTTTCCGGATAGACTAGAAATACATTTTTATGTTTAAAATTAGTAAAGCATATGAATTTATTGGTTTAAGTGGGAGCCCTTTTTAGTCATAAACTCTTGATTAGGTCTACAAATCCTTAAGGTTAAAACAACTTGATTAGAATTAATAAGGACTGAATAATTGGTAGATTATTGGTGCCCTTGATTAATTGCTGCAAATGTTTACGTGATACATAATGTGTTTTACTAACCAGCTATGTGGGCCATTCATGATAATGAATGGGTGAATGGTATATATTGTATATGTACTGTTTTGCAGGTTATGAAGTTACTAGTATGGCCCAAATAGGATAGAAAATATGGTCTGCGTACCATTAATTTGAATGTAATTGGTCTTAAGTATCAAAGTTGTTTTTCAATTCAAATATGGTCTGCGTACCATCAAATAGTTGTAATTAGTTTTAATTATAGCTTATTCTATTTGAAGAAAATGGTGCATCCCACGGAGATTTTCAAGACGGACTTTGAAGTTAAAGCTTCAAGATGAAGTCGGGCCATACTAGATCACATTTATCTTATACATGTTTTAAGTTATTTATTGCTTTTAAATATGTCTTAAAATGCATGAGATCAAAAGCTTGATTATGTTGCATGATTAAGGATTTTAGTTCACTTAAAATCTAACCAACTTAGTAAGAGCCTTAAGTTCCAAACTTAAAAATTGAGTTAAAAGGTGCCATGCCAAAATATACACTTGCTTGGATATCCTTTACCTCAATCTAGTAATAGTTTTCGCTCAGCGAGGTGTTACTTATTGGTCCTAAAGGGGCAAGGTACACAAATAATTGTGGTTACATGTTAGTTTTGGTGAAACTCAACGATATAAGTAAGGAGTCCTTTTATGTCGTGGCAAAATCGATAGGTTTACCTAGTTCTTAGACGTACCTATCAACCAAGAATAGTTTCTAGACTATTAGCAAAAGGCTTTTGCTTACCTAAGATGTTTTAGGATTAAATCGACAAACTGTGCTTAGTTCTTCAATGATTTTAGGATCTTGGAATCATTTTATTCACACCTTCTGGAACACATAACTTGAATAAAATGCTTAATAAACATTGAATTATGCATGTATGCTAGAATTTAAGTTTATTAAGAGAAACTGTGAATGGTTATTTATTTGTTTATTCTTTTCAATTGTAGTTTTAACTATGGCAAACAACAATTCATTCAACATTCGATCAATTCTCGAAAAGGAGAAGTTGAATGGGAAGAACTTCCTTGACTGGCAAAGGAACATGCAAATAGTTCTTATGCAGGAAGAAAAGGAGTATGTCCTAGAAGAGGCGATGCCCAAAGCCGCAGGCGACGGGGTCACTCAGGCAGCCCTCAATCGTTGGATTGATGCCAACAAGGATGTGAAATGTCTAATGCTCGCCACCATGAGTGCAGATCTGCAGAAAACGTTCATCAACTCAGATGCTTTCACAATCATCAGTGAGTTGAAGAACATGTTCCAAGATCTGGCTCGAGTCGAAAGATTCGAGACTCATAGGCAAATTCTTGAGACCAAGCTTAAGAAAGGCGAGCCCGTAAGTCCACATGTTCTCAAAATGATTGGACTCATTGAGAATATGAGTCGGCTGGATCAGCAATTTTCTCAGGAAATGGCTATAGACACCATCCTCCATTCTCTTCATAGCGGGTATGATCAGTTCAAACTGAACTACAGTATGAATAGTCTGGACAAAACGCTCACTGAGCTTCACGGTATGCTGAAGACCGCTGAAAAGACGCTCAAAAGTGATAAGCAGGATGTGCTTGTGGTGCGTGGGGGCAAGTTCAAGAAATCTGGGAAGAAGAGGAATGCTAAGAAAGGTGGCAACAAGGCCAGCCCAACTAAGCAAACTGGCGACAAATCTGTAAAGAGGAAGGTCAGTCAACCCACTTCTGAATCCGAATGCTTCTACTGCAAGAAGAAGGGGCATTGGAAGAGAGATTGCTTGAAGCTAAAGGAAGATCAGAAGAACGGAACAGTCGTTCCATCTTCAGGTATTTTCGTTATAGACTGTATACTTGCTAATTCAACTTCTTGGGTATTAGATACAGGTTGTGGCTCACACTTATGTTCCAATCCACAGGGACTAAGAAGAAGTAGAAAGTTAAGCAAGGGTAAAGTCGACCTACGAGTGGGAAATGGAGCACGGATTGCTGCATTAGCTGTAGGAACTTATTATTTGCCGTTGCCCTCCGGGCTAGTTTTGGAACTGGAAGAGTGTTTCCATGTTCCAAGTCTTACTAAAAACATCATTTCAGTTTCTTGCTTAGATGCTAAGGGATTTTCCTTTTTAATAAAAGACAATAGTTGTTCGTTTTATTTTAAAGAGATGTTTTATGGATCTGCTAGATTAGTCAATGGACTTTATTTATTAGATCACGACAAACAAGTATATAACATAAATACCAAAAAGGCCAAAAAGGATGATTCAGATCCCACCTATCTGTGGCATTGTCGATTAGGCCATATAAACTTGAAACGCTTAGAAGGACTTCAAAAGGAAGGAATTCTAGAACCATTTGACTTAGAGGATTATGGTAAATGCGAATCATGTTTACTTGGCAAAATGACAAAGCAACCTTTCTCTAAAGTTGGAGAAAGAGCAAATGAACTATTGGGTTTAATCCATACAGATGTATGTGGACCAATGAGTACAAATGCTAGAGGTGGTTTCAGCTACTTTATCACTTTCACTGATGACTTCAGTAGATATGGTTATGTCTACCTAATGAAGCATAAGTCTGAATCCTTTGACAAATTCAAGGAATTTCAGAGTGAAGTAGAGAATCAATTAGGCAAGAAGATTAAGGCAATGCGATCTGATAGAGGCAGTGAATATCTGAGCTATGAATTTGATGACCATCTGAAAGAATGTGGAATTCTATCAGAATTGACTCCTCCTGGAACACCACAATGGAACGGTGTGTCGGAACGGAGGAACAGAACCTTGCTAGACATGGTCAGGTCAATGATGGGTCAGGCCAAACTTCCATTAGAATTTTGGGGACATGCACTAAATACAGCTGCACTCACTATAAATAGAGCTCCGTCTAAAGCTGTCGAAAAGACTCCATACGAATTATGGTTTGGAAAGCCTCCAAATGTGTCTTTTCTTAAGATTTGGGGATGTGAAGTATACGTCAAACGATTAATTTCAGACAAACTTCATCCAAAATCTGACAAATGTATCCTTGTGGGCTATCCAAAGGAAACAAAGGGGTATTACTTCTACAATACATCTGAGAACAAGGTGTTTGTTTCTCGAGATCATGGTGTCTTTTTGGAGAAAGATCACATTTCCAAAATGACAAGTGGGAAAAAAGTAGACCTCGAAGAAATTCGAGTCGAACAACAAACTCTAGAGAATGCTCAAGATGACATTCAGGATGAAACTCAGAGATCTTTAGAAGAATCTGGTGAGAATCATGGTCAATCTAGAAATGTTACCCCGCGTAGATCGCAAAGATATAGATCTCAACCGGAAAGGTACTTAGGTATTTTGACGAACGAGAGCTATGACGTTGTATTACTTGAAAGTGATGAACCTGCGACTTACAAACAAGCTATAACGAGCCCTAGCTCCAAGCAATGGCAAGAAGCCATGCAATCTGAATTAGACTCCATGTCTGAACACCAAGTATGGGATTTGGTCGATTTGCCAGATGGCTACCAAGCCATTGGAAGCAAATGGGTTTTCAAACTGAAAAAGGACAAGGATGGGAAACTTGAAATTTTCAAAGCTAGATTGGTTACAAAAGGTTACAGGCAAGTCCACGGTGTGGATTACGATGAAACCTTTTCACCAGTTGCAATGCTAAAGTCTATTCGGATAATATTAGCAATCGCTGCATATTACGATTACGAAATATGGCAGATGGATGTCAAAACTGCTTTCTTAAACGGTGTTTTAACAGAAACTGTGTTTATGACACAACCTGAAGGTTTTGAGGATCCAAAGAATGCTAAAAAGGTATGCAAGCTAAAGAATTCAATCTACGGATTGAAGAAGGCATCCAGGAGCTGGAATATACGTTTTGATGAAGCAGTCAGTGACTTTGGTTTCATCAAGAACGCAGACGAATCTTGTGTATACAAGAAGGTCTGTGGGAGCAAAATTGCTTTCCTAGTATTATATGTCGACGACATATTACTTATCGGAAATGACATTCCTATGTTGAACTCTGTCAAGATTTGGCTTGGGAAATGTTTTTCGATGAAAGATCTAGGAGAAGCACAGTACATATTGGGCATCAAGATTTACAGAGACAGATCTAAAAAGATGATTGGACTTAGTCAAAGCACTTATATCAATAAAGTGCTTGATAGGTTCAAGATGGCAGACTCCAAGCGAGGTTACCTACCCATGTCTCATGGAATAACTCTAAGCAAGACTCAGTGCCCAAAAACACTTGATGAGCGTAGACGAATGAATGGGATTCCATATGCATCATTGATTGGTTCAATAATGTATGCTATGATATGTACACGCCCGGATGTTGCGTACGCACTCAGTGCTACGAGCAGATACCAGTCAGACCCAGGAGAGGCGCATTGGACTGCTGCCAAGAATATTCTGAAGTACCTGAAAAGGCACAAAGATGACTTCCTGGTCTATGGTGGAGATGATGAATTAATTGTTAAAGGCTATACGGACGCAAGTTTCCAAACCGACAAAGATGATTTCAGATCACAGTCTGGGTTTGTCTTCTGCCTCAACGGGGGTGCAGTAAGCTGGAAAAGTGCTAAGCAAAGCACCATTGCGGATTCTACAACTGAAGCGGAGTACATTGCTGCACATGAAGCAGCAAAGGAAGCTATATGGCTAAGGAAGTTCATAGGTGAACTTGGTGTAGTCCCCTCCATTAAAGGACCAATAACCTTGTATTGTGATAATAACAGAGCTATTGCACAGGCAAAGGAGCCTAGACACCACCAGAGAGTCAAGCATGTACTTCGTAGATTTCACCTTCTACGAGAGTTCGTTGAAAGAAAAGAAGACGAGATAAACAAGATTGGAACTGATGACAACATATCAGATCCATTGACTAAACCTCTGCCGCAGGCGAAGCACAACTCGCACACTGCAGCTATGGGAATCAAGCATATTGGAGAATGGCTTTGATATCCCTGTTTAATGTTTTAAAGTTTTAGAGTTTAAATCTTTGTAAAACATTATTGGTTAATCATTCACAATAAATGAAAAGAATTCATTTTTCCATTTAATTTGTGGTTTATTAAATGATGAGTCCCTTCAATTTGACGATATGTTCAAGATAGACTGTCAGGACCAGTCATGTGACTAAGAAATGTCTATCAAGTGAACTTGAATGTCAAAGGTTGAAAATGGTCCCTAGTCGATGTTTTCTATAAAATTGGACGCATAGAAAACGTTAGACGACTAGAATGCAAGATGACTAGTAGTTCTGTTTCTTGAACTATGTGGACATGGCAATGTCATAATCATTTGCATAGATAATTACTTTGGGAAGACTAGTATCGGACAAGACCTATGAAACTTTACTGTAAGAGATGAAAATCTGTCATAAGTAAATTTCATTAAAATTATTAGACACTAAATCCTCAATACCTGAGTGATTTGAGATTACTTGTTTGAGAACTGGTTGCTTTGACGTTGACCAACCGTCGCACCGTAAAAGGAGGCTATAAAGGCAACGCTCAGGTAATCACCTATCAAACGAAGTCTAATCTCAAGATTGCAAGATTGGGATTGTCCTCCCATAAATCGGGATGAGATGCTTAAAAGTTGTACAAGGCCACTCGGAGAGCTAGAAACTGTGAAATGCATGGCCGTGCTCGGATGAATCATAGGCTATGATTATCTGTTTATTTGATCAGTTAAACTCTGAAACCGAGGAACACCTCTGGACATAATAAGGATGACAACTCTTACCTTATGTTCAAGAGCAAGCATCGAGCGACAAAGGAATTAGGAAATGCACACTTGTCCCTAAGGACAAGTGGGAGACTGAAGGAAATAATGCCCTTGGTCCAAGTATGCATTCTATGTTAAAGTCTAATAAATGCGGTTCAGTATTAATTAACAAGTTAATAATTCAGTGAGATCAAGTGAGCTGAATGCCTAGCTAGAGGTCGCTTCAGTTCAAGTGGAATTAATGATATTAATCCACAGCTTACTCTTGACTGAACCCGTAGGGTCACACAAATAGTACGTAAACGGATCAAGTATTTAATGGCATTAAATACTCCATCTATGGATATTCGGAATCGACGGATCTTGGTTTCAGTGGGAGCTGAGATCGTCACAGGCAAGAAATGAATGCTCCGGAAACGATGATATTGCCGGAAACGGAAATATGGATCGTATCGGAAATATAAATATTATCCAAGTCGTAGATGTTGCCGGAAACAGAAACATGGTACGTATCGGAAAATATTATCGGAAATGGAAATATTGCCGGAATCGGAAATATTGCCGGAAACGGAAATATTGTCAGAATCGGAAATATTATCGGAATCGGAAAATAATTCCGGAAACGGAAATATTAAATATTTGTTCGAAACGGAAATTAATTCCGGAATCGGAAATATTAAATATTGTTCGTATCGGAAATAAATTCCGGAATCGGGAATTTAATCGGAAGCGTATCGTACGTATTAGAATCGGACGAGACTTGCTAGACGAAGGCCCAGCACGAAGCCAGGCCTACGCTCAGCAAGCCCAAGCGCCCAAAAACACGCTGCCAAGCCACGCCCGGTCCAGCGCAAGGCCAGGCCCAGCAATGGCCTAAGCGCGCGCGCGGGGCTGCGACGAGTGGGTTGGCGCTGTGCGTGGGCCGCAAGGCCTGCGTGCGGTGCTAGCGTATCACTCGAAGTGTGTTACCCGAATCCTAAGGCTACCGGGATTTGTCATATGATTAAATCTAATCCTAAAAGATTTAGTTTATTTAATTAGAGTCCTAGTAGGATTATAATTAAATAAATTAGTATCCTAATAGGATTCCAAATCCTTTTCCATAACTCTATAAATAGGTGCCTAGGGTCACATATTTACATCGAGTATTCAAGTATTCAAAGTAATTTTTGAGAGCAAAAATTCAGTCACACAATTGCCTATAAGTGCCGAAAATTCTAAGTACCTTAAGGGCAATCCTAGTTGGTCAAGCTTAAGGCGGATCCGGACGTGCTGTGGACTATCTACGGAGGGACGACACTTGGAGTCCTAAGGACTTGTTCTTGTTCGGTTCGGGCGCAGCTTGGGAAGGCACGCAACAAAGAGTATGCATCTAAACTATGCTAAATGATTATGTGTAAATAATATGCTTTCCTGGCTTTATGGTTTTTCCGCATGATTTATGAATTGTCATATGTATCATAACCTAACACGTGCTCGGATGAATCATAGGCTATGATTATCTGTTTATTTGATCAGTTGAACTCTGAAACCGAGAAACACCTCTGGACATAATAAGGATGACAACTCTTACCTTATGTTCAAGAGCAAGCATCGAGCGACAAAGGAATTAGGAAATGCACACTTGTCCCTAAGGACAAGTGGGAGACTGAAGAAAATAATGCCCTTGGTCCAAGTATGCATTCAATGTTAAGTCTAATAAATGCGGTTCAGTATTAATTAACAAGTTAATAATTCAGTGAGATCAAGTGAGCCGAATGCCTAGCTAGAGGCCGCTTCAGTTCAAGTGGAATTAATGATATTAATCCACAACTTACTCTTGACTGAACCCGTAGGGTCACACAAATAGTACGTAAACGGATCAAGTATTTAATGGCATTAAATACTCTATCTATGGATATTCGGAATCGAAGGATCTTGGTTTCAGTGGGAGCTAAGATCGTCACAAGCAAGAAATGAATACTCCGGAAACGATGATATTGCCGGAAACGGAAATATGGATCGTACCGGAAATATAAATATTATCCAAGTCGTAGATGTTGCCGGAAACGGAAACATGGTACGTATCGGAAAATATTATCGGAAATGGAAATATTGCCGGAATCGGAAATATTGCCGGAAACGGAAATATTGTTAGAATCGGAAATATTATCGGAATCGGAAAATAATTCCGGAAACGGAAATATTAAATATTTGTTCGAAACGGAAATTAATTCCGGAATCGGAAATATTAAATATTGTTCGTATCGGAAATGAATTCCGGATTCGGGAATTTAATCGGAAGCGTATCGTACGAATTAGCATCGGACGAGGCCCGGTAGACGAAGGCCCAACACGAAGCCAGGCCATCGCCCGGCAAGCCAACAGGCACCATCGCACGCCAAGCCTCGACCAGGCCCAGCGCAAGGCCAGGCCCAGCCAAGGCCTGGGGCGCGCGCGCGAGAGCACAGCAGCAGTGGGCCGAGCGCTGTGCGCCTAGCGTGGGCCGCAAGGCTTGCGCGGGTGTACGGTGCTCGTGCAATGCTTGTGCGAGAATCCTAAAGCAATCGGGATTCGAAATATGATTAAATCCTAAAACTATTAGATAATGATTATTTAAATAGAGTCCTAGCAGGATTCTAATTAAACTAATTAATATCCTAATAGGATTATAAATAAGTGCCTAGGGTCATAATTTATAGACACAATTGAAGTATTCAAAGGGTAAGTTTTTGAAAGAAAATTAAGCCACACTCTTGCAAAATAATAGCCGAAAATTCCTAGCACCTTAAGGGCGATTCTAGTTGGTCAATCTTGAGGCGGATCCGGACGTACTGTGGACTATCTACGGAGGGACGACACTTGGAGTCCTAAAGACTTGTTCTTGTTCGGTTCGGGCGCAGCTAGGGAAGGCACGCTACAAAGTGTATGCATCTATACTATGCTAAATGATTATGTGTAAATAATATGCTTTCCTTGCTTTATGGTTTTTCCGGATGATTTATGTATTGTCATATGTATCATAACCTAACAAAACCAATTCTTTAATTTTTGGAAAAAGGGAAAACCGATCCTTTAATTTTTGGAAAAAGGGAAAACCGATAAAGGTTATCGCTACAGCGACTAAGGACTTGCGCGGTTAGTGACGCAGACCCCGCCGGCTAAAGATGGCGAGCCTGTCCGCTAAGGGTGGACACCCCGTCCGATAGAAGTGGACGAATCTATTTTTGAAATTTTGAAAATAAGGACCTATGAGACTTGTGACGTAGCCCCCGCCGGCTAAAGATGGCGAACCTGTCCGCTAAGGGTGGACACCCCGTCCGATAGAAGTGGACGAATCTATTTTGAAATTTGTTTTGTGTTCATTTTTTTGAAAATAAGGACCTACGTGGTTTGCGCCGTAGACCCCGCCGGCTGAAGATGGCGAGCATGTTTCATTTTGAATTTTGAAATTTTTTTTTTTTGGAAAACTGAGGATCTGCGCGGCTAGTGATGCAGACCCCACCCGCTGAGGGTGGGCGAGCCCTGTCCGCTAAGGGTGGACGTCCCTGAATTCGTTTTTTCTTGATTTGGAAACTCGCGTGGTTCGTGACGCGATCTTGCCAACTGAAGATGGGCAAGTTCCTATTTCTTTTGTTCTTTGTGATTTCTTTTGAGAATTTCTTTTTATTCATTCTTGTAGGAGCGAATTCTTTCGATGCTCGGATTTAGTTGTAACCTGAATGTGGGTTGACAACGTGCTTAGACGGACCATTGTTTTGTGGTCATCTTCTTTCGTGGTTTTGAGCTAGTCTTTATGGCTCGATTTTGCCACCGCTTGGGTCTCTGATCAGAGGACCACATACAAGTATCAACGGCGACCTTTGTCTTGAGGTCGTAAACTATTTTTATTTTTTGAGACATCCAAACACGGGACTTCGTACAGCGTAGTCTAGGAATATTGTTTTAACTTTTCGTACTCTCTTTTGAAATATATATATTTTCTCTCGAGCCCCCAAGCACTCGTGCTTGACGGTCATTTCTTGTCAAAGAGGTTCCTTGGGGATACGCATTCTGTAATGTCCTTGATCGTGTTTGGAATTGTGCTCGTAAGTGCGAGCGATCTTTGTAGTGGTGTGTTACTCTTAACAAAGCCGTGAGGTGCGACTTTCAGTAAAGAAGTCGGCTACTTTCAAGTCAAATGAATATGGCAGGGCCCTATAGAAGTCAGAGAGGGTCTGGGATCATTTCCGGCGCCCATGCCTGGGCGTTAAAGATTTCGGCGCCCCAGCCTGGGCGCTGAAATTAATTTCTGGCAAGCTCTCTTAATGACACAGTTGGCCTCTTGTTCGTTCGTTTGTTTTCTTTTTTCTTTTTTTGAACGCGTTCGTAAATGTTCGATACTTAGAAAAGATGATACGTATGTGCGAACGAGCGTTCATAGAATGGCCGTTGTGTGCGGTCCATTAATCAGTTTGTTTGAATCATAAATTTTTTTGAGCAATGACTGATTTTGAATAGTTTGCTTAGAAGTTTGATAGGGTTCAGGCCCATTCACGAGGTGGGCTTAAACATCGTCCCCTTTCGATTGTTCAAACATTTGTTTCGAGAGATTTTTTTATATTTTGCTATGGTCGTTTCGTAGCTTGGAGCCCCCAAGTATGCAAGTTGGGATGCTTTCTTTTGGCGTACGATTTGTTTAGGTTCTTTCGAAAAAGATGCCTTGGGGTTCCGCTCGTGTAGGTGCGAGCTATCCCTTTCGTGGTAGGTAATATTTTGCTACCTTTAATCCTTAATGTAGAAGTCGTGGGGCTTGCATTTTGAATTTGGGCGATAAGTAGTCTTTGCCTCTTTTACACATGCTCTTTGGTCGTGCGATATGCCTTACTCCTTTTTTAGACTTGTACCGTGGGACGGTTGAACTTATGGTACAATGTAGGCTTGTGTGGCCTAACGGTGTGTCTTAGAACTTTCCTCCAGGCGTTGGGATATCATTATTATTGGAGTACTTCATCATGCCTCGTTCATGTGTTCGAACAAGTGTAGCACCTTCTGCGTGGGTTTGCACGGCCTATTACTTCATTCGATGCGAGGATTCATAGGTGTTTCTTTCTTATTTTTATATTCATAGGCTGGGGCGTTAAAGATATCGGCGCCCAGCTCTGGGCGTTGAAAATGATTTATGGGTATATTTTGACAGTTCTTATCCTTGATTTTTTTCTTTTGTTTTCGCTTTGGAACGAGGTAAACTGTGTAACGGGCGCTTGTAGGGCGAGCGTTATGTGCAGTAGTTTGATCGGAGTTTTGGTGACTCGCGATTTTCAGTTACCCTTGTTAGTGGGGTGACTTTATATATTCTAAGTAGCGCTTAGAATTTGGGAGGGGTTGTAGCCATTCTAAGGTTCGCTTTACACGATCAAACCTTAGGATTGTGCCCCTATGATGTATGTATAGCATTAGCGTCGAGAATTTGTGATGAAATCGTCATTTCGAGCTTTTTTAGAGTTTTTTCTCAAGCCCCAAATTGTAGCTACGGGATTGGCTTGGTGCTATAATGCTTTGCATACGTTTTTATGCATTCATGGTGACATGGATCATGAATAGTTTGAGCCAGACTCGTTTAGTGCGAGGTACGTTCGAGTAGTGATTTTGCTGCTTCTCTTGTAAATGTCGTATTGTGCGACATTGTCATGGTCAAGGTAGTCACATGTTGAAGTGTGCCTTGTCCAAAAGCTAGGTGCCTTTCTTTACCATAATCATATTTGGAAATCTTTTGACTCACTTGCAACATTGAGATAAACTCATACTTAGCTTAAACCAACGACACTTTATTATGTTCGAAAAAGTCTTTGAAAATTATTATTTAAAATTATTTAAAATCCAAATCCTACTGTGTACAATCCGAGGTGTCCTAAGTAGGTTGACTTATAGAAGCTAGGGTTCGTACAGGATTACATGAGTGAATCAAAATACTGTTACGATTTTTGGAATGCTGTCTAAGGATTTGCTGGAAGCCAGGGTGCAGGCGTCAAGATATACTTGTGCCCGTTCGGCATATGCTTTAGGCTTTTAGGGCCGTCTTTTCCAGAATTGCGGGAATATAAACCGTTTTCAAATTGACTTAGATTTACTTGGTGTATGTCTGTACAAAAGGTCAAGGTATACTTAGTTCTTTCCCTAGCTCTTGCATTTCAAGTTTTTTAGCCCCCAGTTTCTATTATGTCTTCCTATTAATGATGCTTTTAGATTTCGATTTTAGATGCCCGTGTCATATGTCTGAGTAGGGTGAGCCTTGGTTAAGTGCCAAGTCCTATTGACAATGTCTGATTTTTTCAAAGGGGATTCGCAAGCATTTGAATTACCATGAACGGGTGCCCTGAGTTCGAAGGAACGATGGGGCGATGCCGTAGAACAATCCTCTTTATTGCAAGCTTACTGCCTTTACTACTCGTTGGCGATTATGACTGTGTCTAGTGGTGAAAGAAGGTCTTTAAGCGAATGACTATGTCTAGTGGTGAAAGAAAGTCTTTAAATGAGTTAGTTCGCTTTAGGGAGGGTCAAGTTGAGTACTTTAGAGGTCATGGACGCTTGCGCTAGCCCCCATTCAATTGAGGCAAAGCGATCTTTTGAGTCTTGGCTAAGTGCCTAGGAGTGTGAGTGCTCCTTCTGGCAAGGGTACGTGCCCTTATTATTTTTCGATGTGTGCTCATTAGTTTTGGCATCTTGGTGACTTGGATTTTTCCTTTGACTTAAATTTTTCTTTCGACTTGGATTGCAAGTAATTAAATTTCAATAAGGGACTTTATTTCTTATTCTTGTTATTCTATAGGATCTAACATCTTTGCAAATTGGTTGGACCGAATCATGGATTGCCTACGTATCCGCCTTAAATAGATTTAATTTGGAATCAGGTCTTGCGTAGTTCTTAGCCTAGAAAATGGTTTCTTAGAATGCCGAATTCGATAAGTATGTTCTGAGGAGGAAACATATTATTTGAAACGGTAGAATAAGTGAAGTTTATTATTATTTTAATCTGCTGCCTTGCCGTAAGCCAAAATTTTGTTTGTTTTTTTTTTTTTATTGAGTACATGTATTTCTTTGGTGGTACGTATATCTGAATACGTGATGTACCCCCCAAGTGTTCGTTATTGTTCCGTGTATGTGCGGATAAAATGAAGAGCACTTCTGGACAAATTTTAGCAGGCAGAGAGATTCGGCGCCCAGGCAGGGGCGCTAAAGATTTCGGCGCCCAGTTCTGGGCGCTGAAAATGACTTATGGGCGATCTTTTTTGGTGCGCTAAATGCTTCTTTGTCTTTTTAGACTAACTTTAGAGGCGCTTTGCAAAGTTTCTATTTTATTATTTATTATTATTATTTTTTACGTTAATCGTAGAATGTACTTTTCATTTGTCTTTTTTTTTTTTTTGTGACTCAAGACGGTTTGAAAGATGGGTTGAATGAGATAGGATAATTTGTATAGGTATTGGTCAAGCATGAGGATTATATCTGCTAGGACTCATAATTTGCAGCCTCAAGCTAGGGTCATGAGTTTACGTCAACCAAGGCCAATGAGTAGCATGGGGACGGCTCAAGGGTATCTCAACAGGATGTATCCAAACAGGTTATATGGTCATTATGCTAATGGTGATGTAAGAGCAGGTTTTGGAAATAATGGGCATGACGCACGTGTCAATGGCCGTGCGTGGTTTGCGGTTTGATAACAAGTTCAAAAACAAGAGTCGAGGTAATGGTTTCTTGGGTTATGGCAATGAGAACATGGATGGGTTAAATGAGCTGAACAGGGCCCCAGAGCGAAGGTGTCTAAGAACACAAGGACTGGAAAGGGTAGACATCGTAGAACTTTATGATTTGGATTGATTGACTCAATTCTTTTCCTTCATTTTACTTAGGTAAATTTGGCACTTTGGGAGGTACGGGCTAAGTATTTCATGGCTCTTTTCGCTCTCCCTTTTCTCTTTCTCTTTTTTCTTTTTGCTTGGGATTTCTCCCCAACATAAATCCTTCAATCAATTTTTTGTTTGGGCTAAAAGGTAGATGGTTGTGGTCTTTGAGTCACGAGGCGAGACTGAGTGAGCCTCGTTTGGTAGGCCTATAGTGGACCTTTAACTTTAGTAGGCCTAGGGTGGACCATTAGCTTTAGTGGGCCTAGGGTGGACCCTTTAAATTGTCTTACTTTGCAAGCGTATTTAGTCGTTTCTTAAAATGTGCAAATAGCGTTGATTCAAAATGTTGTTTTTACCTTATTGAAATTTAACGAAAGAATTACATCGAAAATAATTTTTTGCTTCTTTTTCAGATTCTAGTTTCTCGGATTTTAACTGGAAGTTGTGATTTAGACTCAAACTTCATTAATCTTTCTGATTATAACCCGTGTATGAATAAGGAGGTGGCCTAGACTCAAAATAATGACGTGGGGTAAGCCTATAACACTTGACCAAGCGACTCTCAGACTTAGGCTAATTGGACCATAACTTTCGTTGGTTGACACTTTAGATTTTAACCCTTGGGTGTTCATTTGTCATGCGCCATTTTGCTTAATGTTGGCAAGGTAGTTAGTTGGGGAGATCGAATTTTTATTTTTGCGAGACTAGAATCATTAGTGCGGCTTCTCTCTTAGTGTGTATTGCTTTACCCCAATGGTAGCCTTATGGTATGCCTATTTGGGTATTTTCATGTTTGGTCATGTTGCATTCATGGAAAATATTTTAGTCCGTACTTAGGAGTATTTAAAGGAGCGAGTGGCTCGAGAGGACTATGATAGTCGTGACCCAATGTGATCATAAGCCTTGAGGCCATTAATTTTTTGCTAACGGTATTGACACCCTAGGTTCACTTTGGGGGTTGTGCGACTATGGGGGAATGATTTCCAGAATGTGACCGTTTCCATTTTGCAAATACTATAATATATTCTTTTTATTGGTGAGAGAGTATTGAGGCCGTGGATTCCTAGCAAGGGATGACAATTACATATGGGTGCTCATTGATTTAAATGTTAGGAAGGGAGACTCAATATGGTTTAACCTTTTAGCTTGCAGAACGACACCAAGTATTAGGACCGATTCTATGGATAAGACAACTAAGACTTAGGATTTAGATCGTACTTCGGCATAACCTAGTCTAGACTCGGATTATTTTTTTTATTCGAACATTATTTTTCCTTGAAGACTCCATTTGAACATTATTTTTTGAATACTTTGCCCATGTGACATTCAAGGTCATTTAATTAGCATGCTCGGTTTTGGTGTCGAACATCGTCGTCGTAGGAGGCCTAACAACGACACAAAGAGTTATTTATTTTTATGAGTCGCTTTTAGAATCGAGTTCTTTTTCATACGCCCTCGTAGAAATTTTTTTTTTCAAGAAAAGTTTTTTTGCTACGTATTTTCTTCACGCGTGGGCACCGAGGCTGCTGTGCCTGACCAAAAGGCCAGGCAGCAACTTCAGCGCCCAGGGTAGGGCGTTAGAAATATCGGCGCCCAGCCAGGGGCGTTGAAAATGCGTCCCTGGCTGGTTCTCGTTTTCTGTTTGCGTCTACTTTTTGTTTATGCGACTTCGATTTTGCGTGCTTGCCTAATAACGTCCTTTACGCGTTACAGCGTTGTGGGATCCGTTACAGGCCATCCCGAGCGTCGCTTATTTTTGTAGCGATCGTTCGGGTTTGCGGAACACGTATTTTGGTATAACTCTTTGGCCAATTGGTTTATGAATGTTTGGGCAACTTTTAAGGTCGTTGGTTTTCTAGCATTATTTGTAACACACAATCACATAATTCGCTACACATAACTAACATTGCATCATGAGGCAAAATAATAATATGTCATGTAGTTTATGATAGGCTTCTATGGGTAGTATTTGCGCCTGGCTTGGTACCGCTTCTATCGCAGATCCACCACATGCTCCGGTCGGGGTAGTGCTTTCAACAGAAGAATTTCGTCCCAGAAGGCCAACCCGAAAGTGCAAGCCAAGGGGGCATGCAGGCGAGAGGGACCTAATGAGCGAGCGATTGGGTTCGGGATAGGTGTACTACCTGCACAAGTACCGAGTGGGAAACATGTGCGGCGTGTGCACCCCCCTATTTCGGCGCCCACAGCCAGGCGTTGAAAATAGGATCTGGGCAATTTCAGCGCCCAGGGCTGGGCGTTGGAATTGATGTTTTGGCCTTTCCTTTGTCAGATTCGGACTCTTAGAATCCGGTGCGTATGAGACTTAATCGAGTCTTTTAGTGCGTATTAACCTTGTGACGGAATGCGTCTGGGCCCGTTACGAACTCTAGGCTCGTTAGGATTTTAATTAATACGTGACTCTTATTTTCGAATCATATTAGGAATAGGATTCTCTCATAATTTCTATCTCATTTAGGATTTATGTTGGAGTGCAACACCTAATTCTGACAGGTTTCTATCTTTTATGACTTGCCACTTTTAACAACTACCCATTACGACAGTTACTATTTTTAGCAGGTTTCCATAAATAGCAGGTTTCGGGTGAAATGAAAAGAGGAATTGAGATTCGTTATTTTATAGGAGATTCGTTGTCAAGTGGAGATTTACGCCTTCATCATCGAACCTTCCCTTTCGGGAATGGAGACAAAAGTAGGTGTCCACATTTCTATAGGTTTCTCTCTCTGTGAAAACTCTTCTTCCCAAAAGCAAAAACTCTTGATTAATTGTCTAAGCTACGGTCATCAAGACGGATTCGATCGTGTCGGTGAACCAAGTAGAGGAACGACAAGTGGAGTTCTAAGTTCGTGTTCGTTGACAGATTACTAGGGAAAATACGCTTGGAATGTAAGTTTTCTTAATCTGTGCTTTATACGTGTTTCCTAGCTTTGGGGATTGTTTCCGCACATGTTATTATGTTTAACTGTATTCCCCTATAAATTCGTGCGATTATTTGATTATATGTTCGTAGGATTTCTCGGCAGTTTTGTCAATAATGGTCGGAATTGTATAATTTCTAATGAATTTCGCATGTAAACGACGTTTTAAAATTTTGACAAAAAATCACAGGTTTGTCGCCGAACCCAGAATTCCCAAATTCGAAGCCTAACTATGACTTTTCGGAGGTTCTAGTTTTTCGAACACAAAATTTATAATTTTTATGATGTTAAATTAAATATTTGCGAATCTTGTATGTAAATCTTGAATCTATGATTGACCTACTATATATGTTTAACAATTTTAAAGCCTAATCTTGTTAATTATACAACCTAATTTGTAATTGTAATTAATTTGTTGAAATTCGAATAATTTAGAATTCGTTTTGATTTTCATAATTAATTAGCAATTTAATTAGGATCCTATGATTAAAAACTACCATAAAATTTGTTAAAATTGAAAAAGTTTAAAAATTTCATGACCTAGATTTGAATCCATGAAAATAAATATAATCGGAAATTAATTTGAATAATAAATTTTCGATTTTTCGCATAAATTTATGAAATTAATATGAGCTATTAATTTGTCAATAAATTTTTATATAAATCGTTCATGAATATTGCACGCACGAAGCAATGGAAGCTAAGTGTTACCCTTAAGAGTTGTTGCATAGTGCAGGCATACGACGACGAGCAAGGGAGCTCGTCGCCCATGCGGTACTAGGCAGTGAGCAAGGCACGGGCACACGCGCGCGGGGGGGCTGCCCTGTTGTGCGGTGTGTGCGGTGTGCATGTGAGCGAGTGGCGAGACGAAGGCAACGAGCACACTGGTCCGCCCTGTGTGCGCTGGCTCTTCCCAGCGAGCGATGCTTGTTGCGCGTAGTGCGTGGCTTGCTCGGCTTGCTGCGTGCTACGTGTGGCCTGCTCGACGCCTGTGCTACGACAAACGCAGTGGTAGGCCATGGGCGCTACACTCATGCACGCGGCCCATGGGAACTGTCAATACAAGGCCTCGACGAGGCATGGGCTCACGCCTATGGCTTTGTCTTGGCCTTTTGGTTCGTTTTAATTTTTCGGTTGAAAACGATTTTAATTAAATTTAATTTCGTAATTTAATTTTGAATAATTTAATTAATACAAATTTATTTATACTAATTATTTTAGTAAAATTAAAACCTTGATAAAATTTAACTTAATTAATTTTAATCAACTGAAAATAAAAATAAAGGATTTAAATAATATTTTATATGAATTTTAAATTTTAATTAAATTTGTAAGTTTCCGGTTGGACTAGGAAATACAATTTTATGTTTAAAATTTGTAAAGCATGTAAATTTCTTGGTTTTAGTGGGAGCATTTTAGTCATAAACTCTTGATTAGGTCTGCATTCCTTTAAGGTTAAAACAGCTCGATTAGAATTAATAAGGATTGAATAATTTGTAGATTATTGGAACCCTTGATTAATTGTTGCAAATATTTATGTGATGCATAATATGTTCTACTAACTTGCTATGTGGGCCATTCATTGATAAATTAATGGGTGAATGGTATATTTTAAATGTACTGTTTTGCAGGTTGTGAAAAGTGACTAGTATGGCCCAAATAGGATGGAAAATATGGTCTGCGTACCATTAATTTGAATATAAAATTGGTCTAATGTACCAAAGTTTTTTAGTTTTAAATATGTTCTACGTACCATCAAATAGTTGTAATTAGTTTCAATTATAGCTTATCCTATTTGAAGAAAATGGCGCCTCCCATGGTGAAATTCAAGACGGAGTTTCCAATCCATTTTCAAGACGGAGTTTGAAGTTGAAGCTTCAAGATGAAGTCGGGCCATATTAGATCACATTTATATCTTATGCATGCTTTAAGTTATTTATTGCTTTAAATATGTCTTAATTATGCATGAGATTATGGCTTGATTATGTTGCATGATTAAGGATTTAAGTTCACTTAAAATCTAACCAACATAGTAAGAGCCTTAAGTTGCAAACTTTAAAAATTGAGTTAAAAGGTGCCATGCCAAAATAACACTTACTTGGATAACCTTTACATCAATTTTAGTAATAGTTTTCCGCCATAGCGAGGTGTTACTTATTGACCCTAAAGGTGTAAGGTACACAAATAATTGTAAGTACATGTTAGTTTTGGTGAAACTCAACGATATAAGTAAGGAGTCCTTTTATATCGTGGCAAATAAGATAGGTTTACCTAATAAGTTCTTAGACGTATCTATCAACCAAGAGTAGTTTCTAGACAATTAGCAAAGGATTTGCTTACCTAAATTAAATATGTTAGAATTGAGTCTAAATACATAATGTGCTTAATTCTTCAATGATTTAAGGATCTTGGAATCATTTTATTCACACCTGCCGGAACACATAACTTGAATAAAATGCTTCATAAATATTGAATTATGCATGAATGCTAGAATTTAAGTTTATTAAAAGAAACTGTGAATGGTTATTTATTTGTTTATTCTTTTCAATTGTAGTTTAACTATGGCAAACAACAATCAAACCATCATCAAGGGTTTTGAAATTATGATCAAGCTGAACCTAACAAATTTTCTTGAATGGGAAGCTAAGCTGGTTGAAGTAGTGAGACTCAATGGATTTGAGTATGTACTGTTCAATCCCATGCCAAGCTACTATGCCAGAGATATGACCCCTGAAAGACATGCTGCCTGGGATGCGGATCTCAAGAAGGTTATGAGTCTCATGCTGAACAACATCCCTGATGATTGGGCTAGGAGGTTTGTAGCTTACAAACCTTTTATGTTCATCAAGAATCTGAGGGATATTTGTCGTGGAAACACGGAGGACTGAGACCTAAATGTCCATGAGTTGATCGAATCAATATCAGGCCTGAAGGTTGGTTCTCATAACAGATGTTTTAGGATGGAAGTCCAAGAAACACATGTTCAGGTCCTTCGCACTAAACAAAGGGTTGGTGTTCCACTAAGGTTTCATGTAGACTTTATGCTTTCATTATTTGGACGTTTAAGTCTGCTAGGATCACCAATAAGCGAAAGGATGGCAGTCTCAATCTTACTCAATTCACTCCACAATGGGTTTGGTCGCTTTAAGCAATTATACATGAGTGAACCAAGAGAAGAAACAGTTGAAGAGTTTGTTCACCTAGTAAAAAAGGATGAGATAATACTCGACTGTGAAGCCAAGGATTTACTCAAGGCTAAAGGGAGACCCTTCAAGAAAGGAGGAAAGTCCAAGGGCAATACTGAGTCAGCTCCCAGAAAGAAGACAAAGCAGGACAAGTCCACATCAAGCTATCTTTATTGTGATGGAATTGGCCATTACAAGAGAGAATGTCCAAAACTTAAGGAAGATCAGAAGAACGGAACGGTCGTTCCATCTTCAGGTATTTTTGTTATAGACTGTGTACTTGCTAATTCAACTTCTAGGGTATTAGATACAGGTTGTAGCTCACACTTATGTTCCAATTCACAGGGACTAAGAAGAAGTAGAAGATTAAGCAAGGGTGAAGTCGACTTACGAGTGGGAAATGGAGCACGGATTGCTGCATTAGCTGTAGGAAATTATTATTTGTCGTTGCCCTCTGGGCTAGTTTTGGAACTGGAAGAATGTTTCCATGTTCCAAGTCTTACTAAAAACATAATTTCTGTTTCTTGCTTAGATGCTAAGGGATTTTCCTTTTTAATAAAAGACAATAGTTGCTCGTTTTATTTTAAAGAGATGTTTTATGGATCTGCTAGATTAGTCAATGGACTTTATTTACTAGATCACGACAAACAAGTTTATAACATAAATACCAAAAAGGCCAAAAAGAATGATTCAGATCTCACCTATCTGTGGCATTGTCGATTAGGCCATATTAACATGAAGCGCATAGAAAGACTTCAAAAGGAAGGAATTCTAGAACCATTTGACTTAGAGGATTATGGTAAGTGCGAATCATGTTTACTTGACAAAATGACAAAGAAACCTTTCTCTAAAGTTGGAGAAAGAGCAACTGAACTATTGGGTTTAATCCAAACAGATGTATGTGGACCAATGAGTACAAATGCTAGAGGTGGTTTCAGCTACTTTATCACTTTCACTGATGACACTACTACAAAAAACCCTTTTGGAGTCGCCTCTTAACCACCTACAGAGTCGCCTCATGGGCGACTCCACAGGGGGCGATTCTATAGGTACCCCCTTTACGTGTCGCATGTGACCCGACACTGTTAGGCTGTTTATGTGTCCCCTCTTATGTTGGAAGCGACTCTGTAGAGGAAATCTATGAATTTGTATGTACCTTTTCGAGTCGCTTACTTCATTTGAGGCGACACATATGGTACTCTATGGTGTCGCCTGTATTTTTAGGCGATGCATATGGTGGTCTATCGTGTCACCTGTTTTGTTTGAGGCGATGTAATGTACTCTATGGTGTCGCCTACTTCGTTTTAGGCGACGCATATAGTGTTAGGTTATGATTCATATGACAGTTCATAAATCATGCGGAAAAACCATAAAGCCAGGAAACATATTATTTACACATAATCATTTAGCATAGTTTAGATGCATACTCTTTGTTGCGTGCCTTCCCTAGCTGCGCCCGAACCGAACAAGAACAAGTCTTTAGGACTCCAAGTGTCGTCCCTCCGTAGATAGTCCACAGCACGTCCGGATCCGCCTTAAGATTGACCAACTAGAATCGCCCTTAAGGTTCTAATATTTTCGGTTGGGTAGGCAAGAATATTGGCTGATTTTTCTGCTTAAAAATCTTAGTTTTGAATACTTAAAAACTTGTATATAAATAATGACCCCTAGGCCTTTATTTATAGAGTTATGGAAAAGGAATCGCAATCCTAGTAGGATACGAATTAATTGAAATTAGAATCCTACATGAATTCTATTTAATTAATTTATCTAATTAGGAATAGGAATTTAATCACACACTAACTCTTGCAGTTTTAGGAATCACGCATGAGCACAAACTCACACACACACACGGCAGCCACAAGGGCTGCCCATGCGTATGCGAGCAGCAGCCCATGCAGCGCGGCCCACGCATCCGTGGCCTTGGTGCGCTCTGGGCTTGTGGCGTGCGTGCTTGCTGGGCGATGGCCCGGCTTCGTGCTGGGCCTTCGTCCGGCAGGCCTCGTCCGATGCTAATTCGTACGATACGCTTCCGATTAAATTTCCATTTCCGGAATCTATTTCCGATACGAACAATATTTAATATTTCCGATTCCGGAATTAATTTCCGTTTCGAACAAATATTTAATATTTCCGTTTCCGGAATTATTTTCCGATTCCGGTAATATTTCCGATTCTGACAATATTTCCGTTTCCGGCAATATTTCCGATTCTGGTAATATTTCCATTTCCAATAATATTTTCCGATACGTACCATGTTTCCGTTTCCGGCAACATCTACGACTTGGATAATATTCATATTTCCGATACGATCCATATTTCCGTTTCCGGCAATATCATCGTTTCCGGAGTATTCATTTCTTGCCTGTGACGATCTTAGCTCCCACTGAAACCAAGATCCGTCGGTTCCGAATATTCATAGATGGAGTATTTAATGCCATTAAATACTTGATCCGTTTACGTACTATTTGTGTGACCCTACGGGTTCAGTCAAGAGTAAGCTGTGGATTAATATCATCAATTCCACTTGAACTGAAGCGGCCTCTAGCTAGGCATTCAGCTCACTTGATCTCACTGAATTATTAACTTGTTAATTAATACTGAACCGCATTTATTAGACTTAACATAGAATGCATACTTGGACCAAGGGCATTATTTCCTTCAGTCTCCCACTTGTCCTTAGGGACAAGTGTGCATTTCCTAATTCCTTTGTCGCTCGATGCTTGCTCTTGAACATAAGGTAAGAGTTGTCATCCTTATTATGTCCAGAGGTGTTCCTCGGTTTCAGAGTTCAACTGATCAAATAAACAGATAATCATAGCCTATGATTCATCCGAGCACGGCCATGCATTTCACAGTTTCTAGCTCTCCGAGTGGCCTTGTACAACTTTTAAGCATCTCTTCCCGATTTATGGGAGGACAATCCCAATCTTGCGATCTTGAGATTAGACTTCGTTTGATAGGTGATTACCTGAGCGTTGCCTTTATAGCCTCCTTTTACGGTGCGACGGTTGGTCAACGTCAAGGCAACCAGTTCTCAAACAAGTAATCTCAAATCACTCAGGTATTGAGGATTTAGTGTCTAATAATTTAATGAAATTTACTTATGACAGACTTTCATCTCTTACAGTAAAGTTTCATAGGTCTTGTCCGATACTAGTCTTCCCAAAGTAAGTATCTATGCAAATGATTATGACATTGCCATGTCCACATAGTTCAAGAAACAGAACTACTAGTCATCTTGCATTCTAATCGTCTAACGTTTTCTATGCGTCCAATTTTATAGAAAACTCCGATTAGGGACCATTTTCAACCTTTGACATTCAAGTTCACTTGATAGACATTTCTTAGTCACAGGACTGGTCCTGACAGTCTATCTTGAATATATCGTCAAATTTGAAGGGACTCATCATTTAATACTAAACCAAGATTAAATGGAATATGAAAATACATTTCATATATGATAAATGTTCAACCCAAATGTTTTATAACCATGGGCCTCATACCCATCTTCTAAAACAATTCATGGAATTCAAAGCTATGCTTGATTTCCAGTGCTACAACGTGAGTGTTGCTTCTCACTTGTTGCATAGGTTTAGTTATCATGCTTTGCCAATCTCAATATCCTTTTCATCGAATGTTCTTCGAGATATGATGATAAGATCTTTTCGAGTTTGTTTATTATGTGATCTAGTCTTTCTTACTTCGATGGTGGTTTTACTCATTTTGCAATGAAGAACCATCAAGATAGCAGACGTTTTTCTTGCTTCAAGAGTGGTTCTACGCATTTTTCAATGAAGAACCATCAAGCCAGCAGATAGGTGATCTACCCAAGTTCAGTGAAGAACTTTAAACAACCCTGTTTTATTGCTTCTTAGGCAATAATTACTTTTACTTCAACTGTATAGGTTGCTAGTGATGCTTTGTTTGGATTTACCTATCCAGGCAGTTCATAGATATGTGGAAGATTCTCCAACTATATCTTGGAACATAGAAATTATTATTTTAATTTCCCACGCAACAACTCATGGTCTCCAACCCATGTTGCCATTTCAAAACACGATGCTCTATAGCTCGTCCTTATCAATGGTTAACTCCAAAGGGTCTTGCTTGATCCTTTGCCAGTGTTTATGCGTGTAGCATCAATATTTAGCATATCTTTATTTCCTTGAATCAAGAACTATTCCTATGTACCTTTTCAAGTACCATAAGTATTCTTGATCTCAATCTAGTTGATCTTCACTTAGATCAATAGAGATTGGTATATGTTCGTCATGCCTAAAGTCATACGATACGTTTTTGGCGATCCTCATATTATATCATACATGATAAATTCTTTTGCAGAATAATTCCCAATTGAATTCTATTCATGTAACTTTAGCTTATCTAGTTTCAGTAGATACTAAATTCAGCTAAATTCTTTGACATATAATATAGGTTAAGAATCTTATTTAGATCCTTTGATGTTTAACTTAGTAAATGCTTATACATAGTTCAAACATCTTTTACTTAGATTTATTCACATGGGTCGAATATTTCCAATGGAGACTTTCGTGTTTGATTTAGTAAATGCCATTACTTAATCCAAAACAATATCATAAGATCTTTGTAAATAGATCTTAATACCCAGTATGTACTAAGTTTCGCCATGGTCCATCATTGATGAATAATTTCAAATCTAAGTAATTAGCATTTGAATGTTATTTCACAATAGAGAGATATGTGTGTGATACACATAGGACCAAATAAGTTTTTATGTACTCCCACTAAACTTCTTATACATCTATAAGAATCATGTATATTTTATGAAACTAAAATGCTTATTAGCTTCACTTAAAATACAGTTCCAATTCCCAATTGCTTGCTTAAATCTGTACTTAGATTTTATAAGCTAGCTTTCCTTTTCAAGCATTTATTTGGATCCACAAATTCTATGACATGCCATGTACATATTATATTCCAACATTTGATTGAGGAATACGTTTTGTCATCCAATTGCCATATGTACCAATATGCAATTATTGCTTGAATTATAGACTTAAGCATTACGATTTTGCATGAGGTTTCAACACAATCCACGTCATGAATTTGCTTGTAACCTTTAGCAACTAATCTAGCTTTGCGTGTGAACACAATTTCATGTTTGATGGTTTTTATCTTTAAAACAAACCTTGCAACCAATAGGTGTGAAACTATTCTTGCAAATCAACAAAATTTCAATTTTGTCATCAAAACATTGAGTATGTTTTATGGCCTCTAACCATTTAAAACATTTAGTCTATATATGGCCTCTAACCATTTTAGGGAATCTGGGTTTTGTCATAGCTTTCTTACAAGTCACAAACTCATTAATCTACATGATAACAGTTTGACTGCAAGTTGTAGGTTTCTTCACTATTTAATAGAAGAATCTCATAGTTTCAGTGACTTGAATTCTATGCCTACTTGGGTATAGAACATCAAACAATAGAATATCAATAGCCACTTGAAAGTCCTTTGAATATTCTGTTCTCCTTGAAGCACTTGTGAAGTCTTCTAAGAGATGTCTATTCTTTAAAGCCACTTCTAAAGTCCTTAAAGAATAAGTTCGGATTTTCTGAAGAACTTCGAAAAACCTTCGGAATGTCCGTTTATGTTTGTTGTTCGCCTCGAAGACTTTCGAGGTCTATTTTCTCCCACTTGTCATTTTGGAAACGAATCTCCAAAAGGACATTATTTCGAGCAAACAAACATTATGTTCTCAAAAATTCGTGGTAGAAACAATACCCTCGTGTCTCATTTGAATAAATCACAATGAAACATATATCTAGACTTGGGCCTTAGTTTGTTGAATAACAAACACTAAGCTCCCACTGAGTTTAGCAACTCTTTAGATATATATATAATTGAAAAGATATCCTGAAATTACTTTTCAATAGCTTTGACGAATTTGGTTTAGTTTGGTGGTAGTTGAGCATTTTGTTTTAGAAATTATAGGAAAAGTCTTTATGATCCATCATTGATCGAATCAAGTACTAATTGACTTCGATTATTCCAACTAAGATATGCCATATCTTAAGGACCTAGATTGTGAAATTACAACACACAATCATTGATGATCATATTTGGTCTCAAGTAATCATCAACATGATCTAACCTAGATCTTTATGATTTCTTGCCAAGTGGATTTTATACTTCTGAATCTTTGAACTAGCCAAACAGATTCAACTTATATCACATTTGAGTAAATAAACCTATATTCACTCAAATCCATGTGAAATAATAAAGTCATAAAACCTTTCTTTAGCTTTGAACTCTATCGTCTAGGCGTTCTAACAATAGTTCATATTCTTTGTTACTTTCAACAAGTAAGACTAGCTTGTCTTAAGTTGATCTAGAAATCAACCAACTTTCAAAAGTCCATCAAAATAGAGCTTTTGAATGTTAACTTGTTGATATGGTCTAAGCAACAATGCCAAAGATTAGTGGAACTCAAATCAAGAAGTTGATTTGAACCTAGTAAAGTTTTTTAAAGAGTTGTTTGTTTTAATCAAGCATATTGACTCAACCTGTAATTGACCATTTCATTCAAATAAACAAACAAACATTGTTTTTGTTTTTCTTGAATGTGAGTCTTTCTGTGTTTGAAACAGAAATTTAGGTATGCTGATTATGGAACAAAATAGCCATTAAGTTCCAGCCTTTGAAAGGACTTAAAACAAACTTAGATGACCCTACAACTAATGTAGCATTGCCATGCTTCATTTCCCACTTGTAGGTCATTAGTGTATCCTAGCTTCCATCGTTTGAGTTATTACCGAAGTAAGAACCTCAAGCGGTATATGATACCAAGGAAGTTTGATTGCTAGGTCACTTCACTTTAAATATAAACTTATAGGTAGAAACGGAATCGTAATTCCTTTCATTTGTTCCTTTGTTTTCCTATTTCTTGTACCCTTTCTTATAGTCTTAAGAATTGAATTCTTTAGTGTTGACTTTTATACTTTGTTAGACATGTTCAATGTCACCAACAAGGTTCTTTACCATTTTAATTTATGTTGAATATTTTGTTTCAACTAGATGATCTTACCAGAAGCTTCTAAAGTTCTCTAAGCATCGATCTATTCGAATGTCTAGGGACTAGACTCATTCGAGAATTAAATGGACAAAGATATTAGGTTGTTAACCATTGGTAAAGCTGAGCGTATTAAACTCAATGCTTTATGATCTCAAAACTACAGTGTATTTTGAATTCACAAGCACCAATTGGTTTGCCATTCGATTTTGACGTTCGAAAACAACCATAAAAGTCGCTATAAGAAACGTACATTTTAAATTGCTCACTTTCTCTCATTTCCGTGAATCGTTCTTGGATTCACTACCAATCGAGGAAATTTACTGTTACCTTTCTAAAAGGATTTATTGCAGTGCAAGATATTTAATTATAAACAATAATTAAAACATACATTGAAGCATGCAAAGTTTAAACATTTATCATGAATAATAACTTGAAATTAAAGCAACCATGCAATTCAAACAAGTTATTAGCATTTTATTCGATTTTATTGTTCCGGCAGGTGTGAATAAAATGATTCCAAGACCCTAAAACCATTGAAGAATTAAGCACAGTTTGTCGACTCAATTCTAAAACATTTTAGGTAAGCAAAAGCCTTTTGCTAATAGTCTAAAAACTACTCTTGGTTGATAGGTACGTCTAAGAACTTGTTAGGTAAGCCTATCGATTTTGCCACGACATAAAAGGACTCCTTACTTATATCGTTGAGTTTCACCAAAACTAACATGTACTCACAATTATTTGTGTACCTTGCCCCTTTAGGACCAATAAGTAACACCTCGCTGAGCGAAAACTATTACTAGATTGATGTAAAGGATATCCAAGCAAGTGTATATTTTGGCATGGCACCTTTTAACTCAATTTTTAAGTTTGGAACTTAAGGCTCTTACTATGTTGGTTAGATTTTAAGTGAACTAAAATCCTTAATCATGCAACATAATCAAGCTTTTGATCTCATGCATTTTAAGACATATTTAAAACAATAAATAACTTAAAACATGCATAAGATATTTGTGATCTAGTATGGCCCGACTTCATCTTGAAGTTTTGACTTCAAAGTCCGTCTTGAAAATCTCCGTGGGAGGCACCATTTTCTTCAAATAGGATAAGCTATAACTAATTACAACTATTTGATGGTACGCAGACCATATTTGAATTGAAAAATAACTTTGGTGCTTTAGACCAATTACATTCAAATTAATGGTACACAGACCATATTTTCTATCCTATTTGGGCCATACTAGTCACTTCATAACCTGCAAAACAGTACATATACAATATATACCATTCACCCATTCATTATCATGAATGGCCCACATAGCTGGTTAGTAAAACACATTATGCATCACGTAAACATTTGCAGCAATTAATCAAGGGCACCAATAATCTACCAATTATTCAGTCCTTATTAATTCTAATCAAGTTGTTTTAACCTTAAGGATTTGTAGACCTAATCAAGAGTTTATGACTAAAAAGCGCTCCCACTTAAACCAATAAATTCATATGCTTTACTAATTTTAAACATAAAATTGTATTTCTAGTCTAACCGGAAACATACAAATTTAATTAAAATTTAAAGCTCATATAAATTTATAATTGAATCCAAAAATTTAATTTAATTTCAGTCGCATTTAAATTAATTCATGATTTTAATTTTAGTAAAATAATTAGAATAAATTCCATTTATTATAATTATAATATTCAAAATTAAAATCCAAGAAATTAATTCAAATTATTAATTTTAAAATTAATTAAAATTACGTGAACTGAAATTTTCAAATTAAACATTCAAAACGATCTAATCGTAACGCAAACACCCTACGCGTTGCACGCCCATGGGCCGTACGCACACAGCCATTGCTGGCCATGTGCGCGCAGCCCATGCGCTCGTCGCATAGCTGCTGCTGTCCTATCACAAGCCTCCGCACAGCGCCCCATCGCACGCGAGCTATCGCTCGCAGTGCGCGCGCGCGAGATCGCTCGCTGGGCGCGCGACATCGCTCGCTGGGCGCGCTGGCTCGCTCGCTGTGCGCGCGAGCCATCGCTCGCTGGGGCGCGACATCGCTCGCTGGGCGGGCGACATCGCGCGCTGTGCGCGCGAGCCATCGCTCGCTGGGGCGCGACATCGCTCGCTGGGCGGGCGACATCGCGCGCTGTGCGCGCGAGCCATCGCTCGCTGGGGCGCGACATCGCTCGCTGGGCGGGCGACATCGCGCGCTGTGCGCGCGAGCCATCGCTCGCTGGGGCGCGATATCGCTCGCTGGGCGAGCGACATCGCGCGCTGTGCGCGCGAGTAGTGCTGGGCGCAGCGCTCGTGGCACGCGAGCTTGCGCTCGCTGCGCGCGAGGCTGCGCGCACTTGTGCGAGGCAGCGCGCGTTGTGGCGCAGCTCGCTTGCTGCCCACACGCGACTGCCTTGGCTCGCCCCTCGCCCATGCCCATTCGTTCATTGCTCGTGGCACACGACACAAGGCAGGGCTGCTGCCTTGTGCTCGTGCACTACGCCCTTGCTCATTGCATTCGTGCCGCACGGGCGACGAGCTCCCTTGCTCGTCGTCGCATGCCCGCATTATACAACACCCCTTAAGGGTAACACGAAGCGTCCATTGCTTCGTGCGTGCAAGTTATTTGAACGAATCGCATAAAAATTTAAAATTTTATATTTAAAATTAATGACAAATTAATAAATAATATTAATTTCATAATTTTAGGGCGAAAAAATCGAAAATTTATTATCCAATTGATTTCCGATTGATATGGATTCAAGTCTAGGTCATAAAAATTTAAAATTTATCGTAAATTTACAATTTTTTATGGTGGTTTTTAATCATAGGTTTCTAATTAAATTACAATTAATTATGAAAATCAAATTAATTCTAAATTATTCTAATTTTCAACAAATTAATCATAATTACAAATTAGATTGCATAATTAACAAGACTAGGCATTCAAACTTGTTAAACATATGCAGTAGGTCAATCAAAAATTCAAGATTTATCAACAAGAATCGCAAATATTTAATTTAACATCTTAAATTTACGAAATTTTGCATTCGAAAAACTAAAACCTTCGAAAAGTCATAGTTAGGCTTCGAATTTGAGAATTCTGGGTTCGGCAGAAAAATACTATTTTTGTCAAAATTTTAGAATGCCTTTTACATGCGGAATTGACACAAAAATCACTCAATTCGGATGAGTAATGAAGAAACTGCCGAAAAACTGCGTACGTATAATTAAATAAACGCAATTTGCAATTAATTAACAATTACGAAAATTAATCACCCCTTTTAATTCTTGCAAATTTGTAATATTTAACCATGTTCATGCAATTTAGATTATGAAAATAATAAGGGGCTCGTGATACCACTGTTAGGTTATGATTCATATGACAGTTCATAAATCATGCGGAAAAACCATAAAGCCAGGAAACATATTATTTACACATAATCATTTAGCATAGTTTAGATGCATACTCTTTGTTGCGTGCCTTCCCTAGCTGCGCCCGAACCGAACAAGAACAAGTCTTTAGGACTCCAAGTGTCGTCCCTCCGTAGATAGTCCACAGCACGTCCGGATCCGCCTTAAGATTGACCAACTAGAATCGCCCTTAAGGTTCTAATATTTTCGGTTGGGTAGGCAAGAATATTGGCTGATTTTTCTGCTTAAAAATCTTAGTTTTGAATACTTAAAAACTTGTATATAAATAATGACCCCTAGGCCTTTATTTATAGAGTTATGGAAAAGGAATCGCAATCCTAGTAGGATACGAATTAATTGAAATTAGAATCCTACATGAATTCTATTTAATTAATTTATCTAATTAGGAATAGGAATTTAATCACACACTAACTCTTGCAGTTTTAGGAATCACGCATGAGCACAAACTCACACACACACACGGCAGCCACAAGGGCTGCCCATGCGTATGCGAGCAGCAGCCCATGCAGCGCGGCCCACGCATCCGTGGCCTTGGTGCGCTCTGGGCTTGTGGCGTGCGTGCTTGCTGGGCGATGGCCCGGCTTCGTGCTGGGCCTTCGTCCGGCAGGCCTCGTCCGATGCTAATTCGTACGATACGCTTCCGATTAAATTTCCATTTCCGGAATCTATTTCCGATACGAACAATATTTAATATTTCCGATTCCGGAATTAATTTCCGTTTCGAACAAATATTTAATATTTCCGTTTCCGGAATTATTTTCCGATTCCGGTAATATTTCCGATTCTGACAATATTTCCGTTTCCGGCAATATTTCCGATTCTGGTAATATTTCCATTTCCAATAATATTTTCCGATACGTACCATGTTTCCGTTTCCGGCAACATCTACGACTTGGATAATATTCATATTTCCGATACGATCCATATTTCCGTTTCCGGCAATATCATCGTTTCCGGAGTATTCATTTCTTGCCTGTGACGATCTTAGCTCCCACTGAAACCAAGATCCGTCGGTTCCGAATATTCATAGATGGAGTATTTAATGCCATTAAATACTTGATCCGTTTACGTACTATTTGTGTGACCCTACGGGTTCAGTCAAGAGTAAGCTGTGGATTAATATCATCAATTCCACTTGAACTGAAGCGGCCTCTAGCTAGGCATTCAGCTCACTTGATCTCACTGAATTATTAACTTGTTAATTAATACTGAACCGCATTTATTAGACTTAACATAGAATGCATACTTGGACCAAGGGCATTATTTCCTTCATATAGTACTCTACGGTGTCGCCTGCTTAGTTTGAGGTGATGCATATAGTACTCTATGTTGTCGCCTACTTCGATAGAGGCGACTCATATGGTACTCTTTAGTGTCGCGAATTTTGTTTGAGGCGATGCATATGATACTATATAGTGTCGCCTCATTTGTTAGAGGCGATGCATATTTTAGCTTCTACTATTGAGTCGCATAAGTGCAACCTATGTAGGACTCGAACCTACATATACGTGCGTGGCACATTGCTTTACCATTTGAGCTAATAGGCTTTCAAGAATAATTAATGGTAGTACTACTTGAAATACTCGGCTAAAAATAGGGAAAAGTCATTTCAGATGCCGACTTTTTGTATAATGAATAAATGAATAATACATCCTTCACAGGAAAGAGATCATCTTTTAGAATTATACCTGTAAGAATTTCAAACCCAAAATCATAGGATCTTGGGTATGTGTGTGTTAGAAGTTTAAGTAGAACATCTGTCTTAAACACAAACTCCCATGGATACAATGTAAGGGTTACTTGATGCATCTTTTGAGATAATCCAAGGATTTGGGAGTCCACTTGCTGTAGAAAAGCGGACATCAAAATGATTTAGTCTTCATTCTTTTCAGTTGTATAAACAAAGAAAACATAACTACATAATATAAAGGCTTTGTCACCATAGATTCCAAGTCATCTCCCTTGGGTTTGTTAATAAAATTGGACAACTTGGCCTCTGCTGTCTATCTTCATCAATCCATAATCAGATGCACGGCTGGTATAAGGCGTAAATGAAGCAGTTATTCAGGAGTTAATATGGATAATGTTTATACCTTATTGATACAATACTCATCAGAATATCAATAAGTTTGTAGCATCCTACAACATTAACCTGTATTGTGAATTCAAATTTACTTACAACAGGTGTTGTTCTGCTGGTATGAGGAAACAGTTGAGCTCATGCACCTCCTCGCAATATAATTGATTCCCTGTATGTGATCCATCATTGTTATGACCTCGGTCATAACCAAGTTCCAACCTGCAGAAGAAAGGTAACCTGAAATAAGAGCAGCGTATACAAAAAACGACCACAAAAAAAATTCTCATCATCTTTAAGTGCTAAAATTTCTTCATTGGTACTTGGAATTTTGCTAAACTTTCTTCATCTGTACTTGGTAGCACCCAAAATTTATGTACCAACGCTATCTAAAAAAAGTACAGGTTGAAAGATAAATAGATAGATACTGAGATTACGTTGTTTCTAAAGTGTAGAGGTTGAAAGAAAAATAGATAGATACTGAGATTACCTTGTTTCTAAAGTGATTAAGTAACATAATAATATCAAACTACTGTCTAAGCTCGATAGCTTCGTTATTTTTAGCAGACATTTTTCAACATCTTCAATGCATTACTGCAAAAAAATTCTAGGATATAACTTAGACGGTGACATTAAATTTACTAATCATGATACAAATTTTAGCTTTCAATATTCCAGGCCAATAGAGTAAATGACATACCTTGACTGTCTCATCTTGTCTCCTTTTGTTTAAAGCTCGCTTGAAAGCTCATGTTCTATTGTATAAAAACACAAGAGAAGTAGAAAGGTAGTCAGACTTACTAGTTCCTCAACATGTTTAATTGCATGGCTATCTCAATTCAATGTGATGTTAATGTTGAATCTCTTTACATAACTCCTCAACGACTCATCTTTCCCTTGCTGAATTCAACTCAGATGCACACTTATCTTATTTTCTTCTTTGTGAGCCATGAACCGGGTGGAAAATAATAGCTCAAGATCGGAGAAATAACTAATGGTTCCAGCAGGGAGTCTCTCAAACCACTTAGACGCTACACCCTTCAATGTGCCTGGAAAATACTTGCACCATGTGGACTCAGTTGTTCCTTTCACGTACATGTGATGCCTATAAGCTAGAAGATGCATATCTGGATCGTCGTCCCGTCATAGGCATCAATGTTAGGCGGCTTAATCTTGGGCTCTTTAGGTGCTCTCATGATGTTGTCTGCAAAGGGGGTGGAGTGACCGATGGCCAGATGGGATACTCCTTGTTGAATGTGATACATAGGGTCTTGGTACTGCGAGTATGGATGTCGCCGAGAAGGTTCCTACCGCCGGGTATGCAAACTCGGGTGGGTAGCTCGCGGACTTGTCTGACTTAAATGCGTGTAAGTCGGACGAGGAAGAGGCCTGTCCTGCATAGCCGGGTTGGAACCCTGTTTCAGAGAGCTCAGATTCAAAATCAGGCACTAGCTCAGCCTGTGGTTGTCCACGTCCTCGAGACGTTTCTCCAATCAGCCGGTGAGGCAACCTGCGCGGCAGGTGAGTTTGAGTCGGATTGGCTTGATTCCATGGTAACCGCCTTCTGGCGTCTTCCTCCGCCTGCCTAGTCCAAACATTCGGGGGACGCAAGAAAAGTGATGGTCTAGTTACCGCTGGCCGCTCTCGGTCGTCAGGTGCCCTTATGTTATAAATTAGAATATTCTTTTGTACCTCAGCATTGACCGTCTTACCTATGTCAGCCTTGAAGCCGGCCAAGATGGCTCGCAGGGTTCCTACCGAGACGGTCATATATGGGTTCTCTTCTATTATGGTGTCAGCCCGAGGATCCAAGTGTCCTCCAGGGGGCAGGTGGTTCGCCTGATCGTCTTCCTCACTAGACACTTCTAACTCGATGGCATGACTAGGAGTGTGTCCTGCAGCAAAAGTCCGAGCGGCATCACTCGTGACTCTTTGGATGGGCGTCTGCTGGTGCTCAAACGACATCTCCCTTTCTTGGGGTGGCCGCTCCTCTCGAATAGGCCGCCCAGGTTCATTCTCAGGTCGTTGATCTTCCATATTACCGTACATCCCCAAAGACGAC
Source organism: Spinacia oleracea (assembly GCF_020520425.1). Classification (NCBI taxonomy): domain Eukaryota; kingdom Viridiplantae; phylum Streptophyta; class Magnoliopsida; order Caryophyllales; family Amaranthaceae; genus Spinacia; species Spinacia oleracea. The sequence continues at coordinate 109,483,073 of NC_079489.1, forward strand.
GCCAAATGTTGTGGGGTTTTTCCGATAAGCTGATGACTAGGAGGTTTCCGGTAGAACACAGCACGATCTCAGCTCCCACCTGCAAAACAAGAATATTCCTCTCGGAATATTCCCTCCGATGCCTAAGTAAGTATGTGCTTTTAGAGAAAAAACGTAGAGAGAAGGCAGAGCATATAATACTTGTGGTTGCTGTGAATTGAATGTCCTTATCCTTGGGGTCTGGTGATTTATTTAGTACTAGGTTTAGAAGGAATGACCTAGAATTCTCCCCATATGATTGGCTAAGCTTGGAGAAGAGGACAAGTATCCCTCTTCTGGAGTAGTCACAATGATAAGAGACATATAAGGGCTTTTTGGGTCCTGGTGAAGTAATGAGTCCAAAAGGTTGGCCTCAACCCTTCTTCCAGAAAATAGGGGAGTGATTTGTCCACGTGTAGGGCAGTGAAGAAGACATGTAGTCTCCTCTTTGTGGTCTGTAGACTGTGAGGGGGTCGAAAAAGCACGAGGCTAATGCGTGACCTCGTCCCTCGTGGGCGTAACGTCGTCAGATCAAGTGTAGTTAGATTTCCTGTGAGTTTACACCCAATCGACTAGTAATATAGGAGTCGCCATTCAGTTTTTAACGATAATGAGAAAAACTGACAAAACCCGGTTATCGTGACATAAAGGGAGTGCAATTATGTTCGACCACGACGGCCATAGGTTCCCTTGTGATCCCTGGTGTGGGGATCGCTCAACGTACACCCGCAGGGCAGAGATTGAGAGTCCGGGGGACTATAACTACCGAGAGGAGTGCTCATCGATAATTCCAGAGGCAGGTTATCCTTACTAGCTCAGCATAAATAATTGAAGGGACATGCGTTAAACTATTAAACTATTCTGAATTGATTTTAGCAATATGCAACACATAATACTAAATCGATCGTGATTATCTTATTTAGATTGATTTAAGGTACCTAGCATGATAATTCAATTGTCCAGGGTATTATCGTATTAGGCGTGATAGATCAATCGAGTTGATAGTTTGACGATTTTAGAAAAGGGTGATGAAAGCCATTAAATAATATGAGGGACACATTACAACGCACCCTTGAGAGGTGCGTCACGGTTCTCAGAAAACTAACCACTTGGCTTTGCTATTTCTCCTTTTATTTAACGAATCTCGGGTTTCTAAGCAGTGTTCCAGTATTTAGGCTTAAATCATCATCTACAAGGGGCAGGACGCGTTCTGTTCGACTTTTGGGTCGATTGCGATAGAACGCCGGATCAATTTCGCAGCGTGAGGCTAGGCTTAAGGCTAGAGTCAATACTCAGGTTATGGAATTGTGTGTTGTGTTCACGTTGGTTTTGAGGCTGTATTTATAGGGAAAGAGTTTCTGGAAAGATAGATTTCTAGAATAAGAATCCAAAAAGAATTCGGAGACGACACGGCCCTATGTATTTTCAGCGCCCAGGGCTGGGCGCCGAAGATTTCGGCGCCCAGACCCAGGCGTTGATAATAGGATCTGAGTGGAGCCTTTTTGTCAGATTTGGACTCTTAAACACGGATCTTTTGAGACTTATCAGAGTTTCTTACTGCGTATTAACTAATGACGGAATGCGTCTGGGCCCGTTACGAACTCTAGGTTCGTTAGGAATTTAATTAATACGTAACTCTTATTTTCGAATTATAGTAGGAATAGAATTCCTTTTGCTAATTCTATCTCTTTTAGGACTTATGTTGGAGTGCAACACCTAATTCTGACAGATTTCTATCTTTTATGACTTTGCCACTTTTAACAACTACTTCTTACGGTAGTGACTATTCTTAGCAGGTTTCTATAAATAGCAGTTTTGACCGAAATAAAAAGGGTGATTGAGATTCGTTATCTTATAGGAGATGCGTTGCCAAGTGGAGATTTATGTTCTCATCATCTAACCTTCCCTTTCGGGAATGGGGACAAAAGTAGGTGTCTACAGTTAGCCACCACTTTGACTGAGTCTTGGAGTAAGACGATGGTCAAAGTATCAGACGGAGTGCGTCATACAAGCCATGGTGTATGTGACCTATTTTGCAAGGGTCCCACGAGCCCCCAAATGATAACATTTGACTTCATGGTCATCACTTGAAGTGTTAACACATTCCTCACGTGTCATTGGAATTTGCTAAGTATAGAAACTCCCTCACTTTGTCATTGGAAGTACCTACAGATGTATAGAAACTCCCTCACTTTGTCATTGGAAGTATCTATAGACGTTTTCGAAATCAAAGCTATAAAGTGTAACCAGGCTGGCGAAGCCCAATCACGAGGTAAAAATGTTTTTAAAGATTCTCATTTTCAGGGTTAGCTAAACGAGAAAACCCCCTTGTTTTATAGGATGTAAAACGAAGGAAAATCCAGCACATCACTCTTTTTTGGAAAAGCGGAAAACCAATTTTTTGTTTTTTTGAAAAGAGAAACGGTCCTTTGATTTTTGGAAAAGGGAAACCATCCTTTGATTTTTGGAAAAGGGAAACCATCCTTTGATTTTTGGAAAAGGGAAACCAGGAAAAGTTATCGCTGCAGCGACTAAGGACCTGCGCGGTTAGTGACACAGACCCCGCCCGCTGAAGGTGGCAAGCCTGTCCTGCTGAGGGTGGACGCCCCGTCCGATAGAAGTGGACGAATCTGCTTTGATGTTTTGAAAATAAGGACCCCGCCGGCTGAAGATGGCGAGCCTGTTTTTTGAAGATTTTACTTTATTATTATTTTTTTGTTTTCGAAAACTGAGGACCTGCGCGTTTTAGTGACACAGATCCCGCCCGCTGAAGGTGGGCGAACCTGAATTCGTTTTTTTTTTTTATTTGGGACTCGCATGGTTCTGACGCGATCTGCCTGATCGAGGTGGGCCAGAACCTATTTCATTTATCCTTGGGATTTCTTTTGAGAATTTTTATTCATTCTTGTAAGAGCGAGTTCTCTCGAGAAATGCTCGGGTTTAGTTGTAACGTGAATGTGGGTTGGCAACGTGTCTAAACGGACCATCGTTTCGTGGCCGTCCGCCTTTCATGGTTTTGAACAAGTCTTTGCGGCTCATATGATGTATGCCACCGTTTAGAACTGGCCTAGTTATGCCATTACTTAGGTCCTTGCGAAATGACTGGTGGGACCATATGCGAATGTTAACAGAGACCTTTGCTTTGAGGTCGAGTCCGTCTTTTGAAGTTGTCCAAGCCTGAAAGTGTTGTTTTAACTTGTATCGTATATTTTCTTTCATTCAAGCCCCCAAGCATTTGTACTTGGTGGTCGCTCTTTGCCAAGAAAAGTGCGTATTTTATAACGTCCTTGATCGTGTTTGGGATCGTGCTCGTAAGTGCGAGCGACCTTGGTAGTGGTATGCTACTTTGATGAAATCGTGGAGTGCGACTTCATTTCTGGGCGACAAAGTTTGCTTCATTTTTCAATGATTAATACATCGAGCTTACTTTGGCCCGGATTGATCTTTTTGACAAATAAACGCTTTTAATTTGAGAAACCAACGACGTAATGATTTTTTTTTTGTTTCGAAGAATGACCTTGATTATTATATGTTTTTTTTATTCCTTTGAAAAATGTACACATATTTTTTGAGACGAGTCTAAGTTTCGACATTTGCTTTCACTATTTGGGCTCTAAAAGTGCTTTGGGCTTGATCTTGATTACAACAGGGCCCCGTGTCTACTAACACGCTTTTAGGCATTTTCTGGTTCGCGTTTTGGAAGATTTAGGCCTTGGGCTGCATTTTCATCGCCCCAGGCCTGGCGTTAGATATTTCGGCGCCCAGCCTCGGGCGCTGAAAATGCTACCTTAGCAGCCTTTTTTATTTTTCCAGATTTCTCAACGCGTTTCCGAATGGGATCAGGATGATTTCGTGTATATATAGGGGGTTAAGTACGTTTTCTTTTTCACCACTGCCAACTTCTTCTCTCCTACAATTATCTAGCTTTATTTTTTTCTACGCTTGCCATGTCGATTCCTCCTTTCTCCCTCCAACGAGTTGTTAGGCGCTGGCTTAGAGCCCTTAATTCCACAGAAAAGGTTTTGCTGAAAGGATACCACTTAGAGGCACTTTTAGGCTTACAACAAAGCACCTTTAGGCTTACAACAAATTAACATTGATTATAACTTTCTGTATGCCGCCTTAAACTTTTGGGATTCTGATCACCATGTTTTTGTTTTTCGGGGCAATGAGGTATACAGTAATTTTTTAGGAGAAATCTTACGCCTTTTATTAATTTGGAAAGTATGGAAAACACACCGAAAATAAATTAATCAACATTCTAGGGGGTTCTTAGGACCATAACTAGAGCTTTTTTTTTTCCCTATCATCTAAAGAACTACTAGGCGTTTTGCTAAAGTACTCTCTATGGCTCAAGCCTTGGGTTTAGTCTCGTAGAACTTTGGTCCTTCGCCTGTACTCATCTTGAACTCTATTCCCTTTGCATTGACCCACTGATATGTCTTCACCCATCCGTTCTCGGTCTCTTCTGGTGTTGATGTAGGAGTGATTAACCGGGTTGGATTGAAACCTTCATCTTGCAGGGCTAGGGTGGTTATTACAGTCTCGTCCTCCATAGGCCTCGATTCGTTAAACAATGTCCATAGAGCTTGGTTGTCTAATATTTCAGCTGTTTCAGTCTTGGCGAGGTGGGGTGCCTCATCCATAGTATGACAGTCATGGAAAATCTCAAATCCGGGTTTTAGCAGGCCATTCTGAACAAAGGGTTCAGGGAAGTCGCAGCATGGGTGTTCTTCTCCTTCTCGGACAAACATACTGTTAAGGGTTCTTTGGTATGGGGGAAAAAGGGTGGTTTGTTTTGTCTTGGCTGGCTTAAAGCGTAGCCTAGACAAGTAGTCAGCAATATCTTCCTCCGTTGGTGTATAGCCTAGACCAAAGGGAGTAGTTTTGTTGGGTGGGGGATGGAACATGTTGTTCTTCTTCCTTATGCCCAATGGAGTTCCTGGGAAATAGCCTTGAGCTAGCAATATTTTAGGGATGACCCGGGACGCTCGCGGATCTAGAAATGCTAAATTGTAGTCCTCAATGACTTGGATGACTTCATCCACTTGAAAACCGTAAAGGTCTTCTGCAGCATCAGTCGTTCCGACCATAGTACAACTGACGTCGAGAGGAGGGGCGCGTATTTCCAGAATTACCCCGTTATGGTTATGTTTAACCATCTGGTGCAAGGTAGAAGCCACACCTCCTAAGTCATGGAGCCAAGGGCGCTCTAAGAGGAGGTTGAAAGTGGGCTTGATGTCAATTATCTGAAACTCTGTGGTGCGTGCCACAGGCCCGATTTGTATTGTGAGGTTGATTTTCCCCAACACAGGCCTTCGAGAGTTATCATAGGCTCGCACCCCTTGCGTGGAGGTTTGGAAGTCATCATTTCCTAGCCCCAAGCAATGGGCGGTTCGCAATGGGCAAACATTTACCGCTGAACCGTTATCTACGAGTGCTAGGGGGATGTTTTGTCCTTTGCATCCAACCACTAGATAGAGAGCCTTATTGTGGGCGCCTCCTTCTTTAGGTAAGTCTTTGTCAGTAAAAACTATTGCTTTTTCCTCAACATCTCTCGTGACGTGGTTAACCAAGGAGTCAGGTGTGATGTCCGTAGGGACTGAGATGAGGTCAAGTTAGAGAATAAGTTTTTCACGATGTTCCTTTGAAGTGCACATGAGATCCCAGATAGTAATCTCGGCTTTAGTTCTTTTTAGTTGCTTCAAGAGGGGATTTTCGATGACTTCTGCGACGGTGGTGTGTCGCACGTTTTCAGGAGTCTGTCTGACTGGGATGTCGTCCATAGGGGGTGGGCGAATATCCTGTTGGTATACCCTTCCGAACCGAGTGAGATTGTCAACTTCGGGCTCTTGAGGGGTGGTGTCAATGGGAGCATGCCTGGGCCAAGTTTCAGTAAAAATGTCCTGGCCCGATACTTGGGACAGGTAGATATCTTCAGCATCATCATCTCACACACCGCACACTTCTCTCTCGATTTGATCTATAGGGACCATGGCAAGTGGTGCACCTTGGGGCGTAATATACACCGTAGGGTCAAAGTTCATATTTTTTGGTTGATCGAGAGAGATGTGACAAGAGCCGAGTGGACTCTTGTTGTTGTTGGGTTTGCCAACGTTAGGGAGAGGTATTATTTCATCCTCTATCATATCCTGGATCGTGTTTTTTAGATTCCAGCAGTTTTCAGTATCATGCCCATTTCCTTGATGGAACTCGCAGCGGGCGCCCTCGACCCAGTATTTATTTTTGAATTAAGGGTCGGGTGTGGGGCCTATGGGCCTTAGTTTTCTTGTTTGGTTATTCTTTGGAAGGCTTGTACTAGAGTCAACCCGAGTGGGGCAAACTTTCGGTCTCGGGTCCACCTCCCGGGGCTCCTTCGGGTTGGGGTTTCTTCTACGGCGTGGACCTCTTGGGCTTGAGGCGTGTGGCCCCTGTTGTAGGTGTTACTTTTATATGCAGGCTTGCTTTGTACTATTTTTGTGAGGTCATCCTCGATCTTTATTCATACATCATAAACCCTCTTGAAGGTATCAAGGCCCAAGTATCTAAGATGTTGTTTATAAGCTGGGTCTAGGTTGTCAATGAATTTTTGGACCAATTCAGTTTCAGGAGGCCTATTGATTAGTTGGGCCGCTTGGTCCCTCCATCTAGCGAAGTAGGTCGTGAAACCTTAATTTTTCTTTTGGAAGAGGACTTCCAGCTCGCGCATGGTGACTTGAAAATCCATGTTCGACGAGTATTGCTTGATGAAGACATTGACAAAGTCCTCCCAAGTGGGGAAGAGCTTAGGGTCCTGGTGGTAGTACCATTTGAGTGGCACAGGTTCCAAGGACAAAGGAAAGGCAGGCAGATACATGGACTTGTCCACACCTTTCAAGTTCATGGCATTCACGAAGCTCAAGAGATGATCACGGGGATTGTCCGTGGCTTTGAACTTCGGTAAGTCGGATGAAATAAACTTTTCCGGTAGTTTACCGGGAAAAGGTTCAGGATCGAGGGAGAAATACTTGCTCCCCATAGTTTGCTGCAGAACCATTTTTTCGATCTTCTTCTCGTTATCGAGGTCATGTTTGGCTTGCGCAGCCGCTAAGGATTCGTTTTCCATTTTCAGTTGATTCATAAGTAGGGTCATTTGGGCATTTGGTCCCGCAGCTCTTCCATGGACATGTTTGAGGGTGCGAATCGAGGTTGGGGAATCGGAGATCCTTGAAAGGGGGAGTGACGGATGGAGATTGGAGTTGCTAAACCTTGTGTTGGTGATGTATCTTCGAGACGTACTAACCTTTGATTTTCAGATCGACGCCAAGTGGCAGAGCCAGCCCTATGCATAAGACAAGCTAAAGTTTAGGCCCAAAGTTAAGCATTACTTAGTCTAGACTCTTGACTCATCCTATCGGTTTTCTATTCTCACTCTTGTTGGTATATTTTGGCTTTTCTTTTGGTCATTCTTTAGATTTTCGAAACACTTGCCCGCGTGACATTCAAAGTTATATTAATTGGCATGCTTGGTTTTGGTGCCGAACATTGTCGTCATAGGAGGCCTAATGACGACGCAAGGAGTTATTTATTTTATAAGTCGTTTTTAGAATTGAGTGCCTTTTTCATACGTCCTCGTAGAAAATTTGTTACGAATTTTTTATTGCTACGTATATTTTATGCGCAGGCACTGAGGCTGCGGTACCTGGCCCAAAGGCTAAGCAGTAACTTCAGCGCCCAGCAGGGGCGATGAAGTAATTGGCGCCCAGCCAGGGGCGCTGAAAATGCGTCCCTGACTGGTACTCGTATTCTGTTCGTCTATTTTTTTTCCGTACATACGACTTAATTTTGCGTGCTTGTCCAATAACGTCCTTTGCGCGTTATGCAGCGTCGTGGGATCCGTTACAGGCCGTCCTGGGCGTCGCTTATTTTTGTGGCGATCGCCCGGGACTGCGGGACACGAATTTAGGTATAACTCTTTGGCCAATTGGTGTTTATGAATGTTTGGGCAATTTTTAGGGTCGTTGGTTTTCTAGCGTTATTTGTCGCACACAATCACAACATAATCACGTAATTCGCTACACATAACTAACATTACAACATGAAGCAAAAATAACATGTCACGTAGTTTATGATAGGCTTCTATGGGTAATATTTGCGCCGTCTTGGTACCGCTTCTATCGTAGATCCAACACATGCCCCGGACGAGGTATTGCATTCAACAGACAAATTTCGTCCCAAGAGGCCAATCACGATGTAAGCCAAGGGGGCATGCACCAATGAGAGGGACCTTAGTGGGCGAGCGATTGGGTTTGGGACGGGTGTACTACTAGCGAAAAGTGCCGAGTGGACAACATTCGAAGCGTATGCATCCCCCGGTTGGCGATGGGTATCCTTAGTCCCAACTCCCGAGATGAAACATGCCAAGGGAGCCGAGATTCGTTATGTGGTTTTGTCCGTACACATTAATATGCTGATTTTCAGGTCGTCCCAACTTGATAAGGAAATAAACGCGGAGCAGGATCGTTTCACCCTTCGGCTATTTTGATTACCTACGAGCACGAGTATTTCATTAACGTTCCCCAGTGGAGTCGCCACTGTGAGGGGGTCGAAAAAGCACGAGGCTAATGCGTGACCTCGTCCCTCGTAGGCGTGACGTCGTCAAATCAAGTGTAGTTAGATTTCCTGTGAGTTTACACCCAATCGACTAGTAATATAGGAGTCGCCATTCAGTTTTTAACGACAATGAGAAAAACTGACAAAACCCGGTTATCGTGACATAAAGGGAGTGCAATTATGTTCGACCACGACGGCCATAGGTTCCCTTGTGATCCCTGGTGTGGGGATCGCTCAACGTACACCCGCAGGGCAGAGATTGAGAGTTCGGGGGACTGTAACTATCGAGAGGAGTGCTCATCGATAACTCCAAAGGCAGGTTATCCTTACTAGCTCAGCATAAATAATTGAAGGGACATGCGTTAAACTATTAAACTATTCTGAATTGATTTTAGCAATATGCAACACATAATACTAAATCGATCGTGATTATCTTATTTAGATTGATTTAAGGTACCTAGCATGATAATTCAATTGTCCAGGGTATTGTCTTATTAGGCGTGATAGATCAATCGAGTTAATAGTTTGACAATTTTATAAAAGGGTGATGAAAGCGATTAAATCATATGAGGGACACATTACAACGCACCCTTGAGAGGTGCGTCACGGTTCTCAGAAAACTAACCACTTGGCTTTGCTATTTCTCCTTTTATTTAACGAATCTCGGGTTTCTAAGCAGTGTTCCAGTATTTAGGCTTAAATCATTAGCTACAAGGGGCAGGACGCGTTCTGTTCGACTTTTGGGTCGATTGCGACAGAACGCCGGATCAATTTCGCAGCGTGAGGCTAGGCTTAAGGCTAGAGTCAATACTCAGGTTATGGAATTGTGTGTTGTGTTCATGTCGGTTTTGAGGCTGTATTTATAGGGAAAGAGTTTGTGGAAAGATAGATTTCTAGAATAAGAATCCAAAAAGAATTCGGAGACGACACGGCCCCAGGTATTTTCAGCGCCCAGGGCTGGGCGCCGAAATCTTCGGCGCCCAAACCCAGGCGTTGATAATAGGATCTGAGCCGAGCCTTTTTGTCAGATTTGGACTCTTAAACACAGAGCTTTTGAGACTTATCCGAGTTTCTTAGTGCGTATTAACTTATGACGGAATGCGTCTGGGCCCGTTACGAACTCTAGGTTCGTTAGGAATTTAATTAATCCGTAACTCTTATTTTCGAATTATAGTAGGAATAGAATTCCTTTTGCCAATTCTATCTCTTTTAGGACTTATGTTGGAGTGCAACACCTAATTCTGATAGATTTCTATATTTTATGACTTTGGCACTTTTAACAACTACTTCTTACGGCAGTTACTATTCTATAAATAGCAGGTTTCTATAAATAGCAGTTTTGACCGAAATGAAAAGGGTGATTGAGATTCGTTATCTTATAGGAGATGCGTTGCCAAGTGGAGATTTATGTTCTCATCATCGAACCTTCCCTTTCGGGAATGGGGACAAAAGTAGGTGTCTACATAGACCGCTTACTAGGCATAAAAGGTGCCACGTGTCACCATCTTAATGATACAGGCTGGCACGATAATTTTGCCTACAACACCTAGTACTGCTGAAAAGAGTAGGAAATTACGGGGAAGTTCTTGGGCCTGAGGGGTGATGCACTTCATGATATGTTAGTAGAGAACGAGGTTAATATGACTAAGCTCATTAAACGTTATAGTGTACCCACAAGCAACATAACTAAAGAAAAAGTGTAACATTAGATCCCTTTACTTTTTGTCTATTGAATTTCTATTTGTTTGGTAACAATGACAGTATTTTGGGGGACCTTAAGCTGATACCAATTGTCAGCCAGATTGAGGGTCGATACTCCATGATGCCTATGGTCGTTGATGAAACCATATTTTGTGCGGATGCGCTGAAAAAGGATGCAAAGTCCGAAACCTTTGGTTGTAGTCCTTTACTACTACAGGTGATTATGTTTGTTTTATTCAATGTTTGAATACCGTGACTGTTTTCATTTTTTACTGCACTGAATATTTGTTGCGCTTCTATGCTGGCGCTACAAATTTATAGCTCATGGAACTGGACGTTATAAAATTGTGGTGCTGCTGGCGGAAGCTTTTGTTACTGTACTTGATCTAAACAGCGTTGTAATATTTTGGAATCACAATTATTAGCGCCACAAATTTTAAGCGCTACTGTTGTATGCGCTAGAATATTCTGGCACTGTTATTTTGCAGTCGCGTTCTAGTTGTTTGTTTTATTCATTTTTTTATTTTAAGAATCGTTTGCGAACATCATATGACTGATTCCCGTTTTTGTTTTTCCAGATATGTCTAATGGAGCGTCTAAGGCTCTAGGAGGCCCCATCTGATCCCATGAAGCAGAGAATTCCTTTTTCGGATACCACTCCACCGGCTACAACGGTCTTTCCGCGGCACCGTATCCTTGCGTGGGGAAAAATATAATGATAACTTAACCCGTTGGGCTGTTACCGCGGAGGGGAATATTTCTCCTTCTGAAAATTACAAGATCTAGATGAGTTTGGATGATGCTGCAGAGAGGACTAAGGTTCGTAATGATGAACTTGTTTAACTAATGTGACTGCTAAATAGAGCTAAGTATGATCAGACTGATGTTTTAAGGCCTTGTGATTCCGTTTTTAAGCCTCAAAGGACACAACAGACAAGAAGCGCAAGACTAATCATCCCTATGCAGATACTAGATCCTGAATAGGGCCTGTTGAGCGTGCCATACCTGCTCCCAAGACTGTTGAGCGTGCCATACCTGCTCCCAAGTTTTAAGGCCCTATGTTTTACCAGTGATGCTCATATGAGTTAGATTTTGAGATCAATTGGGGACGCGGGGTAGGTGTGTATTCCCTATTTTTTTAAGATAATTGATCTCTTATATTTTATATTCCTACCATTTTCTCACTTGCACCATACTTTATTTTTTTTGTGTTTGATAACAAAGTCTTTTTGGTCAAGGGGTCTTGCTTTCTCTTAAGTCACTACAGTTTGGCTGAGTCAGTCTTCGTTCATTTGGCCTGGGGTGGACCCTTATATCTATTTTTTCGCAAAGTTTTAATTATTCATTTCTTGATCAAGTTGTTATGGACTGAAAAAGTGTTGTCTTTTTTTTATTGAAGTATTCAAAGAAAGTATTCTCGAGTAAGAGCTTCCAAGATTTTTTAAAGCAAACATAAAAGGGGCCTAGGGGACAACTATCCTAGACTTAAATCTTTGATTGGGGTTCAGACTCTAAACTTAGGCTAGGGCTCATGTTCATTTTCGAGGAATTTAGGTCCTTCCCCTATGGTCATCTTGAACTTAGTTCCCTATGCATTGGTCCACATAGCAGTTTGCGCCAGCCTTTCATGATTTCTTCAGCAGTGGTGGGTCACAAAGTGATCAGCTAAGTCAGATCGAAGCTTTTATCTTGTGGGTTCAGGATAGTCATATTAGATTTATCTTCGGTTGGACTCAAATAACTAAAGAGTAGCCGTAAGTCCTGCTCTTATATGGTTTGCTCGTCTTCGGCCCCTTCTAGAACGAAGAAGAATGCCTCGCCCTCGAGGTCGTAATCATAGAAAATCTCGAAACCCGACTTTTGGATGCCATCCTAAATGAGCGGTTCAGGAATGTTGTAGCAGGGGTAGTCCTCGCCTTCACGTACAAACAGAACGTTCAGTGTCAGCTGGTAGGGTTGTAAGATAGGCCTCTTGGGTTTGTGTCTGTTTTCAGAAATTATTCTCTCGACGAGCATTTGCCTTTTGCATATAGTTACTTCCCTTTTATACGGTTGATAACCTAAAATAAAGAGAGGGGAAGAGGTGGGTAAAGGGAGATAGGTACAATGTTTCTCTCTAACGCCTAGTGGCATCACTAAGAAATATCTCTGGGAGTGCATCATTTTTGGTATGATATGTGATGCTCGAGGATCCAGGTAAGCTGGATCGTATGCTTTAAAGGCTTGAACAGTTTCTTCCATTTTGGAACCCGTACAAGTCTTCTCCTTCACCCATGACCTCAGGCATTGAGCAACTTACGTTAATTTATGGGGCATGGATAGCTATTGTTACTCCGTTATGGTTAAGTTTAACCATTTGGCGCAGATTCAGCGCTACACCTCATAAGTCATGGAGCCAAGGGCGTCCAACTAGGAGGTTGAAGGTGGGCTTGATGTCCACTATTTGGAATTCTGTAGTTCGTGCCATAGGTCCAGCTTGGATGGTAAGATTGACTTTGTCATGCACTGTTCTTCAAGAGTTGTTGTACGCCCTTATTCCTTGGGTAGAAGGATGAAAGTCAGGGTCTTTCAGGCCCAAGAATCGAACTCTACGCAATGGACATACATTGACAGTTGAACCATTGTCTACCAGTCCTAGTGGGATGTTCTGGCCTTTGCATTCGATCACTAGATAGAGCGCCTTGTTGTGGGTCTTCCTTCTTTGGGATCGAGCTAAGTTACCAACCTCGAGTTCCTCTGTAGTAGGGCACATAACTCTTGCCGGCTAAGTTTTAGTAAAGAAATCCTTGCCAGCAGCTTCGATTTGGGATAAGTAGACGTCGTTGTGGGTACTTCCTTCTTTAGGATCGAGTTAAGTTACAAACCTCGGGATCCTCTGTTGTAGGGTAGAGAACTCTTGCCCGCCAAGTTTTAGTAAACAAAACCTGGCCAGCAGCTTCGGCTTGGGATAAGTAGACATCCAAGGGTTCATCGTCCCATATGCCGCAGATATTACCAGTGAGGTCTAGTGTAGGTAATTTGGTTAACGGTCCTTATTGAGGCGTTAAGTAGTACACATGATCGTTTAACACTCAAGGTGTTCCATCGAGATGCAGCAAGTTCCCAGTGGGCTTTTATCATTGCTTGGCTTGCTAGCATTGGGTAGAGGAATAATGTTGCTCTCTATCATATCTTGGATCGTGTTCTTAAGATAGTAGAAATCCTCGATATCATGGCCATTTCCTCTGTTAAATTTGCAGTAGGCATAGCCAATCCTGAATCTACTTTTGATCGTTGGGTCGGGTGGTTGCCCGGTTGGAGTCATTTTGCCTTGGGCATGAAGCTTGTCATAGGCACCAGTGAGAGTTGACCCGAGTGGAGCAAACTTTCTATCCTTGACCCAACGTTTAGTTTATCAAGGGGAATTATCGTTAACGGCATGAACTTCCTATGCTTAGGAAGATTCACCCTTCATGTACGTGTTATTTCTAGGCGCATAACGTGGTTTCGCAATGGTATTTTGGGCACTTTTGACAAGGTCGTCTTCTATTTTGATGCCCATGGCATAGACTCTTTTGAAGGAGTCCTGGCCTAGGTACCGGATGTGTTGCTTATAAGTCAGGTCAATGTTGCAAATTAACCTTTAGGCGGCCTTTGAATTAGCTAGGTTGCCTGATCCCTCCATCCAGCAAAATAGGTTGTGAAACCTTCGTTCTTTTTCTGAGAAAGAACTTCTAACTACCGCTTGGTTACATGAAAATCCATGTTATATGAGTATTTCTTGATAAAAATATTGACAAATTCTTCGCAGGATGGAAAGGTATTTGGTCCTAGTGATAAAACCACTTAAGTGGAGTTGATTCCAAGGACAAAGGGAAGGTCGGTAAGTACTTGGACTTACCCACGCCTTTGAGGTTCATTGCACCTATAAAGCTTAAGAGGTGATTTATGGGGTTATTAGTCACCGTAAAATTAGGTAACTGAGATGAATTGATTTTAACTGGTAGTTTGCCAGAAAAAAGTGCAGGATCGAGGAAAGAGTACTTGCTTCCCATGGTCTGCTGAAGGACCATTTTTTCTATCTTCTTTTCATTATGGAGCTCATTTAGAACCTGGGCAGCTGCTAAGGACCCATTTATTCGAGTTGTGCAAGAAGAATTTCGAGCGACATAGTTCTAGCTGGTGTAGAGGAGAATTGAGGCTGGAAGATCAGAGACCCTAGAAAAGCAGAACGATGAGCTGAAACGGGAGTTACTACTTCTGCAATTGGGGTAAGAGGTTCGAGGCGCGTTAATCTTTCGCCTTCAGATAGGCACAAAGCAGTGGAACCAACCCTAGGTATAGGACAACTAGTTTTTGGATTTCATATTTTCTTTGGACAAAACTTACTCTAGACCCAAGACGATTCTTGGAAAGTGATTTTCGAAAACTTGTTTAGGGTTATCGTTAAAATTTATTTCAGCAGGAACGGTAGTATGCCGGACATTAATGTTATTAGTAAGCTAACAACTACTTACGAATTGAATTTTTAGAATTAAGTATGTTTAGTAGTAATTTGCACGAACTGAACCAGTATGCGCCAGAATAGCATCGCTAATATTTTCTGGCGCCAGACTGTGGCGCGCTTGTGTTTCCAACGCCCGCAGGCTGTTTTGCAGCTTATTCGTGCAGTTTGTTTGTTTGTTTCTTTTAAATTAGTCGTATGAACAACAAACTTAATTTATTTTAGACTTCAAAACGTACATAATTAATAGCACGAAATATACAAGGCGTGTGCCCAAATTTTTCAGCACTAGGTAAAGCAGCGCTATTAATTTCTAGTGCAAAGCAGAACGAGCTATTTTATTCTGGCCCATAACTACTTTTTGCCGCTTTGTGATTTCGGGGCAAAGACCAATTGAATATGCATGCTTGCCCTGTAAATTTCTTGCGCTCAACAGAGCAACGTTGGAAATTCATAACACCTTCGTGGTAGCCGCTGGAATTCGCTGGCGCCTTTCCAGGTTTGCGGAACACGTAATTATGGTCGTTTGATTCATGGGTTTTCATTCGTTCTTTAACTTTGAATGCATTTTATTGACATCATTATCGTTGTTGGCCCTAAACTATGCGTCTGGTTGATTAGTATCACATAGGATGTAAGATTTCTACACGAAACTAGCAACGAGCATGAATTCAAATATAATACGCACTTAGTTTTTGCAAAGTCTCTAGACTTTATAGGATGACTATCGATGGTACCAAACCTATCGTCAATTCCAAGCAGGCCTCGGTAGAGGTAGACAAGTTCATGAGAGAAATTTACCATAAAAAGCTTATCTGGTATGAGTTTGAGTGAAACATACCAAGAATAGACCCAGGAGATAAGCGATTTGGATTTGGATTTGGATAGGTGGACTACTAGCAAAAGTGCCGAAGAGACAACATCTAAAGCGCATACACCCCCCGTGGTGATTAGGTGTCCTTATTCCCAACTTCCGAGATGAAACATGCCAACGAATTCAAGATTAGTATCCGATTCCGTCGCGATCACAACGTTGCATTGAATACTTCAGGTTGTCCCAACTTAAAAAGGAAATAAAGCGGCACAACATCTGATTTCTTCCATCGTGCTTTGTCGGCGCACTACTTGCACATTTATTTCATTATACTCCCCTGTGGAGTATCCACTATGAGGGGGTGAAAAAGACGAGTGTTTCGAAAGAAATGGCTCGAACGACTACCCTCGCGGACATGGAAATCATATTAAGTAAAATGGTACTAACTGTGGGATATACCTCCTTTTTACTAGATCGTGAAGTCTCCATTCAGTTTTCAACGACATTGAGGAAAACTGACAAAACCCGGTTATTGTGATACGCAAGTTGAACGGAAACCCATGAAAACTTATTTGACAACAACTATAGGTTACCTTATGATCCCTGATGTGGAGATCAATCAATGACCATCCGCAGAGTAGGGATTGAGGATTCTGGGGGGTTATTTAATAATACGGGGAGTGCCCAATATTAGCCCATGCGGCGGTCATTACTAGTCCAATGCAACGACGAAAGGGACATGCGTTAGGCTGCATTACTAATTTGAGTTAATTTGAATGCACACATAATTAGCTAAACAAAATCAAAAGATTATTTACATTTATTTAAGGTTCTTAATAATAACAAATTTGTCCAAGAATTATCTTATTAGGTGTGAACAATATAACATATTATATAAACAGATTTATAATGGTGATGAAAGCAGTAAAAAATGTATATTTGCAGGTTACAATATAGTTTTGGCTATATTGCAGTTTTCAAGAACACACATCATTTGTCCTTGCTAGATTTCTGATTCTAGGAATCTAAGGGGAAACTCTAGAGGAATCGCATTAGAAATTGAGAAAAATCAGTCTGTTGCAAGGAATTGGGTATAACTTGGGCTGTAAATGGGATAATTTGCGTGTTTATACGGAACGAGGCTCGATAACAAGAGTTAATGCGGGGAGGGCTATTACAAATGTGGGGACGAGATTAAGCTTCAGTCAATTCTCAAGCTTAAGGTTAAGAATTGGAAAATATTTGGTATCGATTACCGGAATTCAGAGGTTTGTATTTATAGTGCAACTGGTCGAATAAAGAAAGACTTTTGAAGAGATCGAATTTTACTGGAACTGCAAAGCCAGCAGTAGAGATTTCTAGCGCTCGCCTGACAAGCGCTGGAAAATAACAACGTCAGTAAGGACGCGTCAGATGTATTAGAATCTAAGTCAACGACATCTTATTTTGGAATTCTATCTTTGCCATGATTGCGTGAGAACCAAACTGCGGCGCCTCAAAAGAGGTGCGCTAGGGTTTGTGCGCTAGAAATGAACAACGCGTATGTGCCACGTGCTAGAATTTTCTATCGTTGATAAATTCTATCCATGTGTTTTTTAGACTCGTCCAGATTCAATCGCTTTCACGGTTTTATCTCTTAAATGATATTAGTTGGAGTAAAACTCTTATCTTTTTCCAAGGGATTAATTGTAGTGCAACGTAATCTCCTCAAATATTTACTAATGAGGTTGCTATATTTGGTAGTTGTCTAATACGACAATTACTATAAATGGTAGTTACTAAAAATGGAAACGCGGATTATGGGATCATTTAGTCAGTCGTAGGATATGTTCTTTGCTTTACTTAAGAAAGCGTTGACAAGTAGTGTTCGGTTTGATCATCGAACTTAACTCTTTTGGCCAGGGGTAAAATGTAGGCGTCAATATGGCTCGGCTACTTTCATATTCAAAAAAATTCCAACTCCTCAATTAAGGCATTCTAAAAAACAATCAAAGGTCAATTTAATTTTTTAAAGTACAAAATTCGAAGGTTGCATTTCATTTGTTATTGTTGCTCTTATTCCAAATGTGCGAAAATAGCAAGGCATGTTCAAGCGGAATTTGAACACAATTTTTAAATATGAAAAAGTGGTGGATTCTTATTCATTAACTTCTTTTCGAAAAGTGCAAATGGATCTAAAACCTTAATTCAAAAGTTAATTCGATTACAAGGTCAGACTTAAGTGAAGCCAAGTAATTTCGAGACTTTTCACTCTTTTCCTAAACACATTTCTAAACACATTCTTCAAACACTTTCTCAAAGCACAAATTGAAAAACCATATCCAGGTTCGGTGATTATACTCTTGAGCCATAGCGCCTTGAATACTTTTCCGTTAACCTTATTACAATCATCACAACATCATTTCTTCTCTTTGCCCAAGCGGCGAGAAGACGTAGCAAGTTTACCAGCATCAGTGTATGACAAACCTCCTTTGGGTCCCAAACGATCATAAATCGGATGGCCCTCATCATTCCCCTCAAGACTTATTGATGTAAAATGTTTAGTTTTAGAATCTTTGGCTTTCTTAGACTTAGAGAAAGAAGCATGTATATCGTCTTGGATTTTCATCCACACAACATACCCAACAGTAAGAGTAGAAATCTATGATTGGATTTACACATTCAGGAAAGGTTTGGCAGCCCAGTATCTCCCCCACAACCTAAGTCGATCAACATATAACATGGTAGGCTCTGCGCTCTCCATACAAAACTCCGGTACCTCTTGTCTCAGCCCAAATTTCCTCAACAGTCATACCAGTGAGTAGAAGGTTAAGATAGTGGGACTGGGCACCCTAAAAACAGAAGAATCAGGTGTATACCTTATGGAAGAAATTCCCCACCAAGGAATTACCCACTTAGCAGAGGACGTCCTATAGAATGCTCTCCCATTCATACAAAATAGAGGTCGCACTGTAAATCCTTTCTTATTGTAACTCTCTATGTTTTCCGGTGGTGCCACCAACATGAGCCTCTCCATTGGCCAAACCTTGGAGAAATATAAAGGCAACGTTGAAAAAGAAAATTCAAAAGGAAATACAAGTTCAATATACAAGAGACAAACTTTAGATAATTACTTGAAGTAGCACCAGACTTCATGAGAGCATGGAAAAAGTGTTAGCCTTGACCAGCCATATCAAGGCTCGTCAATGTTTTCCCGATCGCGACGGGCATCGGATCCTTTGCAAAGGTAGTTTGTTCCACCACTTCTACAAGAGCAGCATAGCCAACACCAAGCCCATAGTTCGAGAAAAGGAAACGAACAAAGTTGCAAAAATATAAAGCTCTCAAGCAGTGTACCTTGGGAATATCCGCCTTGGAAAAGTCAAAGACAAAGAGGGAAAGATCAACCCCTCTTCAATGAACAATGACACTCAACGTCGGGGGCTCCAACCCCAAAAATCTCACAAAAATAGAAAAGAAGTGTTACTCAACACTAGGCGTACAAGGCTCCACCAAAGTCGGCCACCCGACAATAGCATCGAACTCCTTCGATAAAGGGCACATCTAATGGGTCTTGAATCGAAAGACATGGTTGTTGGGATCCCACATGCTTATGGAAGCATGGAGAAAGTTGAAATCAAGATTTAAGAACCTAAGGGAAACTAGAACCTCTAAGTTCATGTTATCAAATTCCCTCTTTTCAAACTTGCTCAAAGAGCCAAGCCATTCATTCATGGTGTTTTCGAAATTTTGAGACATTTTGAGTGCCGAGAAGAGAAATAGAATCAGAGGTGCACCGAATGAGTTTTCAAGGTCCTCTATATATAAAAAAATTAGCATTTACGAGGGTGTACCAAATAATGGGGAAATTTTTTCATTTTTTATGCATACATTTAGCCTCAGATTTTAACTCACACAAAACGCATACAAACTCAATGCAAAACCTGCAAGAAAATACAAAAAAACACACATCAAATATTCAAATCCTTTCAAACATACAAAAAGTAAAAATTCAAAATTCCAAAATTCCAAAAACCATACAAACACAAAAATACAATCATTTGAATACCAAAATCCCAATACAAATAGGTAAACATGGAAGCTAGACCTTGCTACAATGCAGGATCACTATTGAAGTACCAAGATTAAAATCCAAGTTCAGACTGGTCTTCTATGTCCGCTCCATATGCTCCTCGGTATGTCGGGACCTCTGTACCAGGCGTCGATGAGTCTGCATATGCTCCTGTTCAATGTTTAAAAAGTATAAGTATCAGCACACTTTATGCAAAATTCAAAGATAAAGTAACACAGAAAAGGTAAGTCAAAACACTGTTACAGCCAGTGAGCATCTTGGTGAGCTTCAAAAATGCTGCTTTAAGGAATCAATCACCAACATCCAACGTTGTAATCTACGATGAAAGTGGTGCATATCATAGCCACGAGTTTGATGACCATCTAAAAGAATGCGGTATTCTTTCTGAATTGACTGCTCCGGGGACACCTCAATGGAATGGAGTGTCGGAACGGAGAAACAGGACCTTACTCGATATGGTCAGGTCAATGATGGGTCAGGCCGAACTTCCTTTACAGTTCTGGGGACATGCGTTGCAAACTGCAGCACTCACACTGAATCGTGCTCCGTCAAAAGTTGTTGAAAAGACTCCATACGAATTATGGACTGGGAAACATCCAAAGTTGTCTTTTCTGAAGATTTGGGGTTGCGAAGCATATGTCAAGCGATTAATTTCGGACAAGCTACAACCTAAATCTGACAAATGTTTCTTTGTTGGGTATCCAAAAGAAACTATGGGGTATTATTTCTACAATAAGTCAGATAACATGGTTTTCGTTGCTCGTGACGGTGTCTTTTTTGGAAAGAAATCATTTTTCCAAATTGACAAGTGGGAGAATAATAGACCTCGAAGAAATTCGAGACGAACAACGAACTCAGAACTCTTTAGAAGCAGTTCAGGTTAATGAACCTCCAAGGTCTTTAGAAGAGCCAGTGGGAGTAGTTCCTCAAAACGTTGTTGCCCCTCGTAGGTCAAATAGAACTATTTTTCAGCCGGACAGATGGATAGGCGTCTTCTTGACTGAAAACTTAGACATTCTCATATTGGATAGTGATGAACCTATGACTTACAAGCAAGCTATGACGAGCCCAAGCTCCACTAAATGGTTAGAGGCCATGCAATCTGAAATAGACTCCATGTCTGAAAATCAAGTCTGGGATTTGGTTGATTTGTCGGATGGGTTCACACCTATCGGGTGCAAATGGGTCTTCAAGTTGAAGAAAGACAAAGATGGAATTGTATACATATACAAGGCTAGATTGGTAGCAAAAGGTTACAGGCAAGTTCATGGCGTTGACTACGATGAAACCTTTTCTCCAGTCGCGATGCTTAAGTCTATTCGGATAATCCTTGCGATTGCCGCTTTTCATGACTATGAAATATGGCAAATGGATGTCAAAACTGCCTTCTTGAACGGTGTTCTTGAAGAGACTGTGTTTATGACACAGCCGGAGGGTTTGGTCGATCAAAAGAACCAAGGAAATGTATGCAAGATTAAGAATTCCATCTACGGACTAAAGCAGGCATCAAGGAGTTGGAATAAACGATTTGATGAAGTAGTCAATAAGTTTGGCTTCGTCAAGAATCAGGACGAATCTTGTGTATACAAGAAGGTCAGTGGGAGTAAAATTGTATTCCTAGTCTTGTATGTTGACGACATACTGCTTATTGGAAACGACATTCCTATGTTGGAGTCTGTAAAAACTTGGCTCGGGAAGTGTTTCTCAATGAAGGACTTGGGAGAGGCACAGTACATATTGGGCATCAAGATCTATAGGGATAGATCTAAGAGGATGATTGGACTAAGCCAAAGCACTTACATTGACAAAGTGCTAGCTAGGTTCAATATGATGGAAGCCAAGAGAGGCCATCTACCCATGTCACATGGCATATATCTAAGCAAGAATCAGTGTCCCAAAACATCTGATGAGCGTAGAAAGATGAGTGGAATTCCCTATGCTCCGGCTATTGGATCCATCATGTATGCTATGACTTGTACAAGGCCGGATGTTTCGTTCGCACTCAGTGCAACGAGCAGGTACCAGTCAGAACCAGGTGAGGCGCATTAGACTGCTGCCAAGAACATCCTAAAGTACCTGAAAAGGACTAAGGATCAGTTTCTTGTTTATGGTGGCACAGATGAGTTTATTGTTAAGGGTTATACGGACGCAAGCTTTCAAACCGACATAGATGATTTTAGATCACAGTCTGGGTTTGTGTTCTGCCTCAACGGCGGAGCAGTAAGCTGGAAAAGTGCTAAGCAAAGCACTATTGCGGATTCTACAACTGAAGCCGAGTACATTGCTGCCTCATAAGCAGCAAAGGAAGCTATTTGGATTCGGAAGTTCATCGAAGAACTTGGTGTTGTCCCCTCCAATGAAGGACCAGTGGCTTTGTATTGCGACAATAGCGGAGCCATTGCCTAGGCAAAGGAGCCTAGGATCCACCAGAAGTCCAAGCACGTACTGCGGCGATTTCATATAATTCGAGAGATCGTTGAAAGAAAGGAAATCGAGATTTGCAAGGTTGGAACTGACGACAACGTCGCGGATCCATTGACTAAACCGTTGCCACAAGTGAAACACAATGCACATGTAGCAACCATGGGAATCAAGCATGTTGGAGAATGGCTTTGATTTTCTAAGTATTGTTTTAGAACATCTGTTAGATTTATGTTTAAAACAATTGGTTTAACCATTTCATATTTATGAAATTTATTTATTTCATATTCATTTAATTGTGGTTTAGAACTAAATGATAAGTCCATGTGATTCAAATCATTCAAATGGGATGTCAAGATGGATTCTTCGACAAAGAAACACCCATAAGTGAACTTGAATATTGAAGTCATAAAGGATCCCTAATCCAGGTCATTGAAAGGTGGACGACCAATGACTAATGAAGATTAGATTGCAAGTAGATTATTTAGTTCTGTTTCTTGAAATAGAGTGACTAGATGTCAGAATCTTTTGCATAGATACTTATTGGGTCTTATATCGGATTGACCATGAGAACACCTAAAAAGATTAAAGTCATGTCATAGGTAGTTCTCATTAATGGTGATTAGAAACCGTTCCTCAGAACATGAGCGATTATGTCTGCTCATTTGAGAATTAGTTCGCTTTGATGCTAGCTAAACGTCGCACCGTAAAAGGAGGCTATACAAGCAGTTATTGGGCGTACTATGAATCAAAGTGAGTGTTCATAGATTGCAAGAATGGATTGTCCTCCTATGTTTGATAGGATATGGTGTTGTTGTGTAACAAGGCCTCTCGGAGAGTTAGATACTGTAAAATGCATGGCCGTGCTCAGAATGGTTAGGCTTAACCTTCTGCAAAAGTTTGACAGTTGAACTCTGTAATCCGAGAAACACTTCTGGACCTAATAAGGATGGCTTGGATCTTACCTTATGTTCAGTAAGTAACACTAAGTGACAAAGGAATGTGGATGCACACTTGTCTAAATGACAAGTGGGAGATTGAAGGAAATATGTCGTTCACCCAAGGTGCATCAAGTGTAATACCAAGGTTCGGATTAATTGCGAACAATTAATTCAGTGAGATCAAGTGATTGGAACAAGTAGCTGGAGCAATGCTTCCGATCAGTGAGTTCTAATGGATATTAAACTCACAACTTACTCTTGACTGAACCTACAAGGTCACACCAATGACACGTAACAGATCACCGGATTAAATGAATCGAAAATTCATTTAATAGCTTTTCGGGAATTAAGTTGGAAATGTATTATACGATACGACCTTGCATCGGAATCGTATATCGTATCGCGAATATTCGTAAGCTAGGCGAGAAGAATAAATTGTATCGTACGACGGTGATTCGTCGTATACGAAACGATAAATAATATATCGGAAATATATTAAATCGCGAATACGAGGAGCGGCCCACGAGCCGAGTGCACGAAGCACTCAAGGCCCAAGGGCGCGCGCGCTAGGCGAGCAAGCAAAGCAACGCAACAGCGAGGCCCATGGCCGAGGAGCTGTGCGCGTGCGGGCCGAGACCACGACACAGCAGCGGCAGCGCGGCCCACGGCCCAGCTTGCTGTGCGTGTCCATGTGATGGCGCGCGGGGCTTGCTAGCCGGCCTTGCCTCAAGGCTTGGTCGGTTAGTAAGGTTATGTAAATAACCTTCTAACCTCTTTCCAACTAATCATAACACAATACACACAACCCTAGGAGAAAAAAGAGAACCCTAATTCTCTCTATGCCTCTCAAGTGTGTTCATCCCAAAAGCAAAGTATCTTGATCGATTGTCTAAGCTACGATAATCAAGACGGATCTGAACGTGTCGGTGAACCAAGTAGAGGAACGAGAAGTGGAGTTCTTTGTTCGTGTTCGTTGACATATTATTGTGGAAAACACGTTTCGATTGTAAGTTTTCTTAATCTGTGGTTTATACATGTTTCCTGGCTTTGGGGATTGTTTCCGCACATGTTATTATGTTTAATTGTATTCCCCTACACTAAAGTGTATTCCAAAATCCAAAGTCCAATTCCCAAGCCCGTTCCCATTACGGAACTCGGTACAAAGTTCAAAATCCAAAAATCAATTTCAAAATCCAAACACAATCTCACCCAATGGACCTCTCCATTGGTCTTAGTCCTTTTCCAATCAAAATGACATTAAACAATCCGAATTCGGGCGTCGACCCACAAAATCAAGCATGCCGGGCCCAGTCCCGTAAAACCGAGTACAAACACAAAATCCGAAATTCAAAAACGGCTTGTTTTTAGACGCATACCAAGCCTTAATCCCCAAGCAAACACTACATGCTAAATCCGTACACATAGTACGAAGGTACATCAATACAAAATAAACCAAAGACAGTGTCATCGTCCTTGTTTTGGCGGAATCTGGGCCACGTCACCTACGCCAGGCGCTGGGCCTGCGCCAGGCGAAGGAGGCTTTTGGATTTTAGCCGCCTAATCTCCTATAAAAACCCTCATTTTCTAAGCATTAGAGGAAGCAGTTTCCTAATACAACATCGTAATCTAAAATTCTTCCCTCAAAATCAAATACAAGATTCAAGTTCTAATCTACAATTTCCATTTCAATTTCCAAATACTTAAGAAATTGGGAGCACTAATCGGAAAACCACCCTAACCCTAACTAGGTAATTCTGAATCCCTAATACAAGTTTTCATGATTTGATTAAAGTTTCTATCTTTATTATTTCAAGTTTTCCTATGATGTTCTTATGATGTTCATACACACATTTGAACTAGGAAATGTCAAAAAAAGGAGTAATGTTTGAGGGGATTTCATACTTGAAATTCCCCCTCAAATGATCATCCAACTCCTTCTACAAATTTCAAGTTTCAATCTTTATGCTTTGATTTCAAAAAACATGATTAGTAAGTTGAATCTTTCACTCTTGAAAGTATTCCTTACAACAATCATCTTCAAATCTTAAAAAACTCCAACTTTATACAATTTCAAGGATGTTTGGAAAAGTGCAAACCCTTTTACAAACGAGAACACATGAACCCTCATCTTGGTGTTCAAATGCAAGTCCCACTTTCAAGATTCAATGATGTTTAAGGTTTTTTGTAATCACTTCCTTTAACTAGAATCAATTTCAAGTTATGGAGCACATTAAAGGTGAGGCCTTTTTAACATTAAAAGGTCTAATGTTTGAGATTCAAGATTCCTAATTTCAATATTCAAGTTCAATATTCAAGTTCAATATTCAAGTTCTATATTCAAGTTCAATATTCAAGTTCAATATTCAAGTTCTATATTCAAGTTCAATATTCAAGTTATATTTCAATAACCAAAATCAAAGATACTTTATGATGAGCAACTCATCTAAAGTTGAGATATTTAGAATTGAATCCATGTCGGGCACACTTATTATTAAGTAGTGTAATTTGGCGTTCGGATCTTAAGTTAATAATACAATTTCAATATTGCATTTCAATATTGAACTTTCAATACCGCAATTTCAATATCGCACTTTCAATAACGCACTTTCAATATCGCACCTTTACTTTTGCAATTTCAATTCCGCACTCTTTACTCACCTTTTTCAAGGTGATGTGGTTTTGTATGCATTTCAATAATTCCTACTATCTTGTGATGATTCTTTACATTTTTATTGCTTTCATCACCTCACATGCTACATTCGATAACATACAAAAGGTTACATCACGCTTAACAAAGATAATTCTTGGACAAACCGGCCTTAGGTTCCTTTAATTAACTTTAAAGCAAGGTGACTGATAAAGGGTAAAACTAGGTCTTTAGTAGTCTCTCCTAATCAAACAAATTACCTAAACTAACCACTAAACACAAGTAAAGCGGTAAGCAAGGGTCGGAATCCACAAGGACTAAGGTGCGCTAATTTATGCTAATCGAACAACAAGCTAGGTCGAAACGAGGTTTTGGAAAATCAACTAAAAACCTAATAGACTAAAACTAATTAAACTAAACTAAGAAACCAAAAGTAAACGATATCAGGGAATGGGTCAAACAACAACAAATCATGGAATAGACATAAAAGAGCTAAAAACGGGGAAGTTCGGAAGCACTACATGAATAGGCGTTGAATTCACAAATAGCTCCACTATCTCCCGACGTGCGAGCAATTTCCCTAAGAATCAAACATGAACTCCCGTTCTACACTATCATCCCGGGGTAAGTTAAAGTCCAATTCAACCAAATAGTCAAGTGTAGGTCTTTAATCCCTTTCCAACCCAACTAGACTACTCCAATAAATCATGGAACACTTAATTGATCAATTTAATGCAACATGTATCGGAAATGCTTAAACATGTAATAATTTAATCATTAAAATCCCTAATTTCTAATCACAAACACCTACTGAAGGAAATAATGCCCTTGGTCCAAATATGCATTCTATGATAAGTCTAATAAATACGGTTCAGTATTAATTAACAAGTTAATAATTCAGTGAGATCAAGTGAGCTGAATGCCTAGCTAGAGGCCGCTTCAGTTCAAGTGGAATTAATGATATTAATCCACAGCTTACTCTTGACTGAACCCGTAGGGTCACACAAATAGTACGTAAACGGATCAAGTATTTAATGGCATTAAATACTCTATCTATGGATATTCGGAATCGACGGATCTTGGTTTCAGTGGGAGCTGAGATCGTCACAGGCAAGAAATGAATACTCCGTAAACGATGATATTACCGGAAACGGAAATATGGATCGTATCGGAAATATAAATATTATCCAAGTCGTAGATGTTGCCGGAAACGGAAACATGGTACGTATCGGAAAATATTATCGGAAATGGAAATATTACCAGAATCGGAAATATTGCCGGAAACGGAAATATTGTCAGAATCGGAAATATTACCGGAATCGGAAAATAATTCCGGAAACGGAAATATTAAATATTTGTTCGAAACGGAAATTAATTCCGGAATCGGAAATATTAAATATTGTTCGTATCGGAAATGAATTCCGGAATCGGAAATTTAATCGGAAGCGTATCGTACGAATAAGCATCGGACGAAGCCTGCCGGACGAGGGCCCAGCACGAAGCCAGGCCATCGCCCAGCAAGCCAAGCGCGCCACACAAACAGCCACGCCAGGCCCAGCGCAAGGCCAGGCCCAGCAGGCCGTGGCAGCGCGCACAGCGCGCGCAGCGCGCGCGGATGCTTGCGTGGGCTTGTGGCTCGCGCAGGCCTCGCTGCGTGGGCTGCTGCTCGCACGCACGCATGGGCGGCCCATCGAGGCTGCCGTGTGTGTGTGCGTAAGTGTTTGTGTTCGTGCACGTTTCCTAAAACGTGCAGAGTTCGGGTAATGATTAAATTCCTAATTCTATTTGATAAATTAATTAAATTAGAGTTCTTGTAGGATTCTAGGTTTAATTAATTTGTATCTGAATAGGATTCCAATTCCCTTTCCATAACCCTATAAATATGTGGCCTGGGTTCACAATTAATAACGAGTTTCAAAGTATTCAAAGTGAGTTTTTGAGAGAAAAATTCAGCCACACATCTTGCTCAAAAGTGCCGAAAATTCTAGTACCTTAAGGGCGATTCTAGTTGGTCAATCTTAAGGCGGATCCGGACGTGCTGTGGACATCTACGGAGGGACGACACTTGGAGTCCTAAAGACTTGTTCTTGCTCGGTTCGGGCGCAGCTAGGGAGGGCACGCAACAAAGAGTATGCATCTAAATTATGCTATATGATTATATGTAAATAATATGTAATCCTGGGTTAATGGTTGTTTCCGCATGATTTATGTAATATCATATGTATCATAACCTAACAGTGGTATCACGAGCCCCTTATTATTTTCATAATCTAAATTGTATAAACATGGTTAAATATTACAAATTTGCAAGAATTAAAAGGGGTGATTAATTTTCGTAATTGTTAATTAATTGCAAATTGCGTTTATTTAATTATACGTACGCAGTTTTTCGGCAGTTTCTTCGTTACTCATCCAAATCGAGTGATTTTTGTGTCAATTCCGCATGTAAAAGGCATTCTAAAATTTTGACAAAAATAATATTTTTCTGCCGAACCCAGAATTCTCAAATTCGAAGCCTAACTATGACTTTTCGAAGGTTTTAGTTTTTCGAATGCAAAAATTTCGTAAATTTAAGATGTTAAATTAAATATTTGCGATTCTTGTTGATAAATCTTGAATTTTTGATTGACCTACTGCATATGTTTAACAAGTTTGAATGCCTAGTCTTGTTAATTATGCAATCTAATTTGTAATTATGATTAATTTGTTGAAAATTAGAATAATTTAGAATTAATTTGATTTTCATAATTAATTGTAATTTAATTAGAAACCTATGATTAAAAACCACCATAAAAATTGTAAATTTATGATAAATTTTAAATTTTTATGACCTAGACTTGAATCCATAACAATCGGAAATCAATTGGATAATAAATTTTCGATTTTTCGCCCTAAAATTATGAAATTAATAATATTTATTAATTTGTCATTAATTTTATAAATTTTAAATTTTTTATGCGATTCGTTCATATAACTTGCACGCACAAAGCAATGGACGCTTCGTGTTACCCTTAAGGGGTGTTGTATAATGCGGGCATGCGACGACGAGCAAGGGAGCTCATCGCCCGTGCGGCACGAATGCAATGAGCAAGGGCGTAGTGCACGAGCACAAGGCAGCAGCCCTGCCTTGTGTCGTGGGCCACGAGCAATGGACGAATGGGCATGGGCGAAGGGCGAGCCAAGGCAGTCGCGTGTGGGCAGCAAGCGAGCTGCGCCACAACGCGCACTGCCTCGCGCAAGCGCGCGCAGCCTCGCGCGCAGCGAGCGCAAGCTCGCGTGCCACGAGCGCTGCGCCCAGCGTTGATCGCGCGCAATTGCTCGCGCACAGCGAGCGATGGCTCGCGCGCACAGCGAGCGATGGCTCGCGCGCAGCGAGCGCTGGCGAGCGCGCACAGCGAGCGATGGCTCGCGTGCGTCGAGCGCTAGCGCGCGCGCAGCAAGCACCACAGCGTGCGATGGCTTGCGATGGAAGATGCAGCAGCTATGCGACGAGCGCATGGGCTGCGCGCACATGGCCAGCGATGGCTGTATGCGTGCGGCCCATGGGCGTGCATTGCGTAGGGTGTTTGCGTTACGATTAGATCGTTTTGAATGTTTAATTTGAAAATTTCAGTTCACGTAATTTTAATTAATTTTAAAATTAATAATTTAAATTATTTTCTTGGATTTTAATTTTGAATATTGTAATTATAATAAATGTTATTTATTCTAATTATTTTACTAAAATTAAAACCATGAATTAATTTAAATAACGACTGAAATTAAATTAAACTTTTTGGATTCAATTATAAATTTATATGAGCTTTAAATTTTAATTAAATTTGTATGTTTCCGGTTAGACTAGAAATACATTTTTATGTTTAAAATTAGTAAAGCATATGAATTTATTGGTTTAAGTGGGAGCGCTTTTTAGTCATAAACTCTTGATTAGGTCTACAAATCCTTAAGGTTAAAACAACTTGATTAGAATTAATAAGGACTGAATAATTGGTAGATTATTGGTGCCCTTGATTAATTGCTGCAAATATTTACGTGATGCATAATGTGTTTTACTAACCAGCTAAGTGGGCCATTCATGATAATGAATGGGTGAATGGTATATATTGTATATGTACTGTTTTGCAGGTTATGAAGTGACTAGTATGGTCCAAATAGGATAGAAAATATGGTCTGCGTACCATTAATTTGAATGTAATTGGTCTAAAGAACCAAAGTTATTTTTCAATTCAAATATGGTCTGCGTACCATCAAATAGTTGTAATTAGTTATAGCTTATCCTATTTGAAGAAAATGGTGCCTCCCACGGAGATTTTCAAGACGGACTTTGAAGTTAAAGCTTCAAGATGAAGTCGGGCCATACTAGATCACAAATATCTTATGCATGTTTTAAGTTATTTATTGCTTTTAAATATGTCTTAAAATGCATGAGATCAAAAGCTTGATTATGTTGCATGATTAAGGATTTTAGTTCACTTAAAATCTAACCAACATAGTAAGAGCCTTAAGTTCCAAACTTAAAAATTGAGTTAAAAGGTGCCATGCCAAAATATACACTTGCTTGGATATCCTTTACATCAATCTAGTAATAGTTTTCGCTCAGCGAGGTGTTACTTATTGGTCCTAAAGGGGCAAGGTACATAAATAATTGTGAGTACATGTTAGTTTTGGTGAAACTCAACGATATAAGTAAGGAGTCCTTTTATGTCGTGGCAAAATCGATAGGTTTACCTAATAAGTTCTTAGACGTACCTATCAACCAAGAATAGTTTCTACACTATTAGCAAAAGGCTTTTGCTTACCTAAGATGTTCTAGGATTAAGTCGACAAACTGTGCTTAGTTCTTCAATGATTTTAGGATCTTGGAATCATTTTATTCACACCTGCCGGAACACATAATTTGAATAAAATGCTTAATAAACATTGAATTATGCATGTATGCTAGAATTTAAGTTTATTAAGAGAAACTGTGAATGGTTATTTATTTGTTTATTCTTTTCAATTGTAGTTTTTAATATGGCAAACAACAATTCATTCAACATTCGATCAATTCTCGAAAAGGAGAAGTTGAACGGGAAAAACTTCCTTGACTGGCAAAGGAACTTGCAAATAGTTCTTATGCAGGAAGAAAAGGAGTATGTCCTAGATGAGGCGATGCCCGAAGCTGCAGGCGACGGGGTCACTCAGGCAGCCCTCAATCGTTGGATTGATGCCAACAAGGATGTGAAATGTCTAATGCTCGCCACCATGAGTGCGGATCTGCAGAAAACGTTCATCAACTCAGATGCTTTCACAATCATCAGTGAGTTGAAGAACATGTTCCAAGATCTGGCTCGAGTCGAAAGATTCGAGACTCATAGGCAAATTCTTGAGACCAAACTTAAGAAAGGCGAGCCCGTAAGTCCACATGTTCTCAAAATGATTGGACTCATTGAGAATATGAGTCGGCTGGATCAGCAATTTTCTCAGGAAATGGCTATAGACACCATCCTCCATTCTCTTCATAGCGGGTATGATCAGTTCAAACTGAACTACAGTATGAATAGTCTGGACAAAACGCTCACTGAGCTTCACGGTATGCTGAAGACCGCTGAAAAGACGCTCAAAAGTGATAAGCAGGATGTGCTTATGGTGCGTGGGGGCAAGTTCAAGAAATCTGGAAAGAAGAGGAATGCTAAGAAAGGTGGCAACAAGGCCAGCCCAACTAAGCAAACTGGCGCCAAATCTGTAAAGAGGAAGGTCAGTCAACCCACTTCTGAATCCGAATGCTTCTACTGCAAGAAGAAGGGGCATTGGAAGAGAGATTGCTTGAAGCTAAAGGAAGATCAGAAGAACGGAACAGTCGTTCCATCTTCAGGTATTTTCGTTATAGACTGTATACTTGCTAATTCAACTTCTTGGGTATTAGATACAGGTTGTGGCTCACACTTATGTTCCAATCCACAGGGACTAAGAAGAAGTAGAAAGTTAAGCAAGGGTGAAGTCGACCTACGAGTGGGAAATGGAGCACGGATTGCTGCATTAGCTGTAGGAACTTACTATTTGTCGTTGCCCTCCGGGCTAGTTTTGGAACTGGAAGAATGTTTCCATGTTCCAAGTCTTACTAAAAACATCATTTCAGTTTCTTGCTTAGATGCTAAGGGATTTTCCTTTTTAATAAAAGACAATAGTTGTTCGTTTTATTTTAAAGAGATGTTTTATGGATCTGCTAGATTAGTCAATGAAATTTATTTATTAGATCACGACAAACAAGTATATAACATAAATACCAAAAAGGCCAAAAAGAATGATTCAGATCTCACCTATCTGTGGCATTGTCGATTAGGCCATATAAACTTGAAACGCTTAGAAAGACTTCAAAAGGAAGGAATTCTAGAACCATTTGACTTAGAGGATTATGGTAAATGCGAATCATGTTTACTTGGCAAAATGACAAAGCAACCTTTCTCTAAAGTTGGAGAAAGAGCAAATGAACTATTGGGTTTAATCCATACAGATGTATGTGGACCAATGAGTACAAATGCTAGAGGTGGTTTCAGCTACTTTATCACTTTCACTGATGACTTCAGTAGGTATGGTTATGTCTACCTAATGAAGCATAAGTCTGAATCCTTTGACAAATTCAAGGAATTTCAGAGTGAAGTAGAGAATCAATTAGGCAAGAAGATTAAGGCACTGCGGTCTGATAGAGGCGGTGAATATCTGAGCTATGAATTTGATGACCATCTGAAAGAATGTGGAATTCTATCAGAGTTGACTCCTCCTGGAACACCACAATGGAACGGTGTGTCGGAACGGAGGAACAGAACCTTGCTAGACATGGTCAGGTCAATGATGGGTCAGGCCGAACTTCCATTAGAATTTTGGGGACATGCACTAAATACAGCTGCACTCACTATAAATAGAGCTCCGTCTAAAGCTGTCGAAAAGACTCCATACGAACTATGGTTTGGAAAGCCTCCAAATGTGTCTTTTCTTAAGATTTGGGGATGTGAAGTATACGTCAAACGATTAATTTCAGACAAACTTCATCCAAAATCTAACAAATGTATCCTTGTGGGCTATCCAAAGGAAACAAAGGGGTATTACTTCTACAATACATCTGAGAACAAAGTGTTTGTTGCTCGAGATGGTGTCTTTTTGGAGAAAGATCATATTTCCAAAATGACAAGTGGGAGAAAAGTAGACCTCGAAGAAATTCGAGTCGAACAACAAACTCTAGAGAATGCTCAAGATGACATTCAGGATAAAACTCAGAGATCTTTAGAAGAATCTGGTGAGAATCATGGTCAATCTAGAAATGTTGCCCCGCGTAGATCGCAAAGATATAGATCTCAACCGGAAAGGTACTTAGGTATTTTGACGAACGAGAGCTATGACGTTCTATTACTTGAAAGTGATGAACCTGCGACTTACAAACAAGCTATGACGAGCCCTAGCTCCAAGCAATGGCAAGAAGCCATGCAATCTGAAATAGACTCCATGTCTGAAAACCAAGTATGGGATTTGGTCGATTTGCCAGATGGCTACCAAGCCATTGGAAGCAAATGGGTTTTCAAACTGAAAAAGGACAAGGATGGGAAACTTGAAGTTTTCAAAGCTAGATTGGTTGCAAAAGGTTACAGGCAAGTCCACGGTGTGGATTACGATGAAACCTTTTCACCAGTTGCAATGCTAAAGTCTATTCGGATAATGTTAGCAATCGCTGCATATTACGATTACGAAATATGGCAGATGGATGTCAAAACTGCTTTCTTAAACGGCGTTTTAACAGAAACTGTGTTTATGACACAGCCTGAAGGTTTTGAGGATCCAAAGAATGCTAAAAAGGTATGCAAGCTAAAGAAGTCAATCTACGGATTGAAGCAGGCATCCAGGAGCTGGAATATACGTTTTGATGAAGCAGTCAGTGACTTTGGTTTCATCAAGAACGCAGACGAATCTTGTGTATACAAGAAGGTCAGTGGGAGCAAAATTGCTTTCCTAGTATTATATGTCGACGACATATTGCTTATCGGAAATGACATTCCTATGTTGAACTCTGTCAAGATTTGGCTTGGGAAATGTTTTTCGATGAAGGATCTAGGAGAAGCACAGTACATATTGGGCATCAAGATTTACAGAGATAGATCTAAAAAGATGATTGGACTTAGTCAAAGCACTTATATCAATAAGGTGCTTGATAGGTTCAAGATGGCGGACTCCAAGCGAGGCTACCTACCCATGTCTCATGGAATGACTCTAAGCAAGACTCAGTGCCCAAAAACACTTGATGAGCGTAGACGAATGAATGGGATTCCATATGCATCATTAATTGGTTCAATAATGTATGCTATGATGTGTACACGCCCGGATGTTGCGTACGCACTCAGTGCTACGAGCAGATACCAGTCAGACCCAGGAGAGGCGCATTGGACTTCTGCCAAGAACATTCTGAAGTACCTGAAAAGGCACAAAGATGACTTCCTGGTCTATGGTGGAGATGATGAATTAATTATTAAAGGCTATACGGACGCAAGTTTCCAAACCAACAAAGATGATTTCAGATCACAGTCTGGGTTTGTCTTCTGCCTCAACGGAGAAGTAGTAAGCTGGAAAAGTGCTAAGCAAAGCACCATTGCGGATTCTACAACTGAAGCGGAGTACATTGCTGCACATGAAGCAGCAAAGGAAGCTATATGGCTAAGGAAGTTCATAGGTGAACTTGGTGTAGTCCCCTCCATTAAAGGACCAATAGCCCTGTATTGTGACAATAACGGAGCTATTGCACAGGCAAAAGAGCCTAGACACCACCAGAGAGTCAAGCATGTACTTCGTAGATTTCACCTTCTACGAGAGTTCGTTGAAAGAAAAGAAGTCGAGATAAGCAAAATTGGAACTGATGACAACATATCAGATCCATTAACTAAACCTCTGCCGCAGGCGAAGCACAACTCGCACACTGCAGCTATGGGAATCAAGCATATTGGAGAATGGCTTTGATGTCTCTGTTTAATGTTTTAAAGTTTTAGAGTTTAAATCTTTGTAAAACATTTTTGGTTAATCATTCACAATAAATGAAAAGAATTCATTTTTCCATTTAATTTGTGGTTTATTAAATGATGAGTCCCTTCAATTTGACGATATATTCAAGATAGACTGTCAGGACCAGTCCTGTGACTAAGAAATGTCTATCAAGTGAACTTGAATGTCAAAGGTTGAAAATGGTCCCTAGTCGGAGTTTTCTATAAAATTGGACGCATAGAAAACGTTAGACGATTAGAATGCAAGATGACTAGTAGTTCTGTTTCTTGAACTATGTGGACATGGCAATGTTATAATCATTTGCATAGATACTTACTTTGGGAAGACTAGTATCGGACAAGACCTATGAAACTTTACTGTAAGAGATGAAAATCTGTCATAAGTAAATTTCATTAAATTATTAGACACTAAATCCTCAATACCTGAGTGATTTGAGATTACTTGTTTGAGAACTGGTTGCTTTGACGTTGACCAACCGTCGCACCGTAAAAGGAGGCTATAAAGGCAACGCTCAGGTAATCACCTATCAAACGAAGTCTAATCTCAAGATCGCAAGATTGGGATTGTCCTCCCATAGTTCGGGATAAGATGCTTAAAAGTTGTACAAGGCCACTCGGAGAGCTAGAAACTGTGAAATGCATGGCCTTGCTCGGATGAATCATAGGCTATGATTATCTGTTTATTTGATCAGTTGAACTCTGAAACCGAGGAACACCTCTGGACATAATAAGGATGACAACTCTTACCTTATGTTCAAGAGCAAGCATCGAGCGACAAAGGAATTAGGAAATGCACACTTGTCCCTAAGGACAAGTGGGAGACTGAAGGAAATAATGCCCTTGGTCCAAGTATGCATTCTATGATAAGTCTAATAAATACGATTCAGTATTAATTAACAAGTTAATAATTCAGTGAGATCAAGTGAGCTGAATGCCTAGCTAGAGGCCGCTTCAGTTCAAGTGGAATTAATGATATTAATCCACAGCTTACTCTTGACTGAACCCGTAGGGTCACACAAATAGTACATAAACGGATCAAGTATTTAATGGCATTAAATACTCTATCTATGGATATTCGGAATCGACGGATCTTGGTTTCAGTGGGAGCTGAGATCGTCACAGGCAAGAAATGAATACTCCGGAAACGATGATATTACCGGAAACGGAAATATGGATCGTATCGGAAATATAAATATTATCCAAGTCGTAGATGTTGCCGGAAACGGAAACATGGTACGTATCGGAAAATATTATCGGAAATGGAAATATTACCAGAATCGGAAATATTGCCGGAAACGGAAATATTGTCAGAATCGGAAATATTACCGGAATCGGAAAATAATTCCGGAAACAGAAATATTATATATTTGTTCGAAACGGAAATTAATTCCGGAATCGGAAATATTAAATATTGTTCGTATCGGAAATGAATTCCGGAATCGGAAATTTAATCGGAAGCGTATCGTACGAATAAGCATTGGACGAAGCCTGCCGGACGAGGGCCCAGCACGAAGCCAGGCCATCGCCCAGCAAGCCAAGCGCGCCACACAAACAGCCGTGGCAGCGCGCACAGCGCGCGCAGCGCGCGCGGATGCTTGCGTGGGCTTGTGGCTCGCGCAGGCCTCGCTGCGTGGGCTGCTGCTCGCACGCACGCATGGGCGGCCCATCGAGGCTGCCGTGTGTGTGTGCGTAAGTGTTTGTGTTCGTGCACGTTTCCTAAAACGTGCAGAGTTCGGTTAATGATTAAATTCCTAATTCTATTTGATAAATTAATTAAATTAGAGTTCTTGTAGGATTCTAGGTTTAATTAATTTGTATCTGAATAGGATTCCAATTCCCTTTCCATAACCCTATAAATATGTGGCCTGGGTTCACAATTAATAACGAGTTTCAAAGTATTCAAAGTGAGTTTTTGAGAGAAAAATTCAGCCACACATCTTGCTCAAAAGTGCCGAAAATTCTAGTACCTTAAGGGCGATTCTAGTTGGTCAATCTTAAGGCGGATCCGGACGTGCTGTGGACTATCTACGGAGGGACGACACTTGGAGTCCTAAAGACTTGTTCTTGCTCGGTTCGGGCGCAGCTAGGGAGGGCACGCAACAAAGAGTATGCATCTAAATTATGCTATATGATTATGTGTAAATAATATGTAATCCTGGGTTAATGGTTGTTTCCGCATGATTTATGTAATATCATATGTATCATAACCTAACACCTACACCAATCAATGTTGAGTTTTCACCAAACCCTAATCAATAAACTACTCCATCAACATAATAATATGAAATTTATAGAAATTAACAACTAAAAACATGATTCTAAACAATAAGAACAACTAATCTAAACATGAATCATTAAACTAAACAAAAACAATTAAACTAATTAAAACAAAATAAATCAAGCAATAAATGAAAACAATAAATAAGGAGAGAGAGTAAGATATTTCTCATTGATTAATTGGTTGATCATTCAATACAAGTTTCCACCCCTGAATTTCAAAAGCCCCAATTTTTCATTGATTTTCCCCTCACTTTCTCTCTCTCAAAAAATAAGCATAAACCCTAAACCCTAAGAGAAAATAAGAGCTAAAATAATTATTTACATTCTTTTTAAGCTGGTTCAACAAAAAGAATTTATACTTCGACTTAATAAAAAATAAAATAAAAGAGAAAAAAAAACTCACAGAAAGAGAATAATTTAAAACAAATAAAAGGAAAGAAATAAAAGAAGAAAAGAAAAAGGAAAAAGAAAAAGAAAAAGAAAGAGATAACCCCCCGTAATGAAATCATCCCTTCGCTTTTCATTTCCCCCCAAAAAATCAAAAGTAATCAGACCCTCCTGCTCCTCCTTCCATTCGCAGCTGATCCCCTTCTTCCTTTTCAATTTCGCTACGCTGCTACCTAGCCCACCTTCCGCGATCTATCATCATCGTCCATCATCATCAACAATCTATCATCAACCATCCATCATACACCATCCTCAACGGCCCTCATCTTTCGATTCAATTTCACGGTTCAAATTCGTGGATCAATCTTCATTAAATCACAGCCATTGAGCATCATTTAATCCGTAAAAAAATTAAGCGCCAAAAATTTCGGTCGAACGTTAATGGAGGTTCGGGCGAACCCGTTTCTAGTTTGGGAGAACATACGGTGGGTTCGTCCGGACCCGACCATGTCAGGAACTTCAAAAATTCGGGTTCGGTCGAACCCGTATTAAGTTCGATTTTGGCTGATTTGTGCCTACTTCATGGCTGTTTTGTTATGTTGTTGGTGCGCGAGTTGGTGTTGTGGTGATGTTATGGAGCTGCTTGCGTGGGTGTGAAGGAAATAATGCCCTTGGTCCAAGTATGCATTCAATGTTAAGTCTAATAAATGCGGTTCAGTATTAATTAACAAGTTAATAATTCAGTGAGATCAAGTGAGCTGAATGCCTAGCTAGAGGCCGCTTCAGTTCAAGTGGAATTAATGATATTAATCCACAGCTTACTCTTGACTGAACCCGTAGGGTCACACAAATAGTACGTAAACGGATCAAGTATTTAAATGGGATTAAATACTCCATCTATGGATATTCGGAATCGACGGATCTTGGTTTCAGTGGGAGCTGAGATCGTCAAAGGCAAGAAATGAATACTTCGGAAACGATGATATTGCCGGAAACGGAAATATGGATCGTATCATTTATCCAAGTCGTAGATGTTGCCGGAAACGGAAACATGGTACGTATCGGAAAATATAATTGGAAATGGAAATATTGTCGGAATCGGAAATATTGCCGGAAAAGGAAATATTGTCAGAATCGGAAATATTATCGAAATCGAAAAATAATTCCGGAAACGGAAATATTAAATATTTGTTCGAAACGGAAATTAATTCCGAAATCGGAAATATTAAATAATGTTCGTATCGGAAATGAATTCCGGAATCGGGAATTTAATCGGAAGCACGTCGTACGAATTAGCATCGGACGAGACTTGCTAGACGAAGGCCCAGCACGAAGCCAGGCCTACGGCCAGCAAGCCGAGCGCCCAAACACATAATTATAACTCTGCAATTCTATCTCTCCACGAACTCTTCCCTATAAATAGACCCCTAAATTCGACGTGAAAGAACACACAACAACACATAATTATATTCTGAGTATTGACTCCAACCCTTAGCCTAAGCCTCTCGCTGCGAAATTGTTCACGCGTTCTGTCGCAATCGATCCATAAATCGAACAGAATGTATCCTGTCCCATAATTGAGATTCGTTAAATAAAAAAGGAGAAATAGAAAAGTCAAAGTGGTTACTTTTCTGAGAACCATGACGCACCTCTCAAGGGTGCGTCGTAATGTGTCCCTTTTCGATGATTTAACTGCTTTCCTCGCCCTTTTTACGAACTGTTAAACTAACCTAATCTGATTGTTCTATCACGCCTAACAAATATAATATTTTTGGGAAATTGGATTATCATGCTAGGTCCCTTAATGCTATGTAAATCAGATAATCGCGATCGATCTAGTATTATATGTTGCATATTGCTAAAATCAACTCAGATTAGTTTAATAGTTAACGCATGTCCCTTCAATTATTTATGCTGAGCTAGTAAGGATATCCTGCCTCTGGAGTTATCGACGAGCGAAGTACTCCTCTCGGTAGTTACAGTCCCCCGAACCCTCAATCTCTACCTTGCGGGTGTATATTGAGAGATCCCCACACCAGGGATCACAAGGGAACCTACGGCCGTCGTGGTCAAACATAATTGCACTCCCTTTATGTCACGATAACCGGGTTTTGTCAGTTTTTCTCATTGTCGTTAAAAACTGAATGGTGACTCCTATATTACTAGTCAATTGGGTGTATACTCACAGGGAATCCAATTACACTTGATTGAATAAAAAGAATCGTCACACCCACGAGGGACGAGGTCACGCATTAGCCTCGTGCTTTTTCGACCCCCTCACAGTGGCGACTCCACTGGGGATAGTGAAGGAAATACTCGTGCTTGTAGGTAATCAAAATAGCCGAAGGGTGAAACGATCCTACCCCGCGTTTATTTCCCCATCAAGTTGGGACGACCTGAAAATCAGCATATTAATGTGAACGGGCAGAACCGCATAACGAATCTCGGCTCCCTCGGGAGTTGGGACTAAGAATACCTTTTTTTCGCCAATAGGGGGGTGCATACGCCGCGCATGTTGCCCACTCGGTACTTGTGCAGGTAGTACACCTATCCCGAACCCAATCGCTCGCTCATTAGGTCCCTCTCGCCTGCATGCCCCCTTGGCTTGCACTTGCGGGTTGGCCTCTTGAGAGAAATTCGTCTGTTGAAGACACTACCTCGACCGGGGCATGTGTTGGATCTACGATAGAAGCGGTACCAAGCCAGGCGCAAATACTACCCATAGAAGCCTATCATAAACTACTTGACATATTTAATTTTCAAAACCATGTTTGTAATGTAGTTATGTGTAGCGAACTATGTGACTATGTTATGATTGTGCGTACGAATAATGCTAGACAAATAATGCTAGAAAACCAACGACCTTAAAAAAAATTACCCAAACAATTGGCCAAAGAGTTATACCAAAATACGTGTTCCACAAACCCGAACGATCGCCACAAAAATAAGCGACGCTCGGGATGGCCTGTAACGAATCCCACAAACGCTGCACAACGCGTAAAGGACGTTATAAGGCAAGCACGCAAAATTAAAGTCGCGAAAACAAAAGTATACGCAAACAGAAAACGAGAACCAGCCAGGGACGCATTTTCAACGCCCCTGGCTGGGCGCCATAATTTCTCACGCCCACTGCTGGGCGCTGATGTTGTTGCCTGGCCTTTTGGTCAGGCACAGCAGCCTCGGTGCCCGCCAATGAAAAAATATACGTAGCAAAAAAAAAAAACTTTTCGAAAAAAAAACGTTTTTACGAGGGCGTATGAAAAGGCACTCGATTCTAAAAGCGACTTGTAAAAAAATAAAATAACTCTTTGTGTCGTTGTTAGGCCTCCTATGACGACAATGCCCGGCACCAAAACCGAGCATGCTAATTAAACGACCTTGAATGTCACATGGGCAAAGTATTCAAAAAATAATGTTCGAATAAAGTCTTCAAGAAAAAATAAATGTTCAAATAAAAAATACATAAATCCGAGTCTAGACTAGGCTATGTCAAAGTACAATCTAAATCCTAAGTCTTAGTTGTCTTATCCATAGAATCGGTCCTAATGCTTGGTGTCGTTCTGCAAATTAAAAGGTTAAACCATATTGAGTCTCCCTTCCTAACATTTAAATCAATAAGCACCCATATGTAATTGTCATCCTTTGCTAAGAATCCACGGCCTCAATACTCTCTCACCAATAAAAAGAACATATTATTTAATTCAAGTATTTGCAAAATGGAAACAGTCTTATTCTGAAAATCATTCCTCCATAGTCGCACAACCCCCAAAGTGAAACTAAGGTGTCAATACCATTGGCAAAGAAAAAAATTAATGGCCTCAAGGCTTATAATCACATTGGGTCACGACTATCGTAGTCCTCTCGAGCCACTCGCTCCTTTAATTACTCCTAAGTACGGACTAAAAGATTTTCCATGAATGCAACATGACCAACCATGAAAAT
Organism: Spinacia oleracea; assembly: GCF_020520425.1. Classification (NCBI taxonomy): domain Eukaryota; kingdom Viridiplantae; phylum Streptophyta; class Magnoliopsida; order Caryophyllales; family Amaranthaceae; genus Spinacia; species Spinacia oleracea. Next base: position 109,524,391 of record NC_079489.1, read on the forward strand.
ACCCAAATCGGCATACCATAAAGGTTACCATTGGGGTAAAGCAATACACACTAAGAGAGAAGCCGCACTAATGATTCTAGTCTTGCAAAAATAAAAATTCGATCTCCCCAATTAACTACCTTGCCAACATTAAGCAAAATGGCGCATGACAAATGAACACCCAAGGGTTAAAATCTAAAGTGTCAACTAACAAAAGTTATAGTCCAATTAGCCTAAGTCTGAGAGTCGCTTGGTCAAGTATTATAGGCTTATGCCACGTCATTATTTTGAGTCTAGGCCACCTTCCTGTATTCATACACGGGTTATAATTAGAAAAGATTAATGAAAGTTTGAGTCTAAATCACAACTTCCAATTAAATCCCAGAAACTGGAATCTGAAAAGAAGCAAAAAAAATTATTTTCGATGTAATTCTTTCGTTAAATTTCAATAAGGTAAAAATAACATTTTGAATTTACGCTATTTGCACATTTTAAGAAATGAGTAAATACGCTTGCAAAGTAAGACAATTTAAAGGTCCACCCTAGGCCCTACTAAAATTAAAGGTCCACTATAGGCCTACCAAACGAGGCTCACTCAGTCTCGCCTCGTGACTCAAAGACCACAACCATCTACCTTTTTTAGCCCAAATAAAAATTTTATGTTGGGGAGAAATCCCAAGCAAAAAGGAAAAAAGAAAGAGAAAAGGGAGAGCGAGAAGAGCAAGCCATGAAATACTTAAAAAGAAAGAGAAAAGGGAGAGCGAAAAGAGCGAGCCATGAAGTACTTAGCCCGTACCTCCCAAAGTGCAAAATTTACCCAAGTAAACGAAGGAAAAGAATTGAGTCAACCAATCCAAATCATAAAATTCTACGATTTCTACCCTTTCCAATCCTTATGCTCTTAGACGCCTTCGCTCTGGGGTCCCTGTTCAGCTCATTTAACCCATCCATGTTCTCATTGCCATAACCCAAGAAACCATTACCTCAACTCTTGTTTTGAACTTGTTATCAACCGCAAACCACGCACGGCCATTGACACGTGCGTCATGCCCATCATTTTCAATGTCCAAACCTGCTCTTACACCACCATTAGCATAATGACCATATAACTTGTTTGGACATGTCCTGTTGATATACCCTTGAGCCGTCCCCATGCTACTCATTAGCCTTGGTTGATGTAAACTCATGACACTAGCTTGAGGCTGCAAATTGTGAGTCCTAGCAGATATAATCCTCATGCTTGACCAATGCCTATACAAATTATCCTATCACATTCAACCCATCTTTCAAACCGTCTTGAGTCACGAGTGAAAAAGGAAGACAAATGAAAATGTACAAAAAAAATAATAAATAATAAAAAAGCAAACTTTGCAAAACGCCTTTAAAAGCTCATCTAAAAAGAAAAAGAAACATTTAGCGCACCAAAAAAGTGAAGGAAATAATGCCCTTGGTCCAAGTATGCATTCAATGTTAAGTCTAATAAATGCGGTTCAGTATTAATTAACAAGTTAATAATTCAGTGAGATCAAGTGAGCTGAATGCCTAGCTAGAGGCCGCTTCAGTTCAAGTGGAATTAATGATATTAATCCACAGCTTACTCTTGACTGAACCCGTAGGGTCACACAAATAGTACGTAAACGGATCAAGTATTTAATGGCATTAAATACTCCATCTATGGATATTCGGAATCGACGGATCTTGGTTTCAGTGGGAGCTGAGATCGTCACAGGCAAGAAATGAATACTCCGGAAACGATGATATTGCTGGAAACGGAAATATGGATCGTATCGGAAATATAAATATTATCCAAGTCGTAGATGTTGCCGGAAACGGAAACATGGTACGTATCGGAAAATATTATCGGAAATAGAAATATTGCCGGAATCGGAAATATTGCCGGAAACGGAAATATTGTCTGAATCGGAAATATTATCGGAATCGGAAAATAATTCCGGAAACGAAAATATTAAATATTTGTTCGAAACGGAAATTAATTCCGGAATCGGAAATATTAAATATTGTTCGTATCGGAAATGAATTCCGGAATCGAGAATTTAATCGGAAGCGCATCGTACGAATTAGCATCGGACGAGGCCTGCCAGACGAAGGCCCAGCACGAAGCCGGGCCATCGCCCAACAAGCCAAGCGCAACAACCACACGCCAAGCATACGACCAGGCCCAGCGCAAAAGCCTGGCCCAGCCGAAGCTTGGGCGCGCGCGCGGGGCTGCGACGAGTGGGCTGGCGCTGTGCGTGGGCCGCAAGGCCTGCGTGCGGTGCTAGCGTATTACTCGAAGTGTGTTACTCGAATCCTAAAGCGTATAGAATTCGTTTAATGATTAAATTCCTAATCCTAAAAGATAAAATTAATTAAATAAGAGTTCCACTAGGATTCTAATTTAATTAATTCGTATCCTAGTAGGATTCCAATTCTCTTTCCATACCCCATATAAATATGTGGCCTGGGTTCACAATTTATAACGAGTTTTCAAGTATTCAAAGTGAGTTTTTGAGAGAAAAATTCAGTCACATACCTTGCCTAAAAGTGCCGAAATTATTAGTACCTTAAGGGCGATTCTAGTTGGTCAATCTTAAGGCGGATCCGGACGTGCTGTGGACTATCTACGGAGGGACGACACTTGGAGTCCTAAAGGCACGCAACAAAGAGTATGCTTCTAGACTATGCTATATGATTATGTGTAAATAATATGTATTCCTGGCTTAATGGTTGTTTTCGCATGATTTATGAATTGTCATATGTATCATAACCTAACAGTGGTATCAAGAGCCTCTTATTATTTTCATAATCTAAATTGCATGAACATGGTTAAATATTACAAATTTGCAAGAATTAAAAGGGGTGATTAATTTTCGTAATTGTTAATTAATTGCAAATTGCGTTTATTTAATTATACGTACGTAGTTTTTCGGCAGTTTCTTCGTTACTCATCCAAATCGAGTGATTTTTGTGTCAATTCCGCATGTAAAAGGCATTCTAAAATTTTGACAAAAAAAGTTTTTTTCTGCCTAACCCAGAATTCTCAAATTCGAAGCCTAACTATGACTTTTCGGAGGTTTTAGTTTTTCGAATGCAAAATTTCGTAAATTTAAGATGTTAAATTAAATATTTGCGATTCTTGTTGATAAATCTTGAATTTTTGATTGACCTACTGTATATGTTTAACAAGTTTGAATGCCTAGCCTTGTTAATTATGCAATCTAATTTGTAATTATGATTAATTTGTTGAAAATTAGAATAATTTAGAATTAATTTGATTTTCATAATTAATTATAATTTAATTAGATACCTATGATTAAAAACCACCATAAAAATAGTAAATTTATGATAAATTTTAAATTTTTATGACCTAGACTTGAATCCATGTTAATCTGAAATCAATTGAATAATAAATTTTCGATTTTTCGCCGTAAAATTATGAAATTAATATTAATTTATTAATTTGTCATTAATTTTAAATATAAATTTTTTAAATTTTATGCGATTCGTTCATATAACTTGCACGCACAAAGCAATGGACGCTACGTGTTACCCTTAAGGGGTGTTGAATAGTGCGGGCATGTGACGACGAGCAAGGGAGCTCGTCGCCCATGCGGCACGAATGCAATGAGCAAGGGCATGGTGCACGAGCACAAGGCAGTAGCCCTGCCTTGTGTCGTGGGCTATGAGCAATGGACGAATGGGCATGGGTGAAGGCAAGGCACGGCAGTCGCGTGTGGGCAGCAAGCGAGCTGTGCCACAACGCGCACTGTCTCGCGCAAGCGCGCGCAGCCTCGCGCGCAGCGAGCGCAAGCTCGCGTGCCACTAGTGCTGCGCCCAGCGTCGATGCCGCGCGCAGCGAGCGCTAGCTCGCACCAAGCGAGCGCTAGCGAGCGCGCACAGCATGCGCTGGCGAGTGCACGAAGCGAGCGCTGGCCCGCGTGCATCGAGCGCTGGCGCGCGCGCAGCGAGCGATGGCTAGCGTGCATCGAGCGCTGGCGCGCGCGCAGCGAGCACATGCTCGCGTGCATCGAGCGCTGGCGCGCGCGCAGCGAGCACCAGCTCGCGCGATGGCTTGCGAAGGGTAGAAGCAGCAGCTATGCGACGCAGCGCATGGGCTGCGCGCACATGGCCAGCGATGGCTGTGTGCGTGTGGCCCATGGGCGTGTGATGCGTGAGGTGTTTGCGTTGCGATTAGATCGTTTTGAAATTTTAATTTGAAATTTTCAGTTTACGTAATTTTAATTAATTTTAAAATTAATAATTTAAATTATTTTCTTGGATTTTAATTTTGAATATTGTAATTATAATAAATTTTATTTATTCTAATTATTTTACTAAAATTAAAATCATGAATTAATTTAAATACGACTGAAATTAAATTAAACTTTTTGGATTCAATTATAAATTTATATGAGCTTTAAATTTTAATTAAATTTGTATGTTTCCGGTTAGACTAGAAATACATTTTTATGTTTAAAATTAGTAAAGCATATGAATTTATTGGTTTAAGTGGGAGCGCTTTTAGTCATAAACTCTTGATTAGGTCTACAAATCCTTAAGGTTAAAACAACTTCATTAGAATTAATAAGGACTGAATAATTTGTAGATTATTGGTGCCCTTGATTAATTGCTGCAAATGTTTATGTGATGCATAATGTGTTTTACTAACCAGCTATGTGGGCCATTCATGATAATGAATGGGTGAATGGTATATATTGTATATGTACTGTTTTGCAGGTTATGAAGTGACTAGTATGGCCCAAATAGGATAGAAAATATGGTCTGCGTACCATTAATTTGAATGTAATTGGTCTAAAGTACCAAAGTTGTTTTTCAATTCAAATATGGTCTGCGTACCATCAAATAGTTGTAATTAGTTTTAATTATAGCTTATCCTATTTGAAGAAAATGGTGCCTCCCACGGAGATTTTCAAGACGGACTTTGAAGTTAAAGCTTCAAGATGAAGTCGGGCCATACTAGATCACATTTATCTTATGCATGCTTTAAGTTATTTATTGCTTTAAATATGTCTTAAATATGCATGAGATCAAAGCTTGATTATGTTGCATGATTAAGGATTTTAGTTCACTTAAAATCTAACCAACATAGTAAGAGCCTTAAGTTCCAAACTTAAAAATTGAGTTAAAAGGTGCCATGCCAAAATATACACTTGCTTGGATATCCTTTACATCAATCTAGTAATAGTTTTCGCTCAGCGAGGTGTTACTTATTGGTCCTAAAGGGGCAAGGTACACAAATAATTGTGAGTACATGTTAGTTTTGGTGAAACTCAACGATATAAGTAAGGAGTCCTTTTATGTCGTGGCAAAATCGATAGGTTTACCTAATAAGTTCTTAGACGTACCTATCAACCAAGAATAGTTTCTAGACTATTAACAAAAGGCTTTTGCTTACCTAAGATGTTTTAGGATTAAGTCGACAAACTGTGCTTAATTCTTCAATGATTTTAGGATCTTGGAATCATTTTATTCACACCTGCCGGAACAATAAATTCGAATAAAATGCTAATAACTTGTTGAAATTGCATGATTGCTTTAATTTTCAAGTTATTACTCATGATAAATGTTTAGACTTTGCATGCTTCAATGTATGTTTTAATTATTGTTTATAATTAAATATCTTGCACTGCAATAAATCCTTTTAGAAAGGTAACAGTAAATTTCCTCGATTGGTAATGAATTCAAGAACGATTCACGGAAATGAGAGAAAAAATGAGCGATTTAAATGTACGTTTCTTTTAATGACTTTTATGGTTGTTTTCGAATATCAAAATCGAATGGCAAACCGATTGGTGCTTGTGAATTCAAAATACAATGTAGTTTTGAGATCATAAAGCATTGAGTTTAAACGCTCAGCTTTACCAATGGTTAACAACCTAATATCTTTGTCCATTTAATTCTCGAATGAGTCTAGTCCTTAGACATTCGAATAGATCGATACTTAGAGAACTTTAGAAGCTTCTGGTAAGATCATCTAGTTGAAACAGAATATTCAACATAAATGGTAAGAACCTTGTTGGAATGACATTGGACATGTCTAAACAAAGTATAAAAGTCAATACTATAGAATTCAATTCTTAAGACTATAAGAAAGGGTACAAGAAATAGGAAAACGAGGAACAAATGAAAGGAATTTACGATTCCGTTTCTACCTATAAGTTTATGTTTAAAGAGAAGTGACCTAGCAATCAAACTTCCTTGGTATCATATACCGCTTGAGGTTCTTACTTCGGTAATAACTCAAAACAATGGAAGCTAGGATACACTAATGGCCTACAAGTGGGGAAATGAAGCATGGCAATGCTACATTAGTTGTAGGGTCATCTAGTTTGTTTTAAGTCCTTTCAAAGGCTGGAACTTAATGGCTATTTTGTTCCATAATCAGCATACCTAAATTTCTGTTTCAAACACAGAAAGACTCACATTCAGAAGAACAAAAACAATGTTTGTTTGTTTATTTGAATGAAATGATCATTTACGGGTTAAGTCAATATGCTTGATTAAAACAAACAACTCTTTAAAAAATAAAAACTTTACTAGGTTCAAATCGAACCCTTGATTTGAGTTCCACTAATCTTTGGCATTGTTGCTTAGACCATATCAACAAGTTAACATTCAAAGCTCTATTTTGATGGACTTTTTGAAAGTTCATTGATTTCTAGATCAATTTAAGACGACTAGTCTTGCTTGTTGAAAGTAACAAAAGATATGAACTATTGTTAGAACGCCTAGACAATAGAGTTCAAAGCTAAAGAAAGATTTTATGACTTTATTATTTCACATGGATTTGAGTGAATATAGGTTTATTGACTCAAATGTGATATAAGTTGAATCTGTTTGGGTAGTTCCAAGATTCAGAAGTATAAAATCCACTTGGCAAGAAATCATAAAGATCTAGGATTAGATCATGTTGATGATTACTTAGACCAAATATGATCATCAATGATTGTGTGTTGTAATTTCACAATCTAGGTCCATAAGATATGGCATATCTTAGTTGGAATAATCGAAGTCAATTAGTACTTGATTCGATTAATGATGAACCATAAAGACTTTTCCTATAATTTCTAAACAAAATGCTCAACTACCACCAAACTAAACCAAATTCGTCAAAGCTATTGAAAAGTAATTTCATAATATCTTTTCATAATATATCTAAAGAGTTCCTAAACTCAGTGGGAGCTTAGTGTTTGTTATTCAACAAACTAAGACCCAAGTATAGATATATGTTTCATTGTGATTTATTCAAATGAGACACAAGGGTATTGTTTCTACCACGAATTTTTTGAGAACATAATGTTTGTTTGCTCGAAATGATGTCCTTTTGGAGATTCGTTTCCAAAATGACAAGTGGGAGAAAATAGACCTCGAAAGTCTTCGAGGAGAACAACAAACATAAACGGACATTCCGGAGGCTTTTCGAAGTTCTTTAGAAAATCCGAACACGTATTCTTTAAGGACTTTAGAAGTGGCTTTAAAGAATAGACATCTCTTAGAAGACTTTACAAGTGCTTCAAGGAGAACAGAATATTCAAAGGACTTTCAAGTGGCTATTGATATTCTATTGTTTGATGTTCTATACCCAAGTAGGCATAGAGTTCAAGTCACTGGAACTATGAGATTCTTCTATTAGATAGTAAAGAAACATAGAGTTCTGGTCAATGAAACTATGCGATTCTTCTATTAGATAGTGAAGAAACCTACAACTTGCAGTCAAACTATTATCATGTAGATTAATGAGTTTGTGACCTGTAAGAAAGCTATGACGAAACCCAGATTCCCTAAAATGGTTAGAGGCCATATATAGACTCAAATGTTTTAGATGGTTAAAGGCCATAAAACATAACCAATGTTTTGATGACAAAATTGAAATTTTGTTGATTTGCAAGAATAGTTTCACACCTATTGGTTGCAAGTTTGTTTTAAGGATAAAAACCATCAAACATGAAATTGTGTTCACACACAAAGCTAGATTAGTTGCTAAAGGTTACAAGCAAATTCACGGCGTGGATTGTGTTGAAACCTCATGCATAATCGTAATGCTCAAGTCTATGATTCAAGCATTGATTGCATATTGGTACATATGACAATTGGATGACAAAACATCTTCCTCAGTCAAATGTTGGAAGAAACTATGTACATGGTATGTCATAGGATTTGTGGATCCAAATAAATGCTTGAAAAGAAAAGCTAGTTTATAAAATCTAAGTACAGATTTAAGCAAGCAATTGGGAATTGGAACTATATTTTAGTGAAGCTAATAAGTATTTTAGTTTCATAAAATATACATGATTCTTATAGATATATAAGAAGTTTAGTGGGAGTACGTAAAACTTATTTGGTCCTATGTGTATCACACATATCTCTCTATTGTGAAATAACATTCAAATGCTAATGACTTAGATTTGAAATTATTCATCAATGACGGACCATGGCGAAACTTAGTACATACTGGGTATTAAGATCTGGTTACAAAGATCTTATAATATTGTTTTAGATTAAGTAATGGAATTTACTAAATCAAACACGAAATACTCCATTGGAGATATTCGACCCATGTGAATAAATCTAAGTAAAAGAATGTTTGAACTATGTATAAGCATTTACTAAGTTAAAACATCAAAGGATCTAAGTGAGATTCTTAACCTATATTATATGTCAAAGAATTTAGCTGGATTCAGTATCTACTGAAATTGAATGAGCTAAAGTTACATGAATACAATTCAATTGAGAATTATTCTGCAAAAGAATTTATCATGTATGATATAATATGAGGATCGCCAAAAACGTATCGTATGACTTTAGGCATGACGAACATATACCAGTCTCTATTGATCTAAGTGAAGATCAACTAGATTGAGATCAAGAATACTTATGGTACTTGAAAAGGTACATAGGAATAGTTCTTGATTCAAGGAAATAAAGATATGCTAAATATTGATGCTACACGCATAAACACTGGCAAAGGATCAAGCAAAGACCCTTTGGAGTTAACCATTGACAAGGACGAGCTAAAGAGCATCGTGTTTCGAAATGGCAACATGGATTGGAGACCATGAGTTGTTGCGTGGGAAATTAAAATATTAATTTCTATGTTCTAAGATACAGCTGGAAAGTATTCCACATATCTGTGAACTGCTTGGATAAGTAATTCCAAACAAAGCATCACTAGCAACCTATAAAGTTGAAGTAAAAGTACTTATTGCCTAAGAAGCAATAAAATAGAGTTGTTTATATGAGTTCTTCATTGAACTTGGGAAGATCACATGTCTGTTGACTTAATGGTTCTTCATTGCAAAATGCGTAGAACCACTAATGTAGCAAGAAAGACTAGATCACAAAATAAACATACTCAAAAGTTCTTATCATCATATCTCGAAGAACATTCGATGAAAAGGATATTAAGATTGGCAAAGCATGATAACTAAACCTATGCAACAAGTGAGAAACAACACTCACATTGTAGCACTGGAAATCAAGCATAGCTTTGAATTCCATGAACTGTTTTAGAAGATGGGTTTGAGGCCCATGGTGGTAAAACATTAGGGGTTGAACATTTATCATATATGAAATGTATTTTTCATATTCCATTTAATCTTGGTTTAGTATTAAATGATGAGTCCCTTCAATTTGACGATATATTCAAGATAGACTGTCAGGACCAGTCCTGTGACTAAGAAATGTCTATCAAGTGAACTTGAATGTCAAAAGTTGAAAATGGTCCCTAGTCGGAGTTTTCTATAAAATTGGACGCATAGAAAACGTTAGACGATTAGAATGCAAGATGACTAGTAGTTCTGTTTCTTGAACTATGTGGACATGGCAATGTCATAATCATTTGCATAGATACTTACTTTGGGAAGACTAGTATCGGACAAGACCTATGAAACTTTACTGTAAGAGATGAAAATCTATCATAAGTAAATTTCATTAAAATTATTAGACACTAAATCCTCAATACATGAGTGATTTGAGATTACTTGTTTGAGAACTGGTTACTTTGACGTTGACCAACCGTCGCACCGTAAAAGGACGCTATAAAGGCAACGCTCGGGTAATCACCTATCAAACGAAGTCTAATCTCAAGATCGCAAGATTGGGATTGTCCTCCCATAAATCGGGATGAGATGCTTAAAAGTTGTACAAGGCCACTCGGAAAGCTAGAAACTGTGAAATGCATGGCCGTGCTCGGATGAATCATAGGCTATGATCATCTGTTTATTTGATCAGTTGAACTCTGAAACCGAGGAACACCTCTGGACATAATAAGGATGACAACTCTTACCTTATGTTCGAGAGCAAGCATCGAGAGACAAAGGAATTAGGAAATGCACACTTGTCCCTAAGGACAAGTGGGAGACTGAAGGAAATAATGCCCTTGGTCCAAGTATGCATTCAATGTTAAGTCTAATAAATGCGGTTCAGTATTAATTAACAAGTTAATAATTCAGTGAGATCAAGTGAGCTGAATGCCTAGCTAGAGGCCGCTTCAGTTCAAGTGGAATTAATGATATTAATCCACAGCTTACTCTTGACTGAACCCGTAGGGTCACACAAATAGTACGTAAACGGATCAAGTATTTAATGGCATTAAATACTCCATCTATGGATATTCGGAATCGACGGATCTTGGTTTCAGTGGGAGCTGAGATCGTCACAGGCAAGAAATGAATACTCCGGAAACGATGATATTGCTGGAAACGGAAATATGGATCGTATCGGAAATATAAATATTATCCAAGTCGTAGATGTTGCCGGAAACGGAAACATGGTACGTATCGGAAAATATTATCGGAAATAGAAATATTGCTGGAATCGGAAATATTGCCGGAAACGGAAATATTGTCTGAATCGGAAATATTATCGGAATCGGAAAATAATTCCGGAAACGGAAATATTAAATATTTGTTCGAAACGGAAATTAATTCCGGAATCGGAAATATTAAATATTGTTCGTATCGGAAATGAATTCCGGAATCGAGAATTTAATCGGAAGCGCATCGTACGAATTAGCATCGGACGAGGCCTGCCAGACGAAGGCCCAGCACGAAGCCGGGCCATCGCCCAGCAAGCCAAGCGCAACAACCACACGCCAAGCATACGACCAGGCCCAGCGCAAAAGCCAGGCCCAGCCGAAGCTAAGCGCGCGCGCGGGGCTGCGACGAGTGGGCTGGCGCTGTGCGTGGGCCGCAAGGCCTGCGTGCGGTGCTAGCATATTACTCGAAGTGTGTTACTCGAATCCTAAAGCGTATAGAATTCGTTTAATGATTAAATTCCTAATCCTAAAAGATAAAATTAATTAAATAAGAGTTCCACTAGGATTCTAATTTAATTAATTCGTATCCTAGTAGGATTCCAATTCTGTTTCCATACCCCTATAAATATGTGGCCTGGGTTCACAATTTATAACGAGTTTTCAAGTATTCAAAGTGAGTTTTTGAGAGAAAAATTCAGTCACATACCTTGCCTAAAAGTGCCGAAATTATTAGTACCTTAAGGGCGATTCTAGTTGGTCAATCTTAAGGCGGATCCGGACGTGCTGTGGACTATCTACGGAGGGAAGACACTTGGAGTCCTAAAGACTTGTTCTTGTTCGGTTCGGGCGCAGCTAGGGAAGGCACGCAACAAAGAGTATGCTTCTAGACTATGCTATATGATTATGTGTAAATAATATGTATTCCTGGCTTAATGGTTGTTTCCGCATGATTTATGAATTGTCATATGTATCATAACCTAACAAAAAGATCCTCCCAGAAGTCATTTTCAGCGCCCAGAGCTGGGCGCCGAAATCTTTAGCGCCCCAGCCAGGGCGCTGAATCTCTCTGCTTGCTAAAATTTGTCCAGAAGTGCTCGTCATTTTATCCGCACATGCACGGAAAAATAACGAACACTTGGAGGGGTACAACACGTATACGTACCAAAAAAATACATGTACTCAAAAAAAATTATGTACTCAAAAAATATAAAACAAATTTTTGGCTTACGTCAAAGCAGCAGATTAAAATAATAATGAACTTCACTTATCTCATCCTATTTCAAACATTACGGTTCCACCTCAGAACGTACTTGTTTAAAATCAGCATTCTAAGAAACCATTTTCTAGGCTAAGAACTACGCAAGACCTGATTCCAAATTAAATCTATTTAAGGCGGACACGTAGGCAATCCATGATTCGGTCCAACCAATATTAAAGTCTATAGAAAAACAAGAATAAAAATAGAAGTCCCTTATTGAAGTTTAATTACTTGCAATCCAAGTCGAAAGAAAAATTGAAAGCACGAAGAAGAATCCAAGTCATCAAGATGCCAAAATGAGCACACATCGAAAAATAATAAGGGCACGTACCCTTGCCAGAAGGAGCACTCACACTCCTAGGCACTTAGCCAAGACTCAAAAAGATCGCTTTGCCTCAATTGAATGGGGGCTAGCGCAAGCGTCCATGACCTCTAAAGTACTCTACTTGACCCTCCCTAAAGCGAACTAACTCACTTAAAGACTTTCTTTCACCACTAGACATAGTAGTTCGCTTAAAGACCTTCTTTCACCACTAGACACAGTCATGATCGCCAATAAGTAGTAAAGGCAGTAAGCTTGCAAAAAAAAGAGAATTGTTCTACGGCATTGCCCCATCGTTCCTTCGAACTCAGGGCACCCGTTCATGGTAAATCAAATGCTTGCGAATCCCCTTTGAAAAAAAAAAACAGACATTGTCAATAGGACTTGGCACTTAACCAAGGCTCACCCTACTCAGACATATGACACGGGCATCTACAATCAAAATCTGAAAACATTATTAATGGGAAGACATAAACAGCAACTGGGGGCTAAAAATTGATATGAAAGAGATAGGGAAGGAACTAAGTATACTTCGACCTTTTATACAGACATACACCAAGTAAATCTAAGTCAATTTGAAAACGGTTTATATTCCCGCAATTTTGGAAAAGATGGCCCTAAAAGCCTAAAGTATATGCCAAACGGGCACAAGTATACCTTGACGCCTGCACCTTGGCTTCCAGCTAATCCTTAGACAGCATTCCAAAAATCGTAACAGTATTTTGATTCACTCATGTAATCCTGTACGAACCCTTCTATAAGTCAACCTACTTAGGGCACCTCGGATTGTACACAGTAGGACTCGGATTTTAAATAAATTTCAAATGATTTTCAAAGACTTTTTTGAACATAATAAAATGTCGTTGGTTTAAGCTAAATATGCGTTTATCTCAATGTTGCAAGTGAGTCAAAAGATTTCTAAATATGATTATGGGTAAAGAAAGGCACCTAGCTTTTGGCCAAAGGCACACTTCAACATGTGACTACCTTGACCGTGGCAATGTCGCACAATACGACATTCACAAGAGAAGTAGCAAAATCACTACTCGAACGTAACTCGCACTAAACGAGTCTGGTTCAAACTATTCATGATCCATGTCACCATGAATGCATAAAAACGTATGCCAAGCATTATAGCACCAAGCCGATCCCGTAGCTACGGTTGGAGGCTTGAGAAAAACACTCTAAAAATGCTCGAAATGACGATTTTATCGCAAATTCTCGACGCTAATGCTATACATACGTCATAGGGGCACAATCCTAAACTTTAATCGTGTAAAACAAACCTTAGAATGGCTACAACCCCTCCCAAATTCTAAAGCTCTACTTAGAATATATAAAGTCACTCCACTAACAAGGGTAACTGAAAATCGCGAGTCACCAAAACTCCGATCAAACTACTGCACATAACGCTCGCCCTACAAGCGCCCGTTACACAGTCTACCTCGTTCCAAAGCAAAAGCGAATAAAAAAAAATCAAGGATAAGAACTGTCAAAATATACCCAGAAACTATTTTCAACGCCCAGAGCTGGGTGCCGATATCTTTAACGCCCCAGCCTGGGCGCGGATTCTTTCTGCTAGCCAAGTTTTGCCCAGATATAAAAAAGAAACACCTATGAATCCCCGCATCGAACGAATAAGCCGTGCAAACCCACGCAGAAGGTGCTACACTTGTTCGAGCACCTGAACAAGGCGTGATGAAGTACTCCAATACAAAAAATAATAATGATATCCCAACACCTGGAGGAATGTTCAAATACATGCGGTTAGGCCACATAAGCCTACGTCGCACCATAAGTTCAACCATCCCACGGTACAAGTCTAAAAAAGAGAGAGTAAGGCATATTGCACTAATACGGGCACGGCCAAAGAGCATGTATAAAAGAGGCAAAGACTATTTATCGCCCAAATTCAAAATGCAAGCCATACGACTTCTACATTAAGGATTGAAAGTTGCAAAATATTACCTACCACGGAAGGGATAGCTCGCACCTACACGAGCGGAACCCCAAGGAATCTTTCTCGAAAGAACCTACAAAAATCGTACGCCAAAAGGAAGCATCCCAACATGCATACGTGGGGGCTCCAAGCTACGAAACAACCATAGCAACATAAAAAAAATCTCGAAGCAAATGTTTGAACAATCGAAAGGGCACGATGTTTGAGCCCACTTCATGAATGGGCCTAAACCCTATCAAGCTTCTAAGCAAACTATTCAAAATCAGTCATTGCTCAAAAAAAAAAAATGATTCAAGCAAACTGATTAATGGACCGCACACAACGGCCATTCTATGAACGCTCGTTCGCACATACATATCATCATTCTAAGTATCGAACATTCACGAACGCGTTCAAAAGGAAAAAATATACAACAACAAGAGCGGTCAAAGTCTTACGCCTCAAGATATGTTCCTCGGGCCATATAGACTAGCCCAACTATCGCAATAATTGTACGCCTTAAGAGCAACAGTTCCTTAAAATAATCACCCCAAAGTGACAAGCACCGTAGTCCACCAATCGGCTACGGCTTCTCAAGAAAATCATGACGTTTTAAAAACAAAGAAAAAAACAAAAGAAAAAAACGAACGAACGAACAAGAGGCCAACTGTGTCATCAAGAAAGCTCGCCAGGAATTATTTTCAGCGCCCAGCACTGGGCGCCGAAATCTTTAAACGCCCAGGCCTGGGCGCCGAAAATGTACCCAGGCTCAAAAAAAGGCCCTAACTTCCAGTGGGCCCTGCCATACTCATTCGATTTGAAAATTGACGAAAGTCGCACCTCACGACTTTGTCAAAGGAGCGCACCACTACAAAGATCGCTCGCACTTACGAGCACGATCCCAAACACGATCAAAGACATTACAAAATGCGTAGGAACCTCTTTGACAAAAAATGACCGTCAAGCACGAGTGCTTGGGGGCTCGAAAGAAAATATATATTTCAAAAGAAAGTGTTCAAAGTTAAAACGGTATTCCCAGACTACACTGTACGAAGTCCCGTGTTTGGATAACCTCAAAAGATAAAACCGGATTACGACCTCAAGACAAAGGTCGCCGTTGATACTTATACATAGTCCCCTAATCAAGGACCCAGGTAGTGGCAAAATTGAGCCGAAGAGACTAGCTCAAAACCATGAAAAGGTGATGACCACGAGACTATGGTCCATCTAAACACATTGTCAACCCACATTCAGGTTGCAACTAAATCCGAGCATCCCTCGGAAGAATTCGCTCCTACAAGAATGAATAAAAAAAAATTCTCAAAAGAAATCACAAGAAAAAAAATGAAATAGGGACTTGCCCACCTCAATCAGGCAAGATCGAACCACGCGAGTTCCAAATTAAAAAACGAATTTAGGGACGTCCACCCTCAGCGGACAGGGCTCGCCCACCTTCAGCGGGCGGGGTCTGCGTCACTAACCGCGCAGGTCCTCAGTTTTCAAAAAATGAGATCTTCAAAACACAAACAGGCTCGCCATCTTCAGCCGGCGGGGTCTACGTCACAAACCGCGTAGGTCCTTATTTTCAAAAAGCACAAACAAATTTCAAAATAGATTCGTCCACTTCTATCGGACGGGGTGTCCACCCTTAGCGGACAGGTTCGCCATCTTTAGCCGGCGGGGTCTACGTCACAAACCGCGTAGGTCCTTATTTTCAAATTTCAAAAACCGATTCGTCCACTTCTATCGGACAGGGTGTCCACCCTTAGCGGACAGGCTCGCCATCTTTAGCCGGTAGGGTCTGCGCCATTAAACCGCGCAGGTCCTTAGTCGCTACTGCGATAACTTTTGCTTGATTTTCCTTCGTTTTACGTCCTATAAAAACAAGGGTGCTGGATTTTCCTTCGTTTTACGTCCTATAAAAACAAGGGTACTGGATTTTCCTTCGTTTTACGTCCTATAAAAACAAGGGGGTTGGATTTTCCTTCGTTTTACGTCCTATAAAAACAAGGGGGTTTTCTCGTTTAACTAGCCTTGAAAATGAGAATCTTTAAAAACATTTTTTACCTCGTGGTTGGGCTTGGCCAGACCCAATTACACTTTATAGCTTTGATTTCGAAAACATATGTAGCTACTCCCAATGACAAAGTGAGGGAGTTTCTACGCACCTTTAGATCCTTCCAATGACAAAGTGAGGAAGTTTCTATACTATCAGTTGACAAATCCCAATGACACGTGAGGGATATGTCGACACTTCAAAGTGATGACCCTTAAGTCAAATGTTATGACTCGGGGGCTCGTGAGACCCTCGCAAAACAGGTCACATACACCATGGCTTGTGTGACGCACTCCGTCTAATACTTTGACCATCGTCTTACTCCAAGACTCAGTCAATGTGGGGGCTAATTGTAGACACCTACTTTTGTCCCCATTCCCGCAAGGGAAAGGTTCGGTGATGAAAGCATGAATCTCCACTTGACAACGCATCTCCTATAAAATAAACGAATCTCGATTCCCCATTTCATTTCACCCGAAACCTGCTATTTATGGAAACCTGCTAAAAATAGTAACTGCCGTAAAAAGTAGCTTCTAAAAGTGGCAAATCATAAAGGATAGAAACCTGTCAGAATTAGGTGTTGCATTCCAACATAAATCCTAAATGAGATAGAAAACCGCGAGAATCCTATTCCTAATAGGATTCGGAAATAAGAGTTACGTATTAATTAAAATCCTAACGAGCCTAGAGTTCGTAACGGGCCCAGACGCATTCCGTCATAAAATTGATACGCGCTAAAAGACTTGATTAAATCTCAAACTCTACGGATTTCAGGAATCCGAATCTGACTAAAGAAAACACCCCATACCCTATTTTCAACGCCTGGCTCTGGGCGCCGAAATCTTCGACGCCCAGGCCTGGGCGCTGAAAATACCTGGGTACGTGTTTTTTCCTAATTCTTTGTGGATTAGAACTCTGCAATTCTATCTCTCCGCGAACTCTTCCCTATAAATAGACCCCTAAATTCGACGTGAAAGAACACACAACAACACATAATTATATTCTGAGTATTGACTCCAACCCTTAGCCTAAGCCTCTCGCTGCGAAATTATTCACGCGTTCTGTCGCAATCGATCCATAAATCGAACAGAACGTATCCTGTCCTATAATTGAGATTCGTTAAATAAAAAGGAGAAATAGCAAAGTCAAAGTGGTTAGTTTTCTAAGAACCATGACGCATCTCTCAAGGGTGAGTCGTAATGTGTCCCTTTTCGATGATTTAACTGCTTTCCTCGCCCTTTTTACGAACTGTTAAACTAACCTAATCTGATTTTTCTATCACTCCTAACAAATATAATATTTTTGGGAAATTGGATTATCATGCTAGGTCCCTTAATGCTATGTAAATCAGATAATCGCGATCGATCTAGTATTATATGTTGCATATTGCTAAAATCAACTCAGATTAGTTTAATAGTTAACGCATGTCCCTTCAATTATTTATGCTGAGCTAGTAAGGATATCCTGCCTCTGGAGTTATCGACGAGCGAAGTACTCCTCTCGGTAGTTACAAACCCCCGAACCCTCAATCTCTACCTTGCGGGTGTATATTGAGAGATCCCCACACCAGGGATCACAAGGGAACCTACGGCCGTCGTGGTCAAACATAATTGCACTCCCTTTATGTCACGATAACCGGGTTTTGTCAGTTTTTCTCATTGTCGTTAAAAACTGAATGGCGACTCTTATATTACTAGTCAATTGGGTGTATACTCACAGGGAATCCAATTACACTTGATTGAATAAAAAGAATCGTCACACCCACGAGGGACGAGGTCACGCATTAGCCTCGTGCTTTTTCGACCCCCTCACACGAGGAAAGCAATTAAATCATGCGAAGGGGCACATTACGACGCACGCTTGAGAGGTGCGTCACGGTTCTCAGAAAACTAACCACTTTGACTTTGCTATTTCTCCTTTTATTTAACGAATCTCAAATTACGGGACAGGATACGTTCTGTTCGATTTTTGGATCGATTGCGACAGAACGCGTGATCAATTTCGCAGCGTGAGGCTTAGGCTTAGGGGTTTAGAGTCAATACTCATAATATGAATTGTGTGTTGTTCTTTTCACGTCGAACTTAAGGCCCTATTTATAGATAGAATTGCAGAACTACAGAACTCTAATCCACGAGGAATTAGGAAAAAAACACGTACCAGGTATTTTCAGCGCCCAGGCCTGGGCGCCGAAGATTTCGGCGCCCCGAGCCAGGCGTTGAAAATAGGATCTGGGCTGTTTTTCTTAGTCAGATTCGGATTCCTAGAATCCGGAGTATTTGATATTTAATTGAGTCTTTTAGTGCGTATTAACCTTGTGACGGGATGCGTCTGGGCCCGTTACGAACTCTAGGCTCGTTAGGATTTTAATTAATACGTGACTCCTATTTTTGAATCATATTAGGAATAGGATTCTCTCGCAATTTCTATCTCATTTAGGATTTATGTTGGAGTGCAACACCTAATTCTGACAGGTTTCTATCTTTTATGACTACCCATTACGGCAGTTACTATTTTTAGCAGGTTTCCTTAAATAGCATGTTTCTATAAATAACAGGTTTCGGGTGGAATGAAAAGGGGAATTGAGATTCGCTATTTTATAGGAGATGCGTTGTCAAGTGGAGATTTACGTTTTCATCATCGAACCTTCCCTTTCGGGAATGGGGACAAAAGTAGGTGTCTACAGTTAGCCCCCACTTTGACTGAGTCTTGGAGTAAGACGATGGTCAAAGTATTAGACGGAGTGCGTCACACAAGCCATGGTGACTTGTTTTGGCGAGGGTCTCACGAGACCCCGAGTGATAACATTTGACTTAAGGGTCATCACTTGAAGTGTCGATATATCCCTCACGTGTCATTGGGATTTGTCAACGGATAGTATAGAAACTTCCTGACCTTGTCATTGGAAGGAACTAAAGAAGTGTAGAAACTCCCTCACTTTGTCATTGGAAGTAGCTACAGATGTTTTCGAAATCAAAGCTATAAAGTGTAATTGGGCCTGGCCAAGCCCAACTACGAGGTAAAAATGTTTTAAAAGATTCTCATTTTCAGGGCTAGTTAAACGAGAAAACCCCCTTGTTTTTATGGGATGTAAAACGAAGGAAAATCCAGCACATCGCTCTTTTTTGGAAAAAACGGAAAACCAATCCTTTTAATTTTGGAAAAGGGAAAACCAGAAAAAGTTATCGCTGCAGCGACTAAGGACCTAGGCGACTTGTGATGTAGACCCCGCCGGCTAAAGATGGCGAGCCTGTCCGCTAAGGGTGGACGCCCCGTCCGAAAAAGTGGACGAATCTTGTTTTTGAATATTTGAAAATAAGGACCTACGCGGCTTGTGACGTAGACCCCGCCGGCTAAAGATGGCGAACCTGTCCGCTAAGGGTGGACACCCCGTCCGATAGAAGTGGACGAATCAATTTTGAAATTTGTTTTGTGTTAATTTGAAAATAAGGACCTACGCGGCTAGTGACGTAGACCCCGCCGGCTGAAGATGGCGAGTCTGTTTCATTTTGAATTTTGAAAACTTTATTTTTGGAAAACTGAGGACCTGCTCGGCTAGTGACGCAGACCCCGCCCGCTGAAGGTGGGCGAGCCCTGTCCGCTAAGGGTGGACATCCCTGAACTCGTTTTTTCGATTTGCGTAGTTTGTGACGCGATCTTGCCAACTGAAGATGGGCAAGTTCCCATTTCTTTTGTTCTTTGTGATTTCTTTTGAGAATTTCTTTTTATTCATTCTTGCAAGAGCGAATTCTTTCGAGGGATGCTCGAATTTAGTTGTAACCTGAACGTGGGCTGACAACGTGTTCAGACGGACCTTTGTCTTGCGACCGTCTGCTTTCGTGGTTTTGAGCTAGTCTTTATGGCTCGATTTTTGCCACTACTTGGTCTTTGATCAGAGGGCCATGTACAAATGTCAATGACGACCCTTTTCTGAGGTCGTAACCTGTTCTTTTGAGATCATCCAAACATGGGGCGGCGTATAGCGCAGCCCAGGAATGTGATTTTGATTGCGCGCTCTCTGTTGGAGTATACTTTTCGCGATCCCCCAAGCACTCGGGCTTTGGTGGTCATTTTTCGCATACTTCATAACGTCTTTTAATCATGTTTGGGGTCGAGCTCGTATGTGCGAGCGCCCTTTCATAGTGTTGTGCTACTTTGGCGAAGTGATGGGGTGCGACTTCAGTCTTCGGGCGACAAGGTTTAATATCATTCGGTTTAGCTTGACCCGATTTAATCTTTTGACAGACAAACATTTTTATTTGAAAAACCAATGACTTAACAACATTTTTTTGGTGTTTCGAAGAATGACCTTGATATTTTTTATTTTGAAAAGTGTACATATATGTTTCTTGAGACAAGTCTTAGTTTCGACCAAGTTTTACCATTCATTTTTGCTATTTGGGAGCTTAAAGGTGCTTTTGGGCTTGATCTTAATTTTACATAGGGCCTCGTGTCTAGAAACATGGTTTTAAGTATTTTCCTGCTCCGCGTTTTGTGAAATCTGGGCCTTGGGCTGCATTTTCGGCGCCCAAGGCTGGGCGTTAAATATTTCGGCGCCCAGCTTCGGGCGCTGAAAGTCCTCTCCTGGCGAATTTTGACTTTCGGATTTCTTAACGCGTTTCCGAATGGGATCAGGATGTCACTTGATGCGTTCAGCTATATATAGAGGCTAGATACGTCCCTATTTTCCATCACTCTCAATTTCCTTCTTTCTTTGTTGTGCTTTAATTATTCCTTGCTTTCGTCATGTCGATTCCCACTTTCTCACTCCAACGGGATGTTAGGCGTTGGCTACGGGCCCTTATTCCTACAGAAAAGGCTTTGTTGAAAGAATACCACTTAGAGGCACTTTTAGGCTTACAACAAATTAACATTGACTATAATTTTCTGCACGCAGCCCTAAGCTTTTGGGACTCCGATCATCATGTTTTTGTCTTTCGGGGCAACGAAATATGTCCTTTGCCAGATGAATTTGCTGCGATCCTTGGTTATCCTACTACTGCTACCCCTGCCACTCCTGACACTATTGAAGAGAGTAAAACAACCATAGGGGCTTTCCTAGGACTAGATGCTAACATGCTTGCTGAAGTTGTTGTAGGTGATGAGGTTAATTTGGCAAAACTTGTAAAACACCACTTTAGGCCTAGTAAGAATATGACCGAACAGAAATTGAATATTCGAGCCCTTGTATTTTGCTTGTTGAATCATTATTTGCTGTCGAATAACAATGGTGAGTTCGGAGACATAAGGTTGATCCCCTTGATTAGCCAGATGGAAAGTTGTTATTCTATTATGCCGTTGGTTGTTGCCGAGACTTTGCTGAGTGCGGATGAGCTGAAGAAGGATGTCAAATCTGAATATTTTAAGGGAAGCCCCCTATTACTGCAGGTAATCGATTTTTTTGTTGCGCACGTAACATTTTTTGCATACATATTTTTTTTATTCGTCCTGCCTTGGGGCTGAGTTTCAGCGCCCAGGGCCGGGCGCTGGAATTTTCGGCGCCTGGTCCTGGGCGTTGAAACTGCGCCCCAGGAACCGTTTTCTTTTATTATTATTTTTTTGATCGTACCCGTTTTTTGCAGATTTGGCTCGTGGAACGGCTTAGACTCTTGGAAGCTCCTGCCGATCCTAAAAATTATCGCCCTATAGCCTTGGGTAACCGAAAATACTTGCACCAAGGCCAGGACGAGGCCGAATGGGCCTCCTTTTTTACTTATGGCATCTGTTCTATTAAGTGGGTGGTACCGTGGTGGGGTTTGACTACTATGACGGGGGGTTCTGATGTATCGGTTTATGTTTCCTTGTTGGGGCTATCTCGACCCATTTATATTTTCCCTTACCGAGTCATGCGTCAATACGGTTTAAGGCAGACTATCCCCTTTTCTGATACGGTACCACCTAAAGTAGCGGCCTTTTCACAAGCACGGGTTCTAGCGTGGGCTAAGTATTATGATGGTCTCCCGCGTTGGGCTGTAGCTACAAACGGCTTTGTGGGTCTTTTCTGAAAACTACAAGTTGTGGATGAGCTCCGATGATAAAGATGTGAGGACCGAGGCTCGAAATGGGGAGCCGGCTGAGCTTTTGATACCTCGTATTCATGTTAGGTATATATGAGGGTCCTGATTCTGCCAAACCTCGTACCTATAGTATTAAGACTGTGAAAGCTCATCCTGATCGAAAGCGAAAGGAAGTTCCTCCCCGTTCCAGTTTTAGGCCTAAAAAGATGCCTAACATGAAGGGGCCTGCTGTTGTTAAAAGAAATGCAAGCTCTCGCGGAGATCGTCGCCAGAACAATGTGTGGGTTAGGAAGGCTCAGCCGCCTGTAGAAACAGTGGCTAGTCTAGTTGATGATAATAATCCTTCTCCCACCATTGTCTGTGCCCTTGAGGCTGAGCGGGCTATAACTGAGAATGTTTCTGAAGCCTTGGCATCTTTGGAAGTTAGTGTCCAGGAGCCGATTCTTATGGAGATTGATATTGGGGCAGCGCAGAAGACTGTGGGGGTGGATCCTGCGAACATTGCCCTCTACAAGACTTTATTTGATGATCCGGAAGAACTAGAGTAGTGTAGTTCTTACTAGGGTGTAGGTGCCCTTTATTTATTTCAGTTGTGTTTGTTTTTTATTCTTATCACTTTGTTTTCCTTCTTATTATTTTTTCAATAAAGGCGTATTTTTATTTTTCATTTTCATTTATTTTTGTCTCTCCTCTTTTATGTTTTTATATGTCTAACACTTTTTCCACAAAGAATATGTGTTTTTTTTATTGGACCGAATCCTTGGTAAGGATTGCCTACGTATCTTGTCAGAATCAGGTCGCGCGTAGTTCTAGCTAGAATAAGTTCTAGGATGCCAGATTTTAATAGATATGCTCTGAGGTGGTAGAATATTATTTAACCGGTCAAATGAGTGAAGTATTATCATTATTTTCGTCTGCCGTTTTTTTGTGC
This sequence comes from Spinacia oleracea, assembly GCF_020520425.1. NCBI lineage: Eukaryota > Viridiplantae > Streptophyta > Magnoliopsida > Caryophyllales > Amaranthaceae > Spinacia > Spinacia oleracea. The sequence goes on from NC_079489.1 coordinate 109,547,667, forward strand.
CGTAAGTCGCGTAAAAAATGAAATTCGACTATGTTTTGTATGGCTATATTTTTTGGTGAGCCTATTTGGATACGTGCTGTACCCCCCAAGTGTTCGTTATTTTTCCGTTATGTGCAGATAAAATGACGAGCACTTCTAAAAAATTTAGGCAGGCAGAGAGTTTCAACGCCCAGGCTGGGGCGTCAAAGATTTCGGCGCCCAGCCCTGGGCGCTGAAAATGATTTGGGCGGTCGTTTTTGACGCTTTGCTTCACGTGTCCTTGCATTTATTTCTTTTTCTCTTTTTTTTAGTGCTTTGATTTTTGCTCGTATTTAAAATCAATTTTAAGGCTATTTCGGAGGCTTTTTTGACTGTTAGCGTGAGATGCGTTTTTGTCCGGCTTATTTTTTTCTATCCGTGACTCGAAACGGTTTTAAAAATGGAGTTAGGGTGTGGAAGATATGAAGATATTTGTGTAGGCTTTTGGGTGGGTTGAGGTGCGTGTTGATGCGGGGGGCGGTGTCTATTTTTTATGAGTTTTTTCTTGAGCAACCTTTGTATTGTTTGAATTTGATTTCCTTTTGATTTCTTTGGGTTGCATGGATTGATTTTTATGATGACACTGGTTGGCTTTTTAGGTTTTGGGGATATGAATGGGATAGTGTGGTTTATTTTGTGGGTTTTCGGGAACTGGTTCCCATGGCACTATTTCAAGACCGAATGGGCCTCGTTTGTTGGGCCTAGAGTGGGCCGCCTCTTTATTTTAGTATTTTGCAAGTATATTTGGTGTTTACTTAGTGTTAGAATAAAATCTTTAGGAGAAATATTACGCTTTTATTAATTTGGAAAGTAAGGAAAACACACTGAAAAAAACTTGACCCATATTCTAAGGGGTCTTAGGACCATCTAAAGTCTTTATTATTTTTCTACCAATCTAAAGAACTACTAGGCGATTTTTACTACGTTGCCCTATGTGGCTCAAGCCTTGGGTTTAGTCTCGTAAAACTTTGGTCCTTCACCGGTACTCATCTTGAATTCTATTCCTTTTGCATTGACCCACTGATATGTCTTCACCCATCCGTTCTCGATCTCTCCTAGTGTTAATGCAGGAGCGATTAACCGGGTTGGATCGAAACCTTCATCTTGTAAAGCTAGGGTAGTCGTCACAGTCTCGTCCTCCATAGGCCTCGATTCGTTAAACAATGTCCATAGAGCCTGGTCGTCCAATATTTCAGCTGTTTTAGTCTTGGTGAGGTGGGTTGCCTCATCCAAGGTGTGGCAGTCATGGAAGATTTCAAATCCTGGTTTTAGCAAGCCATCCTGAACCAAGGGTTCAGGGAAATCACAGCATGGGTGTCCTTCTCCTTCCCGAACGAACATCCCGTTAAGGGTTCTTTGATATGGGGGAAGGAGGGTGGTTTGTTTGGCCTTGTTAAGGCGTAGCCTAGACAGGCGGTCAGCAATATCTTCCTCCGTTGGTTCATAGCCTAAGCCGAAGGGAGTAGATTTGTTGGGTAAAGGATGGAATGTGCATTCCTTCTTCCTTATGCCCAATGGGGTTCCAGGGAAATAACCTTGAGCTAACAGCATTCTAGGGATGACTCGGGATGCATGCGGGTCTAGGAATGCTGGATCATAATCTTCGATGAACTGGATTGTTTCTTCCTTTTGAAACCCGTAAAGGTCGTCTGCAGTTTCGGCCGTTCCAACCATAGTACAACTGACGTCAAGAGGAGGGGCGCAGATTTCTAGTATTACCCCGTTATGGTTAAGTTTAACCATTTGGTGCAAGGTAGAAGCCACACCTCCTAAGTCATGGACCCAAGGTCCCCCCAAGAGGAGGTTGAAAGTGGGCTTGATGTCAATTATTTGAAACTCTGTGGTGCGTGCCACAGGCCCGGTTTGTATGGTGAGGTTGATTTTTCCCAACACAGGCCTTTGGGAGTTATCATAAGCTCGTACCCCTTGCGTGGAGGTTTGGAATTCATCATTTCCTAGCCCCAAGCAATGGGCTGTTCGTAATGGGCAAACATTAACCGCCGAACCATAAACTACGAGCGCTAGGGGGATGTTTTGTCCTTTGCATCCAACCACTAGATAAAGGGCTTTATTGTGAGCACCCCCCTCTTTGGGCAAGTCTTTGTCAGTGAAAACTATGGCCTTTTCTCCAGCATCTCTCGTGACATGGCTAACCAGTGAGTCAGGTGTGATATCTGTAGGTACTGAGATGAGGTCGAATAAGAGAATAAGCTTTTCGCGATGTTCCTTTGAAGTACACATGAGATCCCAGATGGTAATTTCGGCTTTAGTTCTTTTTAGTTGTTTCAAGAGAGGATTTTCAATGACTTCTGCGACGGTGGTGTGCCGTCCATTCTCAGGAGTTTGTATAACTGGGATATCGTCCATGGGAGGTGGGCGAATATCCGGTTGGTATATCCTTCCGGATCGGGTGAGGTTGTCGACCTCGAGTTCCTGAGGGGTGGTGTCAATGAGAGCATACCCGGGCCAAATTTCAGTAAAGAGGTCCTGGCCCGACACTTGAGATAGGTAAATATCTTCAGCATCATCTTCCCACACACCACACGCTTCTCTCTCGATTCGATCCATAGGGACCACAGCGAGTGGTGCACCTTAAGGTGTAATATACACCGTGGGGTCGAAGTTCTCTGGTTGGTCGAGAGAGATGTGACAAGAGCCGAGTGGGCTCTTGTTGTTGTTGGGTTTGCCAACGTTAGGGAGAGGTATCACTTCATCCTCTATCATGTCCTGGATCGTATGTTTTAGATTCCAGCAGTTTTCAGTGTCATGCCCATTTCCTTGATGGAATTTGCAGTAGGTACCTTCGACCCAATATTTTCCCTTGACAGGAGGGTCACGGGTGGGGCCTATAGGTCTCAACTTTCCTTGATTGGTTAGCCTTTCAAAGGCTTGTACCAAAGTTGACCCGAGTGGGGCAAACTTTCGGTCTCGGACCCATCTTCCAGGGCTTCTTCGGGCGGGAGTCTCTTCTACGGCATGGACTTCTTGGGCTTGGGACGTGTTGCCCCTGTTGTAGGTGTTGCTTTTGTATGCGGGTTTACTTTGTATGGTTTTGGAGAGGTCGTCCTCGATCTTTATTCCCACATCATAAACTCTTTTGAAAGTATCAAGTCCCAGGTACCTAATGTGTTGTCTGTAAGCCGGGTCCAGGTTGTCAATGAATTTTTGGACCAATTCTGTTTCGGGAGGCGTATTGATTAGCTGGGCTGCCTGGTCCCTCCATCTAGCAAAGTAGGTTGTGAAACCCTCATTTTTCTTTTGGAAGAGAACTTCCAGCTCGCGCATGGTGACTTGGAAATCCATGTTCGACGAGTATTGCTTGATGAAGACATTGACAAAGTCTTCCCAAGTGGGGAAGAGCTTAGGGTCCTGGTGATAGTACCATTTGAGCGGCACAGGTTCCAAGGACAAAGGAAAGGCGGGTAAATACATAGACTTGTCCACGCCTTTCAAGTTCATGGCATTCACAAAGCTCAGTAATTGATCACGGGGATTGTCCGTGGCCTTGAACTTTGGTAAGTCAGATGAACTGAACTTTTCTGGTAGTTTGCCAGGAAAAGGTTCAGGATCGAGGGAGAAGTATTTGCTCCCCATGGTTTGCTGTAGGACCATTTTTTCAATCCTCTTCTCGTTATCGAAGTCATTTTTGGCTTGTGCGGCCGCTAAAGCTTCATTTTCCATTTTCAATTGGCCCATAAGTTGGGTCATTTGGACCATCTGGTCTCGCAAATCTTCGATGGACATATTTGAAGGTGCGAATCGAGGTTGGGGAAGCGGAGATCCTTGAAATAAGGGACGACGGACGGAGCTTGGAGTCACTAAACCTGATGTTGGCGGTGTATCTTCGAGACGCACTAACCGTTGATTCCCTGATCGGCACCAAGTGGCAGGACCAGTCCTAGGCATAAGATAAGCTAAAGTTTAGGTTCCCAAAGTTTCAAGCATTACTTAGTCTAGACTTCGACTCTCTCTATTGGTTTTTTTTGCTCTTTCTTTTATCGGTACACTTTTTGGGTTTTTTTTTTGTCATTCTTTGAATTTTTGAAACACTTGCCCGTGTGACATTCATAGTTATTAGCATGTTCGGTTTTGGTGTCGAGCATTGTCGTCGTAGGAGGCCTAACAACGACGCAAAGAGTTATTCATTTTTTCACGAGTCGCTTTTGAAATCGAGTGCTTTTCTTACGCCCTCGTAGAAATTCTTTTTACGAACATTTTTTTGTGCTACGTATTTTCCTTTCGCGCGGGCACCGAGATTGCTGCGCCTGACCAGAAGGCCAAGCAGCAACTTCAGCGCCCAGCGTCGGGCGTGAGAAATTCTGGCGCCCATCCAGGGGCGTTGAAAATGCGCCCCTGGCTGATTCTCGTTTTCTGTTTGCGTCTACTTTTGTTTATGCGACTTCGATTTGCGTGCTTGCCTAATAACGTCCTTTACGCGTTATGCAGCGTTTGTGGGATTCGTTACAGGCCATCCCGAGCGTCGCTTATTTTTGTGGCGATCATTCGGGTTTGCGGAACACGTATTTCGGTATAACTCTTTGGCAAATTAGTCTATGAATGTTTGGGCAATTTCTTTAAGGTCGTTGGTTTTCTAGGATAGTTTGTCACACACAATCACATATTTCGCTACACATAACTAACATTCATCATGAGGCGATAATAACATGTCATGTAGTTTATGATAGGCTTCTATGGGTAGTTGTTTGCGCCTGGCTTGGTACCGCTTCTATCGTAGATCCAACACATGCCCCGGTCGAGGTAGTGTCTTCAACAGACGAATTTCGCTCAAGAGGCCAACCCGCAAGTGCAAGCCAAGGGGGCATGCAGGCGAGAGGGACCTAATGAGCGAGCGATTGGGTTCGGGATAGGTGTACTACAAGTACCGAGTGGGCAACATGCGCGGCGTATGCACCCCCCTATTGGCGAAAAAAGGTATCCTTAGTCCCAACTCCCGAGGGAGCCGAGATTCGTTATGCTGTTCTGCCCGTTCACATTAATATGCTGATTTTCAGGTCGTCCCAACTTGATTGGGAAATAAACGCGGGGTAGGATCGTTTCACCCTTCGGCTATTTTGATTACCTACAAGCACGAGTATTTCCTTCACTATCCCCAGTGGAGTCGCCACTGTGAGGGGGTCGAAAAAGCACGAGGCTAATGCGTGACCTCGTCCCTCGTGGGTGTGACGCTTCTTTTTATTCAATCAAGTGTAATTGGATTTCCTGTGAGTTTACACCCAATTCACTAGTAATATAGGAGTCGCCATTCAGTTTTTAACGACAATGAGAAAAACTGACAAAACCCGGTTATCGTGACATAAAGGGAGTGCAATTATGTTTGACCACGACGGTCGTAGGTTCCCTTGTGATCCCTGGTGTGGGGATCTCTCAACATACACCCGCAAGGTAGAGATTGAGGGTTCGGGGGACTGTAACTACCGAGAGGGGTACTTCGCTCGTCGATAACTCCAGAGGCAGGATATCCTTACTAGCTCGGCATAAATAATTGAAGGGACATGCGTCAACTATTAAACTAATCTGAGTTGATTTTAATAATATGCAACATATAATACTAGATCGAGCGCGATTATCTGATTTAGATTTTTTTAAGGGACCTAGCATGATAATCCAATTTCCCAACATATTATCTTTAGTAGGCGTGATAGAACAATCAGGTTTAATTAGTTTAACAGTTCATGAAAGGGCGAAGAAAGCAATTAAATCATGCGAACGGGCACATTACGACGCACCCTTGAGAGGTGCGTCACGGTTCTCAGAAAACTAACCACTTTGACTTTGCTATTTCTCCTTTTATTTAACGAATCTCAAATTACGGGACATGATACATTCTGTTCGATTTTTGGATCGATTGCGACAGAACGCGTGATCAATTTCGCAGCGTGAGGCTTAGGCTTAGGGGTTTAGAGTCAATACTCATAATATGAATTGTGTGTTGTTCTTTTCACGTCGAACTTAAGGCCCTATTTATAGAAAAGAGTTCGTGGAAAGATAGAATTGCAGAACTCTAATCCACGAGGAATTAGGAAAAAACACATACCAGGTATTTTCAGCGCCCAGGCCTAGGCGCCGAAGATTTCGGCGCCCAGAGCCAGGCCTTGAAAATAGGATATGGGCTGTTTTTCTTAGTCAGATTCGGATTCCTAGAATCCGGAGTATTTGAGATTTAATTGAGTCTTTTAGTGCGTATTAACCTTGTGACGGGATGCGTCTGGGCCCGTTATGAGGAACGCCATGCGCGCGCGCGCAGCCTGCGAGCACTCGCAGCCCATTGCCACGAGGCCCACACGCTGCCGAAGCCTTGGCGCGCGCTGGGCTTGCCTTGCGGTGGGCCTGGTCGCAGCCTTGGCTGGTGCGTTGTGGCGCGCTGGCTTGCTGGGCGATGGTTCAAGAAACAATTCTATTCATTTATTGTGAATGATTAACCAATAATGTTTTACAAAGAATTAAACTCTAAAACTTTAAAACATTAAATAAGGACATCAAAGCCATTCTCCAATATGCTTGATTCCCATAGCTGCAGTGTGCGAGTTGTGCTTCGCCTGCGGCAGAGGTTTAGTCAATGGATCTGATATGTTGTCATCAGTTCCAATCTTTCTTATCTCGATTTCTATTCTTTCAACGAACTCTCGTAGAAGGTGAAATCTACGAAGTACATGCTTGACTCTTTGGTGGTGTCTAGGCTCCTTTGCCTGTGCAATAGCTCCGTTATTATCACAATACAGAGCTATTAGTCCTTTAATGGAGGGGACTACACCAAGTTCACCTATGAACTTCCTTAGCCATATAGCTTCCTTTGTTGCTTCATGTGCAGCAATGTACTCCGTTTCAGTTGTGGAATCCGCAATGGTGCTTTGCTTAGCACTTTTCCAGCTTACTGCACCTCCGTTGAGGCAGAAGACAAACCCAGACTGTGATCTGAAATCATCGTTGTCAGTTTGGAAACTTGCGTCCGTATAGCCTTTAACAATTAATTCATCATCACCACCATAGATCAGGAAGTCATCTTTGTGCCTTTTCAGATACTTCAGAATGTTCTTGGCAGCAGTCCAATGTGCCTCTCCTGGGTCTGACTGGTATCTGTTCGTAGCACTGAGTGCGTACGCAACATCCGGGCGTGTACATATCATAGCATACATTATTGAACAAATCAATGATGCATATGGAATCCCATTCATTCGTCTACGCTCATCAAGTGTTTTTGGGCACTGAGTCTTGTTTAGAGTCATTCCATGAGACATGGGTAGGTAGCCTCGCTTGGAGTCTGCCATCTTGAACCTTTCAAGCACCTTATTGATATAAGTGCTTTAACTAAGTCCAATCATCTTTTTAGATCTATCTCTGTAAATCTTGATGCCCCATATGTATTGTGATTCTCCTAGATCCTTCATCGAAAAACATTTCCCAAGCCAAATCTTGACAGAGTTCAACATATGAATGTCATTTCCGATAAGTAATATGTCATCGACATATAATACTAGGAAAGCAATTTTGCTCCCACTGACCTTCTTGTATACACAAGATTCGTCTGCGTTCTTGATGAAACCAAAGTCACTAACTACTTCATCAAAACGTATATTCCAGCTCCTGGATGCCTGCTTCAATCCGTAGATTGATTTCTTTAGCTTGCATACCTTTTTAGCATTCTTTGGATCTTCAAAACCTTCAGGATGTGTCATAAACACAGTTTCTGTTAAAACGCCGTTTAAGAAAGCGGTTTTGACATCCATCTGCCATATTTCGTAATCGTAATATGCAGCGATTGCTAACACTATCCGAATAGACTTTAACATTGCAACTGGCGAAAACGTTTCATCGTAATCCACACCGTGGACTTGCCTGTAACCTTTTGCAACCAATCTAGCTTTGAAAACTTCAAGTTTCCCATCCTTGTCCTTTTTCAGTTTGAAAACCCATTTGCTTCCAATGGCTTGGTAGCCATCTGGCAAATCGACCAAATCCCATACTTGGTTTTCAGACATGGAGTCTAATTCAGATTGCATGGCTTCATGCCATTGCTTGGAGCTAGGGCTCCTCATAGCTTGTTTGTAAGTCGCAGGTTCATCACTTTCAAGTAATAGAACGTCATAGCTCTCGTTCGTCAAAATACCTAAGTACCTTTCCGGTTGAGATCTATATCTCTGCGATCTACGCGGGGTTACATCTCTAGATTGACCATGATTCCCACCAGATACTTCTTCTAAAGATCTCAGAGTTTCATCTTGAATGTCATCTTGAGCATTCTCTAGAGTTTGTTGTTCGACTCGAATTTCTTCGAGGTCTACTTTTCTCCCACTTGTCATTTTGGAAATGTGATTCTTTTCCAAAAAGATACCATCTCGAGCAACAAACACCTTGTTCTCAGATGTATTGTAGAAGTAATACCCATTTGTTTCCTTTGGATAGCCCACAAGGATACATTTGTCAGATTTTGGATGAAGTTTGTCTGAAATTAATCGCTTGACGTATACTTCACATCCCCAAATCTTAAGAAAAGACACATTTGGAGGCTTTCCAAACCATAACTCATATGGAGTCTTTTCAACAGCTTTAGACGGAGCTCTATTTATAGTGAGTGCAGCTGTATTTAGTGCATGTCCCCAAAATTCTATTGGAAGTTCGGCCTGACCCATCATTGACCTAACCATGTCTAGCAAGGTTCTGTTCCTCCGTTCTGACCCACCGTTCCATTGTGGTGTTCCAGGAGGAGTCAATTCTGATAGAATTCCACATTCTTTCAGATGGTCATCAAATTCATAGCTCAGATATTCACCGCCTCTATCAGACCGCAGTGCTTTAATCTTCTTGCCTAATTGATTCTCTACTTCACTCTGAAATTCCTTGAATTTGTCAAAGGATTCAGATATATGCTTCATTAGGTAGACATAACCATATCTACTGAAGTCATCAGTGAAATTGATAAAGTAGCTGAAACCACCCCTAGCATTTGTACTCATTGGTCCACATACATCTGTATGGATTAAACCCAATAGTTCAGTTGCTCTTTCTCCAACTTTAGAGAAAGGTTGCTTTGTCATTTTGCCAAGTAAACATGATTCGCACTTACCATAATCCTCTAAGTCAAATGGTTCTAGAATTCCTTCCTTTTGAAGTCTTTCCATGCGTTTTAAGTTAATATGGCCTAATCGACAATGCCACATATAGGTGAGATCTGAATCATCCTTTTTGGCCTTTTTGGTATTTATGTTATAAACTTGTTTGTCGTGATCTAATAAATAAAGTCCATTGACTAATCTCTAGCAGATCCATAAAACATATTTTTAAAATAAAACGAACAACTATTGTCTTTTATTAAAAAGGAAAATCCCTTAGCATCTAAGCAAGAAACAGAAATGATGTTTTTAGTAAGACTTGGAACATGGAAACACTCTTCCAGTTCCAAAACTTGCCCCGAGGGCAACGACAAATAATAAGTTCCTACAGTTAATGCAGCAATCCGTGGTCCATTTCCCACTCGTAGGTCGGCTTCACCCTTGCTTAACTTTCTACTTCTTCTTAGTCCCTGTGGATTGGAACATAAGTGTGAGCCACAACCTGTATCTAATACCCAAGAAGTTAAATTAGCAAATATACAGTCCATAACGAAAATACCTGAAGATGGAACGACTGTTCCGTTCTTCTGATCTTCCTTTAGCTTCAAGCAATCTCTCTTCCAATGCCCCTTCTTGCAGTAGAAGCATTCAGATTCAGAAGTGGGTTGACTGACCTTCCTCTTTTCAGATTTGGCGCCAGTTTTCTTAGTTGGGCTGGCCTTGTTGCCACCTTTCTTAGCATTCCTCTTCTTTCCAGATTTCTTGAACTTGCCCCCACGCACCATAAGCACATCTTGCTTATCACTTTTGAGCGTCTTTTCAGCGGTCTTCAGCATACCGTGAAGCTCAGTGAGCGTTTTGTCCAGACTATTCATACTGTAGTTCAGTTTGAACTGATCATACCCGTTATGAAGAGAATGGAGGATGTTGTCTACAGCCATTTCCTGAGAGAATTGCTGATCCAGTCGACTCATATTCTCAATGAGTCCAATCATTTTGAGAACATGTGGACTTACGGGCTCGCCTTTCTTAAGCTTGGTCTCAAGAATTTGCCAATGAGTCTCGAATCTTTCGACTCGAGCCAGATCTTGGAACATGTTCTTTAACTCACTGATGATCGTGAAAGCATCTGAGTTGATGAACGTTTTCTGTAGATCTGCACTCATGGTTGCAAGCATTAGACATTTCACATCCTTGTTGGCATCAATCCAACGATTGAGGGCTGCCTGAGTGACCCCTTCGCCTGCGGCTTCGGGCATCGCCTCTTCCAGGACATACTCATTTTCTTCCTGCATAAGAACTATTTGCATGTTCCTTTGCCAGTCAAGGATGTTTTTCCCGCTCAACTTCTCCTTTTCGAGAATTGATCGAATGTTGAATGAATTGTTGTTTGCCATAATTGAAACTACAATTGAAAAGAATAAACAAATAAATAACCATTTACAGTTTCTCTTAATAAACTTAAATTCTAGCATACATGCATAATTCAATGTTCATTAAGCATTTTATTCAAGTTATGTGTTCCGGCAGGTGTGAATAAAATGATTCCAAGACCCTAAAATCCATTGAAGAATTAAGCACATTATGTATTTAGACTCAATTCTAAAATCTTTTAGGTAAGCAAAAGCCTTTTGCTAATAGTCTAGAAACTACTCTTGGTTGATAGGTACGTCTAAGAAACCTATCGATTTTGCCACGACATAAAAGAACTCCTTACTTATATCGTTGAGTTTACCCAAAACTAACATGTACTCACAATTATTTGTGTACCTTACCCCTTTAGGACCAATAAGTAACACCTCGATGAGCGAAAACTATTACTAGATTGATGTAAAGGATATCCAAGCAAGTGTTTATTTTGGCATGACACCTTTTAACTCAAATTTTAAGTTTGGAACTTAAGGCTCTTACTATGTTGGTTAGATTTTAAGTGAACTAAAATCCTTAATCATGCAACACAATCAAGCTTTGATCTCATGCATATTTAAGACATATTTAAAAGCAATAAATAACTTAAAACATGCATAAGATAAATGTGATCTAGTATGGCCCGACTTCATCTTCAAGCTTCAACTTCAAAGTCCGTCTCGAAAATGGTAACTTCGTCTTGAATTTCACCGTGGGAGGCACCATTTTCTTCAAATAGGATAAGCTATAATTAAACTAATTACAACTATTTGATGGTACGCAGACCATATTTGAATTGAAAAACAATTTTGGTCCTTTAGACCAATTACATTCAAATTAATGGTACGCAGACCATATTTTCTATCCTATTTGGGCCATACTAGTCACTTCATAACCTGCAAAACAGTACATATACAATATATACCATTCACCCATTCATTATCATGAATGGCCCACATAGCTGGTTAGTAAAACACGTAATGCATCACATAAATATTTGCAGCAATTAATTAAGGGCACCAATAATCTACCAATTATTCAGTCCTTATTAATTCTAATCAAGTTGTTTAACCTTAAAGGATTTGTAGACCTAATCAAGAGTTTATGACTAAAAATGCTCCCACTTAAACCAATAAATTCATATGCTTTACTAATTTTAAACATAAAAATGTATTTCTAGTCTAACCGGAAACATACAAATTTAATTAAAATTTAAAGCTCATATAAATTTATAATTGAATCCATTATTTTAATTTATTTCAGTTGAATTAAACGAATTTAAATTAATTCAAGATTTAATTTTAGTAAAATAATTAGTATAAATAAAATTTATAATAATTATAATATTCAAAATTAAAATCCAAGAAAACAATTTAAATTACGAATTTTAAAATTAATTAAAATCGTTTCCGAACTAAAAATTAAAAATTAAATTCAAAGCGCATCAATCGGGTCAAGACGAGGCCATGGGCTTGCGCCCATGCCGCGTCGTGTCCACGAGGCAGCATCGCCCCTCACGAGTGATCGCACAGCAAGGCACGAGCAGCTGCCACGCGCAAACGCAGCAAGCCGAGCCACGCTTGCGCGCAGCATTGCTCGCTGCTTCGTAGCGCAACAGTTGCTTGGTGAGGCTGGGCGAGGCAGCGCTCGTGCTGCGAGGCACCCCTCGCTGCCCCCGCGCGCGCGCCTGCGATGCTCGCTCGCCTTGCTTTTTCGCCCATCCGCCCATGCATCATCGCAGCACTCGACGCAAGGCAGGGCTGCTGCCTTGTGCTCGCGTGCTACTCGCTTTACTCGTTGCATTCGTACCGCATGGGCGACGAGCTCCCTTGCTCGTCGTCGCATGCCCGCACTATACAACACCCCTTAAGGGTAACACGTAGCATCCATTGCTTTGTGCGTGCAAGTTTTATGAGCGAATTTCATAAAATTTAAAACTTTTATTTCCAAAATTAATGACAAATTAATAAATCATATTAATTTCATAATTTTAGGGCGAAAAATCGAAAATTTATTAATTAATTGATTTCCGATTAACATGGATTCAAATCTAGGTCATAAAAATTTAAAATTTAACATAAATTATCAATTTTTATGGTGGTTTTTAATCATTGGTACCTAATTAAATTATTAATTAATTATGAAAATCAAATTAGTTCTAAATTATTCGAATTTCAACAAATTAATCATAATTACAAATTAGGTTGTATAATTAACAAGGCTAGGCATTCAAACTTGTTAAACATATATTGTAGGTCAATAAAAAATTCAAGATTTATCAACAAGAATCGCAAATATTTAATTTAACATCTTAAATTTACAAACTTTTGCGTTCGAAAAACTAAAACCTCCGAAAAGTCATAGTTAGGTTCGAATTTGGGAATTTTGGGTTCGGCCGAAAAATACTGTTATTGTCAAAATTTTAGAATGCCTTTTACATGCGAAATTGACACAAAAATCACTCTATTTGGATGAGTAACGAAGAAACTGCCGAAAAACTGCGTACATATAATTAAATAAACGCAATTTGCAATTAATTAACAATTACGAAAATTAATCACACCTTTTAATTCCTTGCAAATTTGTAATATTTAACCATGTTCATGCAATTTAGATTATGAAAATAATAAGAGGCTCTGATACCACTATTAGGTTATGATTCATATGACAAAACATAAATCATGCGGAAAAACCATAAAGCCAGGAAAGCATATTATTTACACATAATCATTTAGCATAGTTTAGATGCATACACTTTGTTGCGTGCCCTCCCTAGCTGCGCCCGAACCAAACGAGAACAAGTCTTTAGGACTCCAAGTGTCGTCCCTCCGTAGATAGTCCACAGCACGTCCGGATCCGCCTTAAGCTTGACCAACTAGAATCGCCCTTAAGGTAGCTTAGGAATTTCGGCTATTAGGTGCAAATGTATGGCTGATTTTTTTTCTTCAAAATCTTACCTTTAGAATACTTCAATTGTGTCTATAAATTATGACCCTAGGCACCTATTTATAGAGGTATGGAAAAGGAACTGGAATCCTACTAGGATACGAATTAATTAAACTAGAATCCTAGTAGAACTCTTATTTAATTAATTTATCCTTTTAGGTTTAGGAATTTAATCATATATCGAATCCTGATAGCTTTAGGATTCGTACATGAACACAAACACACACACGCACGCACAGCAGCCCACGAGGGGCGCCATGCGCTCGCGCGAAGCCCGCGAGCACTCGCAGCCCATTGCCACGAGGCCCACACGCTGCCGCAGCCTTGGCGCGCGCTGGGCCTGCCTTGCGGTGGGCCTGGTCGCAGCCTTGGCTGGTGCGTTGTGGCGCGCTGGCTTGCTGGGCTATGGCCCGGCTTCGTGCTGGGCCTTCGTCTTGCAGGCCTCGTCCGATGCTAATTCGTACGATACGCTTCCGATTAATTTCCCGATTCCGGAATTCATTTCCGATACGAACAATATTTAATATTTCCGATTCCGGAATTAATTTCCGTTTTGAACAAATATTTAATATTTCCGTTTCCGGAATTATTTTCCGATTCAGATAATATTTCCGATTCAGACAATATTTCCGTTTCCGGCAATATTTCCGATTCCGGCAATATTTCCATTTCCATTAATATTTTCCGATACGTACCATTTTGCCGTTTCCGGCAACATCTACGACTTGGATAATATTTATATTTCCGATACGATCCATATTTCCGTTTCCGGTAATATCATCGTTTCCGGAGTATTCATTTCTTGCTTGTGACGATCTCAGCTCCCACTAAAACCAAGATCCGTCGATTTCGAATATCCATAGATGGAGTATTTAATGCCATTAAATACTTGATCCGTTTACGTACTATTTGTGTGACCCTACGGGTTCAGTCAAGAGTAAGCTGTGGATTAATATCATCAATTCCACTTGAACTGAAGCGGCCGCTAGCTAGGCATTCAGCTCACTTGATCTCACTGAATTATTAACTTGTTAATTAATACTGAACCGCATTTATTAGACTTAATATTATATGCATACTTGGACCAAGGGCATTATTTCCTTCAGCTACATGTTACCCTTAATGGGGTGTTGTATAGTGCGGGCACGCGACGACGAGCAAGGGAGCTCGTCGCCCGTGCGGTACGAATGCAGCGAGCAACCTTACGCATGGCGCGCGCACGAGGCAAGGGAGCCTGTGCGTGTGTGCTGTGTGCTATGGGCGATGGGCGAAGGGCGATGGCGTGGCACATGGAGAAGCGCGCGCGCGAGGGAGAGAGCTGGGTCGCCCAGCGATCGCTGCTCAGCGCACCAACATGCGATGCCTCGAGGGCTTGCTTGCGCGCGAGCGCTCCTTCCGTAGCTGTTGCGATGCATGCGGGCAAGCAGGCTGCGCGCAAGCGTGGCTTGGCTTGCTGCGTTTACGCGTGGCTGCTGCTGCTATGTGCTATGGGCCAACGATTGGTCGTGCGCATGATGGGGCTTGGGCGCAAGCCCAAATGCCTCGTCGTGTTACGATTGACACGTTTTGAATTTAAATTTCAGATTTTCAGTTCGGAAATAATTTTAATTAATTTTAAAATTAATAATTTAAATTGTTTTCTCGGATTTTAATTTTGAATATTATAATTATTATAAATTTTATTTATACTAATCATTTTACTAAAATTAAACCTTGAATTAATTTAAATTCATTTAATTCCACTGAAAAATAAATTAAATAAAATGGATTCAATTATAAATTTATATGAGCTTTAAATTTTAATTAAATTTGTATGTTTCCGGTTAGACTAGAAATACATTTTTATGTTTAAAATTAGTAAAGCATATGAATTTATTGGTTTAAGTAGGAGCAATTTTAGTCATAAATTCTTGATAAGGTCTACAAATCCTTTAAGGTTAAACAACTTGATTAGAATTAATAAGGACTGAATAATTGCTAGATTATTGGTGCCCTTGATTAATTGCTGCAAATATTTATGTGATGCATGCAATGTGTTTTTACTAACCAATTATGTGGGCCATTCATGATAATGAATGGGTGAATGGTATATATTCTATATGTACTGTTTTGCAGGTTATGAAGTGACTAGTATGGCCCAAATAGGATAGAAAATATGGTCTGCGTACCATTAATTTGAATATAATTGGTCTTAAGCACCAAATTTGTTTTTCAATTCAAATATGGTCTGCGTACCATCAAATAGTTGTAATTAGTTTAATTATAGCTTATCCTATTTGAAGAAAATGGCGCCTCCCACGGTGAAATTCAAGACGGAGTTTCCAATCCATTTTCAAGACAGGACTTTGAAGTTGAAGCTTCAAGATGAAGTCGGGCCATACTAGATCACAATTATCTTATGCATGCTTTAAGTTATTTATTGCTTTTAAATATGTCTTAAATATGCATGAGATTGTGGCTTGATTATGTTGCATGATTAAGGATTTTAGTTCCCTTAAAATCTAACCAACATAGTAAGAGCCTTAAGTTCCAAACTTAAAAATTAAGTTAAAAGGTGCCATGCCAAAATAACACTTACTTGGATAACCTTTACATCAATCTAGTAATAGATTACGCGAGGTGTTACTTATTGATCCTAAAGGGGTAAGGTACACAAATAATTGTGAGTACATGTTAGTTTTGGTGAAACTCAACGATATAAGTAAGGAGTCCTTTTATGTCGTGGAAAAATCGATAGGTTTATCTAATAAGTTCTTAGACGTACCTATCAACCAAGAGTAGTTTCTAGACTATTAGCAAAAGGCTTTTGCTTACCTAAAAGATTTTAGAATTGAGTCTAAATACATAATGTGCTTAATTCTTCAATGGGTTTAAGGATCTTGGAATCACTTTATTCACAGCTGCCGGAACACATAACTTGAATAAAATTCTTAATGAACATTAAATTATGCATGTATGCTAGAATTTAAGTTTATTAAGAGAAACTGTGAATGATTATTTATTTGTTTATACTTTTTCTATTGTAGTTTAACTATGGAAAACAACAATCAAAACATCATCATGGGTTCTGAGCTTATGGTCAAGCTGAACCTAACAAATTTTCTTGAATGGGAAGCTAAGCTAGTTGAAATAGTCAGACTCAATGGATTTGAGTATGTACTGTTACATCCCATGCCAAGCTACTATGCCAGAGACATGACCCCTGAAATATTTGTCGCCTGGGATGCGGATCTCAAAAAGGTTATGAGCCTCATGCTGAACAATATCCCAGATGAATGGGCTAGAAGTTTTGTAGCTTACGAACCTTTTACGCTCATCAAGAATCTGAGGGATATTTGTCGTGGAAGCACGGAGGACAGGGACCGGAACGTGCATGAGTTGATTGAATCAATGTCTGGTCTAAAGGTTAGTTCTCCCAACAGGTGTTATAAGATGGAGGTCCAAGAAACACATGTTCAGCTCCTTCGCACAAAACAAAGGGTAGGCGTCCCACTAAGGTTCCATGTGGATCTTATGCTTTCATATTTTGATCGCCTAAGTCTGCTAGTGTGAGGGGTCGAAAAAGTACGAGGCTAATGCGTGACCTCGTCCCTCGTGGGCGTGACGTTGTCAGATCAAGTGTAATTGGATTTCCTGTGAGTTTACACCCAATCGACTAGTGATATAGGATTCGCCATTCAGTTTTTACCGACAATGAGAAAAACTGACAAAACCCGGTTATCGTGACGTAAAGGGAGTGCAATTATGTTAGACCACGACGGCCATAGGTTCCCTTGTGATCACTGGTGTGGGGATCGCTCAATGTACACCCGCAGGGCAGAGATTTAGAGTTCAGGGGACTGTAACTACCAAGAGGAGTGCTCATCGATAACTCCAGAGGCAGGTTATCCTTACTAGCTCAGCATAAATAATTGAAGGGACATGCGTTAATCTATTAAACTATTCTGAATTAATTTTAGCAATATGCAACACATAACACTAAATCGATCTTGATTATCTTATTTAGATTGATTTAAGGTATCTAGCATGATAATTCAATTGTCCAAGGTATTATCTTATTAGACGTGATAGATCAATCAAGTTAATAGTTTTACAATTTTATAAAAGGGTGATGAAAGCGATTAAATCATATGAGGGACACATTACAACGCACCCTTGAGAGGTGCGTTACGATTCTTAGAAAACGAACCACTTGGCTTTGCTATTTCTCCTTTTATTTAACGAATCTCGGGTTTCTAAGTAGTGTTCCAGTATTTAGGCTTAATTCATCAGCTACAAGGGGCAGGATGCGTTCTGTTTGACTTTTGGGTCGATTGCGACAGAACGCTAGATCAATTTCGCAGCGTGAGGCTTAGGCTTAAGGCTAGAGTCAATACTCAGGTTTATGCAATTGTGTGTTCCTTTCACGTCGGTTTTGAGGCTGTATTTATAGGAAAAGGGTGTGTGGAAAGATAGATATTAAGATACGAATCCAAAAAGAATCCGGAAATAAAACGGCCCTAGGCATTTTCAGCGCCCAATGCTGGGCACCAAAGATTTTGGCGCCCAGGGCTGGGCGTTGAAAATGTGATCTGGGCCGAGTTCTTGTCAGATTTGGACTCTTAGAATACGGAGCTTTTGAGATTTATCTGAGTCTCTTAGTGCGTATTAACTTTATGACGGAATGCGTCTGGGCCCGTTACGAACTCTAGGTTCGTTAGGAATTTAGTTCATACGTGACTCTTATTTTCGAATTATACCAGGAATAGAATTCCTTTTGCAAATTCTATCTCTTTTAGGATTTATGTTGGAGTGCAACACCTAATTCTGACAGGTTTCTATCTTTTATGACTTTGCCAATTTTAACAACTACCTTTTACGGCAATTACTATTCTTAGCAGGTTTCTATAAATAGTAGCTTTGGCTGAAATGAAAGGGTGATTAAGATTCGTTATTTTATAGGAGATGCGTTGCCAAGTGGAGATTTATGTTCTCATCATCGAACCTTCCCTTTCGGGAATGGGGACAAAAGTTGGTGTCTACAGTTAGCCCCCAATGACTGAGTCTCACGAGCCCCCGAGTGATAACATTTGACTTAAGGGTCATCACTTGAAGTGTTAACACATTCTTCACGTGTGATTGGAATCTGTTAACTGATAGTATAGAAACTCCCTCACTTTGTCATTGGAAGTATCTAAAGATGTTTTCGAAATCAAAGCTATAAAGTGTAACTAGGCCTGGCCAAGCCCAATCACGAGGTAAAACGTTTTAAAAGATTCTCATTTTTTAAGGTTAGCTAAACGAGAAAACCCCCTTGTTTTTATAAGACGTAAAACGAAGGAAAATCCAGCACATCGCTTTTTTGAGAAAACGGAAAACCAATCCTTTGATTTTTGGAAAAGGGAAAACCAGAAAAAGTTATCGCTGCAGCGACTAAGGACCTGCGCGGTTAGTGACGCAGACCCCGCCCGCTGAAGGTGGGCGAGCCTGTCCGCTGAGGGTGGATGCCCCGTCCGATAGAAGTGGACGAATCTGTTTTGATGTTTTTTGAAAATAAGGACCTACGCGGTTTGTGACGTAGACCCCGCCGGCTGAAGATGGCGAGCCTGTCAGCTGAGGGTGGATGCCCCGTCCGATAGAAGTGGACGAATCTGTTTTTGATGTTTTTTGAAAATAAGGACCTACGCGGTTTGTGACGTAGACCCCGCAGGCTGAAGATGGCGAGCCTGTTTTTGTTTTTGAAGATTTCATTTTCGAAAACTGAGGACCTGCGCAGTTAGTGACGCAGACCCCGCCCGCTGAAGGTGGGCGAGCCCTGTCCGCTAAGGGTGGACGCCCCGCCCGCTGGCGGTGAGCGAACCTGAATTCATCTTTTCGAATTGGGACCCGCGCGGTTCGTGGCGCGATCTTCCCCGATTGAGGTGGGCAAGTCCCTATTTCATTTGTTCTTGGGATTTCTTTTGAGAATTTCTTTTTTATTCATTCTTGTAAGAGAGAATTCTTTCGAGGGATGCTCGGATTTAGTTGCAACCTGAATGTGGGTTGACAACGTGCTTAGACGGACCATTGTCTCGTGGTCATCATCTTTTCATGGTTTTGAGCTAGTCTTTATGGCTCAACTTTGCCACGACCTGGGTCCTTGATTAGGGGACTATCTATAAGTATCAACGGCGACCTTTGTCTTGAGGTCGTAATCCGGTTTTATCTTTTGAGATTATCAAAACACCAGACTTCGTACAACGTAGTCTGGGAATATTGTTTTAACTTTGCATACTCTCTTTTAAGATATATTTTTTCTTTCGAGCCCTCAAGCACTCGTGCTTGACGGTCATTTCTTGTCAAAGAGGTTCCTTGGGGATACGCATTTTGTAATGTCCTTGATCGTGTTTGGGATCGTGCTCGTAAGTGCGAGCGATCTTTGTAGTGGTGTGCTACTCTTAACAAAGCCGTGAGGTGCGACTTTCAGTAAAGAAATCAGCAATTTTCGGGTCGAATGGATACGGCAGGACCCTATAGAAATCCGGGCTTCTTTTGGGCCTGGGCTCATTTTCGGCGCCCAGGCCTGGGCGTTAGAAATATTTCACGCCCAAGTGGGGCGCTGAAAATATTGCTTGGGCTGGTCTTTTGATGACACAGTTGGCCTCTTGTTCGTTCCTTTATTTCACTTGGAAATTCTACGTATTCTCTTCTCTATTGTTTTTCTTTATTTTTGGAACGTAGAATTTTATTAGAGATCACAATGCGTTGAGCTGATTTTCAGCGCCCAGAGCTGGGCGTCGGAATATATGGCGCCTGATCCTGGGCGTTGAACTTTCTCGTGACGATTTCTCAAGAAGCCGTAGCCGATTGGTGGACTACGGTGTTTGTCGCTTTGGGGCGATTATTTAAAGAAACTGTTGCTCTTAAGGCGTACAGTTATTGCAATAGTCGGGCGAGTCCATATGGTCCGAGGAACATACTTTGAGGCGTAAGACTTTGATCGCTCTTGTTGTTATTTTGCACGTATATTTTTTTCTCTTGAACGTGTTCGTGAATGTTCGATACTTAGAATGTATGTGCGAACGAGCGTTCATAGAATGACTGATGTTGAATAATTTGCTTAGAAGCTTGATAGGGTTCAGGCCCATTCATGAAGTGGGATCAAGCATCGTGCCCTTTTGATCGTTCAAACATTTGCTTTGAGACTTTTTTTTTATTATGGTCGTTTCGTAGCTTGGAGCCCCCAAGCATGCATGTTGGGATGCTTCCTTTTGGCGTACGATTTTTGTAGGTTCTTTCGAGAAAGATGCCTTGGGGTTCCGCTCGTGTAGGTGAGAGCTATCCCTTCCGTGGTAGGTAATGTTTTGCTACCTTTAATCCTTAATGTAGATGTCGTGTGGCTTGCATTTTGAATTTGGGCGATAAGTAGTCTTTGCCTCATACTCTTGGTCGTGCCCGCATTAGTGCAATATGCCTTACTTTTTTTTTTAAGACTTGTACCGTGGGATGTTTGAACTTATGGTGCGACGTAGGCTTGTGTGGCCTAACAGCGTGTCTTAGAACATTCCTCCAGGTGTTGGGATATCATTATTTATTTTTTGCATTGGAGTACTTCATCACGCCTCGTTCAGGTGCTCGAACAAGTGTAGCACCTTCTGCGTGGGTGTGCACGGCTTATTACTTCATTCGATGCGAGAATTCATAAATGTTTTTTTTTATTATATTTTTTTTTATTCTTAATTTTTTCTTTCGCTTTTGCTTTGGAACGACGTAGGCTGTGTAACGGGCACTTGTAGGGCGAGCGTTATGTGGAGTAGTTTGATCGGAGTTTTGGTGACTCGCGATTTTCAGTTACCCTTGTTAGTGGGGTGACTTTACATATTCTAAGTAGCGCTTAGATTTTGGGAGGGGTTGTAGCCTTTATAAGGTTCGTTTTACACGATCAAACCTTAGGATTGTGCCCCTATGACGTGTGTATAGCATTAGCGTCGAGAATTTGCGATAAAATCGTCATTTCGAGCATTTTTAGAGTGTTTTTCTCAAGCCCCCAATTGTAGCTACGGGATTGGCTTGGTGCTATAATGCTTGGCATACGTTTTCAAGCATTCACGGTGACATGGATCATGAATAGTTTGAACCAGACTCGTTTAGTGCGAGGTACGTTCGAGTAGTGATTTGCTACTTCTCTTGTAAATGTCGTATTGTGCGACATTGCCATGGTCAAGGTAGTCACATGTTGAAGTGTGCCTTGACCAAAAGTTAGGTGCCTTTCTTTGCCCATAATCCTATTTAGAAATCTTTTTGACTCACTTGCAACATCGAAATAAACGCATACTTAGCTTAAACCAACGAGACTTTATTATGTTCGAAGAAGTCTTTGAAAATTATTTGAAATCCGAGTCCTACTGTGTACAATCGGAGGTGTCCTAAGTAAGTTGACTTATAGAAGGGTTCGTACTGTTAGGTTATGATACATATGATAATTCATAAATCATGCGGAAAAACCATAAACCCAGGAATACATATTATTTACACATAATCATTTAGCATAGATTAGATGCATACTCTTTGTTGCGTGCCTTCCCTAGCTGCGCCCGAACCGAACAAGAACAAGTCTTTAGGACTCCAAGTGTCGTCCCTCCGTAGATAGTCC
Source organism: Spinacia oleracea (assembly GCF_020520425.1). Lineage (NCBI taxonomy): Eukaryota > Viridiplantae > Streptophyta > Magnoliopsida > Caryophyllales > Amaranthaceae > Spinacia > Spinacia oleracea. The sequence continues at coordinate 109,569,717 of NC_079489.1, forward strand.
ACAGTACGTCCGGATCCGCCTTAAGATTGACCAACTAGAATCGCCCTTAAGGTACTATTATTTTCGGCACTTTATAGGCAAATGTGTGACTGAATTTTTCTCTCAAAAACTCACTTTGAATACTTTGAAACTTGTGTTATAAATTGTGAGCCCTAGCCTCATATTTATAGCGGTATGGAAAGGGAATCGTAATCCTATTCAGATACAAATTAATCAAACCTAGAATCCTACAAGAACTCTAATTTAATTAATTTATCAAATAGAATTAGGAATTTAATCATTAACCGAACTCTGCATGTTTTAGGAAACGTGCACGAACACAAACACTTGCACACACACGCACGACAGCCACGATGGGCCTCATGCGTGCGCGCGAGCAGCAGCCCACTCAGCGCCCGCGCGCGCTGTGCGCGCTGTGCGCTGCGCGTGCTGTGCGCGCTGCGCGCAGCCTGCTGGGCCTGGCCTTGCTGTTTGTGCGGCGCGCTTGGCTTGCTGGGCGATGGCCTGGCTTCGTGTTGGGCCTCGTCCGACAGGCCTCGTCCGATACTTATTCGTACGATGCGCTTCCGATTAAATTTTCCGATTCCGGAATTCATTTCTGATACGAACAATATTTAATATTTCCGATTCCGGAATTAATTTCCGTTTCGAACAAATATTTAATATTTCCGTTTCCGGAATTATTTTCCGATTCCGGTAATATTTCCGATTCTGACAATATTTCCGTTTCCGGCAATATTTCCGATTCTGGCAATATTTCCATTTCCGATAATATTTTCCGATACGTACCATGTTTCCGTTTCCGGCAACATCTACGACTTGGATAATATTTATATTTCCGATACGATCCATATTTCCGTTTCCGGCAATATCATCGTTTCCGGAGTATTCATTCCTTGCCTGTGACGATCTTAGCTCCCACTGAAACCAAGATCCGTCGGTTCCGAATATTCATAGATAGAGTATCTAATGCCATTAGATACTCGATCCGTTTACGTACTATTTGTGTGACCCTACGGGTTCAGTCAAGAGTAAGCTGTGGATTAATATCATTAATTCCACTTGAACTGAAGCGGCCTCTAGCTAGGCATTCAGCTCACTTGATCTCACTGAATTATTAACTTGTTAATTAATACTGAATTGCATTTATTAGACTTAACATAGAATGCATTCTTGGACCAAGGGCATTATTTCCTTCAGTCTCCCACTTGTCCTTAGGGACAAGTGTGCATTTCCTAATTCCTTTGTCGCTCGATGCTTGCTCTTGAACATAAGGTAAGAGTTGTCATCCTTATTATGTCCAGAGGTGTTCCTCGGTTTCAGAGTTCAACTGATCAAATAAACAGATAATCATAGCCTATGATTCATCCGAGCACGGCCATGCATTTCACAGTTTCTAGCTCTCCGAGTGGCCTTGTACAACTTTTAAGCATCTCATCCCGATTTATGGGAGGACAATCCCAATCTTGCGATCTTGAGATTAGACTTCGTTTGATAGGTGATTACCTGAGCGTTGCCTTTATAGCCTCCTTTTACGGTGCGACGGTTGGTCAACGTCAAAGCAACCAGTTCTCAAACAAGTAATCTCAAATCACTCAGGTATTGAGGATTTAGTGTCTAATAATTTAATGAAATTTACTTATGACAGACTTTCATCTCTTACAGTAAAGTTTCATAGGTCTCGTCCGATACTAGTCTTCCCAAAGTAAGTATCTATGCAAATGATTATGACATTTGCCATGTCCACATAGTTCAAGAAACAGAACTACTAGTCATCTTGCATTCTAATCGTCTAACGTTTTCTATGCGTCCAATTTTATAGAAAACTCCGATTAGGGACCATTTTCAACCTTTGACATTCAAGTTCACTTGATAGACATTTCTTAGTCACAGGACTGGTCCTGACAGTCTATCTTGAATATATCGTCAAATTGAAGGGACTCATCATTTAATAAACCATAAATTAAATGGAAAAATGAATTCTTTTCATTTATTGTGAATGATTAACCAATAATGTTTTACAAAGATTTAAACTCTAAAACTTTAAAACATTAAACAGAGACATCAAAGCCATTCTCCAATATGCTTGATTCCCATAGCTGCAGTGTGCGAGTTGTGCTTCGCTTGCGGCAGAGGTTTAGTTAATGGATCTGATATGTTGTCATCAGTTCCAATTTTGCTTATCTCGACTTCTTTTCTTTCAACGAACTCTCGTAGAAGGTGAAATCTACGAAGTACATGCTTGACTCTCTGGTGGTGTCTAGGCTCTTTTGCCTGTGCAATAGCTCCGTTATTATCACAATACAGGGCTATTGGTCCTTTAATGGAGGGGACTACACCAAGTTCTCCTATGAACTTCCTTAGCCATATAGCTTCCTTTGCTGCTTCATGTGCAGCAATGTACTCCGCTTCAGTTGTAGAATCCGCAATGGTGCTTTGCTTAGCACTTTTCCAGCTTACTGCTCCACCGTTGAGGCAGAAGACAAACCCAGACTGTGATCTGAAATCATCTTTGTCGGTTTGGAAACTTGCGTCCGTATAGCCTTTAACAATTAATTCATCATCTCCACCATAGACCAGGAAGTCATCTTTGTGCCTTTTCAGGTACTTTAGAATATTCTTGGCAGCAGTCCAATGCGCCTCTCCTGGGTCTGACTGGTATCTGCTCGTAGCACTGAGTGCGTACGCAACATCCGGGCGTGTACATATCATAGCATACATTATTGAACCAATCAATGATGCATATGGAATCCCATTCATTCGTCTACGCTCATCAAGTGTTTTTGGGCACTGAGTCTTGCTTAGAGTCATTCCATGAGACATGGGTAGGTAGCCTCGCTTGGAGTCCGCCATCTTGAACCTATCAAGCACCTTATTGATATAAGTGCTTTGACTAAGTCCAATCATCTTTTTAGATCTATCTCTGTAAATCTTGATGCCCAATATGTACTGTGCTTCTCCTAGATCCTTCATCGAAAAACATTTCCCGAGCCAAATCTTGACAGAGTTCAACATAGGAATGTCATTTCCGATAAGCAATATGTCGTCGACATATAATACTAGGAAAGCAATTTTGCTCCCACTGACCTTCTTGTATACACAAGATTCGTCCACGTTCTTGATGAAACCAAAGTCACTGACTGCTTCATCAAAACGTATATTCCAGCTCCTGGATGCCTGCTTCAATCCGTAGATTGACTTCTTTAGCTTGCATACCTTTTTAGCATTCTTTGGATCCTCAAAACCTTCAGGTTGTGTCATAAACACAGTTTCTGTTAAAACGCCGTTTAAGAAAGCAGTTTTGACATCCATCTGCCATATTTCGTAATCGTAATATGCAGCGATTGCTAACATTATTCGAATAGACTTTAGCATTGCAACTGGTGAAAAGGTTTCATCGTAATCCACACCGTGGACTTGCCTGTAACCTTTTGCAACCAATCTAGCTTTGAAAACTTCAAGTTTCCCATCCTTGTCCTTTTTCAGTTTGAAAACCCATTTGCTTCCAATGGCTTGGTAGCCATCTGGCAAATCGACCAAATCCCATACTTGGTTTTCAGACATGGAGTCTAATTCAGATTGCATGGCTTCTTGCCATTGCTTGGAGCTAGGGCTCGTCATAGCTTGCTTGTAAGTCGCAGGTTCATCACTTTCAAGTAATAGAACGTCATAGCTCTCGTTTGTCAAAATACCTAAGTACCTTTCCGGTTGAGATCTATATCTTTGCGATCTACGCGGGGTAACATTTCTAGATTGACCATGATTCTCACCAGATTCTTCTAAAGATCTCTGAGTTTCATCCTGAATGTCATCTTGAGCATTCTCTAGAGTTTGTTGTTCGACTCGAATTTCTTCGAGGTCTACTTTTCTCCCACTTGTCATTTTGGAAATGTGATCCTTCTCCAAAAAGACACCATCTCGAGCAACAAACACTTTGTTCTCAGATGTATTGTAGAAGTAATACCCCTTTGTTTCCTTTTGATAGCCCACAAGGATACATTTGTCAGATTTTGGATGAAGTTTGTCTGAAATTAATCGTTTGACGTATACTTCACATCCCCAAATCTTAAGAAAAGACACATTTGGAGGCTTTCCAAACCATAATTCGTATGGAGTCTTTTCGACAGCTTTAGACGGAGCTCTATTTATAGTGAGTGCAGCTGTATTTAGTGCATGTCCCCAAAATTCTAATGGAAGTTCGGCCTGACCCATCATTGACCTGACCATGTCTAGCAAGGTTCTGTTCCTCCGTTCTGACACACCGTTCCATTGTGGTGTTCCAGGAGGAGTCAATTCTGATAGAATTCCACATTCTTTCAGATGGTCATCAAATTCATAGCTCAGATATTCACCGCCTCTATCAGACCGCAGTGCCTTAATCTTCTTGCCTAATTGATTCTCTACTTCACTCTGAAATTCCTTGAATTTGTCAAAGGATTCAGACTTATGCTTCATTAGGTAGACATAACCATACCTACTGAAGTCATCAGTGAAAGTGATAAAGTAGCTGAAACCACCTCTAGCGTTTGTACTCATTGGTCCACATACATCTGTATGGATTAAACCCAATAGTTCATTTGCTCTTTCTCCAACTTTAGAGAAAGGTTGCTTTGTCATTTTGCCAAGTAAACATGATTCGCATTTACCATAATCCTCTAAGTCAAATGGTTCTAGAATTCCTTCCCTTTGAAGTCTTTCTAAGCGTTTCAAGTTTATATGGCCTAATCGACAATGCCACAGATAGGTGAGATCTGAATCATCCTTTTTGGCCCTTTTGGTATTTATGTTATATACTTGTTTGTCGTGATCTAATAAATAAAGTCCATTGACTAATCTAGCAGATCCATAAAACATCTCTTTAAAATAAAACGAACAACTATTGTCTTTTATTATAAAGGAAAATCCCTTAGCATCTAAGCAAGAAACTGAAATGATGTTTTTAGTAAGACTTGGAACATGGAAACATTCTTCCAGTTCCAAAACTAGCCCGGAGGGCAACGACAAATAGTAAGTTCCTACAGCTAATGCAGCAATCCGTGCTCCATTTCCCACTCGTAGGTCGACTTCACCCTTGCTTAACTTTCTACTTCTTCTTAGTCCCTGTGGATTGGAACATAAGTGTGAGCCACAACCTGTATCTAATACCCAAGAAGTTGAATTAGCAAGTATACAGTCTATAACGAAAATACCTGAAGATGGAACGACTGTTCCGTTCTTCTGATCTTCCTTTAGCTTTGGACATTCTCTTTTGTAATGGCCTATTCCATCACAATAAAGACAGCTTGATGTGGACTTGTCCTGCTTTGATTTAGCATTGCCCTTGGACTTTCCACCTTTCTTGAATGGTCTCTTTCTAGCCTTGAGTAAATCTTTGGCTTCACAGTCCAGTACTATTTCAGCCTTTCTGACAAGGTGAATAAATTCTGCAACTGTTTCTTCTCTTTGTTCACTTAGGTATAGTTGCTTGAAGCGACCAAACCCACTGTGTAGTGAATTGAGCAAGACAGAGACTGCCATCCTTTCGCTTATTGGTGTTCCTAGTAGACTTAGGCGATCAAAATATGAACACATAAGATCCACATGGAACCTCAGTGGGACGCCTACCCTCTGTTTAGTGCGAAGGAGCTGAACATGTGTTTCTTGGACCTCCATCCTATAACACCTGTTGGGAGAACTAACCTTTAGACCAGACATTGATTCAATCAACTCATGGACGTTCAGGTCCCTGTCCTCCGTACTTCCACGACAGATATCCCTCAGATTCTTGATGAGCGTAAAAGGTTCATAGGCTACAAACCTTCTAGCCCAATCATCAGGGATATTGTTCAGCATGAGACTCATAACCTTTTTGAGATCCGCATCCCAGGCGTAAAATCTCTCAGGGGTCATGTCTCTGGCATAGTAGCTTGGCATGGGATGTGACAGTACATACTCAAGTCCATTGAGTTTGACTATTTCAACTAGCTTAGCTTCCCATTCAAGAAAATTTGTCAGGTTCAGCTTGACCATAAGCTCAGAACCCATGATGATGTTTTGATTGTTGTTTGCCATATTAAAAACTACAATTGAAAAGAATAAACAAATAAATAACCATTCACAGTTTCTCTTAATAAACTTAAATTCTAGCATACATGCATAATTCAATGTTTATTAAGCATTTTATTCAAATTATGTGTTCCGGCAGGTGTGAATAAAATGATTCCAAGATCCTAAAATCATTGAAGAACTAAGCACAGTTTGTCGACTTAATCCTAGAACATCTTAGGTAAGCAAAAGCCTTTTGCTAATAGTCTAGAAACTATTCTTGGTTGATAGGTACGTCTAAGAACTTATTAGGTAAACCTATCGAATTTGCCACGACATAAAAGGACTCCTTACTTATATCGTTGAGTTTCACCAAAACTAACATGTACTCACAATTATTTGTGTACCTTGCCCCTTTAGGACCAATAAGTAACACCTCGCTGAGCGAAAACTATTACTAGATTGATGTAAAGGATATCCAAGCAAGTGTATATTTTGGCATGGCACCTTTTAACTCAATTTTTAAGTTTGGAACTTAAGGCTCTTACTATGTTGGTTAGATTTTAAGTGAACTAAAATCCTTAATCATGCAACATAATCAAGCTTTTGATCTCATGCATTTTAAGACATATTTAAAGCAATAAATAACTTAAAACATGCATAAGATATTTGTGATCTAGTATGGCCCGACTTCATCTTGAAGCTTTGACTTCAAAGTCCGTCTTGAAAATCTCCGTGGGAGGCACCATTTTCTTCAAATAGGATAAGCTATAACTAATTACAACTATTTGATGGTTCGCAGACCATATTTGAATTGAAAAATAACTTTGGTACTTTAGACCAATTACATTCAAATTAATGGTACGCAGACCATATTTTCTATCCTATTTGGGCCATACTAGTCACTTCATAACCTGCAAAACAGTACATATACAATATATACCATTCACCCATTCATTATCATGAATGGCCCATATAGCTGGTTAGTAAAACACATTATGCATCACGTAAACATTTGCAGCAATTAATCAAGGGCACCAATAATCTACCAATTATTCAGTCCTTATTAATTCTAATCAAGTTGTTTTAACCTTAAGGATTTGTAGACCTAATCAAGAGTTTATGACTAAAAAGCGCTCCCACTTAAACCAATAAATTCATATGCTTTACCAATTTTAAACATAAAAATGTATTTCTAGTCTAACCGGAAACATACAAATTTAATTAAAATTTAAAGCTCATATAAATTTATAATTGAATCCAAAAATTTAATTTAATTTCAGTCGTATTTAAATTAATTCATGATTTTAATTTTAGTAAAGTAATTAGAATAAATAACATTTATTATAATTATAATATTCAAAATTAAAATCCAAGAAAATAATTCAAATTATTAATTTTAAAATTAATTAAAATTACGTGAACTGAAATTTTCAAATTAAACATTCAAAACGATCTAATCGTAACGCAAACACCCTATGCGTTGCACGCCCATGGGCCGCACGCACACAGCCATTGCTGGCCATGTGCGCGCAGCCCATGCGCTCGTCGCATAGCTGCTGCTTCCCTATCGCAAGCCTCCGCACGCATTGATGCTCGCTGCGCGCGCCAGCGCTCATCGCACGCGAGCTATCGCTCGCAGTGCGCGCGCGCGACATCGCTCGCTGGGCGCGCGACATCGCTCGCTGGGCGCGCGAGCCATCGCTCGCTGGGCGCGCGACATCGCTCGCTGGGCGCGCGACATCGCTCGTTGTGCGCGCGAGCCATCGCTCGCTGGGGCGCGACATCGCTCGCTGGGCGGGCGACATCGCGCGCTGTGCGCGCGAGTAATGCTGGGCGCAGCGCTCGTGGCACGCGAGCTTGCGCTCGCTGCGCGCGAGGCTGCGCGCTCTTGTGCGAGGCAGCGCGCGTTGTGGCGCAGCTCGCTTGCTGCCCACACGCGACTGCCTTGGCTCGCCCTTCGCCCATGCCCATTCGTTCATTGCTCGTGGCACACGACACAAGGCAGGGCTGCTGCCTTGTGCTCGTGCACTACGCCCTTGCTCATTGCATTCGTGCCGCACGGGCGACGAGCTCCCTTGCTCGTCGTCGCATGCCCGCATTATACAACACCCCTTTAAGGGTAACACGAAGCGTCCATTGCTTCGTGCGTGCAAGTTATATGAACGAATCGCATAAAATTTAAAATTTATATTTAAAATTAATGACAAATTAATAAATATTATTAATTTCATAATTTTAGGGCGAAAAAATCGAAAATTTATTATCCAATTGATTTCCGATTGATATGGATTCAAGTCTAGGTCATAAAAATTTAAAATTTATCGTAAATTTACAATTTTTATGGTGGTTTTTAATCATAGGTTTCTAATTAAATTACAATTAATTATGAAAATCAAATTAATTCTAAATTATTCTAATTTTCAACAAATTAATCATAATTACAAATTAGATTGCATAATTAACAAGACTAGGCATTCAAACTTGTTAAACATATGCAGTAGGTCAATCAAAAATTCAAGATTTATCAACAAGAATCGCAAATATTTAATTTAACATCTTAAATTTACGAAATTTTGCATTCGAAAAACTAAAACCTTCGAAAAGTCATAGTTAGGCTTCGAATTTGAGAATTCTGGGTTCGGCAGAAAAATATTATTTTTGTCAAAATTTTAGAATGCCTTTTACATGCGGAATTGACACAAAAATCACTCAATTCGGATGAGTAACGAAGAAACTGCCGAAAAACTGCGTACGTATAATTAAATAAACGCAATTTGCAATTAATTAACAATTACGAAAATTAATCACCCCTTTTAATTCTTGCAAATTTGTAATATTTAACCATGTTCATGCAATTTAGATTATGAAAATAATAAGGGGCTCGTGATACCACTGTTAGGTTATGATACATATGATAATTCATAAATCATGCGGAAAAACCATAAACCCAGGAATACATATTATTTACACATAATCATTTAGCATAGATTAGATGCATACTCTTTGTTGCGTGCCTTCCCTAGCTGCGCCCGAACCGAACAAGAACAAGTCTTTAGGACTCCAAGTGTCGTCCCTCCGTAGATAGTCCACAGTACGTCCGGATCCGCCTTAAGATTGACCAACTAGAATCGCCCTTAAGGTACTATTATTTTCGGCACTTTATAGGCAAATGTGTGACTGAATTTTTCTCTCAAAAACTCACTTTGAATACTTTGAAACTTGTGTTATAAATTGTGAGCCCTAGCCTCATATTTATAGCGGTATGGAAAGGGAATCGTAATCCTATTCAGATACAAATTAATCAAACCTAGAATCCTACAAGAACTCTAATTTAATTAATTTATCAAATAGAATTAGGAATTTAATCATTAACCGAACTCTGCATGTTTTAGGAAACGTGCACGAACACAAACACTTGCACACACACGCACGACAGCCACGATGGGCCTCATGCGTGCGCGCGAGCAGCAGCCCACTCAGCGCCCGCGCGCGCTGTGCGCGCTGTGCGCTGCGCGTGCTGTGCGCGCTGTGCGCGCTGCGCGCTGCGCGCAGCCTGCTGGGCCTGGCCTTGCTGTTTGTGCGGCGCGCTTGGCTTGCTGGGCGATGGCCTGGCTTCGTGTTGGGCCTCGTCCGGCAGGCGTCGTCCGATGCTTATTCGTACGATGCGCTTCCGATTAAATTTTCCGATTCCGGAATTCATTTCTGATACGAACAATATTTAATATTTCCGATTCCGGAATTAATTTCCGTTTCGAACAAATATTTAATATTTCCGTTTCCGGAATTATTTTCCGATTCCGGTAATATTTCCGATTCTGACAATATTTCCGTTTCCGGCAATATTTCCGATTCTGGCAATATTTCCATTTCCGATAATATTTTCCGATACGTACCATGTTTCCGTTTCCGGCAACATCTACGACTTGGATAATATTTATATTTCCGATACGATCCATATTTCCGTTTCCGGCAATATCATCGTTTCCGGAGTATTCATTCCTTGCCTGTGACGATCTTAGCTCCCACTGAAACCAAGATCCGTCGGTTCCGAATATTCATAGATAGAGTATCTAATGCCATTAGATACTTGATCCGTTTACGTACTATTTGTGTGACCCTACGGGTTCAGTCAAGAGTAAGCTGTGGATTAATATCATTAATTCCACTTGAACTGAAGCGGCCTCTAGCTAGGCATTCAGCTCACTTGATCTCACTGAATTATTAACTTGTTAATTAATACTGAACCGCATTTATTAGACTTAACATAGAATGCATACTTGGACCAAGGGCATTATTTCCTTCACGTACAGGATTACATGAGTGAATCAAAATACTGTTACGGTTTTCGGAATGCTGTCTAAGGTTTTGCTGGAAGCCAGGGTGCAGGCGTCAAGATATTACTTGTGCCCGTGTGGCACATGCTTTAGGCTTTTAGGGGCCATCATTTCCAGAATTGCGGGAATATAAACCGTTTTCAAATTGACTTAGATTTACTTGGTGTATGTCTGTACAAAAGGTCAATGTATACTTAGTTCTTTCCCTAGCTCTTTCATTTCAATTTTTAGCCCCCAGTTGCTATTATGTCTTCTCATTAATGATGCTTTCAGATTTCGATTTTAGATGCCCGTGTCATATGTCTGAGTAGGGTGAGCCTTGGTTAAGTGCCAAGTCTTATTGACAATGTCTGATTTTTTTTCAAAGGGGATTCGTAAGCATTTGAATTACTATGAACGGGTGCCCTGAGTTCGAAGGAACGGTGGGGCGATGTCGTAGAACAATCCACTTTATTGCAAGTTTACCGCCATTACTACTTGTTGGCGATCATGACTGTGTCTAGTGGTGAAAGAAGGTCTTTAAGTGAGTTACTTTGTTTTAGGGAGGGTCAAGTCGAGTACTTTAGAGGTCATGGACGCTCGCGCTAGCCCCCATTCAATTGAGGCAAAGCGATCTTTTGAGTATTGGATAAGTGCCTAGGAGTGTGAGTGCTCCTTCTGGCAAGGGTACGTGCCCTTATTATTTTACGATGTGTGCTCATTTTGGCATTTGATGACTTGGATTCTTCCATTTGATTTAAATTTTTCTTTCGATTTGGATTGCAAGTAATTAAATTTCAATAGGGGACTCTATTTTTTTATTCTTGTTATTCTATAGGCTTGAACATTTTTGCAAATTGGTTGGACCGAATCATGGATTGCCTACGTATCCGCCTTTAAATAGATTTAATTTGGAATCAGGTCTTGCGTAGTTCTTAGCCAGAAAAAATTCTAGGATGCCGAATTCGATAAGTATGTCCTGAGATGGACACATATTATTTGAAACGGTAGAATAAGTGGAGTTTATTATTATTTTAATTTGTTGCTTTGCCGTAAGCCAAAAATTTGTTTTATTCTTTGAGTACATGTGTTTGCACAAAAAATCTTTTCATGTGTTTTTTTTTTGTACGTATATCTGAATATGTGCTGTACCCCCCAAGTGTTTGTTATTTTTCCGTGTATGTGCGGATAAAATGACGAGCACTTCTGGGCAAAAATTTGGCAAGCAGAGAGATCCAGCGCCCAGGCTGGGGCATTAGAGATTTCGGCGCCCAGCTCGGGGCGCTGAAAATGATTCCTGGGGAGATTTCTTGGCGTGTTGCTTCTTTTCCTTCTGTGCCAAATATTTGCGAATCTTTTTTGTGCGCTAAATGCTTATTTTTTTTAGACGAACCTTAAAGGCGCTTTGCAAAGTTTCTTTTTTATTATTTATTTTTATATATTTTTTTTTACGTTAAGCGTAGAATGTACTTTTCATTTGTCTTTTTTTTATTTGTGACTCAAGACGGCTTGAAAGATGGGTTGAATGAGATAGGATAATTTGCATAGATATTAGTCAAGCATGAGGATTGGGAAGGGTAGAAGATCGTAGAACTTTATGTAGTTTTTGTGGTATGATTTGGATTGGTTGACTCAATTCTTTTCCTTCGTTTACTTGGGTAAATTTTGCACTTTGGGAGGTACGGGCTAAGTATTTCATGGCTCGCTCTTTTCGTTTTCCCTTTTTCCTTTCTCTTTTTTCTTTTTTTTGCTTGGAATTTCCCCCCCTTTTTATTTGGGCTAAAAGGTAGACGGTTGTGGTCTTTGAGTCACGAAGCGAGACTGAGTGAGCCTCGTTTGGTAGGCCTATAGTGGACCTTTAATTTTAGTAGGCCTAGGATGGACCTTTAAATTGTCTTACTTTGCAAGCGTTTTTAGTTGTTTCTTAAAATGTGCAAATAGCGTAGATTCAAAATATTGTTTTTACTTTATTGAAATTTAACTAAAGAATTACATCGAAAATAACTTTTTTGCTTTTTTTCAGATTCCAGTTTCCGGGATTTAATTGGAAGTTGTGATTTAGACTCGAACTCTCATTAATTTTTCTGATTATAACCCGTGTATGAATACAAGGAGGTGGCCTAGACTCAAAATAATCACGTGGCGTAAGCCTATAACACTTGACCAAGCGACTTTCAGACTTAGGCTAATTGGACTGTAACTTCCGTTGGTTTGACACTTTAGATTTTAACCCTTGGGTGTTCATTTGTCATGCGCCATTTTGCTTAATGTTGGCAAGGTAGTTAGTTGGGGAGATCGAATTTTCATTTTTGCAAGACTAGAATCATTAGTGCGGCTTCCCTCTTAGTGTGTATTGCTTTACCCCAATGGTAGCCTTATGGCAGGCCGATTTGGGTATTTTCATGGTTCGTCATGTTGCATTCATGGAAAATCTTTTAGTCTGTACTTAGGAGTACTTCAAGGAGCGAGTGGCTCGAGAGGACTATGATAGTCGTGACCCAATGTGATCATAAGCCTTGAGGCCATTAATTTTTTTTTCCAATGGTATTGACACCTTAGGCTCACTTTGGGGGTTGTGCGACTATGGAGGAATGATTTTCAGAATGTGACTGTTTCCATTTTGCAAATACCTGAATTACATAATATATTCTTTTATTGGGGAGAGAGAGTATTGAGGCCGTAGATTCTTAGCAAGGGATGACAATTACATATGGGTGCTTATTGATTTAAATGTTAGGAAGGGAGACTCAATATGGTTTAACCTTTTAACTTGTAGAACGACACCAAGCATTAGGACCGATTCTATGTATAAGACAACTAAGACTTTAGGATTTAGATTGTACTTTGGCATAGCCTAGTCTAGACTCGGATTTATTTATTTTTTATTCGAACATTATTTTTCTTTGAAAACTTTATTTGAACATCATTTTTTTTTTTAATACATTGCCCATGTGAGATTCACGGTCATTTAATCAACGTGCTCGGTTTTGGTGCCGAACATTGTCGTCATAGGAGGCCTAATGACGACACAAAGAGTTGTTTATTTTATAAGTCGTTCTTAGAATCGAGTGCCTTTTTTCATACGTCCTCGTAGCAAATTTGTTACGAATTTTTTTTATTGCTACGTACACTTTATGCACGGGTACCGAGGCTGTTGTGCCTGACCAAAAGGCCAGGCAGCAACTTCAGCGCCCAACTCTGGGCGTTGAAAATGTTTGGCGCACAGCCAGGGGCGCTGAAAATGTGTCCCTGACTGGTACTCGTATTCCGTTCGCGTATTTTTTTTCGTATATACGACTTAATTTTGCGTGCTCGCCTAATAACGTCCTTTACGCGTTGTGCAGCGTTGTGGGATCCGTTACAGGCTGTCCTGGGCGTCCCTTATTTTTGTGGCGATCGCCCGGGGCTGTGGAACACGTATTTTGGTATAACTCTTTGGCTAATTGGTGTTTATGAATGTTTGGGCAATTTTTAGGATCGTTGGTTTTCTGATATTATTTGTCACACACAATCACAACACAATCACATAATTCGCTACACATAACTAGCATTACAACATGAAGCAAAAAATAATATGTCACGTAGTTTATGATAGTCTTCTATGGGTAATATTTGCGCCGGCTTGGTACCGCTTCTATCGTAGATCCAACACATGCCCCGGTCAAGGTAGTGCATTCAACAGACGAATTTCGTCCCAATAGGCCAATCACGATGTAAGCCAAGGGGGCATGCACCAATGAGAGGGACCTAGTGGGCGAGCGATTGGGTTTGGGACAGGTGTACTACTAGCAAAAGTGCCGAGTGGACAACATTCGAAGCGTATGCACCCCCTGAGTGGCGATGGGTATCCTTAGTCCCAACTCCCGAGATGAAACACACAAAGGGAGCCAAGATTCGTTATCCGGTTCTGTCTGTTCACATTAATATGCTGATTTTCAGGTCGTCCCAACTTGATAAGGAAATAAACGCGGAGTAGGATCGTTTCACCCTTGGGCTATTTTGATTACCTACGAGCACGAGTATTTCATTAACGTTCCCCAACGGAGTTGCCACTGTGAGGGGGTCGAAAAAGCACGAGGCTAATGCGCGACCTCGTCCCTCGTGGGCGTGACGTTGTCAGATCAAGTGTAATTGGATTTCCTGTGAGTTTACACCCAATCGACTAGTAATATAGGAGTCGCCATTCAGTTTTTAACGACAATGAGAAAAACTGACAAAACCCGGTTATCGTGACATAAAGGGAGTGCAATTATGTTCGACCACGACGGCCATAGGTTCCCTTGTGATCTCTAGTGTGGGGATCGCTCAACGTACACCTGCAGGGCAGAGATTGAGAGTTCGGGGGACTGTAACTACCGAGAGGAGTGCTCATCGATAACTCCAGAGGCAGGTTATCCTTACTAGCTCAGCATAAATAATTGAAGGGACATGAGTTAAACTATTAAACTATTCTGAATGGATTTTAGCAATATGCAACACATAACACTAAATCTATCGTGATTATCTTATTTAGATTGATTTAAGGTATCTAGCATGATAATTCAATTGTCCAAGGTATTATCTTATTAGACGTGATATATCAATCAAGTTAATAGTTTGACAATTTTATAAAAGGGTGATGAAAGCAATTAAATCATATGAGGGACACATTACAACGCACCCTTGAGAGGTGCGTTACGGTTCTCAGAAAACTAACCACTTGGCTTTGCTATTTCTCCTTTTATTTAACGAATCTCGGGTTTCTAAGCAGTGTTCCAGTATTTAGGCTTAATTCATCAGCTACAAGGGGCAGGATGCGTTCTTTTCGACTTTTGGGTCGATTGCGACAGAACGCTAGATCAATTTCGCAGCGTGAGGCTTAGGCTTAAGGATAGAGTCAATACTCAGGTTTATGCAATTGTGTGTTCCTTTCACGTCGGTTTTGAGGCTGTATTTATAGGAAAAGGGTGTGTGGAAAGATAGATTTTAAGATACGAATCCAAAAAGAATCCGGAAATAAAACGGCCCTAGGCGTTTTCAGCGCCCAGGGCTGGGCGCCAAAGATTTTGGCGCCCAGGGCTGGGCGTTGAAAATGTGACCTGGGCCGAGTTCTTGTCAGATTTGGACTCTTAGAATACGGAGCTTTTGAGATTTATCCGAGTCTCTTAGTGCGTATTAACTTTATGACGGAATGCGTCTGGGCCCGTTACAAACTCTAGGTTCGTTAGGAATTTAGTTCATACGTGACTCTTATTTTCGAATTATACCAGGAATAGAATTCCTTTTACAAATTCTATCTCTTTTAGGATTTATGTTGGAGTGCAACACCTAATTCTGACAGGTTTCTATCTTTTATGACTTTGCCACTTTTAACAACTACCTTTTACGGCAGTTACTATTCTTAGCAGGTTACTATAAATAGTAGCTTTGGCTGAAATGAAAAGGTGATTGAGATTCGTTATTTTATAGGAGATGCGTTGCCAAGTGGAGATTTATGTTCTCATCATCGAACCTTCCCTTTCGGGAATGGGGACAAAAGTAGCTAGGTGTCTACAGCTAGGAACACCAATAAGCGAAAGGATGGCAGTCTCTATCTTGCTCAATTCACTACACAGCGGGTTTGGTCGCTTCAAGCAAATATACCTAAGTGAACCAAGAGAAGAAACAGTTGCTGAATTTGTTCACCTTGTCAGAAAGGCTGAGATAATACTGGACTGTGAAGCCAAAGATTTACTCAAGGCTAAAGGGAGACCGTTCAAAAAAGGTGGAAAGTCCAAGGGCAATGCTTAATCAAAGCAGGACAAGTCCACATCAAGGTGTCTTTATTGTGATGGAATAGGCCATTACAAAAGAGAATGTCCAAAGCTAAAGGAAGATCAGAAGAACGAAACAGTCGTTCCATCTTCAGGTATTTTTGTTATAGACTGTATACTTGCTAATTCAACTTCTTGGGTATTAGATACAGGTTGTGGCTCACACTTATGTTCCAATCCACAGGGACTAAGAAGAAATAGAAGGCTAAGCAAGGGTGATTTCGACCTACGAGTGGCAAATGGAGCACGGATTGCTGCATTAGCTGTAGGAACTTATTATTTGTCGTTGCCCTCTGGGCTAGTATTGGAACTGGAATAGTGTTTCCATGTTCCAAGTCTTACTAAAAATATCATTTCTGTTTCTTGCTTAGATGCTAAGGGATTTTCCTTTTTAATAAAAGACAATAGTTGTTCGTTTTATTTTAAAGAGATGTTTTATGGATCTGCTAGATTAGTCAATGGACTTTATTTATTAGATCACGACAAACAAGTTTATAACATAAATACCAAAAAGGCCAAAAAGGATGATTCAGATCTCACCTATCTGTGGCATTGTCGATTAGGCCATATTAACTTGAAACGCATGGAAACACTTCAAAAGGAAGGAATTCTAGAACCATTTAACTTAGAGGATTATGGTAAGTGCGAATCATGTTTACTTGGCAAAATGACAAAGCAACCTTTCTCTTAAGTTGGAGAAAGAGCAGCTGAACTATTGGGTTTAATCCATACAGATGTATGTGGACCAATGAGTACAAATGCTAGGGGTGGTTTCAGCTACTTTATCACTTTCACTGATGACTTCAGTAGATATGGTTATGTCTACCTAATGAAGCATAAGTCTGAATCCTTTGAATTTGGGCGATAAGTAGTTAGTGACTTTGGTTTCATCAAGAACGCAGACGAATCTTGTGTATACAAGAAGGTCTGTGGGAGCAAAATTGCTTTTCTAGTATTATATGTCGACGACATATTACTTATCGAAAATGACATTCCTATGTTGAACTCTGTCAAGATTTGGCTTGGGAAATGTTTTTCGATGAAGGATCTAGGAGAAGCACAGTACATATTGGGCGTCAAGATTTACACAGATAGATCTAAAAGGATGATTGGACTTAGTCAAAGCACTCATATCAATAAGGTGCTTGAGAGGTTCAAGATGGTAGACTCCAAGCGAGGTTACCTACCCATGTCTCATGGAATGACTCTAAGCAAGACTCAGTGCCCAAAAACACTTGATGAGCGTAGACAAATGAGTGGGATTCCATATGCATCATCAATAATGTATGCTATGATATGTACACGCCCGGATGTTGCGTACGCACTCAGTGCTAAGAGCAGATACCAGTCAAACCCAGGAGAGGCACATTGGACTGCTACCAAGAATATTCGGAAGTACCTGAAAAGGCACAAAGATGACTTCCTGGTCTATGGTGGAGATGATGAATTAATTTTTAAAGGCTATACGGATGCAAGTTTCCAAACCGACAAAGATAATTTCAGATAACAGTCTGGGTTTGCCTTCTGCCTCAACGGAGGTGCAGTAAGCTGGAAAAGTGCTAAGCAAAGCACCATTGCAGATTCTACAACTGAAGCGAAGTACATTGTTGCATATGAAGTAGCAAAGGAAGCTATATGGCTAAGGAAGTTCATAGGTGAACTTGGTGTAGTCCCCTCCATTAAAGGACCAATAGCCCTATATTGTGATAATAACGGAGCTATTGCACAGGCAAAGGAGCCTAGACACCACCAAAGAGTCAAGCATGTACTTCGTAGATTTCACCTTCTACGAGAGTTCGTTGAAAGAAAAGAAGTCGAGACAAGCAAGATTGGAACTGATGACAACATATCAGATCCATTGACTAAACCTCTGCCGCAGGCGAAGCACAACTCGCACAGTGCAGCTATGGGAATCAAGCATATTGGAGAATGGCTTTGATGTCCTTGTTTAATGTTTTAAAATTTTAGAGTTTAATACTTTGTAAAACATTATTGGTTAATCATTCACAATAAATGAATATAATTCATTTTTCCATTTAATTTGTGGTTTATTAAATGATGAGTCCCTTTAATTTGACGATATATTCAAGATAGACTGTCAGGACCAGTCCCGTGACTAAGAAATGTCTATCAAGTGAACTTGAATGTCAAAAATTGAAAATGGTCAAAACGGAAATTAATTCCGGAATCGGAAATATTAAATATTGTTCGTATCGGAAATGAATTCCGGAATCGGGAATTTAATCTGAAGCGCGTCGTACGAATTAGCATCGGACGAGACTTGCTAGACGAAGGCCCAGCACGAAGCCAGGCCTACGCCCAGCAAGCCGAACGCCCAAACACACGCTGCCAAGCCACGCCAGGCCCAGCGCAAGGCCAGGCCCAACAATGGCCTTGGCGCGCGCGCGCGGGCTGATGCTCGTGGGCTGCGAGCAGGGCCAGCTCGTGTGGGCCGCAAGGCCTGCGCGGGTTTGTGCGATGCTCGTGCTCGTGCAACGTTTGTGTTTCAATACAAATCCTAAAGCTAATGGAATTTGTTCTATGATTAAATCCTAATCCTAATAAAGATAGAATTTGTTTAATAGAGTTTTAATAAGATTCTAATTAAATAAATTAGTATCCTAATAGGATTACAAGTCCTTTTCCATAACTCTATAAATAGGTGCCTTGGGTCACATATTTACATCGAGAATTGAAGTATTCAAAGGTAAGATTTTCAAGCAAAAATCAGCCACAAACACTTGCCCTATTAGCCGAAATTTGTAGTACCTTAAGGGCGATTCTAGTTGGTCAATCTTAAGGCGGATCCGGACGTGCTGTGGACTATCTACGAAGGGACGACACTTGGAGTCCTAAAGACTTGTTCTTGTTCAGTTCGGGCGCAGCTAGGGAGGGCACGCTACAAAGTGTATGCATCTGAATTATGCTAAATGATTATGTGTAAATAATATGTTTCCTGGCTTTATGGTTTTTCCGCATGATTTACATTTATTCATATGTATCATAACCTAACAGGGTGGAGCAGGGGTGTTGGAGCCGTTTTCAAAGCAGGCGAGACGGCGGCTGTAGTGGTGTTATTGATGACTTGTTGGTAGGAGGTGGTGTGGTGATGGATAGGAAATAAGGTGGTGTAGGATAGGGTGGAGGGTGGTGTAGGCTATGTTTTTTTATGGTGGGAAGGAGGGAGAAGGGTGCAAACAATTGTTGGGCCCTTGGTGTGGTTTTTAGCAAGTCTTTGGCCCAAAACACCAAAAGGACATAAGAACTTGATTTTTGCTCGAAAACTTAACCCGGAGCTTGAAAACGCTTGTCTTGAATCACCTACACAATTAAAATAAAAGACAAGGGGAGAAACAAATAAAAGTAAAATTGAAAAAAAAAGAATAAAAACTAATAATAATAATAATAATAATAATAATAGGAAAATTTGAAATTATTAATCCAACCTTTGCCCGATTTTCTTTAATTCAGCCTACCTATGCGTTATTTCTAAATAATCCAACCTTTATGACCCAACTACTATTATTAAGCCTGGATGACCGGTTACTTGCTATAAAGTCAACGTTAAAAACGTTGACAACCTAAAGTTGGTTTCCCTCCTAAAATATTGGACACGTCATCATCACTTGCCACCTAAACAAGGATTTCATTTTTTTTCCAAAAACCCTTAACCCTTCTCTTCTCTTCCCTGTACCATGTTTCAATTCCTCTGTCCTCCATTACTGCTGCTTTAAGTATAATTGTACTGGTTCATGGCATCATCATCGATTTTCTTGTGGAAATAGGTGACTTCATCCACGCGCAGTCAAATTTCATCTCCAGAATCGTACAATTGAAGGTGAACTTACGAACCCTAGCGTTTTTGTTCCTTTTTTGGTAAATTTTGAATTTTGGGCTTCGTTGATGGCCAGTTCGTAAAAACCCTAGCTGTTGCAATAATATAGTTTTTTTTTTTATGTTGTGGGATGTTGGTTATTGTGGTCTTGTTGAAAATTTAGAAAAAAAACCTTGAATTTAAAGAAGATCCAGATCCAACAGGCAATTGCTTTGCCCCAGCCATAGCAATTGCTGATTAATTTTGATGAACTTCTAATGGAGAGGTACGAGGGATCAACAATGGTGGAGAAGAGGTAGAAGAGAAATAATGGAGAAGAGTGCAAAGATGAAGCAGGAAATCGCAGAGGAGAGAGGAACGAAAATTAAAACAACAATTAAAAAAAAGGAGGGTAAAAAAATTAAAAAAATAAAAACTGTTATATGCCACGTAAGGGTGAATACCGCCTACAGCAGGTTAGTAACTTGTTAGGCTTAATAATAGTAGTTGGGTCACAAAGGTTGAATTATTTAGAAATATCTCATAGGTAGGCTTAATTAAAGAAAATCGGGCAAAGGTTTGATTAATAAATTACAAATTTTCCTAATAATAATAATAATAAGGAAAAATTACTATAAATAATCCAACCTTTTGACGATTTTCCGTCAATAATCCAACATTTGGATTATTATCTAATAATCCAACCTTTGCATCCCATTAACTTTTATTGCACCCAACAGGTCACCAACCCAATACAACAGGTTACCAATACACGTGTCAAGCAACCATTCGTCATAATTTCTTTTAAAAAATATTTCTCTCTCTTTTTTCCACTTCCTCTCCAATCTGTCTTTTGTTTTCTCCAATTGCTTCCATTAGTTTATGGAATCAGTAGTAGCTCCCTTCGGTTATGAATGTTCTTTCTTCTATGTAATTCCAGTTTATTAATCTAAATCACCTTCTTCTTCCAAGTTCATTAACAATGGTGTCTAAGCAATATTGAATGATAGTAATGCCATACTTAAAATTTTACTCCTCTTGTTTCATAGAATTATAGTAATGCCACAATATTACAATTGAATGAATCAGAAGAACTTATTTACAAAGGGTTGGGTAAATTATTTTTTTGGAAAATTTTAAGCCATTTCTTTGTACGGAGTAAATATTTGTCCCTCATTTCTCCTACCTCCGACAGCAAACTCTACCACCACCTGACCTCCAACCCGAAACCACCGCATCTGACCTCCAACCCTTTCTTCTCCTCTCCTTCATTCTGAATATATCACCTACATCTATTCTCCTTGCACCTAAAACCACCAACCACCCTCCGACACCGAGCACCAACCACCCAGACCAAAATACAGAAACTCACAACACATCATTTCTCCTTTTTCGTTTTCTGATCTCCACCCACCAAAATCCAAAACCCTAAAATTTTCAACACTAAATCATCATCCCAAAACCCAAAAAATTTGATAATTAAAACCCATTGAATAATCTGAATACACAAAAAAAATCACACGCATCAATCAAGTTCACCATAATCAATATTTTTCTCTTAATTGATCTATTCACTTCAACTCTCACTCCGATATGCATCAAATCGTCGGCGGCGGCTTCAGATTCCCAGAGGTGGGTTCGATTTTTGGGGTTGCCTCATTGGGAGATGAAGAAAGGAAACTACATATTTCTTAAGAAAGTAATTTTTTAAGGATGAGTGGGACCGAGGAAGTGGAGAGGAGAGTAGCCATTGATGGAAGCTTGAAAAGGAGGAAGGGGGAGAAGGGGGTTCGGGAAGATGGAAAAAGGAAGGGTGGGTTTTTCATTTTAAAAAATAAAATAATAAGTTGGTGACTTGTTCTCCCGGTTACGGGTTGTTTGGGGCAATAAAAGCGAATGGGGTATAAAGGTTAGATTATTAGATAATAATCGATAGGTTGGATTATTAATGGAAAACCGTCAAAAGGTTGGATTATTTAAAGTAATTTTTCCTAATAATAATAATAATAAAAAATATATAAATTAATAACGAAAACTAAAATAGTTAAACTATAAAATTATCGAAACAAGAAAATAAATAAATTAGGAAAATAAGACTTAAAAACTAACAAAAATAGCAAAAAAAAAAAAACGCTAAACTAAGCTATAGATAATAAAAATAAGAAATCAAGTAAAATAAAGACTAAAAATGCTAAAAATAGAATAAAACCGACTCAAACAATGCCTAAATTACTACATTATGAGCAACATAAATGTCATTCATCAAAAGCCCCCAAACTTGAGCTTTTACTCGTACACGAGCAAAACAATAAAACGCAAGGGAAATAGGATAGAAATTTTGATCATAATGAGTTATTAAAAAGCTAATATAAGAAAATAAAGAAAATAGAAATGGAGGAAGAATATACAGTAACTCACTGTTGTAGGAATCACGGTTGCATTTAAGCACATGCAACAAGCCCTTTAAACCCCAAGATCGCTCAAGAGGGCGAGTGAGATCTCGCAAGGGTTTCCAACAAGTTTAACCCATAACCACTACTACAAAATAGGGAATAGAAAACGCTAAATAGAGAACTGTTAAGTTTGTTAAACGTTTTATAGGAGTATAGAGAACGCATTTCTCCCATAACAGTTGTGTGAAGAAAAGAATAGAGAACGGTCACCTTACCTAACCGTCTTGTATTCTATATTGGAATAATTAATTAAATTTAAATACTTAATGTAATAGAAAGTTGTGTCCAATATAACCGACTTGTATTCTTTTACAAAATTATTTTACAAAAAAAAAAAAAAAACTTCTTTTTTTATTTGAGTAAAGACGTGTATCCTCACTTAAACAAAATTAAACCATTTTTTTTGCATCAAAAAAAAAAGTTAAACAATTTAAAAGGAAAAAAAAAACAAAAAAATATTTTTACTTAAATTAATTTGTTATGCTTATTCAATTAAAACCCTCAACCTACTGAAGCATGATAGATTGATACTCCCGCAAAAACCCACAAAATTAAGCAGCTGTCCACGCACGCAGAGTCGCCGCTACACATCTACACCACCGCTCTGTTGCACCGGCCGCCTTCCGACTGCTTCCCAACCTTCGGTGGGTGCCGGCTTCCAAATTCTGAGGTTAGTGTGGTTAATTTTGTTTTTTCATACTATTAATTCAACTAATAACCTAGAATTGTGAATTAAAGAATTCTACCTTGTTAATTGCAAAATTAGAAAAGAGTAAGGAATTTCTGTGGTAAACTCCTTATACGTATTAAATATTTGGTAGAATTATAGTCGAATTGCTTGACGAAGAATGGATTACGAACTTCTAGTCTAATAAAACTGATTTTCTTTTTGCCTTCTGTGTTGCGTTGCTGTTTTGTACTGTTGCTGTAGTCTGGTTGTGCTTTTGTTTTGTGTTGTTGTGAGTGTTGATCTCCATCTGCTTTAGTTGTTGGTGAGGGTGCTCTGCTAGCTGATGTCCTGCTGTCCTTGGTTCTGTTGGGTGCTCTGGTTCAGGCTCTTGGGCTACTCTGGTTCAGGCTGCATGCTGGTCTGGTTTAGGTTGGCAGGTGCTGGTCAGGTGCAGAGGGATGCTGCAGGTCAGGTCTGGTGTTCTGGTGGCCTATTTCAGTTCGTCGTACTGGTTGCAGCGTTCTTTTGCTGTTGCTGTTGGCGTTGGTTGTTGCTGTTGTTCTTTGTAGTTTTGCTTTTGGGTTTTTTTGTTTCCAAGGTTGCGGTTTGTGCACCTTAAAATGTGGGATTTGTTTCGTTGTTTGGATATTACTTGTTTTACTTCATCTTGGTAATAAAATTTCTATTTTACAAAAAAAGAAACTGATTTTCTTTTAGTTAACATGTTTGGGGAAGAATAAAGTTGAAATTTATCAGTTACAGAAAAAAAGAGGGGGTAGGGTAATAGATGTCTTGGTTTGGAGTAGTAGCCATGGTTGATACCCTACACAAGCAGGCTCCAGGGATTAAGAGATAGAAATAGGGGGGAAAAGAAAAATGAAGTGAGTGAAATAATATTGAATTTACAGTGATCTATAGTCTTTTCCAAGTTAAAAATGCATCTTTAGATCAATGGTATTTTCTCGACAATCCCACTTACTGAACTTTGATGCTGATATGTGATGTATGATTTTGTTTTGCCTTTATTGCCTTGTGCATATATTTATTTTGGTGGTATTATTGTCATGGCTTCCCATTGCACCTCTCTCTTGTAGTTGGAGCTTCTTCTAC
The DNA here is from genome assembly GCF_020520425.1 of Spinacia oleracea. Classification (NCBI taxonomy): domain Eukaryota; kingdom Viridiplantae; phylum Streptophyta; class Magnoliopsida; order Caryophyllales; family Amaranthaceae; genus Spinacia; species Spinacia oleracea. The sequence continues at coordinate 109,593,896 of NC_079489.1, forward strand.
ATCTGTAACACCCGCTAATCAGTGTCTTATGGCCGACATCTTTTCGTCGTTGATCACTTAATGATAGTTTGATTTTATGCTATGTTTTATTACCAGCTGCTGATTTTCTCTTCCCCTTTTTTGGATGATGCAGGTCTACTAAGGCCTTGATGTCAAGTCCGCAAAGTCCTCACCTAGTGATATAAAGGTGCCTTTGATTCGGTTTTTTCAGAAGAATTAGTTGTTGGTTGAATTCAGATACTGAAGTTCCTCTAGTTGTGGGAACAGTTAAGTGAAATCACTCCACCACTAGATCTTCAAATTTTATTTCAACTGTAAGCTTTTCAAAAGTACAATATATGCAATGAGACATGGTAAAAAGTGAGGTTTGCCTTGCTTTCATCCCACAGCCTAGGTTTTACCATTAAACACTCAGTGTGCAGTTTTCTAAGTATACTTGTGGTTTCACTCATTATAGTGTTAAGAGATAACAACTAACTATCATTAAAGTTAACACAAAACATATCACAAGTTCTACTTCGCATCCTTGAGGCTCAAATTTCAGCTCCTATATTGTGATGCTATTGAAGTGTATACCAGCCATATCTCGAACTTCCATGTTACAGATAACCACTTGATTCCATTCACCCACATACATCACATGAGTATTACATGCCACGTGGAATTATTTTAAAATTTATTAGCGAAGAAATAAAGGGGAAAATTCTTGCAAGGGGTCCTTATGTTATCTATATAGCTAAAATGATCGTGGTTGTTGTTAAAGACAAAATACTTTTAATTGCTGATGGGATGCTAAGAGTTGAGTTTTTGTGTTTTTTTTCTGTTGCATATGTTTGCTTTCATTGAATGATTTAAGGTGTTGCAACTTGTAATTGATGATATTGGAGGATGGAGATTTTTTTTCTTCATGTTTTATTACCACTTATTCTATTGTGGCTCTGGAAAATGGGTGAGATTTTGCTGGTTTTGGTGACTTTGTTAGTAACACTTGTACTCTTGTTGTTTTACTTTAGGTACATGATTTTGGATTCTTCTGATATGACGTACAATAGATCCGATTTTTGAGCTACGAAAAGATACCTCTTACCCCCGAGGCAAAATTTGTTGGGCTTGAAATCAGGGTTTCGGCAATGATAGCGGAGAAAAGGTAGCTTCCTCTTATTCTGATTTACTTCATGAGTGTGAATTTTCAGATGCCGAAAATGTGCAAAGATTGGTGTCTGTGTTTGTCTTGCTAGCTTACTATATAAATATATTTGCTGAGTTGTTAGTTGTAACATGGTTTCCTTTAGTAATCATTTTAAGTTGTGAGCCCTGTAGCAAACAAACAAACAATGGTTTGCCATCAATTTTTTTTCCTCCATAACTTCACAATGACTCAGCGAGATTTGATAAAATGAAATGCAAGACAGAAACCTTTTATGAAGTGATTTATTTCCTCACATTTTTTTTTTTGACAGTTAGCTCTCACTGTTTCCCGCTTTTGTAATAGCAATGGCGAGCAGTTTCCTGAATGGGATATTCTTCTAAGAGTTGGGTAAGTACTAAATTACGAATGTAGGTTATTACCGCCTTTTCCAATATTACTCTGTTCTTCTGATGGTATTCTTTGCTTCAATAAGCTGCCAGTTCAACTTAATACTGACCCAATGCTAGCTGCTCAAGAACCCTTGGCATGCTTGGTGAACATGAAGCAACTAATACACGAGAGCTCGCCCCTTCTCCTGTGAGTGAGCAAACTAGCAGCCGGTGGAAGGGCCCGCTAACTACTCCATACAAGCTGAACACAGACGCTGCTACATCGGTGAGAATGACAGGGTTGGGTATGGTGGTCCGAGACAAAGTAGGTGACGTGCTAATGGCTGCAGGCATGAGGATTGATGCTGCTCTACCAGCTCTTCAAGCTGAAGCTGAAGCAGTACGGTTTTGGCATGAGTATGCTTATGAAGCAGGCTACCGCTCCCTTGAGGTTGAAACTGATTCCCTTGCGTTACTAAAGCTACTGCAGAGGACGGTTATCTAATTCTGAAATTCTAATTGTAATATATAGAGGACGGTTTTAGAATTAGAATTAGAGCTGATTTGGCCATTATTTGTAATATATATAGAATTAGAATTTGTAATATATATATATATTTTTTTTATAAAAAAAAAGATGGAATAGAGGATGGTTATCTAAGAAAATCGTCCTCTATCTTTACGTAAAAAAGAAGGAATAGAGTACGCCTATCTAAGCCAGTTGTCCTCTATTTCAATAAATACATAACAGTTAAGTGTCTCAACCGTTCTCTATTCCTTCTGTATTTTCTGATTTAAGGAAGGGAATAGAGGACGGTTAACTAAGACCGCCCTACTCTATTCATATGTATATAGAACGCCTATTCCGACTGTCCTCTAAACTATAGAGATCGCTTAGCAGGAGAACGGTCCTCAGGCGTCCTCTAAAGCCTATTTCAACAGTTCTCTATTCCCTTTTTTTGTAGTAGTGAACTCTTATTAAGCACTGACATTTCGCCCAAAGTCATCTCATCAAGCATAGTTCATCAAACACGGTCGATTCAAACAAGCTTTCAAAGCATTACTTTCACCAGGATGCATCCACAAGTTATGAATATGGGGGAGACTAATCTAAGGTGCAAGAGAAACACAATAAAAGCATCGCATCATCAATTAGGTTCACAAAGGAATCCAAAAGTCAAAAATTATTCTCAAATTGATAAATATGATCACGACCACTTAAAATGCATATTGACTCCACCAAACTTGACTTTTGCTAAGAGAATCTTGGATTGTAAGATTAAGGAATTTGAGTAATGGGTCTAGAGTCTCGATTCTTGAGCCGCAATGACATTCATCATTAGTAGGGAAAACTTTACTTAATAAATCTTCAAGCTCCCACTGAATCATCTAAACTAACCGACTTTCTCATTGACTTGTGGTATTTACCACTTATTGACTCTTTCTTTTCGTTTTGTAAATTTTAATAGGCTTATTATGCCTTGTGGGCTTACTGGCGCCACTTATTGTCTCGAACTTGACACTTAGGCTTTCTCCTTATGGGCTCCAGTGCACCACTTATTGGACTCAAAACATAAATCACAATATTTTTGTTCTTTTAACAATCCTTTTAACTCTTAGCATAGCTTATTCGAGGGAATGAAGTGCACCAAAGAGAATTAATGTAGCAAAGAACATCCAAAAGAGAACAAAACAAACTCTTTTCAAACCAAAGCCTATCATTTAGAATTATCGAATTTTTTTTCAAGTAGAGACTCAAGCAACAAAGATTAAACTATCCCTAATCGCCCTAACTCACACATGCAAATATCCAAAGGAAACACGTCTACTCAATTATCTAAATGACAAGCAAGGGAATCCACATTAAAAATCATCAAGATTCTTCCTTTGGACAAGCAAATTGTTTTTAGTGCTTTTATTCAATAACTTGAGACTTTTTTTGGATTTTCTAAAATTTTTGGATTTTTTTTCAAATGTTTAATCAAAATTCAAAAGAAAAATAAATAAAGAAAATGTTTTATGGTTTTTGAAAAAAAAAAATTAAAGAAATGGAAAGAAACTCGCCTCCCCCAAGCTAGGGAAAAGCTATCCCCCAAGCTAGAATAAAGCATCGTCCTCAATGCTTGAAGCTAAGGCTGAAGGAAATAATGCCCTTGGTCCAAGTATGCATTCTATGTTAAGTCTAATAAGTGCGGTTCAGTATTAATTAACAAGTTAATAATTCAGTGAGATCAAGTGAGTTGAATGCCTAGCTAGAGGCCGCTTCAGTTCAAGTGGAATTAATGATATTAATCCACAGCTTACTCTTGACTGAACCCGTAGGGTCACACAAATAGTACGTAAACGGATCAAGTATTTAATGGCATTAAATACTCAATCTATGGATATTCGGAATCGACGGATCTTGGTTTCAGTGGGAGCTGAGATCGTCACAAGCAAGAAATGAATACTCCGGAAACGATGATATTGCCGGAAACGGAAATATGGATCGTATCGGAAATATAAATATTATCCAAGTCGTAGATGTTGCCGGAGACGGAAACATGGTACGTATCGGAAAATATTATCGGAAATGGAAATATTGCCGGAATCGGAAATATTGCCGGAAACGGAAATATTGTCAGAATCGAAAATATTATCGGAATCGGAAAATAATTCTGGAAACGGAAATATTAAATATTTGTTCGAAACGGAAATTGATTCCGGAATCGGAAATATTAAATATTGTTCGTATCGGAAATAAATTCCGGAACCGGGAATTTAATCGGAAGCGTATCGTACGAATAAGCATCGGACGAGGCCTGCCGGACGAGGGCCCAGCACGAAGCCAGGCCATCGCCCAGCAAGCCAAGCGCGCCACACGAACAGCAAAGGCCACGCCAGGCCCAGCGCAAGGCCAGGCCCAGCAGGCCATGGCAGCGCGCGCAACGATGGGCTGCGAGCTGTGCTGCTGCTCGCGTGGGCTTGCGGCTCGCGTGGGCCGAGCGGCCGTGTGGGCTGTGCGCGGGCATGGCCTGCACGCTCGTGGGTCATGCTCCTGTAGAGTTTGTGTGTTAGGTTATGATACATATGACATTTACATAGATCATGCGGAAACAACCATTAACCCAGGAAACATATTATTTACACATAATCATATAGCATAGTTTAGATGCATACTCTTTGTTGCGTGCCCTCCCTAGCTGCGCCCGAACCGAACAAGAACAAGTCTTTTAGGACTCCAAATGTCGTCCCTCCGTAGATAGTCCACAGCACGTCCGGATCCGCCTTAAGATTGACCAACTAGAATCGCCCTTAAGGTACTAGAAAATTCGGCACTTTTATGAGCAAGATGTGTTTTAATTTTCTCTCAAAAAAAACTCACTTTTGAATACTTTGAAACTTGTATATAAATTATGACCCCTAGGCCTTTATTTATAGAGTTATGGAAAAGGAATCGTAATCCTAGTAGGATGCGAATTAATTGGAATTAGAATTCTACATGAATTCTACTTAATCAATTTATCCAATAGGAATAGACATTTAATCATACACTGACTCTTGCAGATTCAGGAATCTCGCATGAGCTCAAACTCACACACACACGGCAGCCACAAGGGCTGCCCACGCATGCGAGCAGCAGCCCACGCAGCGCGGCCCACGCATGCGCGGCCTTGTGCGCGCTGGGCTGTGGCGTGCGTGCTTGCTGGGCGATGGCCTGGCTTCGTGCTGGGCCTTCGTCCGGCAGGCCTCGTCCGATGCTAATTCGTACGATACGCTTCCGATTAAATTTCCATTTCCGGAATCTATTTCCGATACGAACAATATTTAATATTTCCGATTCCGGAATTAATTTCCGTTTCGAACAAATATTTAATATTTCCGTTTCCGGAATTATTTTCCGATTCCGGTAATATTTCCGATTCTGACAATATTTCCGTTTCCGGCAATATTTCCGATTCTGGTAATATTTCCATTTCCAACAATATTTTCCGATACGTACCATGTTTCCGTTTCCGGCAACATCTACGACTTGGATAATATTCATATTTCCGATACGATCCATATTTCCGTTTCCGGCAATATCATCGTTTCCGGAGTATTCATTTCTTGCCTGTGACGATCTTAGCTCCCACTGAAACCAAGATCCGTCGGTTCCGAATATTCATAGATGGAGTATTTAATGCCATTAAATACTTGATCCGTTTACGTACTATTTGTGTGACCCTACGGGTTCAGTCAAGAGTAAGCTGTGGATTAATATCATTAATTCCACTTGAACTGAAGCGGCCTCTAGCTAGGCATTCAGCTCACTTGATCTCACTGAATTATTAACTTGTTAATTAATACTGAACCGCATTTATTAGACTTAACATAGAATGCATACTTGGACCAAGGGCATTATTTCCTTCAGTCTCCCACTTGTCCTTAGGGACAAGTGTGCATTTCCTAATTCCTTTGTCGCTCGATGCTTGCTCTTGAACATAAGGTAAGAGTTGTCATCCTTATTATGTCCAGAGGTGTTCCTCGGTTTCAGAGTTCAACTGATCAAATAAACAGATAATCATAGCCTATGATTCATCCGAGCACGGCCATGCATTTCACAGTTTCTAGCTCTCCGAGTGGCCTTGTACAACTTTTAAGCATCTCATCCCGATTTATGGGAGGACAATCCCAATCTTGCGATCTTGAGATTAGACTTCGTTTGATAGGTGATTACCTGAGCGTTGCCTTTATAGCCTCCTTTTACGGTGCGACGGTTGGTCAACGTCAAAGCAACCAGTTCTCAAACAAGTAATCTCAAATCACTCAGGTATTGAGGATTTAGTGTCTAATAATTTAATGAAATTTACTTATGACAGACTTTCATCTCTTACAGTAAAGTTTCATAGGTCTTGTCCGATACTAGTCTTCCCAAAGTAAGTATCTATGCAAATGATTATGACATTGCCATGTCCACATAGTTCAAGAAACAGAACTACTAGTCATCTTGCATTCTAATCGTCTAACGTTTTCTATGCGTCCAATTTTATAGAAAACTCCGATTAGGGACCATTTTCAACCTTTGACATTCAAGTTCACTTGATAGACATTTCTTAGTCACAGGACTGGTCCTGACAGTCTATCTTGAATATATCGTCAAATTTGAAGGGACTCATCATTTAATACTAAACCAAGATTAAATGGAATATGAAAATACATTTCATATATGATAAATGTTCAACCCCAATGTTTTATAACCATGGGCCTCAAACCCATCTTCTAAAACAATTCATGGATTTCAAAGCTATGCTTGATTTCCAGTGCTACAATGTGAGTGTTGCTTCTCACTTGTTGCATAGGTTTAGTTATCATGCTTTGCCAATCTTAATATCCTTTTCATCGAATGTTCTTCGAGATATGATGATAAGATCTTTTCGAGTTTGTTTATTATGTGATCTAGTCTTTCTTACTTCGATGGTGGTTTTACTCACTTTGCAATGAAGAACCATCAAGTTAGCAGACGTTTTTCTTGCTTCAAGAGTGGTTCTACGCATTTTTCAATGAAGAACCATCAAGCCAGCAGATAGGTGATCTACCCAAGTTCAGTGAAGAACTTTAAACAACCCTGTTTTATTGCTTCTTAGGCAATAATCACTTTTACTTCAACTGTATAGGTTGCTAGTGATGCTTTGTTTGGATTTACCTATCCAAGCAGTTCATAGATATGTGGAAGACTCTCCAACTATATCTTAGAACATAGAAATTATTATTTTAATTTCCCACGCAACAACTCATGGTCTCCAATCCATGTTGCCATTTCAAAACACGATGCTCTATAGCTCGTCCTTATCAATGGTTAACTCCAAAGGGGTCTTGCTTGATCCTTTGCCAGTGTTTCTGCGTGTAGCATCAATATTTAGCATATCTTTATTTCCTTGAATCAAGAACTATTCCTATGTACCTTTTCAAGTACCATAAGTATTCTTGATCTCAATCTAGTTGATCTTCACTTAGATCAATAGAGATTGGTATATGTTCGTCATGGCTAAAGTCATACGATACGTTTTTGGCGATCCTCATATTATATCATACATGATAAATTCTTTTGCAGAATAATTCCCAATTGAATTCTATTCATGTAACTTTAGCTTATTCAATTTCAGCAGATACTGAATCCAGCTAAATTCTTTGACATGTAATATAGGTTAAGAATCTCATTTAGACTCTTTGATGTTTAACTTAGTAAATGCTTATACATAGTTCAAACATCCTTTACTTAGATTTATTCACATGGGTCGAATATCTCCAATGGAGACTTTCGTGTTTGATTTAGTAAATGCCATTACTTAATCCAAAACAATATCATAAGATTTTTGTAAATAGATCTTAATACCCAGTATGTACTAAGTTTCGCCATGGTCCATCATTGATGAATTATTTCAAATCTAAGTCATTAGCATTTGAATGTTATTTCACAATAGAGAGATATGTGTGTAATACACATAGGACCAATTAAGTTTTAAGTACTCCCACTAAACTTCTTATATATCTATAAGAATCATGTATATTTTATGAAACTAAAATACTTATTAGCTTCACTAAAATACAGTTCTAATTCCCAATTGCTTGCTTAAATCTGGACTTAGATTTCATAAGCTAGCTTTCCTTTTCAAGCATTTATTTGGATCCACAAATCCTATGACATACCATGTACATAGTTTATTCCAACATTTGATTGAGGAATACGTTTTGTCATCCAATTGCCATATGTACCAATATGCAATCATTGCTTGAATTATAGACTTAAGCATTACGATTTTGCATGAGGTTTCAACACAATCCATGCCATGAATTTGCTTGTAACCTTTAGCAACTAATCTAGCTTTGTGTGTGAACACAATTCCATGTTTGATGGTTTTTATCCTTAAAACAAACTTGCAACCAATAGGTGTGAAACTATTCTTGCAAATCAACAAAATTTCAATTTTGTCATCAAAACATTGAGTATGTTTTATGGCCTCTAACCATTTAAAACATTTGAGTCTATATATGGCCTCTAACCATTTTAGGGAATCTAGGTTTCGTCATAGCTTTCTTACAAGTCATAAACTCATTAATCTACATGATAATAGTTTGACTGCAAGTTGTAGGTTTCTTCACTATCGAATAGAAGAATCTCATAGTTTCATTGACCAGAACTCTATGTTTCCTTACTATCTAATAGAAGAATCTCATAGTTCCAGTGACTTGAACTCTATGCCTACTTGGGTATAGAACATCAAACAATAGAATATCAACAGGCACTTTGAGAGTCATTTGAATATTCTATTCTCCTTGAAGCACTTGTAAAGTCTTCTATAAGTTCGGATTTTCTGAAGCACTTCGAAAAGCCTCCGGAATGTCCGTTTATGTTTGTTGTTCGCCTCGAAAACTTTCGAGGTCTATTTTCTCCCACTTGTCATTTTGGAAACGAATCTCCAAAAGGACATTATTTCGAGCAAACAAACATTATGTTCTCAAAAATTTGTGGTAGAAACAATACCCTTGTGTCTCATTTGAATAAATCACAATGAAACATATATCTATACTTGGGCCTTAGTTTGTTGAATAACAAACACTAAGCTCCCACTGAGTTTAGGAACTCTTTAGATATATTATGAAAAGATATTCTGAAATTACTTTTCAATAGCTTTGACGAAATTGGTTTAGTTTGGTGGTAGTTGAGCATTTTGTTTTAGAAATTATAGGAAAAGTCTTTATGATCCGTCATTGATCGAATCAAGTACTAATTGACTTCGATTATTCCAACTAAGATATGCCATATCTTATGGACCTAGATTGTGAAATTACAACACACAATCATTGATGATCATATTTGGTCTCAAGTAATCATCAACATGATCTAACCTAGATCTTTATGATTTCTTGCCAAGTGGATTTTATACTTTTGAATCTTTGAACTAGCCAAACAGATTCAACTTATATCACATTTGAGTAAATAAACCTATATTCACTCAAATCCATGTGAAATAATAAAGTCATAAAACCTTTCTTTAGCTTTGAACTCTATCGTCTAGGCGTTCTAACAATAGTTCATATTCTTTGTTACTTTCAACAAGTAAGACTAGCTTGTCTTAAGTTGATCTAGAAATCAACCAACTTTCAAAAGTCCATCAAAATAGAGCTTTTGAATGTTAACTTGTTGATATGGTCTAAGCAACAATGCCAAAGATTAGTGGAACTCAAATCAAGGGGTTGATTTGAACCTAGTAAAGTTCTTTAAAGAGTTGTTTGTTTTAATCAAGCATATTGACTCAATCTGTAATTGACCATTTCATTCAAATAAACAAACAAACATTGTTTTTGTTTTTCTTTGAATGTGAGTCTTTCTGTGTTTGAAGCAGAAATTTAGGTATGCTGATTATGGAACAAAATAGCCATTAAGTTCCAGCCTTTAAAAGGACTTAAAACAAACTAGATGACCCTACAACTAATGTAGCATTGCCATGCTTCATTTCTCACTTGTAGGTCATTAGTGTATCCTAGCTTCCATTGTTTGAGTTATTACCGAAGTAAGAACCTCAAGCGGTATATGATACCAAGGAAGTTTGATTGCTAGGTCACTTCTCTTTAAACATAAACTTATAGGTAGAAACGGAATCGTAAATTCCTCATTTGTTCCTCGTTTTCCTATTTCTTGTACCTTTTCTTATAGTCTTAAGAATTGAATTCTTTAGTGTTGACTTTTATACTTTGTTAGACATGTCCAATGTCACCAACAAGGTTCTTTACCATTTTAATTTATGTTGAATATTTTGTTTCAACTAGATGATCTTACCAGAAGCTTCTAAAGTTCTCTAAGCACGGATCTATTTGAATGTCTAGGGACTAGACTCATTCGAGAATTAAATGGACAAAGATATTAGGTTGTTAACCATTGGTAAAGCTGAGCGTATTAAACTCAATGCTTTATGATCTCAAAACTACAGTGTATTTTGAATTCACAAGCACCAAATGGTTTGCCATTCGATTTTGATATTCGAAAACAACCATAAAAGTCGATATAAGAAACGTACATTTTAAATTGCTCACTTTCTCTCTTTTCCGTGAATCGTTCTTGGATTCACTACCAATCGAGGAAATTTACTGTTACCTTTCTAAAAGGATTTATTGCAGTGCAAGATATTTAATTATAAACAATAATTAAAACATACATTGAAGCATGCAAAGTCTAAACATTTATCATGAATAATAACTTGAAATTAAAGCAACGATGCAATTCAAACAAGTTATTAGCATTTTATTCGAATTTATTGTTCCGGCAGGTGTGAATAAAATGATTCCAAGACCCTAAAACCATTGAAGAATTAAGCACAGTTTGTCGACTCAATTCTAAAACATTTTAGGTAAGCAAAAGCCTTTTGCTAATAGTCTAGAAACTACTCTTGGTTGATAGGTACGTCTAAGAACTTATTAGGTAAACCTATCGATTTTGCCACGACATAAAAGGACTCCTTACTTATATCGTTGAGTTTCACCAAAACTAACATGTACTCACAATTATTTGTGTACCTTGCCCCTTTAGGACCAATAAGTAACACCTCGCTGAGCGAAAACTATTACTAGATTGATGTAAAGGATATCCAAGCAAGTGTATATTTTGGCATGGCACCTTTTAACTCAATTTTTAAGTTTGGAACTTAAGGCTCTTACTATGTTGGTTAGATTTTAAGTGAACTAAAATCCTTAATCATGCAACATAATCAAGCTTTTGATCTCATGCATTTTAAGACATATTTAAAGCAATAAATAACTTAAAACATGCATAAGATATTTGTGATCTAGTATGGCCCGACTTCATCTTGAAGCTTTGACTTCAAAGTCCGTCTTGAAAATCTCCGTGGGAGGCACCATTTTCTTCAAATAGGATAAGCTATAACTAATTACAACTATTTGATGGTACGCAGACCATATTTGAATTGAAAAATAACTTTGGTGCTTTAGACCAATTACATTCAAATTAATGGTACGCAGACCATATTTTCTATCCTATTTGGGCCATACTAGTCACTTCATAACCTGCAAAACAGTACATATACAATATATATACCATTCACCCATTCATCATCATGAATGGCCCACATAGCTGGTTAGTAAAACACATTATGCATCACGTAAACATTTGCAGCAATTAATCAAGGGCACCAATAATCTACCAATTATTCAGTCCTTATTAATTCTAATCAAGTTGTTTTAACCTTAAGGATTTGTAGACCTAATCAAGAGTTTATGACTAAAAAGCGCTCCCACTCAAACCAATAAATTCATATGCTTTACTAATTTTAAACATAAAATTGTATTTCTAGTCTAACCGGAAACATACAAATTTAATTAAAATTTAAAGCTCATATAAATTTACAATTGAATCCAAAATTTAATTTTAATTTCAGTCACATTTAAATTAATTTATGATTTTAATTTTAGTAAAATAATTAGAATAAATGCCATTTATTATAATTATAATATTCAAAATTAAAATCCAAGAAATTAATTCAAATTATTAATTTTAAAATCAATTAAAAATTACGTGAACTGAAATTTTCAAATTAAACATTCAAAACGATCTAATCGTAACGCAAACACCCTACGCGTTGCATGCCCATGGGCTGTACGCACACAGCCATTGCTGGCCATGTGCGCGCAGCCCATGCGCTCGTTGCATAGCTGCTGCTGTCCCATACGCAAGCCTCCGCACAGCGCCCACCGCACGCGAGCTATAGCTCGCAGCGCGCGCGCGTTACCGCGCTCGCTGGTGCGCGATATCGCTCGCTGGTGCGCGCGAGCCATCGCTCGCTGGGGCGCTGCATCGCTCGCTGGTGCGCGCGAGCCATCGCTCGCTGGCGCGCGAGATCGCTCGCTGCGCGCGCGCGAGCCATCGCTCGCTGGTGCGCGACATCGCTCGCTGGGCGGGCGACGTCGCGCGCTGTGCGCGCGAGTGATGCTGTGCGCAGCGCTCGTGGCACGCGAGCTTGCGCTCGCTGCGCACGAGGTTGCGCGCTGTTGTGCGAGGCAGCGCGCGCTGTGGCGCAGCTCGCTTGCTGCCCACACGCGACTGCCTTGGCTCGCCCCCCGCCCATGCCCATCCGTTCATTGCTCGTGGCACACGACACAAGGCAGGGCTGCTGCCTTGCGCTCGTGCACTACGCCCTTGCTCATTGCATTCGTGCCGCACGGGCGACGAGCTCCCTTGCTCGTCGTCGCATGCCCGCATTATACAACACCCCTTAAGGGTAACACGAAGCGTCCATTGCTTCGTGCGTGCAAGTTATTTGAACGAATCGCATAAAAATTTAAAATTTATATTTAAAATTAATGACAAATTAATAAATAATATTAATTTCATAATTTTAGGGCGAAAAATCGAAAATTTATTATCCAATTGATTTCCGATTGATATGGATTCAAGTCTAGGTCATAAAAATTTAAAATTTATCGTAAATTTACAATTTTTATGGTGGTTTTTAATCATAGGTTTCTAATTAAATTACAATTAATTATGAAAATCAAATTAATTCTAAATTATTCTAATTTTCAACAAATTAATCATAATTACAAATTAGATTGCATAATTAACAAGACTAGGCATTCAAACTTGTTAAACATATGCAGTAGGTCAATCAAAAATTCAAGATTTATCAACAAGAATCGCAAATATTTAATTTAACATCTTAAATTTACGAAATTTTGCATCCGAAAAACTAAAACCTTCGAAAAGTCATAGTTAGGCTTCGAATTTGAGAATTCTGGGTTCGGCAGAAAAATACTATTTTTGTCAAAATTTTTGAATGCCTTTTACATGCGGAATTGACACAAAAATCACTCAATTCGGATGAGTAATGAAGAAACTGCCGAAAAACTGCGTACATATAATTAAATAAACGCAATTTGCAATTAATTAACAATTACGAAAATTAATCACCCCTTTTAATTCTTGCAAATTTGTAATATTTAACCATGTTCATGCAATTTAGATTATGAAAATAATAAGGGGCTCGTGATACCACTGTTAGGTTATGATACATATGACATTTACATAGATCATGCGGAAACAACCATTAACCCAGGAAACATATTATTTACACATAATCATATAGCATAGTTTAGATGCATACTCTTTGTTGCGTGCCCTCCCTAGCTGCGCCCGAACCGAACAAGAACAAGTCTTTTAGGACTCCAAATGTCGTCCCTCCGTAGATAGTCCACAGCACGTCCGGATCCGCCTTAAGATTGACCAACTAGAATCGCCCTTAAGGTACTAGAAAATTCGGCACTTTTATGAGCAAGATGTGTTTTAATTTTCTCTCAAAAAAAACTCACTTTTGAATACTTTGAAACTTGTATATAAATTATGACCCCTAGGCCTTTATTTATAGAGTTATGGAAAAGGAATCGTAATCCTAGTAGGATGCGAATTAATTGGAATTAGAATTCTACATGAATTCTACTTAATCAATTTATCCAATAGGAATAGACATTTAATCATACACTGACTCTTGCAGATTCAGGAATCTCGCATGAGCTCAAACTCACACACACACGGCAGCCACAAGGGCTGCCCACGCATGCGAGCAGCAGCCCACGCAGCGCGGCCCACGCATGCGCGGCCTTGTGCGCGCTGGGCTGTGGCGTGCGTGCTTGCTGGGCGATGGCCTGGCTTCGTGCTGGGCCTTCGTCCGGCAGGCCTCGTCCGATGCTAATTCGTACGATACGCTTCCGATTAAATTTCCATTTCCGGAATCTATTTCCGATACGAACAATATTTAATATTTCCGATTCCGGAATTAATTTCCGTTTCGAACAAATATTTAATATTTCCGTTTCCGGAATTATTTTCCGATTCCGGTAATATTTCCGATTCTGACAATATTTCCGTTTCCGGCAATATTTCCGATTCTGGTAATATTTCCATTTCCAACAATATTTTCCGATACGTACCATGTTTCCGTTTCCGGCAACATCTACGACTTGGATAATATTCATATTTCCGATACGATCCATATTTCCGTTTCCGGCAATATCATCGTTTCCGGAGTATTCATTTCTTGCCTGTGACGATCTTAGCTCCCACTGAAACCAAGATCCGTCGGTTCCGAATATTCATAGATGGAGTATTTAATGCCATTAAATACTTGATCCGTTTACGTACTATTTGTGTGACCCTACGGGTTCAGTCAAGAGTAAGCTGTGGATTAATATCATTAATTCCACTTGAACTGAAGCGGCCTCTAGCTAGGCATTCAGCTCACTTGATCTCACTGAATTATTAACTTGTTAATTAATACTGAACCGCATTTATTAGACTTAACATAGAATGCATACTTGGACCAAGGGCATTATTTCCTTCATTGTGTTCACATACGAAACCTAAATTGTGTAGGATTTGTTTGATGATTAAATTCCTAATCCTAAAAGGATAAAATTAATTAATTAGAGTCCTACTAGGATTCTAGTTTAACTAATTAGTATCCTAATAAGATTCCAGTTCCTTTTCCATACCTCTATAAATAAGGGCCTAGGGTCATTATTCAAAGGAACGATTGAAGTATTCAAAGGGTAAGTTTTTGAAATAAAATTAACCATACACTTGCAAACACTAGCCGAAATTCCTAGTAACCTTAAGGGCGATTCTAGTTGGTCTAACTTGAGGCGGATCCGGACGTACTGTGGACTATCTACGGAGGGACGACATTTGGAGTCCTAAAGACTTGTTCTTGTTCGGTTCGGGCGCAGCTAGGGAAGGCACGCTACAACATGTATGCATCAATTCTATGCTAAATGATTATGTGAATATAATATGCTTTCCTGGCTTTATGGTTTTTCCGCATGATTTATGAATTGTCATATGTATCATAACCTAATAGTGGTATCACGAGCCTCTTATTATTTTCATAATCTAAATTGCATAAACATGGTTAAATATTACAAATTTGCAAGAATTAAAAGGGGTGATTAATTTTCGTAATTGTTAATTAATTGCAAATTGCGTTTATTTAATTATACGTATGCAGTTTTTCGGCAGTTTCTTCGTTACTCATCCAAATCGAGTGATTTTTGTGTCAATTCCGCATGTAAAAGACATTCTAAAATTTTGACAAAAATAGTGATTTTCGGCCGAACCCAGAATTCTCAAATTCGAAGCCTAACTATGACTTTTCGGAGGTTTTAGTTTTTCGAATGCAAAATTTTGTAAATTTAAGATGTTAAATTAAATATTTGCGATTCTTGTTGATAAATCTTGAATTTTTGATTGACCTACTGTATATGTTTAACAAGTTTGAATGCCTAGCCTTGTTAATTATGCAATCTAATTTGTAATTATGATTAATTTGTTGAAAATTGGAATAATTTAGAATTAATTTGATTTTCATAATTAGTTATAATTTAATTAGATACCTATGATTAAAAACCACCATAAAAATTGTAAATTTATGTTAAATTTTAAATTTTTATGACCTAGACTTGAATCCATGTTAATCGGAAATCAATTAAATAATAAATTTTCGATTTTTCGCCCTAAAATTATGAAATTAATATTATTTATTAATTTGTCATTAATTTTGAATATAAATTTTAAATTTTTATGCGATTCGCTCATATAACTTGCACGCACAAAGCAATGGACGCTACGTGTTACCCTTAAGGGGTGTTGTACAGTGCGGGCATATGACGACGAGCAAGGGAGCTCGTCGCCCATGCGGTACGAATGCAGCGAGCAAGGGCATGGTGCACGAGCACAAGGCAGCAGCCCTGCCTTGTGTCGTGGGCTGTGAGCAATGGGCGCATGGGCAAGGGCGAGAGCAAGGCACGAGCAGTCGCGTGTGGGCAGCAAGCGTGCTGCGCCACAGCGCGCACTGCCTCGCGCAAGCGTGCGGAGCCTCGCGTGCAGCGAGCGCAAGTGTGCGTGCGACGAGCGCTGCGCCCAGCGATGGCGTGCAGTGTGCTTGTTGCGACGTGCGACGAGCGCTGCGCCCAGCGATGGCGAGCAGCGTGCTTGTTGCGACGTGCGACGAGCGCTGCGCCCAGCGATGGTCAGCAGCATGCTTGTTGCGACGAGCGCTGGCGCGCGCCTTGCGATGGGGAGCAGCAGCGCTGCGACGCAGCGCATGGGCTGCGCGCACATGGCCAGCGATGGCTGTGTGCGTGTGGCCCATGGGCGTGCGTTGCGTGGGGTTGTTGTGTTGCGATTAGATCGTTTTGAAATTTTAATTTGAAATTTTCAGTTTACGTAATTTTAATTAATTTTAAAATTAATAATTTAAATTATTTCTTGGATTTTAATTTTGAATATTGTAATTATAATAAATTTTATTTATTCTAATTATTTTACTAAAATTAAAATCATGAATTAATTTAAATACGACTGAAATTAAATTAAATTTATGGATTCAATTATAAATTTATATGAGCTTTAAATTTTAATTAAATTTGTATGTTTCCGGTTAGACTAGAAATACATTTTTATGTTTAAAATTAGTAAAGCATATGAATTTATTGGTTTAAGTGGGAGCCCTTTTAGTCATAAACTCTTGATTAGGTCTACAAATCCTTAAGGTTAAAACAACTTGATTAGAATTAATCAGGACTGAATAATTGGTAGATTATTGATGCCCTTGATTAATTGCTGCAAATATTTACGTGATGCATAATGTGTTTTACTAACCAGCTATGTGGGCCATTCATGTTAATGAATGGGTGAATGATATATATTGTATATGTACTGTTTTGCAGGTTATGAAGTGACTAGTATGGCCCAAATAGGATAGAAAATATGGTCTGCGTACCATTAATTTGAATGTAATTGGTCTAAAGTACCAAAGTTGTTTTTCAATTCAAATATGGTCTGCGTACCATCAAATAGTTGTAATTAGTTTTAATTATAGCTTATCCTATTTGAAGAAAATGGTGCCTCCAACGGAGATTTTCAAGACGGACTTTGAAGTTAAAACTTCAAGATGAAGTCGGGCCATACTAGATCACATTTATCTTATGCATGCTTTAAGTTATTTATTGCTTTAAATATGTCTTAAATATGCATGAGATCAAAGCTTGATTATGTTGCATGATTAAGGATTTTAGTTCACTTAAAATCTAACCAACATAGTAAGAGCCTTAAGTTCCAAACTTAAAAATTGAGTTAAAAGGTGCCATGCCAAAATATACACTTGCTTGGATATCCTTTACATCAATCTAGTAATAGTTTTTGCTCAGCGAGGTGTTACTTATTGGTCCTAAAGGGGCAAGGTACACAAATAATTGTGAGTACATGTTAGTTTTGGTGAAACTCAACGATATAAGTAGGAGTCCTTTTATGTCGTGGCAAAATCGATAGGTTTACCTAATAAGTTCTTAGACGTACCTATCAACCAAGAATAGTTTCTAGACTATTAGCAAAAGGCTTTTGCTTACCTAAGATGTTTTAGGATTAAGTCGACAAACTGTGCTTAATTCTTCAATGATTTTAGGATCTTGGAATCATTTTATTCACACCTGCCGGAACAATAAATTCGAATAAAATGCTAATAACTTGTTGAAATTGCATGATTGCTTTAATTTTCAAGTTATTACTCATGATAAATGTTTAGACTTTGCATGCTTCAATGTATGTTTTAATTATTCTTTATAATTAAATATCTTGCACTGCAGTAAATCCTTTTAGAAAGGTAACAGTAAATTTCCTCGATTGGTAGTGAATCCAAGAACGATTCACGGAAATGAGAGAAAATGAGCAATTTAAAATGTACGTTTCTTTTAGCGACTTTTATGGTTGTTTTCGAATATCAAAATCGAATGGCAAACCAATTGGTGCTTGTGAATTCAAAATACAATGTAGTTTTGAGATCATAAAGCATTGAGTTTAAACGCTCAGCTTTACCAATGGTTAACAACCTAAAATATTTTTTCCATTTAATTCTCGAATGAGTCTAGTCCCTAGACATTCGAGTAGATCGATGCTTAGAGAACTTTAGAAGCTTCTAGTAAGATCATCTAGTTGAAACAAAATATTCAACATAAATTAAAATGGTAAAGAACCTTGTTGGTGACATTGGACATGTCTAACAAAGTATAAAAGTCAACACTAAAGAATTCAATTCTTAAGACTATAAGAAAGGGTACAAGAAATAGGAAAACAAAGGAACAGATGACAGGAATTTACAATTCCGTTTCTACCTATAAGTTTATGTTTAAAGAGAAGTGACCTAGGAATCAAACTTCCTTGGTATCATATACCGCTTGAGGTTCTTACTTCGGTAATAACTCAAATAATGGAAGCTAGGCTACACTAATGGCCTACAAGTGGGAAATGAAGCATGGCAATGCTACATTAGCTGTAGGGTCATCTAGGTTGTTTTAAGTCCTTTCAAGGCTGGAACTAAATGGCTATTTTGTTCCATAATCAACATACCTAAATTTCTGCTTCAAACACAGAAAGACTCACATTCAGAAGAACAAAAACAATTCTTGTTTGTTTGTTTATTTGAATGAAATGGTCATTTACGGGTTGAGTCAATTTGCTTGATTAAAACAAACAACTCTTTAACAATAAAAACTTTACTAGGTTCAAATAAAACCCTTGATTTGAGTTCCACTAATCTTTGGCATTGTTGCTTAGACCATGTCAACAAGTTAACATTAACAAGCTATATTTTAATGGACTTTTTAAAGTTGGCTGATTTCTAGATCAACTTAAGACAAGCTAGTCTTACTTGTTGAAAGTAACAAAGAATATGAACTATTGTTAGAACGCCTAGAAGATAGAGTTCAAAGCTAAAGAAAGGTTTTATGACTTTATTATTTCACATGGATTTGAGTGAATATAGGTTTATTTACTCAAATGTGATATAAGTTGAATCTGTTTGGCTAGTTCAAATATTTAGAAGTATAAAATCCACTTGGCAAGAAATCATAAAGATCTAGGTTAGATCATGTTGATGATTACTTGAGACCAAATATGGTCATCAATGATTGTGTGTTGTAATTTCACAATCTAGGTCCATAAGATATGGCATATCTTAGTTGGAATAATCGAAGTCAATTAGTACTTGATTCGATCAATGATGGATCATAAAGACTTTTCCTATAATTTCTAAAACAAAATGCTCAACTACCACCAAACTAAACCAAATTCGTCAAAGCTATTGAAAAGTAATTTCAAAATATCTTTTCATAATATATCTAAAGAGTTCCTAAATTCAGTGGGAGCTTAGTGTTTGTTATTCAAAAAACTAAGGCCCCAAGTATAGATATATGTTTCATTGTGATTTATTCAAATGAGACACAAGGGTATTGTTTCTACCACGAATTTTTGAGAACATAATGTTTGTTTGCTCGAAATGATGTCCTTTTGGAGATTCGTTTCCAAAATGACAAGTGGGAGAAAATAGACCTCGAAAGTCTTCGAGGCGAACAACAAACATAGACGGACATTCCGGAGGAATTTCGAAGTTCTTTAGAAAATCCGAACACGTATTCTTTAAGGACTTTAGAAGTGGCTTTAAAGAATAGACATCTCTTAGAAGACTTTAAAAGTGCTTCAAGGAGAACAGAATATTCAAAGGACTTTCAAGTGGCTATTGATATTCTATTGTTTGATGTTCTATACCCAAGTAGGCATAAAGTTCAGGTCACCGAAGCTATGCGATTCTTCTATTAGATAGTGAAGAAACCTACAACTTACAGTCAAACTATTATCATGTAGATTAATGAGTTTGTGACTTGTAAGAAAGATATGACGAAACCCAGATTCCCTAAAATGGTTAGAGGCCATATATAGACTCAATGTTTTAAATGGTTAGAGGCCATAAAACATACTCAATGTTTTTTATGACAAAATTGAATTTTGTTGATTTGCAAGAATAAGTTAACACCTATTGGTTGCAAATTGGTTTTAAGGATAAAAACTATCAAACATGGAATTGTGTTCACACACAAAGATAGATTAGTTGCTAAAGGTTACAAGCAAATTCACGGCGTGGATTGTGTTGAAACCTCATGCTTAATCGTAATGCTTAAGTCTATAATTCAAGCAATAATTGCATATTGGTACATATGGCAATTGGATGACAAAACGTATTACTCAATCAAATGTTGGAAGAAAACTATGTACATGGCATGTCATAGGATTTGTGGATCCAAATAAATGCTTGAAAAGGAATGCTAACTTATGAAATCTAAGTACAGATTTAAGCAAGCAATTGGGAATTGGAACTGTATTTTAGTGAAGCTAATAAGCATTTTAGTTTCATAAAATGTACATGATTCTTATAGATATATAAGAAGTTTAGTGGGAGTACGTAAAACTTATTTGGTCCTATGTGTATCACACATATCTCTCTATTGTGAAATAACATTCAAATGCTAATGACTTAGGTTTGAAATTATTCATCAATGATGGACCAAGGCGAAACTTAGTACATACTGGGTATTAAGATCTATTTACAAAGATCTTATGATATTGTTTAGTAAAGGCATTTACTAAATCAAACACGAAAGACTCCATTGGAGATATTCGATCCATATGAATAAATCTAAGTAATGAATGTTTGAACTATGTATAAGCATTTACTAAGTTAAACATCAAAGAATCTAATGAGATTCTTCACCTATATTATATGTCAAAGAATTTAGTTGGATTCAGTATCTACTGTAACTGAATGAGCTAAAGTTACATGAATAGAATTCAATTGGGAATTATTCTGCAAAAGAATTTATCATGTATATAATATAATATGAGGATCGCCAAAAACGTATCGTATGACTTTAGGCATGACGAACATATACCAATCTCTATTGATCTAAGTGAAGATAAACTAGATTGAGATCAAGAACACTTATGGTACTTGAAAAGGTACATAGGAATAGTTCTTGATTCAAGGAAATAAAGATATGCTAAATATTGATGCTACACGCATAAACACTGGCAAAGGATCAAGCAAGACCCTTTGGAGTTAACCATTGACAAGGACGAGCTAAAGAGCATCGTGTTTTGAAATGGCAACATGGATTGAAGACCATGAGTTGTTGCGTGGAAAATTAAAATAATAATTTCTATGTTCTAAGATATAGTTGGAGAGTCTTCCACATATCTGTGAACTGCTTGGATAAGTAGATCCAAACAAAGCATCACTAGCAACCTATACAGTTGAAGTAAAAGTAATTATTGCCTAAGAAGCAATAAAATAGAGTTGTTTATATGAGTTCTTCATTGAACTTGGGAAGATCACATGTCTGTTGACTTAATGGTTCTTCATTGCAAAATGCGTAGAACCACTAATGTAGCAAGAAAGACTAGATCACAAAATAAACATACTCAAAAGTTCTTATCATCATATCTCGAAGAACATTCGATGAAAAGGATGTTAAGATTGGCAAAGCGTGATAACTAAACCTATGCAACAAGTGAGAAGCAACACTCACGTTGTAGCACTGGAAATCAAGCATAGCTTTGAATTCCATGAACTGTTTTAAAGATGGGTTTGAGGCCCATGGTTGTAAAACAATGGGGTTGAACATTTATCATATATGAAATGTATTTTCATATTCCATTTAATCTTGGTTTAGTATTAAATGATGAGTCCCTTCAATTTGACGATATATTCAAGATAGACTATCAGGACCAGTCCTGTGACTAAGAAATGTCTATCAAGTGAACTTGAATGTCAAAGGTTGAAAATGGTCCCTAGTCGGAGTTTTCTATAAAATTGGACGCATAGAAAACGTTAGACGATTAGAATGCAAGATGACTAGTAGTTCTGTTTCTTGAACTATGTGGACATGGCAATGTCATAATCATTTGCATAGATACTTACTTTGGGAAGACTAGTATCGGACAAGACCTATGAAACTTTACTGTAAGAGATGAAAATCTGTCATAAGTAAATTTCATTAAAATTATTAGACACTAAATCCTCAATACCTGAGTGATTTGAGATTACTTGTTTCAGAACTGGTTGCTTTGACGTTGACCAACCGTCGCACCGTAAAAGGAGGCTATAAAGGCAACGCTCAGGTAATCACCTATCAAACGAAGTCTAATCTCAAGATCGCAAGATTGGGATTGTCCTCCCATAAATCGGGATGAGATGCTTAAAAGTTGTACAAGGCCACTCGGAGAGCTAGAAACTGTGAAATGCATGGCCGTGCTCGGATGAATCATAGGCTATGATTATCTGTTTATTTGATCAGTTGAACTCTGAAACCGAGAAACACCTCTGGACATAATAAGGATGACAACTCTTACCTTATGTTCAAGAGCAAGCATCGAGCGACAAAGGAAATAGGAAATGCACACTTGTCCCTAAGGACAAGTGGGAGACTGAAGGAAATAATGCCCTTGGTCCAAGTATGCATTCTATGTTAAGTCTAATAAGTGCGGTTCAGTATTAATTAACAAGTTAATAATTCAGTGAGATCAAGTGAGTTGAATGCCTAGCTAGAGGCCGCTTCAGTTCAAGTGGAATTAATGATATTAATCCACAGCTTACTCTTGACTGAACCCGTAGGGTCACACAAATAGTACGTAAACGGATCAAGTATTTAATGGCATTAAATACTCTATCTATGGATATTCGGAATCGACGGATCTTGGTTTCAGTGGGAGCTGAGATCGTCACAAGCAAGAAATGAATACTCCGGAAACGATGATATTGCCGGAAACGGAAATATGGATCGTATCGGAAATATAAATATTATCCAAGTCGTAGATGTTGCCGGAGACGGAAACATGGTACGTATCGGAAAATATTATCGGAAATGGAAATATTGCCGGAATCGGAAATATTGCCGGAAACGGAAATATTGTCAGAATCGGAAATATTATCGGAATCGGAAAATAATTCTGGAAACGGAAATATTAAATATTTGTTCGAAACGGAAATTGATTCCGGAATCGGAAATATTAAATATTGTTCGTATCGGAAATAAATTCCGGAACCGGGAATTTAATCGGAAGCGTATCGTACGAATAAGCATCGGACGAGGCCTGCCGGACGAGGGCCCAGCACGAAGCCAGGCCATCGCCCAGCAAGCCAAGCGCGCCACACGAACAGCAAAGGCCACGCCAGGCCCAGCGCAAGGCCAGGCCCAGCAGGCCATGGCAGCGCGCGCAGCGATGGGCTGCGAGCTGTGCTGCTGCTCGCGTGGGCTTGCGGCTCGCGTGGGCCGAGCGGCCGTGTGGGCTGTGCGCGGGCATGGCCTGCACGCTCGTGGGTCATGCTCGTGTAGAGTTTGTGTTCACATACGAAACCTAAATTGTGTAGGATTTGTTTGATGATTAAATTCCTAATCCTAAAAGGATAAAATTAATTAATTAGAGTCCTACTAGGATTCTAGTTTAACTAATTAGTATCCTAATAAGATTCCAGTTCCTTTTCCATCCCTCTATAAATAAGGGCCTAGGGTCATTATTCAAAGGAACGATTGAAGTATTCAAAGGGTAAGTTTTTGAAATAAAATTTACCATACACTTGCAAACACTATCCGAAATTCCTAGTAACCTTAAGGGCGATTCTAGTTGGTCTAACTTGAGGCGGATCCGGACGTACTGTGGACTATCTACGGAGGGACGACATTTGGAGTCCTAAAGACTTGTTCTTGTTCGGTTCGGGCGTAGCTAGGGAAGGCACGCTACAACATGTATGCATCAATTCTATGCTACATGATTATGTGAATATAATATGCTTTCCTGGATTTATGGTTTTTCCGCATGATTTATGAATTGTCATATGTATCATAACCTAACAAAGGCTCAAGAGAAGGGAGGGGGGGGGGGGAGAAAACACACATTCAACCAATATTCATAGTTCCGCAAATCACGATACATTAGAGAAAGAGAAATGGAGGCAACCAAATCAACATTTTCCACCATCCAACCTCATGCCCCAATAAGTCATACGCCAAATTAACCCACAGAGTAATGAAAGAGGGAGAGGAAGGACACTACCGGATTGTAGGTGGGTTTAAACACCCGCAAATGATCCAATTTCTCCATTTGAAATCAACTTTCTCCAAAATCGTGCTTTGTTTCCATGTGCTATCGAGAATGAACGTTTCTTCCACTTAAGTACCTAAAACAAAATAAAGAATTGAAAAGCAAAATAAGTAAAATTTAAATGAAATAAGAAAATGAAAGCAATAAAATACGGGTTACGTCTCGAGAAAGGCTTGTTTAAGGTCTTAAGAATGACCTTTCTAGTAAATACCAAGTAAATTATCTCAAGAGTTTATCATATGCACTAGCACACACTTCATTAGATAAATTATATGCATAGCTCAAGTGAAAAGCATGCATAGAGTATGATAGAACTCGATGCCAATGAGGAGTGGGATGCCTAAAAGAAGAAGGATCAAAAGGGAAAATAAGAAAAGAAGAAAAAGAAGAATCAAAATAAGGAAATGAAAAAGGAATAGGCAAACTCTCCTCAAGAAACTCTTTTTGGTTGGCAAATTTACATTCACCCTCAATTAGAATCGATTTAAGCACTTAAAACAAAATGGAGCAAAGAGCTTTTCATCACCATCATCGAGGCATTCACTCAAGGAGGAATGAGTAGGAATATAATCCCTGATACTCATTTCCTCAATGTCATGTGTCATAGGTGGCAATTTAGCCTCAAATTCACCTCTTCTCCATGAAGCATCCCGGATGGATTCATTTAGAAGGTTAGAAACTTCCCTCATGCCTTTTACAAATGTTTGGGATGCAACCTCAAAGTCCCTAATAAAAGGATCCACTTTAAGGTCTTCTTGGCAATCTAAGTGAGCTATAAAAATACGAAATTCGGACAATGAAATGACCGATTCGGAATGCAAAGAATTAAGGAATTCATTATGGAGAAGTTCATGGTGGAGAGACGTGAAATCATCAAGTGTACACGATTCATCATTTTGAGGGATAGTGATAGTTGCCATATTTTAAGGAATTTTAAAAATAAAAAGAACAAAATAAATAACTATGCACAAAGACCTAGACTCATCTAACTAGCACAAACTAATGTAAATCGTAGTTCCCGTTAACGGCTCCAATTTGATAAAGGGAAAAACTAGGTCGTGGCTAGTCTTACACCTAAATCAATCTAAATACCTAAACTAACCACTAGAGATGATTAGAGTGGAAAGCAAGGGTCGATATCCACAGAGAGTTTCGGGTTTCGTAGCTAGAAATGCTAACATAAGCTAGTTCGAAGAGGGGTTGTATGTTTGAAAAAGGGAATGCAAACTAGACAACTAAAACGAGAAGCAAGGATTAAAGATACTAAGGGATAGGGGTTCACCGAGGGGTACATGCAATAGGGGATTAAGGGATTAGGAATTAACCAGACTTTCAAAGACAAATTGAAAGGGGCATTGATTTTTAGTACTCACGGCAATGAATCATGCTCCCGCACTAACCCGAAGACTAGAGAGTCAATCAAAATAAATCCAATCGAAATCATACGACGCAAGGACTCACAATTCCTTGCCAAATCAATGCATTGCATTCCATTGACCAAGCAAAGTTACGTCTAACCAAGCAAACAACGAGGAAACCCCACAACTTATGCGTTTAAATCGCAAGAACTAATGAGTTCTACCTTAAAACCCCCATACATGGAAACCCGAAGCTACACCCAAACCCCTAGATAAGAGACTACTCACTCATGAAGTTAACCACAAATTTCAACATGATATATTCAATATGAGCATGCATTTTCAAGTAATCAAAGCAAAAATATCTAACCAAATCTCTAACCAAATAGTCTAGACTAATAGAAGATTAGGAAAATCCAAGTAAACAAGAGAAATAGAAGGGGAAAATATAAAAGTGCCTATTTTTGGGTTTTTTTATTAATGAGAAAACAAAGGAATCAAATCAAAAGAGACTAGAAATAAATGACAATAAATGAAAGTTAAGGTTGAGAGTTTTACAATGAAGCTTCAATCCAAGTCTTGAGTTGAATCCCCAAAAGGCCAAAATACAAGAGCAATAAATGAGAATGTTTTTCTCCCTCTAAAACTTAAAAAGTTCTGAAATATGTAAAAAAAATGAGATCCACAAACAATTGGGGGAAAAGGAGTATTTATACTCTTTCCTAAAAAGGACAAAAGAAATAGAAAAATAAAAGGAAGCGGACGTCGGTGCGGGCGAAAAGATGTGGGTCATCAAGGGCGCACCCAAAACAGGTGCGGAAGCACTTATGAGTGAGAGAAAATCAGCAAACCCAAGTCATGACAAAGGTGCGGGCGCACGCCTCCGAGGCGTTGAAGCGCAGTTAGGGCGCACAAGAAATCTTGGATTTTTCTGTAGAGGCCGGTGCGGGCACACCAGAACAGAACGCTCAAAATCAACATTTCCAGAAGTTCCTGTAAGTCTTGTCCATTTTGTGCGGGCGCACCGAAAAGGGTGCGGGCACACCGTTCTGCAACTTAGACTATTTCAGAAAACTCCTTTGCGAGCTAGTGCGGGTGCACCCCTTTCTATGCGGGCGTACAATTTGCTTAAATCTCCCTCTTGAACTTTGAATTCGTCCAAATTCATACAAAAGTAAAATAAATAAATAAAAACAAAACAAAACTATGGAAAAACGATCTAAACTAACAATCATTAGGAATTCAACATAAAACTAAAATATAAATAATATCATGAAGTAAAAGAAGAAATAATAACGAAAACTTGAAGAAAATGATAAGGAAATAGAGTTTTAGAGCGACATAAATTTCGCTCATCATATTCCGTTATATGGCATCTCGTGCCTCCTCGAGATAGTGTCGACCCTCTGGCACGCATCACAATCCATAGTGAAGGCTTGTGCATCCTTGAACATAGTAGGCTAGTAGAACCCGCACTACGATAATTTAGCATGAGTCTTTAAAGGTCCATGGTGCCCTCTATAAGGCGAAGAATGAATCCAATTGATTATACCATAAACGTCCCATACAGGAACACAACGCTTGTACAAACTGTAGACACCTACTTTTGTCCCCGTTCCCGCAAGGGAAAGGTTCGATGATGAAAGCATAAAAACTCCACTTGACAACGCATCTCCTATAAAATAAACGAATCTCGATTCCCCATTTCATTTCACCCGAAACCTGCTATTTATGGAAACCTGCTAAAAATAGTAACTGCCGTAAAAGGTAGCTTCTAAAAGTGGCAAATCATAAAAGATAGAGACCTGTCAGAATTAGGTGTTGCACTCCAACATAAATCCTAAATGAGATAGAAAACTGCGAGAATCCTATTCCTAATAGGATTCGAAAATAAGAGTTACGTATTAATTAAAATCCTAACGAACCTAGAGTTCGTAACGGGCCCAGACGCATTCCGTCATGAAATTGATACGCGCTAAAAGACTCGAATTAATCTCAAACTCTCCGGATTCTAGGAATCCGAATCTGACAAAGAAACGGCCCAAACAGCAATTTCAACGCCCAGCCCTGGGCGCTGAAATTGCCAGGATCCTATTTTCAACGCCCAGAGCTGGGCGCCGAAATCTTTGACGCCCAGAGCTGGGCGCTGAAAGTACCTGGGTACGTGTTTTTTTCCTAACTCTTCGCGGATTAGAACTCTGCAATTCTATCTTTCCACGAACTCTTCCCTATAAATAGGTCCCTAGTTTCGACGTGAAAAGAACACAACAACACATAATATATTCTGAGTATTGACTCTAAACCCCTCAGCCTAAGCCTCTCGCTGCGAAACTGTTCACGCGTTCTGTCGCAATCGATCCATAAATCGAACAGAACGTATCTTGTCCCATAATCGAGATTCGTTAAATAAAAAGGAGAAATAACAAAGTCAAAGTGGTTAGTTTTCTGAGAACCGTGACGCACCTCTCAAGGGTGCGTCGTAATTTGTCCCTTTTCGATGATTTAACTGCTTTCCTCGCCCTTTTTATGAACTGTTAAACTAACCTAATATGATTGTTCTATCACGCCTAACAAATATAATATTTTTGGGAAATCGGATTATCATGCTAGGTCCCTTAATGTTATTTAAATCAGATAATCACGATCGAATTAGTATTATATGTTGCATATTGCTAAAATCAACTCAGATTAGTTTAATAGTTAACGCATGTCCCTTCAATTATTTATGCTGAGCTAGTAAGGATATCCTGCCTCTGGAGTTATCGACGAGCGAATTACTCCTCTCGGTAGTTACAGTCCCCCGAACCCTCAATCTCTACCTTGCGGGTGTATATTGAGAGATCCCCACACCAGGGATCACAAGGGAACCTACGGCCGTCGTGGTCAAACATAATTGCACTCCCTTTATGTCAAGATAACCGGGTTTTGTCAGTTTTTCTCATTGTCGTTAAAAACTGAATGGCGACTCCTATATTACTAGTCAATTGGGTGTATACTCACAGGAAATCCAATTACACTTGATTGAATAAAAATAATCGTCACACCCACGAGGGACAAGGTCACGCATTAGCCTCGCGCTTTTTCGACCCCCTCACACAAACCTTCTGCAGTCTCACGGAACAAGTGCGGATCATTCCAAAAGTAGAAACGAACATCATGTAGGAACTTCTTCTTCTGTTGATATGTCAGATTTTCAGGAAGAGTACCCCCTACAATGTAGTTCGCATAGTTTGTGAACCATGGTGACTGACTGGAAATCGCGAATAAATGATCACTGGGGAATGAATCATCGATTGGTGTAGACGCTTTACCATTATAATATCTCATTCTAGACAGGTGGTCTGGAACCACATTCTCAGCCCCTTTCTTGTCACAGATCTGCAGATAAAATTTCTGTAGCAGTAGTATCCATCGAATAAGCCTAGGCTTGGCTTCTCTTAGAGAGCAGATACTTAAGGGCCACATCGTTAGTGTAGACTATCACCTTGGACCCGATTAGATAAGTACGGAACATTTCCAAAGCATAGACTATAGCTAGAAACTCCTTCTCGGTAGTAGAATAATTAACCTTAGCTTCATCCAAGGTCTTACTAGACTAGTAGATGGCATGCAAGACCTTGTCCTTTCTTTGACCCAAAACCACCCCAACTGCATAGTCACTTGCATCACACATTATCTCGAACGGGAGATCCCACTCAAGAGAACTGATGATGAGAGCAGAGATCAATGCATGTTTAATCCTGACAAAAGCCTCAAGACAAGCATCAGTAAACACAAATGGGGCATCCTTGAGGAGGATTTGGGTTAGTGGTTTAACAAATTTTGAAAAGTCCTTGATAAAGAGGCGATAAAACCCCGCATGACTAAGAAAACTTCAAACCCCCTTCACATTAACTGGAGGGGGAAATTGTTCAATTACTTGGACCTTATAGCTCAATCCACCTGAATGCCCTTATCAGATATCAAATGTCCCAAGACCACCCCTTCAGTAACCATAAAATGACAATTTTCCGAATTTAAGACCAAGTTACATTCGTCACATCTTTTTAACACTTTAGTCAAGTTAGCCAAACAAGAATCAAAAGAAGTACCATAAACGCTAAAATCATCCATAAACACTTCCACGATAGACTCTATAAACTCAGAAATGATGCTCATTATTCAACGTTGAAATTGAAGGAAATAATGCCCTTGGTCCAAGTATGCATTTAATGATAAGTCTAATAAATGCGGTTCAGTATTAATTATGCAAGTTAATAATTCAGTGAGATCAAGTGAACTATATGTCTAGCTAGAGGCCGCTTCAGTTCAAGTGGATTAATGATATTAATCCACAGCTTACTCTTGACTGAACCCGTAGGGTCACACAAATAGTACGTAAACGGATCAAGTATTTAATGGCATTAAATACTTTATCTTATGGATATTCGGAATCGATGAATCTTGGTTTCAGTGGGAGCTAAGATCGTCAAAGGCAAACAGAATGAATATTCCGGAAACGATGATATTGCCGGAAACTGAAATATGGATCGTATCAGAAATATAAGTATTATCCAAGTCGTAGATGTTGCGGGAAACGGAAGCATGGTACGTATCGGAAAATATTATCGGAAATGTTAAATATTGTTCGTATCGGAAATGAATTCCGGAATCGGGAAATTAATCGGAAGCGCGTCGTACGAATTAGCATCGGACGAGCTTGCTAGATGAAGGCCCATCACGAAGCCAGGCCCGCGTCCAGCAAGGCAAGAGCACGCCACACACGCCCAGCCTAAGGCTGCGCCAGGCCCAGCGTGCGCCAAAGGGGCAGGCAGCCTCGTGGGCTTCGTGGCCGAAAGGTTGCGTCGCTCGGGATTCGCGCGCGCGCGCATGGCTACCCTCGTGGGCTGCTGTGCGTGCGTGTGTGTTTGTGTTCACATACGAAACCTAAAGCATATAGGATTCGTTTGATGATTAAATTTCCTAGTCCTAAAAAGATAAATTAATTAAATAAGAGTTCTGCTAGGATTCTAATTTAATTAATTTGTATCCTAGTAGGATTCGATTGCTTATTCCATGGCCTATAAATATGAGATCTAGGCTCATAATTTATAACCAGTTTGAAGTATTCAAAGGTAAGAATTTGAGCAAAAATTCAGCCATACACCTTGCCCATAATAGCTGAATATTTTAGTACCTTAAGGGCGATTCTAGTTGGTCAATGTTAAGGCGGATCCGGACGTGCTGTGGACTTTCTACGGAGGGACGACACTTGGAGTCCTAAAGACTTGTTCTTGTTCGATTCGGGCGCAGCAAGGGAGCGCACGCTACAAAGAGTATGCATCCTTATTATGCTAATTGTTATGTGGCAATTAATTTGGAATCCTGGCGTTTATGGTTTTCCGCATGATTTATATTCGTTTATATGTATCATTACCCAACAGTGGTATAACGAGCCTCTAATTAATTCCATAATAATTGCTTAACATGGTTAAATTTTACAAATTTGCAAAGAATTAAAAGGGGTGATTAATTTTCGTAATTGTTAATTAATTGTAAATTGCGTTTATTTAATTATATGTACGCAGTTTTTCGGCAGTTTCTTCGTTACTCAACGAAATCGAGTGATTTTTGTGTCAATTCCGCATGTAAAAGGCATTCTAAATTTTTGAAACCTAACTATTATTTTTTGGAGGTTTTAGTTTTCAAACGCAAAAGTTTGTAATTTTAAGATGTGAAATTGAATATTTGCGATTCGTGTTGTTAAATCTTGAATTTTTTATTGACCTACTGTATATGTTTAAAAATTTTGAATGCCTAAGCTTGTTAATTATACAACCTAATTTGTAATTGTAATTAATTTGTTGAAATTCAAATAATTTACAATTGATTTGATTTTCATAAATAATTAACGATTTAATTATGTATCCATGATTAAAAACCACCATAAAAATTGCAAATTTATGATAAATTTTAGATTTTTATGACCTAGATTTGAATCCTTGATAATCGGAAATTAATTAATTAATAAATTTTTGATTTTTCGCCCTAAAATTATGAAATTAATATGATTTATTAATTTGTCATTAATTTTGAAATAAAATTTTTAATTTTTATGAAATTTGCTCATAAAACTTGCATGCACAAAGCAATGGACGCTACGTGTTACCCTTAAGGGGTGTTGTGTAGTGCGGGCATGTGACAACGAGCAAGGGAGCTCGTCGCCCATGCGGTACAATGCAGCGAGCAAGGGCCATGGCACACGAGCACAAGGCAGCACGCTGCCCTTGTGTCGAGTGTTGTGTGCAGCTTGGGCGAGTGGGCGATGGGATATGGGTATTGGTGTGGGCCAGGCGAGCAGTCGCATGTGGGCAGCAAGCGTGCTGCGCCACAGCGCGCGCTGCCGCGCCCAGAGAAACAACCAGACGCGTCGAGTGAGGCAGGCTGCGCGCAGCGTGGCCTGGGCTGGCTGCGATGCGTGTGGCCTGCTCGTGTGATGCCGTACGATCATTCGATGGGGCGCGCATGCCTCATGACTCGATGGGGCTTGGGCGCAAGCCCAAGTGCCTCGTCTTGTTACGATTGACGCGTTTTGATTTTAATTTTAAATTTTCAGTTCGGAAACGATTTTAATTAATTTTAAAATTCGTAATTTAAATTGTTTTCTCGGAATTTAATTTTGAATAATCTAATTTTTATAAATTTTATTTATAATAATTATTTTACTAAAATTAAAACCTTGAATTAATTTAAATTCATTTAATTCAACTGAAAATAAATTAAATGGATTCAATTATAAATTTATATGAGCTATAAATTTTAATTAAATTTGTATGTTTCCGGTTAGACTAGGAAATACATTTTTATGTTTAAAATTAGTAAAGCATGTGAATTTATAGGTTTAAGTGGGATCATTTTAGTCATAAACTCTTGATTAGGTCTACATTCCTTTAAGGTTAAACAACTTGATTAGAATTAATAAGGACTGGATAATTGGTAGATTATTGGTGCCCTTGATTAATAGCTGCAAATATTTATGTGATGCATAACATGTTCAACTAACCAGCTATGTGGGCTATCAATGATAATGAATGGATGAATGGTATATATTGTATATGTACTGTTTTGCAGGTTATTGAAAAGTGACTAGTATGGCCCAAATAGGATAGAAAATATGGTTTGCGTACCATTAATTTGAATGTAATATTGGTCTAAAGTACCAAATTTTATTGCTTTTAAATATGGTATGCGTACCATCAAATAGTTGTAATTAGTTTAATTATAGTTTATCCTATTTGAAGAAAATGGCGCCTCCCATGGTGAAATTGAAGATGGAGTTTCCAATCCATTTTCAAAGACAGACTTTGAAGTTGAAGCTTCAAGATGAAGTCGGGCCATACTAGATCACATTTATATCTTATGCATGTTTTAAGTTATTTATTGCTTTATATATGTCTTAATTATGCATGAGATTATGGCTTGATTATGTTGCATGATTAAGGATTTTAGTTGACTTAAAATCTAACCAACATAGTAAGAGCCTTAAGTTCCAAACTTAAAAATTGAGTTAAAAGGTGCCATGCCAAAATAACACTTACTTGGATAACCTTTACATCAATCTTAGTAATAGTTTTCCGCCATAGTGAGGTGTTACTTATTGATTCTAAAGGGGTAAGGTACACAAACAATTGTGAGTACATGTTAGATTTGGTGAAACTCGAAGATATAAGTAAGGAGTCCTTTTATGTCGTGGAAAATGCGATAGGTTTACCTAATAAGTTCTTAGACGTACCTATCAACCAAGAGTAGTTTCTAGACTATTAGCAAAGGCTTTGCTTACCTAAAATATTTTAGAATTGAGTCTAAATACATAATGTGCTTAATTCTTCAATGATTTAAGGGTCTTGAAATCATTTTATTCACACCTGCCGGAACAATAAATTCGAATAAAATGCCAATGACTTGTTTAAATTGCATGATTGCTTTAATTTTCAAGTTATTACTCATGATAAATGTTTAGACTTTACATGCTTCAATGTATGTTTTAATTATTGTTTATAATTAAATATCTTGCACTGCAGTAAAACCTTTTAGAAAGGTAATAGTAAATTTCCTCGATTGGTAGTGAATCCAAGAACGATTCACGGAAATGAGAGAAAATGAGCAATTTAAATGTACGTTTCTTATAGCGACTTTTATGGTTGTTTTCGAGTATCAAAGTCGAATGGCAAACCGATTGGTGCTTGTGAATTCAAAATACAATGTAGTTTTGAGATCATAAAGCATTGAGTTTAAACGCTCAGCTTTACCAATGGTTAACAACCTAATATCTTTGTCCATTTAATTCTCGAATGAGCCTAGTCCCTAGACATTCGAATAGATCGATGCTTAGAGAACTTTAGAAGCTTCTGGTATCATCTAGTTGAAACAAATATTCAACATAAATAAAATGGTAAGAACTTTGATAGAGTGACATTGGACATATCTAACAAAGTATAAAAGTCAACACTAGAGAAGTCAATTCTTAAGACTATAAGAAAGGGTACAAGAAATAGGAAAACAAGGAACAAAAGAAAAGAATTTGCATTTCGTTTCTACCTATAAGTTTATATTTAAAGAGAAGTGACCTAGGAATCAAACTTCCTTGGTATCATATACCGCTTGAGGTTCTTACTTCGGTAATAACTCAAACAATGGAAGCTAGGCTACACTAATGGCCTACAAGTGGGAAATGAAGCATGGCAATGCTACATTAATTGTAGGGTCATCTAGTTTGTTTTAAGTCCTTTCAAGGCTGGAACTTAATGGATATTATGTTCCATAATCAGAATACCTAAATTTCTGCTTCAAACACAGAAAGACTCGCATTCAAGAAAAACAAAAACAATTTTTGTTTGTTTATTTGAATGAAATGGTCATTTACGGGATGAGTCAATATGCTTGATTAAAACAAACAACTCTTTAACAATAACAACTTTACTAGGTTCAAATCAATCTCTTGATTTGAGTTCCACTAATCTTTGGCATTGTTGCTTAGACCATGTTAACAAGTTAACATTCAAAAGCTCTATTTTGATGGACTTTTGAAATGTGGTTGATTTCTAGACCAATTCAAGACAAGCTAGTCTTACTTGTTGAAAGTAACAAAATATATGAACTAATGTTAGAATGCCTAGACAATAGAGTTCAAAGCTAAAGAAAGATTTTATGACTTTATTATATCACCTAGATTTGAGTGAATATTGGTTTATTTACTCAAAGTGATATAAGTTTGAATCCGTTTGGCTAGTTCAAAGATTCAGAAGTATAAAATCCACATGGCAAGAAATCATAAAGATCTAGGTTAGATCATGACGATGATTACTTTAAGACCAAAAATGATCATCAATGATTGTGTGTTGTAATTCCACGATCGAGCTCCATAAGATATGGCATATCTAAGTTGGAATGATCGAAGTCAATTAGTACTTGATTCGATCAATGATGAATCATAAAGACTTTTCCTATAACTTCTAAAACAAAATGCTCAACTACCACCAAACTAAACCAAATTCGTCAAAGCTATTGAAAAGTAATTTCAGAATATCTTTTCATAAATATATATCTAGAGAGTTGCTAAACTCAGTGGGAGCTTAGTGTTTGTTATTCAACAAACAAAGGCCCAAGTATAGATATATGTTTCATTGTGATTTATTCAAATGAAACACAAAGGTATTGTTTCTACCACGAATTTTAGAGAACATAATGTTTGTTTGCTCGAAATAATGTCCTTTTGGAGATTCATTTCCAAAATGACAAGTTGGAGAAAATAGACCTCGAAAGTCTTCGAGGCGAACAAAAAACATAAACGGACATTCTGGAGGCTTTTCGGAGTTCTTCAGAATCCGAACACTTATTCCTTAAGGACTTTAGAAGTGGCTTTAAAGAATAGACATATCTTAGAAGACTTTACAAGTGCTTCAAGGAGAATAGAATATTCAAAGAACTTTCAAGTGTTTGTTGATATTCTATTGTTTGATGTTCTATACCCAAGTAAGGCATAGAGTTCAAGTCACTGAAACTATGAGATTCTTCTATTAGATAGTGAAGAAACATGGAGTTCAGGTCAATGAAGCTATGAGGTTCTTCTATTAGATAGTGAAGAATCCTACAACTTGCAGTCAAACTATTATCATGTAGATTAATGAGTTTGTGACTTGTAAGAAAGCTATGACAAAACCTAGATTCCCTAATATGGTTAGAGGCCATATATAGACTGAAATGTTTAATTGGTTAAAGGCCATAAAACATAGCCAATGTTTTGATGACAAAATTTAAATTTTGTTGATTTGCAAGAATAGGTTAACACCTATTGGTTACAAATTGGTTTTAAGGATAAAAACCATCAAACATGGAATTGTGTTCACAAACAAAGATAGATTAGTTGCTAAAGGTTACAAGCAAATTCATGGCATGGATTGTGTTGAAACCTCATGCATAATCGTAATGCTCAAGTCTATAAATCAAGCAATGATTTCATATTGGTACATATGGCAATTGGATGACAAAACGTATTCCTCAATCAAATGTTGGAATAAACTATGTACATGGTATGTCATAGGATTTGTGGATCCAAATAAATTCTTGAAAAGAAAAGCTAGCTTATGAAATCTAAGTACATATTTAAGCAAGCAATTGGGAATTAGAATTGTATTTTAGTGAAGCTAATAAGTATTTTAGTTTCATAAAATGTACATGATTCTTATAGATATATAAGAAGTTTAGTGGGAGTACGTAAAATTTAATTGGTCCTATGTGTAACACACACATATCTCTCTATTGTGAAATAACATTGAAATGCTAATGGCTTAGATTTGAATTATTCATCAATGATGGACCAAGGCGAAACTTAGTACATACTGGGTATTAAGATCTATCTACAAAGATCTTATGATATTGTTTTGGATTAAGTAATGGAATTTACTAAATCAAACACGAAAGACTCCATTGGAGATATTTGAACTATGTATAAGCATTTACTAAGTTAAACATCAAAGGATCTAAGTAAGATTCTTAACCTATATTATATGTCAAAGAATTTAGCTGGATTAAGTATCTACTAAAACTATATGAGCTAAAGTTACATGAATAGAATTCAATTGGGAATTATTCTGCAAAAGAATTTATCATGTATGATATAATATGATGATCGCCAAAAACGTATCGTATGGCTTTAGGCATAACGAACATATACCAATCTCTATTGATCTAAGTGAAGATCAACTAGATTGAGATCAAGAAAAACTTAGGTTACTTGAAAAGGTACATAGGAATAGTTCTTGATTCAAGGAAATAAAGATATGCTAAATAGTTGATGCTACACGCATAAACACTGGCAAAGCATCAAGCAAGACCCCTTTGGAGTTAACCATTGGCAAGAACGAGCTATAGGGCATCGTGTTTTGAAATGGCAACATGGATTGGAGACCATGAGTTGTTGCGTGGGAAATCAAATATTAATTTCTATGTTCTAAGATACAGTTGGAAAGTCTTTCGCATATCTATGAAATGCTTGGATAAGTAAATCCAACTAAAGCATCACTAGCAACCTATACAGTTGAAGTAAAAGTACTTATTGCCTAAGAAGCAATGAAACAGAGTTGTTTATGTTAAAGAGTTCTTCACTGAACTTGGGTGGATCACATGTCTGCTGATTTGATGGTTCTTCATTGCAAAATGAGTAGAACCACTATTGTATCAAGAAAGACTAGATCACAAAATAAACATACTCGATATATCTTATCATCATATCTCGAAGAATATTCGATGAAAAGGATATTAAGATTGGCAAAGCATGATAACTAAACCTATGCAACAAGTGACAAGCAACACTCACATTGTAGCACTGGAAATCAAACATAGCTTTGAATTCCATGAACTGTTTTAAAGATGGGTTTGAGGCCCATGGTTGTAAAACATTAGGGTTGAACATTTATCATATATGAAATGTATTTTCATATTCCATTTAATCTTGGTTTAGTATTAAATGATGAGTCCCTTCAATTTGACGATATATTCAAGATAGACTGTCAGGACCAGTCCTGTGACTAAGAAATGTCTATCAAGTGAACTTGAATGTCAAAAGTTGAAAATGGTCCCTGGTTGGAGTTTTCTATAGAGATGGACGCATAGAAAACGTTAGACGACTAGAATGCAAGATGACTAGTAGTTCTGTTTCTTGAACTATGTGGACATGGCAATGTCGTAATCATTTGCGTAGATACTTACTTTGGGAAGACTAGTATCGGACAGACCTATGAAACTTTACTGTAAGAGATGAAAATCTGTCATAAGTAAATTTCATTAAACTTATTAGACACTAATCCTCAATACCTGAGTGATTTGAGATTACTTGTTTGAGAACTGCTTACTTTGACGTTGTCAACCGTCGCACCGTAAAAGGAGGCTATAAAGGCAACGCTCAAGTAATCACCTATCAAACGAAGTCTAATCTCAAGATCGCAAGATTAGGATTGTCCTCCCATAAATCGGGATGAGATGCTGAAAGTTGTACAAGGCCACTCGGAGAGCTAGAAACTGTAAAATGCATGGCCATGCTCAGATGAATCATAGGCTATGATTATCTGTTTATTTGATCAGTTGAACTCTGAAACCGAGAAACACCTCTGGACATAATAAGGATTACAACTCTTACCTTATGTTCAAGAGCAAGCATCGAGTTTACAAAGGAATTAGGAAATGCACACTTGTCCCTAAGGACAAGTGGGAGACTGAAGGAAATAATGTCCTTGGTCCAAGTATGCATTTAATGATAAGTCTAATAAATGCAGTTCAGTATTCATTATGCAAGTTAATAATTCAGTGAGGTCAAGTGAACTGTATGCCTAGCTAGAGGCCGCTTCAGTTCAAGTGGATTATTGATATTAATCCACAGCTTACTCTTGACTGAACCCGTAGGGTCACACAAATAGTAAGTAAACGGATCAAGTATTTAATGGCATTAAATACTCTATCTAATGGATATTCGGAATCGACGAATCTTGGTTTCAGTGGGAGCTAAGATCGTCAAACGCAAACAGAATGAATACTCCAAAAACGATGATATTGCCGTAAACGGAAATATGGATCGTACCGGAAATATAAATATTATCCAAGTCGTAGATGTTGCCGGAAACGGAAACATGGTACGTATCGGAAAATATTATCGAAAGTGGAAATATTGCCGGAATCGGAAATATTGTAAGAATCGGAAATATTATCGGAATCGGAAAATAATTCCGGAAACGGAAATATTAAATACTTGTTCGAGACAGAAATTAATTCCGGAATCGGAAATTTTAAATATTGTTCGTATCGGAAATGAACTCCGGAATCGGGAAATTAATTGGAAGCGCGTCGTACGAATTAGCATCGGACGATCTTGCTAGACGAGGCCCATCACGAAGCCAGGCCCTCGTCCAGCAAGGCAAGAGCGCGCCACACA
Organism: Spinacia oleracea; assembly: GCF_020520425.1. Classification (NCBI taxonomy): domain Eukaryota; kingdom Viridiplantae; phylum Streptophyta; class Magnoliopsida; order Caryophyllales; family Amaranthaceae; genus Spinacia; species Spinacia oleracea. Next base: position 109,633,242 of record NC_079489.1, read on the forward strand.
CGCCCAGCCTAAGGCTGCGCCAAAGGGGCAGGCAGCCTCGTGGGCTTCGTGGCCGAATGGTTGCGTCGCTAGGGCTTCGCGCGCGCGCGCATGGCGCCCCCCGTGGGCTGCTGTGCGTGCGTGTGTGTTTGTGTTCACATACGAAACCTAAAGCATATAGGATTCGTTTGATGATTAAGTTTCCTAATCCTAAAAAGATAAATTAATTAAATAAGAGTTCTGCTAGGATTCTAATTTAATTAATTCGTATCCTAGTGGGATTCGATTGCTTATTCCATGGCCTATAAATATTAAATCTAGGCTCATAATTTATAACCAGTTTGAAGTATTCAAAGGTAAGAATTTGAGCAAAAATTCAACCATAAACCTTGGCCATAATAGCCGAATATTTTAGAACCTTAAGGGCGATTCTAGTTGGTCAATCTTAAGGCGGATCCGGACGTGCTGTGGACTTTCTACGGAGGGACGACACTTGGAGTTCTAAAGACTTGTTCTTGTTCGGTTCGGGCGCAGCAAGGGAGGGCACGCTACAAAGAGTATGCATCCTAATTATGCTAATTGTTATGTGGCAATTAATTTGGAATTCTGGCGTTTATGGTTTTTCCGGCCGCATGATTTATATTCGTTTATATGTATCATAACCCAACAGAAATGTAGTAGGTGCATTACACATACCAAAGGGCATCCTACGATATGCAAAAGTACCATAGGGACAGGTGAAAGTGGTCTTTTCCTGACCATCTAAATGTACGGGGATTTGGAAAAAAACAGAATAACCATCCAGATAACATAAAAACTTGTGAAAGGCTAATCTTTCCAACATTTGTTCAATAAAGGGAAGGGGAAAATGGTCAATACACATGCGCCACCCTACGACTACCCTGCTTGGGATCAACTCATTCTTTTTGTTTCTAACCACAATCGTCCCCCTTTCTTTGGGACTACCAGAACAAGACTCACTCACTTAGAATCAGACACAACATAAACAATACCCGCATCAAGAAATTGCATAACTTCAGCTTTCAAAACATCTTGCATGATGGGGTTCAGACGATGTTGGGGTTGAATGCATGGCTTTTGATTATCATCTAAATGTATCCTATGCATGCGAAATTCTGGGATAATACCCTTTAGATCGTCAGTACTGTACCCAATGGCCTTTTGTGATTTTTCAACCCAATGGCCTTCATCTAGTGCAGTACTGACTATCACATGACAAAGCTCCTCATCATCCAAATATGCATATTTTAGATTAGCAGTAAGAGGTTTAAGTTTGGGGTTTTTTACCTCTTTCTCCACCATCAAGAGTCAACTCTAGAGCATCCACTTCAACGCTCCAAGAACTGTTATCACATGCAAAAGATTCACAACAAAACATTTCCTCCAAATAATCCCTTTCAAGGACTTGGGAGACGTTATCTCGAATAATAAAATCAACCACATCAATTCGATATCATTGTTCTTCTTCTAGCATGGGACTTTTTAAGGCACTATTCATATTAAAAGTAACCTTATCATCCCCCACAAACAAAGTCAATTTCCCACTTTTCACATCAATAACCTCCCCCTCCGTATGTAGGAAGGGTCTACCTAAGATAATGCGAATTTGAGAATCTTCCTTCTTGTCTAGCACCACAAAATCCATAGGTATGTAAAATTTACCTACTCTAACGGGAACTTCCTCTAAAACACCTAAGGGGTATTTCACAGAACGGTAGGCCATTTGTAGCGTAATATTAGTAATTTTCAAATCACCCATGTTCAATTTAGTGCAGACAGACAAGGGCATAACAGACACACTAGCACCTAGATCACACAAAACTTTATCAATAAAAACGGTGCCAATTTTACATGGGATGTAAAAACTCTCAGGGTCTTTAAGATTAGGTGGAGACTTATTTTGCAACAAAGCACTACATTCCTCAGTAAAAGCTACAGTCTCTACCTCACAAAAAGCACATTTCCTGGTCAAAGTATCTTTCATAAACTTAGCATATGCAGGAACTTGTAAAATCAATTCAGTAAAAGGAACAGTTACCTGCAAGTTTTTGACCACATCCAAGAATTTGCCAAACTGTTTGTCTATCTTACTCTTGAGTTGACGGTTTGGGAAGGGGAGTACAATAGGTGGTACTTGAATATTTGTCCCCTAAATTCGTAGAAATATATGGTCAAAGTTGGTTTATGAATAGTGGCAAAACTAAAAGTGTTGCAATTTTTTTGAAACGGATGAAGTATTGCATTATCTTATCTTATATAAGTTATATTGCCTTTGTTCCTTAACGTTCTTTACACTCACTATTTGAACAAAATCCAACACAATAATATATATATATATACATATATATATATATATATATATATATATATATATTCAATTCATTATGTGAAAATATTATAAAAAGGTTAAATTCTGAAAAAAATTCTTTACTTTTCGATTAGTTATTTGTGACAAAGTCTTGAAATGAGTATTAAGAAATTGGTTAAGATTTCAAAAGAAAAAAAGAGGTAGTTATTTTACAATAATAAATATTAATTTCTTAATGTTGCGCTAAATGCATCCTAAAAATTCACGCACGCATCGCATGCAAAAAAGACTAGTCTTTATTATTACATCCTTTAATGTACTTCGTATGTACTTATTTTATTTTTTATGATTTGAATTCATGTTAAACACATTATTAGGATGATTTTTTTATTACCAAATATTCTGATAACATTTACGGAATATTATATTTATCTTTTTTCAAATTTATAATTTAATTATTAGATTTATTAGTAATTAATTAATTAAAATATTTACGTGATACTTAATTATTTATCTACATGACACACATATTTTTTTAATTCTAAAATAAATTAGATCTTATTCTCATTGCCCGGAATCAATGATTTCCTATGTGGCGCTCTAATATCTCAGCAAATATGTCTTCTATAATTATTATTATTATTATTATTATTATTATTATTATTATTATATATATGCCCAGTTTCATGTTTTATGTTTTATTTACGAAGTATGCTTTTATTATCCGAAACATGTTTTGGCCTACATACTCACATATTTTAAAAGGTCCAAACATCTTGAATATTTATCAAATTCCTTGAAGGCTGAAACTGTCAGAAACTAACTCATTCTATCGCAATCTAATAATAATTGAAATATAACTTACACTTTCGATTTACATTAGTACATAGTCAAACAGATACACGCACTCTGTATTGACATGGAACAATTAAACTCGAGTAATTTAACATTCAGTTAATAAATTAAACAACCTCAAGAATATATTGGATCCTAATATTTTGTAGGAAAATTTGTAATTATTAATCCAACCTTTGACTGGTTTTCTTTAATTAAGCCTACCTATGCGATATTTCTAAATAATCCAACCTTTATGACCCAACTACTATTATTAAGCCTGGATGACCGGTTACCTGCTACAAAGTTAAGGAATTTTTTTAATTATTAATCCAACCTTTCCCGATTTTCTTTAATTAAGCCTACCTATGCGATATTTCTAAATAATCCAACCTTTATGACCCAACTACTATTATTAAGCCTGAATGACCAGTTACCTGCTACAAAGTTAAGGAAATTTTGTAATTATTAATCCAACATTTCCCGATTTTCTTTAATTAAGCCTACCTATGCGATATTTCTAAATAATGCAACCTTTATGACCCAACTACTATTATTAAGCCTGGATGACCGGTTACCTGCTACAAAGTCAATGTTAAAAACGTTGACAACCTAAAGTTGGTTTCCCTCCTAAAATATTGGACACGTCATCATCACTTGCCACCTAAACAAGGATTTCATTTTTTTTTCAAAAAACCCTTAACCCTTCTCTTCTCTGTACCGTGTTTCAATTCCTCTCTCCTCCATTACTGCTGCTTCAACCACAATTGTACTGGTTCATGACATCATCAACGATTTTCTTGTGGAAATAGGTGACTTCATCCACACGCATTCAAATTTCGTCTCCAAAATCGTACAATTGAAGGTGAACTTACGAACCTTAGCGTTTTGGTTTCTTTTTTGGTAAATTTTGAATTTTGGGCTTCCTTGATGGTCAGTTCGTAAAAACCCGAGCTGTTGCAATAATATAGTTCTATTTATGTTGTGGGATGTTGGTTATTGTGGTCTTGTTGAAAATTTAGAAAGAAAAAAAACCTTGAATTTGAAGAAGATCCAGATCCAACAGGCAATTGCTTTACCCCAGCCATTTGCTGATTATTTTTGATAAACTTCGAATGGAGAGGTATGAGGGATCGACAATGGTGGAGAAGAGGTAAAAGAGAAATAATGGAGAGAAGTGCAGAGATGAAGCAGAAAATTGCAGAGGAGAGAGGAACGAAAATTAAAATAGCAATTAAAGAAAATAAGGGGAAAAAAATAAAAAAATATATATAATTGTTATATGCCACGTACGAGTGAATACCGCCTATAGCAGGTTAGTAACTTGTTAGGCTTAATAATAGTAGTAGGGTCATAAATGTTGGATTATTTAGAAATATCACATAGGTAGGCTTAATTAAAGAAAATCGGGCAAAAGTTGGATTAATAATTACAAATTTTCCTATTTTGTAAAGTAGATTTATAACCATCACTCCAATAATATAACTCATTATAATAATGTTATTAATTAAAAAATATACGTAGTACTACACACTGCGTATAAATTATATTAATTGTTTAAAACTTTAATTCTTTTAAAATTAATATTATTTTCATATGAATATTATAGCGTATTATTTTTTATTTTATTTTTATATACAATTATCTAAAGCTAAAATAAATTGAAGTTAGTAAAAATATTGCAAGTTTTATTTTTCTAGTTAAGCGAAAAAAAATAATTGGCTACAAGATACTCCGTAAATAACTTTCTAGCTTAATGTACCATTTGTAGTATAAGAATTTATTATAATCATAAAATTAAAAATTCATTCTTTGACTAAATAATTAGACAACTCTAAAATTTTAAACAAAATGGTGAGTATTAAGAATTTAGGTGAGTCTGAATGCATATTTAGTCGGATATACGCGATAATTCAAGTTTTCTATAGAGAAAAATAACGATGGAATGGAGTTGAAGGTATTTTGATTTGAGAATTGAAGTGAAACTTTTATTGAAAATAACGATTGAAGAGAGAGGACACAATTAGATCTAGTAGGCGAAGAGGAAAAAGGCAAATGAATCAGTGAATCCTACTTTACACTGTTCTCTGATGGAATCAAAAAATAAGTTATTGTCATCAACAATACTATGAAACCGTTTTGGTTGGGAATTAATTTTTTTTTTTACAATGAGATTTTTGTATTGTAAACTTAAGTTATAATAATCTGTTAATCCATCCGTTCCTTTTTTTTGTTACGTACTTCATTTCGGATATGATGTCCTATTTTGTTTTCACATTTACTTTTATATTTTCACAAACGACAATATTCTATAAAAAATTGTGCCCAAAGGTTTTTTTAACCAAATAAATTCATTTGGGAATTTAATATCTCACACTTTTCCATTAGGGCATTAAGTTTTTCCCATTTTTACAATGTCAAATTTTTGATAAAATTGAAAATATTATAGATAAACGTAATTTTTCCGTATTTAAATAAAAAATTAGAGGAATCTCAATACACATTAATTAGTCTTTATCTCATGTGCATAATATCAATCGCAAAGAATAAAAAGGGAAGGAGGGAATAACATTCTACTCTATAAATTTGGGAATTCGACAAAGGTACTAAAATTTTAAACTACATGTACTCCTTGATACTCCAATAGTTGCATTCATAGGGATGAGTTATTTCAAATTTTTCGTATCAATTAAAAGTCAAGAAATTATTTACGGGTTATGAATTTTTATATAGGAAAATTTGGTAATATTAATCCAACCTTTGGCCGATTTTCTTTTATTAATCCCACCTACGACATATTTTTTAATAATCCCA